>NC_072857.1:35559594-36184594 GCF_028858705.1 Grus americana
CAATGTTTTGCTTTATGAAACAATTAATTACATATGCTATTGCTATAAATCTTCTGTATAACAATGTGTAATTTCTTCAAAGAAGTTCACAATTTATTAATGCCTTCCATTCAGCTGGCTCTCTGTGTATCTGTCATAGTGGAGAAATCTGACTTTGTCTAAAGTAATTATTTAAAATCAATTTCCCTGAACAAGTTGGGAACATGATTGCAAAGAGAAATGCTTATAAATGGTCTGTCAGGAGATGATTTGGAGCAGTGCTGGGCAAATCACAGAAGTGAAGAATCTTTTTTGAAATTTTGATCTATAGCAGCTGCCTTAGCCAGTACTGACTTCAGTCTCTTACATCTGGTCTGAAATAGTAATTGATTGAGGTTGATTGCATTATGCACTGGGAAAGGAAATGTAATTGAGGGATGGTAAAAGCTGTCCAAATGGACAGTCTGTCTTATGGTAGATGATAATCTGAAATAAAGGATTTTTAAAATGCACGAAGTTGTGATCTTTTCATATACAAAAGGATGTAGAAACAGCAATATTGATATGCTGAATCACTTTATTTCTATGTAACATTAAACAGGTATAAAAGTGTGGAAAAACTAATTGTCTTGACATCTCTTATTGTAAAATACATCAAGAAAAAACTTTTAGAAGCAACTAAGACTGCCTTCAAAATTTCTTTATTGAGGTTATTTCAAGGTCTTTGTACTTAGGAGCTGTAAATTAAGAGTGTGTTAATTTGATTTTAAAAGTTGTGAAACAATTTTGTTTGGACCATAGGTGACTTCACTCCCATTTTCGGTGTAGCATGTGGCTAATTACATTGTAATGATATTGTCAAAAAAGAAATTGTCCTATAGATCTTTTCAGCAAAAGACAGAAGGAAGTGTTTTCCCCTAGCCTCTGATATTTTTTCTATGTAACTCTACTGCTGCATGAAAAGCTTCCTTGATATTTGAAAAGCGCTTCTGTTGTAGACATTAGTAGCATATAATTAGACAAAATGTGGCAGTCCACCTGCCAGAAGCAGGACTGTAGACTTCATGTAGGAGAAACACTACATCTTTGCCTAATAAAACCTTTCTCTCAGGTTGGGAAAACATAGAAGGCTTAAATATCTAGAGGGTCTGGCAAAACTGTTTTTGCTCATATTTACAACTAGTTTTGCTAATACTTATACAGAAAATCTGAACAAAACTAAGATTTCCTAGTTACCTTGGAGCTTGGAAGAATGCTTCATGTGCCCTGCAAACAGTATCTTCTCTAATAGATGTATTTTATTGATGAAAAACAATAGACTAGTATACACACCAACCTTCATGAAAATGTAAATGCAGCTTAACTAAGTTGAAATACCATCTGTGTTTGGAAGTTTAGAATGGTGCACACTGTGAGTTCATGCTATCAAAGCTTTTAAACAGCTGTTTATTTTCCAGTAAACCTTATAAAGACAGAGATTTTGTTTAAAGCACATTAGTGGCTGTCTCTTCTTCACTTCTTTCTTCCCCAGTCCTAAAACACATTAACTTCATGAAATTCTCAGCAAACAAAGGAAAAAGCAAGCTGTTCTGCTAAAGAATTTTAGGAATAAAATATCACCACTTAGCTGCAGCAGAAATTTAATAGCTGTGACACTTTCCAAAAGAAAGCATATATTCAAAGAACATGTCAGGGTTCACAGGAGGTGATAGTAATTTGCAGAGTAAATGCCTATTTTAAAAAGCTTCATTTTTTTATTAGTGAAATTTCAAACATTCAAGTCTTTGCTATGGTTGCTCACTGTTCTGTGAGGAAAGGCTAGCATGAAATATTTGCAGACCTTTTTACTGCAGTAGATCTTTTCACCAAAGATGTACTAGATGATTATTTTAGCTTACTAGAAATGTGTATACTTGGATTCTATAAAACTATATATATACACAACAAAAAACCCTTCCAGTTTATTTTAAGATTTGTCTTTAACTGTAAATACAAACTATTGTATCATGATATAACATGAGACTGAAAATCTAGTTTTTGAAATAACTTGAGCATGTTTTGCTCAAATTGCACAAAACTTTGTGTTCACTGAGATGAAGCAGAACAACCCAACCAGCTAGTGCTTGGTGTCTCTGGACACTTGCTACTGTGTTCAGCCACAGTACACTTCTGTGTAGAATAATCTTTTTTCTACAAAAAAGATAATTTAGGCCAAAAAAAGTAAAATACAGTAAATGTTTTACATGTGCTCAAACATGATTTGATGCTGAAGGAGAACAACCTAACAAATAAATTGTGAACCTTATGAGAGCACAAAATGTTCTAGAACAGTGGGGTTGTTTTTTGCAGATCAGGTGTGACGTGACCATAGCAATTTAGCTTCAGAGTCAAAATAATTACCTATGAAATCTCTCACTTCAATAAATAAATGAAACAAGATGAATCCTCTTAATGGGAGAATAGTCAACATGCAGTCAGGATTTGCAAGTGTGAGTAATATCTTGAAGTCTTTTGTGGTACATGAGAAATAAGTCTGAAATAATTATCTATAAAGAATCAGGTTTCTCTCATGTGTCTCAAGTTGTATATTGAACACTAAACAAGCCCCAAATTGTTACTTGTTAATGGAAATCTGAGACTGCTCAATTCCTTGCCACTTGCTGTGTCTAGTCCTCTCAAACTTATTGCATAGTACCAACAGGAGCCTACTACATTCATTAGAAATTTTTATCTCATGTAATGAATCTGCTAAATGTATTTTTGTCATCTAGATCTTTCAAGTATCTCTTCAGATGTCTGAGTCAAAGTACACCAAACTTTTCTGATAACTAAAAAAAACCAAACCAACAACTGAAGGGAATCATTACCCAAGAGATTTTTAGGATAATAAATGGCAATCTGGATGTCAAAGGCAGATACTGCCAAACATGCTATTGAAAATTCTTTGAAAACAAATGCACTTGCAAATGAGTACTTACAAATGAGATTAAGGGTATTTAAGCAGTCAAAAATGCAAATAAGCACCTGACTAATTTGATGTCACTGACTTGAATTCTTTGAAAATCCTATTTTCTGCCTGTTTGCATCTTTGTCATTAAACAAGTCTACTGTTCTAAATCAGATGTTGCACACTAACTGAAAATTCCCATTGTATTTATGGAAGTGTAATGTAAGCAGGGAAAGAAGAATTTCAATCTCCTTCCTGCCCTGGGATAATTTTCCTCAAAATTATTGTTGTTAAAAAACTAATGTTATGCATTCTGTAGGAGAGAGATTTCTTTTGGCTCAAGGGAGCAATAAATTATGTACATGTCATAATTAGCAACATTAGGATGTTGCATTATTTATAAGGATAGAAATACTTTCACTAACTTGACATCTAGGTGTTGTATGTGATGGTAGATATAAATGGAGTTATGTAATTGTTAAATCCCCAAGGAAGGTCATGACATACACTGAGTCAATCTGGGGGAGTTAATTGCTGCAAATACTTGCCGATTTAAAGGGAAGTGTCTGATCAGAAAATTCATGTGAAAGTATTTTAATAATTAAAGATGATGAAAAACTAGTTAGCAACTCCGAACAAAGATCGCCTGATAAACACACCATAACCATGTTTCCTTTCAAAATCAGCTTTGTATTAGGTAGTACTGATAGGCTGAACATCTGGGTACTAACTTAGGAGGATGTTTTTCATTTATTTGGATTAATGAAACTTCTGCCAAACATTAGTTCAAATATTTTTGTGAACTTCAACTTGATCTCTGAGAAAGGAATTTTTAATCAAACTCCAGCTGGAGCAGGGAATCATAGAATAGAAGCATAAAATGGTTAGGGTTGGAAGGGATCTTAAATATCATCTAGTTCCAACCCCCCCACTGTGGGCAGGGACACCTTCCACTGGACCATGTTGCCCAAAGCCCCATCCAACCTGGTCTTAAACACTGCCAGGGATGGGGCAGCCACAACCTCTCTGGGCAACCTGTTCCAGTGCCCCACCACTCTAACAGTAAAGAATTTCTTCCTAACATCTAATCTAAACCGACCCTCCTTCAGCTTGAACCCATTACCCCATGTCCTGTCACCACACTCCCTGATAAACAGTCCCTCTCCAGCTTTCCTGTAGGCTCCCTTCAGGTACTGGTAAGCCGCAATTAGATCTCCCCAGAGCCGCCTTTTCTCCAGGCTGAACAACCCCAACTCTCTCAGCCTGTCCTCACAGCAGAGGTGCTCCATCCCTCTGATCAGCTTCGTGGCCCTCCTCTGGACTCGCTCCAACAGCTCCATGTCTCTCCTGTACTGGGGCCCCCAGAGCTGGACGCAGTACTCCAGGTGGGGTCTCACCAGAGCGGAGTAGAGGGGCAGGATCCCCTCCCTCGACCTGCTGGTCACGCCTCTTTTGATGGAGTCCAGGACACGGTTGGCTTTCTGGGCTGCAAGTGCGCACTGCCGGCTCATGTTGAGCCTCTCATCAATCAATACTCCCAAGTCCTTCTCCTCAGGGCTGCTTTCAATCCATTCAATATGGATGTAATAACAAGAAAAGCTCCTTCTGGTTCTGGGTTATTACAGAACTGAAACCCAGTCAGTTGTATTTGTAATAAACCTTTTCTAATTGTCAACTTACTATTAGCTTTACCTTCTGAAAATGGAGCAGTGTCAGACATGAAGTGGCAGCTTTGACCCACCATATGTGAAAGAAATGCAGTATCTTACCAGATTAGCTGCCTAATAGGCAGGCAATTTCCTGTATATGGGATTTCTTGTTTTGTAATATGTTTATGCAGTTCTCAGTACTTCTAAATTTTTCATTATAGTTGTTTTAATGCAATTGCTTGTGAATTATTTGCATGATAAGATAGAACTTAATTTTCTCAGTAAAAATCCTTTCATGAAGGAAAACAAAACGGTAATTAAAATGTACTTAAGTCTCAATGGTGCATTAAAATTGGGCAGGCTACAGAAATGGGTGTGTGCATGTGTATATATATATAAACCACATGCAAGTAATTAAATTTGAAGTAAGAATCAAAATTATTACCTGTTGACATTCACACAATAAGAGCGTACTTGCTTATTAATCTTGCTTAAGATAATTACATTACCTTTGGGTATTGGAAAGCAGAGTTAAGTTTTGAAGATACATTTTCAAATAGGTAATACTTAAAACACTCACAAATGCTTGTTAAACAAGGTGGGTGAATAACATTTTACCACAGCTTGTACAGGCTGCCCTAAACCAAGAAATTATTGTATATTGAAACTCACTACTTTGGAGTAAAGAGAAGAGCATATAATCTTTCCAAATAGAGAAAGATCCTTGTCATACCTATGAATATAAAGTCTTTGTGTTACTAAGACTCTCTGGAACTAATTGAGAGTTGCAAAGTTTAATTTCTGCTTGGAGGAGGTTAACCCTTTCCGTCTTCCTCTGGCAAAATGAACAAGCAATTTCCTTCAGTTACTTTTAAATTTAGCAAGGGAGACAGATAAAGACAGTGTTACAACATGATTTCAATGAGTCTTGCTAGTAGTACGATGATGCTACACAACTGGGAAAGTAGGAGTTGAAGGGGAGAGGCTGGGTACAATGTATTTATCCCTGGGACTGATCATACTTGATTACCTGTAGTACTTTGGACTATAAATTACTTATTTCCAGAGTACTTCTGACAGGTGATTTTTAAATCAGTACAATGATGCAAAGGTTTCTGCAATGGAAACAGTGATGATACCTTGGGTTTCTGCAATGGAAACAGTGATGATACCTTGGGTTACTGTAAAATAACGTAGGCAAGGAATATGTCTGTCTAAAGAGTCTGCTAACTTATTTTGCCCTAATAGAATAGTCTTAATATCTGTTTTGATCCTGATCTACTTGAGCTTCTGTGTTGGGGAGTTCCTCTGTGTCCTATTAATTCAAGACAGTTTGCATACTGGATTCATCAGTGCTGTGTTAGTTACGGTTGAAACTGGGAGACATTCAACCAGCAACAAATGTGCTTAGGCTCATTTTAGTCAAAATGCTTACCTGTATTAATTCCTTTATGGGAGCCTGTCGAACCCTTGAACAGGCAAATTTGAGGATCTAGTTTAATTCTTAGTGGTTGTGGTACCTTGAAGTTTCACGCTTTTTATTCATTCTGTCAACACTCACTGTTCACCATGCTTTTGGGAGCACTCTGTATGGAACAAAAATAGATGGTATAATTTTTGTAGCTGTAAACAGCTCAGTAGACTCTCAAATAAAAGGAGAATCTGTTTTGACATGTTTTTCCTTCAAAATGTTGGCATTTAGCTGAAGTATCTCATCCCTTCACTATCATAGGAGTAAAAAAAGTTCAGCCTATTTACTAAAATGTGTAAAAAAAAAAATATATATATATATATGAGGAAGCAACAGAAATGGATAGAGTTGATATCTGTAGGCAAGTGTGCTTCTCTGCTAGTTAACAAAAAGTCACTTCAAAATAGTCATTTGCAAGGATGGCAGAATGCAATCATGTTTGCCGGTTGTGACTTTTCGATATGACTTAACCCAGGTTAGAAAGACAGAAACAGTTCTGGAAAAGCCCATACCTGTCTGATTTTTTACTGTATTTTAAGGCACGTATGCCAAATGGATGCAGACGCAGAATCTTGGGATGTTTCCGTAAAGCTGGCATCTACATTGCTAGTGACTAGTGTCATCTGTGAAAGCCATGTCTTGTTCTTTGCTACACTGGTGCTTGTGGTGGAGAGCTGAGATTTTTTTTTAGGTCCGCAAGTTTCTTGTTATTTGTGGTTGGAAAGATAATCGGTATGTGCCATTTCTGAACGTAGAAATCAGAATGTAATACACTTTCAATTTTATATCATGGAGTCATGTGGAAGTGTTACAGCACCTGTAATAATGTTGCTTTTGATCTTGAGCTACTGACCTAGACTATGCGACTGAAGTAGGCAAAAAGGTTCAGTATCTTGCTAGCCAGCCCATAGTGCATGAAACCCAGTCAGCTGGTTCACTAAAATGAAAAAAATTTTGAAGTAAAAGGAGGGGAAATGTGTGGCTATAAAATGCAAATTAACAAAGGTATGACTATAAAAATTGAGTGGTTTAAATTTTCCCTTTCAACAAAATCTATTGATGCCTCTACCTAGGATTGTTCAGAAGATCATATTTAAACCATCTGTATTCTTAAAGATATAGAAATACATTTACATTCTTATTTATAAATTTGTACAGATTATGGGCTCAATACAGAATTTGTTTTAACATATTTTTAATATTTAATTATTTGACTTTTATTTCTCTTTGGTCATTCTATACCTCCCACTTCTGTAAAGCATATATTTCCCACTTTTGTTGAATCTAAAAAGGTTTCATAGACTCCATTAAAATACTGCTACACTTTACGTGCAGCTGAGGTTTAAAAACACAGGTAAGCTTGTTTCTAAACATGTCACATCACAACAGTAATGAATTGTGAAGTAAAGGCTGGTAACCAGGCAAGAGTTCTTCAACAATTTGTTCAGGTCGTAAACTGCCCAATAAATACCAGAGATCCCCTGGAAACCCCTTAGTGTAACAAAATGGATTTTTTTTTTTCCCTACCATCTTAAGTGCATGCATCGGAGATGGATCACTCCATGGTCTTTGCATCTGTTTAAAGTTCACATAGAAAAGTATCTGCATGTGCATGTTCCTAAAGTATCAAGTTGTACATTTGTTCCTGCCCATGCATACTATGTTTCATTATAGTTAATATTATGGTGTCATAGTCTGTAAGCAGCTAATCAGGTGTTGATTAACAGAGTTGATGCAGCTCATTAAACATGGGAATAGAAAGGTCTGCAAAGGCAGTGATGGGCAGGTTTTCATTACAAAACAACGGTGTGGAATAAAACATCTCTCCCAGGATTACTGTTTGCCTTCCTAGGACTGGAAATGAAGATATGAAAGCAGCTGGGCTGTACTCTATTCAAGGTGCATTCATGGGAAAAAAGAGACATGTAGAGAGGTGAAGCAAGCTTGTAATTGCTAGGCTATTAGCCTAGTAAAGAGCAAACTGCCTTTTGGCTCTTGTGATTGACTTATGGCCGGGAGAGCAGAGGGCTGCACTCTGGGTGTTTATCCGCAGTAATAAGCAGCGGAATTAGTCCTCTGGGTTGGCTGTAGTCCTGCTGTCTTGTCAGCAGCTGGCCGACACAGCGTAATCAATCTTGCATCTTTCACAACTTCTGGATTCAATTTAGAAAATAAATATGAAAATGATCAGCATTTCTCTAGCAGATGAAGACTGAAATAAACTGTTATCACTAAAACTTTAATAATAAACAAGGGAAAAAACATATAGCACAAGTCTATGCATGCCACTTTTTACACAAGCATCTAATACAGAAGTAGCCTGAATGCTGTTTGTTCATCCTTTCTCTTAATCTTGAATGCAGAAGGGCTTCCTCCAGGAGATCTTTGTGTCTGTTATTTCACTTTGGTTCCAAAGATGACAGATATTTTTCAACAGAGCAGCTTAACTCATTGAGCTGTTCTGGTTCTGGAGTTTGTGCCTCTCTCAGTCTGATCTTGGTCCCTACTGATTTTGCAGTTTCAGGGGAAAGTAATTCTCTGAGTGATGGGCATATTGAGCTGCTGCATTTTGGTAGCCCTGAGGGGTAGACTGGGAAGTTGGATTTTCATCTCTCTGCACTACCATTATCTCATTATGCAGCACTAACGGCTACTTACAAGTATCACAGGGAGACTGATAGCTACCAAACCTTCCATCCTGGGCTACTGTTCACTGTAAGGACTAATCATGAGACCAGGCGTGTATTTGGTATATTGCTAACCAGTGTAATCCAACCTGTTAAACTATTGCATTTTCTACTGTGATACTCCCCAGTTCTTGCTTTGTGATGCCACACTGCTTCTCTGTTGGTGTTTAGTAGCGCGGCACCCCTGGGACTGCCCGCCAGGGCCTCCTTCCTGAACCATGTCTCAGGCTATTACTGTAAAATTTTATTCCAGAAAACATGGTCTATGCTCTAGCTACTTCTTGTCAAGGTTGTATATCGTACTTCCTAATTTAAGGTGTAAACAAGAGCTCTAGCATTGATCTGGTGGAAGAAATACTGTAACTGGTGTTTTGTCATCCACATCTTGACTGCTGTGTCTTTGTTGCCTGACCACGTTATGTCCCATCTCATATCTAGCTGACATGATTTTTTTTTGTTTTATAATAAAGCAAAACTTTCAGTGACTACACTACAGAGATACCATTTATCTAAATAGAAATCATGAAATTCCCCAACTCCTATATGTTTTTTTAAAAGTCAACTGTATAGCCTAGCTTTATCCAATTAGCCTGCCTAAAACTCTACTTTCAACTCAAGTTCTCTGTGTGGACTAGAGATTATTGATGCTTCATTTCTTGTATGCAATATATGTAATGTGATATTCTGGCAATAAGATTTTAGGTGGTTTTTATAGAATATACCCTTTTATGCTTTTGAGCTTTATAAGGCTTCTTCTCTGGAGTATCTAACATGACAGAATGCTTAATTCGAGTGGTTTGTGCCTCAGTTTCCTGTATAGCTAACTTTAAAGTATCAAAAGTATAGGCTATACTTTTAAATTTTCCAGTTTCTGGTTCTTTTACTCCATTCACCTAGATTTGTGTAAACAGCAGTGCCTGCGTCACAACAACATACTGGTTTTCAAGTCAACAATTTTTTCTGAACTATAGTCAATGTTATATGTTCTTTATATAGTCTGATTCATTTTCAAGGCAGACAGGACGTTATGCAGAGAAATGTAAGAAAACTTTTAGTAATGTTTTTAATGTTTTTTGTCCCTGCTACTGCCTTTGCACCCACAGTAGTAGCATTATTGTCATAGCTCCAACAAATGAGCAAATCCAAAGCAACCATGTCAAATTATTTCTGGCAATGCAAACAAGCCAGGAAGTAATCATGCCCGTTGCAGCCTTTGCAGGAGTGTCACTGACAGAAGGGACCGATAGTTTCTTGGTGGCGCTTCAGAATACAAATACGTTTTCCCCTGTCCCAGTTATGGGCTTAGGCAACAGTATTTTAAGTTACTTAAGTAATTGTTAACTCAGTTGCTAGGAGATAGAAGGTGTTAGATCACACCAAGAAATCTTTTTAATGATGTTCAAAGAGACTATGGAAAAATCCTCATCTTACCAGTAATTTTTTTATCAAGAGGATCTGGCAAAGACTTAAGCCAGTTCTGTGGTATAAAGATAGTCAATGAAAAGCAACTGTTCCTGTTAAAAGGGTATTGATGTTATGAAGGTTCCATAATAAATGGCATTAGTATAACAGGCCTGTTTACAAGGAATTTGTTTTGATTTTTGGCTCAAACCAGAATCAGTTTTAAACCTATTTTTCAGTGGAAGTTACTGTCTTCGTAAAATGTTGTTGTATTTAGTTGTAACCAGAAGGAGTAAAGGTACAGTTGCAACTGGTTGAACCTTTATTAGCTTCGTGCTCCCTGGGGATGTCATCTGTTGAGACTAAACCTATTTATGTAAAAATCTGGCTTCACTGACCTCAGTGAGGATGTAGGTTTATATCCTGTCCTTAAAGCAAGTCACTCCTTTGAAAGTGAAGAACAACGATCAAATCCAAGATCAACCATAGTGCATGGTTTTCTATGATCTCCCTGTTAGACAAAGAGAAACGTTTTTTTTGGTCTAAAGAACTGTTAATTTGGCACCAGTTGGAGTCTAGAATTTATCTTAGTTCTACAGTGTAAATCTAGGAAGCTCCACTGAAATCAGTTAATCATGAATGTGAATTGAAGCTTACATTTTGAATACATATTAATAAGAGTTTAAATTTCTTTAAATGGTTAATAGTAATTCTTAGACTTCTTAAAGAAGCATTATAAACCAATAAAAGACAGTGTTTTACTTGAATTTGAACTGTGCTGTAAGGGATGCAAATGTACAAGATTCCCTGTATTTTTAAAAAGAAATGTACCTCAAAGTTGTACAATTAGGATGTATATGTTTCAGTGTTTATGGCTCTGAAATAGACTTCTGATTGCTAATGATAAACTAGTTCTCTCAAACACTTGCTGAATTAGAATTATTTTGATTTTTCAGGCCTGAAAGTTTTTTAGCTATCAAAATATTTTTCAAAATCCATGATACTTTGCAGAAATTGATCATGTATTAAGAAAACTATTATTGTTATTAGTTATCCTCACTGAACCATGAATTTGAGATTATAAAAAACAAATTTGCTTTTATATTTCTCTCTGAAGAAATTCACATATACTTTCCATTTCAGTTGAAACTCGAGTGTCACAAAATTGAAAGCTAAACTTAGAAATTCCAATAATTTGCTCTCAAATGAAAGACATTTATGCAACTGGGATTAAACTTCTGCAGAATACGGTGCAGGCATCCTGCCTTGTTTTCAGGTACAGTGTTAGGTTGTGATTGTTAAGCTTTCTTTGCTGTTCTATCACCAACTTTTCCTTTTCCATGTGGATAGAACTTTCAAGACCAGAAAAAGTAGGTTCTGTTCCCATGCAGATTATTTATCTTGACTGCAAGCCCAAAGTGCAAGAGAAGAGTTTCCAATTATTTATGTGGAAGAATTGCCTATTCTTAACAGCTATGAATAATTATAGCAACTGCTCTTTTTGTTTAGCATGCTGAGGGAGAAGAGTGTAGAGTTATGACTTTGCTTTATATATAAAGTCTGCGCTTTGATTGAAATAGGTTAGATAAAATATTCATTTAATTATGCATTGTATGTTTGCACAGCATTAGTATGTTCCTGTTGGCAAGCACTGTGTGAAAGAAATGGCTCTTTCAATCTCATACTTTAGTTTTATGGTTATTAATATCACTGTTCACTATGTGTTCTCTTAGCTACGATAATAGGAATAAGACTGCTATCAAAAGGATACTATTCAATACGTGATACCCTTAAGTTCCAGTAAAAATACTCTTTATAGTAGACAAAGAATAACAGTCATAGAAAACTGCTGTAAGAAGTATTGAATTGTGCAAAATACTCTAATGGCGGTAAGGCTGTGTACAGAATAAAGACTAATGCTTCTTTCTACTTGAGCCAGACAGGGCATGTAAACAACTTGATACATAGCAGGTAGGGAGTGGGGAGAGAGCACATGCATTTTGCTAATCTACTAGAAGGGCTAAAAACTGCAGGACCCTGCTCAGACGATCCATCTTGACACCTCCGCCCCAGTGGTGCTAAGGCTGATCGTGATGCTGCCTCACTCCCAGGCTGTGATGTTTGCCTGTACTTTGAAATGAGCCTTATCTCAGTTCTGCAGCTGATTGAATGCTCCTTGAGGTCATTGATCTGTTTCTTTTGAATTCAGTGGACATCAGATTGGGATCATAAAGAAAGAGGATTAATAATTAAAAATAGTCTGATGACAAATGAGAATCCCTAGTCTCTGGATTATTGAGGGCTTGATGAATCAGTGGCAAACTAAAATAGCACTCAGTGCACATTATTTCTCTTCTTGCTTTAAAGATGGAACCAATTTACTACCTATATAGTCAACATTTGACACTATAAAATCTAGCTAGTTGACTAGATTTGAAGCAAGGCTCAGATCTAAACTTTTTACTTAGGCCTGTCTTTGTGGCCTGGATCAAGCATTTCAAATTTGGCTTATTATTGTGCTTAGCTAAGAAACAGTTGTAGGACTGGAAGGCTGGACCCTTTTCTAAGTGACGTGGCCTACAGGGATATGTACTTGGTAGCTTTCATAGAGCGAGTGATCAGTCTGAACAGTCTGTCATTGCAGAGGAGAAACAACAGTGGGTAAAAAGAGAATCTGGGGCAAAGTGAATTCCAAATGAAATGTTTTCCAATTAGATTATTTTAGGTGCTTGGAAATATATTAGAAAAGGAAAGAATAGAATTTGCTCTAAGTACCAAAAGAATTAAAAACTCTGGACATAAACTCTGATTAGAGTGATAAAAGAAAAATTATGAAAGACCTGTCTACAGAACTGACTAGCTGTAAATGTCTGAAATGGCAAATTTCATATGGGCAACATGAAAATAAATTGTATGTCAGATCTGAAAGCCCTTTAAGCTAAAAAGGGATTCCGTGATGTAAAATCTAGCTTTTTCCGAAGTGTGTAGGGAATGGCAAGAAAATGGGTCTCTCTTTGGAAAAAAAAATTTCTTAATTGCAAGTCAGGAGAAGGAAATTAAACCCCATGGACAAAAGTATGCCTTCCAGTTCATCGTGTTATTTTTATCAGGTTTGCAGACTTTTAAATATACAGCATGGCAGGAAGTTCACAACTATTCCTCTCCTGAACATTGTGGTAGAGAACTTGATGTCAGACTGAAAGCAAAATGCTGGATTTTTGCCACAGTTACCATCTGAACTTACTCTAAAATTGTTAACAGGCATTTGATTTGGAATATCTTTTTTTTTTTTTTTCTTTCCTCTCAATAGTTAATGCAGCTGTCCCTGATTTTGGTTCTTTTTTCTAAGCTGATTTTAAAAGAAACTGTCCATCATTTCCTTCACTTGGAGCCCTAATGTGGGACACAGTTGTTTGCCATAAGGGCATGGCATAGACTAATGTGTGACAGGACTTTGGAAGAATTTATATGTAATAACTGTAAACTAAAACTGTGAAACTATACTGCAAAATCTTCTCCTGCATTATAGTCACTTTGTCCTGTTTTCTAGCTGAAGAGCTTGTATGACTTTGTATCCTGTA
Source organism: Grus americana (assembly GCF_028858705.1). Classification (NCBI taxonomy): domain Eukaryota; kingdom Metazoa; phylum Chordata; class Aves; order Gruiformes; family Gruidae; genus Grus; species Grus americana. The sequence goes on from NC_072857.1 coordinate 35,573,310, forward strand.
GCCCTGGATATATAAGATTTACAATACTTTAGTTGTTATATAAGGTAATTGAGTTCACCTTTCCATTCATAAGTTATTGTCTAAAAGTGTTTGATTTTGAAGGTTTACAAAAGCCAATAAAAAGACAGTGTGCTGATGTGTACTACATAAAGAATGTTTGAAAAAGATGAGGAAAAAAGAATTGAATGTTTTCCAGCTGCTAGCATGCAATGCAGTGAGATCTCCTGTTCTTCGCTTCATCTGACATGTTTACACATATACGTAAAAACTACCAAAAAAAGCTAATATAGAATAAACGAAATCATTAGGAAGAAACATTACTTAAAACAGTAAAACTGAAGGTATGTAACAGAAATTGTTCATGCCAGCAAACAAAAAGTAAAAGCAAACAATTCTTGAAAAAATTATGTCTTGGAAGCGTAATGTCTTTGCTTTTATGATAAAGAATAATGCAAGTGCACATTGACAAGAAATCAAATTATTTGGCTAAGTCTTGGTTATTAAGGGTCATTGAACACTTTCAACTGTGCCTCAAGGCAACAAAGAAAAGCATGATTCATGTGTAAAATTATAAATCCATAAAAAATTCACAGAATCCTTTGCTCTTACCCCCTTTTTGAAAACAGTAGTAATGTTTTCTGGAAGAGGAAAAAAATGGGTTTTTTTTAACAGGGCTTTTATAAATGCAATAGTTAATAAATTATGATACCAGTTCTCAAGTCAGTTTTTGTACATTAAGGCATTTCTGAATGTGACATATTTGAGAATAGCATACCAAAATGGCTCAGAGGCTTGAACTGTGTGACACAATATGGTACATCTTGGCATATATGTGAAGAAAAATGTTTTATATGTTTATGTATTTAGAGAAAATTTAGAGAAAAATGCTAGCTGCTCTTGGAGTTTTTATGAGAAATCAAGCCTGAAATATCTTGTGTCTCAATGTATTTCAAGTGGTCTTAATACAGAGGAACAATGAGTGTGATAATTCTGTAAGAGAGCAATCTCCTGTGGCAATTTTCTGTGGAGTGATATATGAAACACCAGGCTCATCCACCAAAATGGATGGGACCATAATGCTATCTCCATGGTCATATTGGGGGGGAGAATTCAAACTGTTTATTATTTCTTGCCTTTTGAAAGCTCAATAGTTATATTTTTAATACCTGAGATGGAGAATGACAGAGTCCAGGGGTACTTCTGACAGACGTGGAGTCTGCAGACATTAACAGCTGACACATTTTCCTTTGACATTCATATTTAGGACTAACATAAATCTTCAAAAATCCAATTAAAAATTGTTTCTATTTGCTGTCTATGTTGAGTAGGGGAATAGTTGAGATTACTGGCAAAGGCTAGGGAAATTTAAAGTGCCAAGGACAGCTGGTGAACACTGAAGAAAGTGGAAAGGCCAACAAACACTAATGGTCACAAAGGTCCACTATACATCAGAGGACTGGAAATGACTGCAGTGGGAGGAGAACTGGGTTCTGCTCTGCCCAGGAAGCAGGTGGTATCAGCAGGAACATGTGAGTTGTGTGAATGAGAAGCTTTGGAGGAGTTTTCAGAATATCCTTTCAATACTAGGTTGTTAATCCAGAAGACAAAACCCTAAATTAAGCCAGTTTATCACTAATTAAACTAAAGCGTATCTTAGTAAAGAGCAGAAAACTATCTGTGCAGGACTACCAAGATGTCCTTGTTTTGCTTAGTGATATGCCTTGCAAAAAATTGTGTAGCAAGCTTGCTTATCTTCTTGAAGTTCATGTCAGGGGTGAATGAAGTGAAATTCAATCCTTTTCCTTGAGCCAAACAGTATCAGTAAGAAATTAGTAAGCTGTATATAGCAATGTTTGACTCAGCATTCTGATAGAAAAATCTGATAATAAATTTCATTAAATGGTGTGATGTACCAATAACGTATTATAATAGTTTAATTCAAAATTGTCCTGGGCATCAGTTCTTTTAATATCATGCAAATAGTTTTCCTTTAGAGCATAAGATGGATTAGTATCTGCTGTTCAAATTAATTGTCACTTTACTACCAATAATATTGGACTGACTTTCCATTGTACTTTCACACTGAGTTTTAATAGTACAGCTGGGGTTTAGTCCAGATTTATCAGTCACATTCTTGAGCCTTTGAAAGAATGTGAAAATAGCTTTGATTCTAAGTAGTTAGAAGCAGCTGTTTGAGTGGATGCGGGTTCGGTTATATTTGGTTAGATGGAGTAGGAACTACCTTAAACATATTCTTAGTAGAACAAGTAGAATTTTCAGAATTCCAAAATGCAGATGTATTTAAGTGTCAGTGCAAGAAAGGACAAACCAGGCTCCACGTGCCTGCCTTACACAGGGGATCCTAAACTGAGTCTTTACCATCTAATGTCTGAAATGCCTGTATCTGTCTCTAGCTCTGCAATTCAATGGGTTAAGACTGCGTAAGCATATTTATCTCTCTGGATATTTTTGTTGCACATGTTTTGCACTGAAAGTTTAAATTATTTGCATTAGCTGCATATTCAGACCCTTGTATACACTGTGGCCAATTGCCCTGAAGCAGTCAGGAAACACAAGTGGGTCTGGGTAGCCTGATCATTTTGCATCCCTTTGCTTTGTTACAGCTGTCAGAAATGACTAGGCAGGGGTGTGCAGTCTTTTCCTGCATACAGGGAGACTTTACTTTTCAGATTTAAATGAAATTGCAACAGGATGTAAGCATGTTTCTTTGCAAAGCATGCAGTGTAAGCTTGCGCTGTGATGTTGGTTTGGTGAATATGCATTTGTCTTGGGTCTTCACTGGCTTGCAAGGTACATAAAATTTCTTTGAGTTCTTATCCAGAGTCTTCTCCATTTCAAAGCTTAATACTTGAGGGAAGGTACAAACCATTGGAAAGAGTTTCCATTTCTTCACATGAAGGTTATTAACTTGATTATGATTTCCAAGGACCAAATTTCAGTTAGGTAATAACACATTTCAATGTGCATTATTACATGTGCAAATGCTTTTACAACAAATGCCATGTCTATTTTAATAAAAATAATTGGTTTACCATGGTAACTGCTTAATAATAAATATCAGGAATGTATTAAATTAATATTAAGGCTTGAGATACCTGAGGAGTTTAGATATGTTTGTGTGGAAGGGCAATTTTGTGTATGTATGCTATCTCTGTGGGATCCAACTGTATAGATTACATCAGGAATCCATTGAAAGCCATCTGTAAAACCTCTGCCTTGGTTGTCAAAAAATGATGAGGCAGAAACTACAATTTCAGTAGTCTGTAAAGGTTTAAATGATAGTCTTGTGTTCAGTAATAGATGTTGACGATGTTTTGTGATGCAAGTTAGTATGTCTAAAAAGAGATGAAGATACCCTCAAGGACAACCTCGCAAATACCTGTCACTTAGAGGTAGATGAAACTGGAATTTCCCTCTTATTTATTGCTAGTATTTCCACACCCTGCACAAGTAATTTTCAGCTATTCAAACATGTGTTCAATGTATAGGTTGGGACTAGAATTTGATGTCAGATATGATTAAAGTCACAAACTTTCTAACAATGGGAATCAGAAGAAGCAATTTTTTTGTTTTTAAAAAGTGTCATCTCTTTGAATTAGGGTGTTGTTTTAATCTGTCACCTGAAGGGAGTAGGAGAGGCAGGACTGAAGGGTGGGAGAGGAGACAGTGTCATAAACACACACTGTACGGTTCAGATACAAAGTTGTATCTTAGCAGTAGTAGGTGATTTTTGGAAAAAGATTTTTGCCCTGTTTTCATATACACTGTGTGCACATGACTATATGTGTGAATTTCATTTTTACTTAAGGTAGGGATAATTTTATTTCAGTCTAAGCACAGATGAATTTTAAACCCAATTTAAGTTATATTTATTTCAACCTAAGATTATTTGTTTAAACAAAGGCATTTGGGAAAAAAACCCTGTGTATTAGAACTGTAACACACTTATGTGGTAATAAGTGAAGGTTTTTAAAAAAACAACCAACCACCTTATGAAAGAATTTTTTTGAAGTATAAATTTTATGTCCAACTCATGAATTATTCTTAAATTTTTTAAACCTATACCAAAACACTGAGGGAGTATTCAAATAATGAATTCCAAGAGAGGTATCCAAGAATATCGAAATCTACTTTGGCATGGAAAAAACTTGTAGTATACAAACAGTCATTTTATGATACGTATTATTTACCACAAACTGGTTTGGATGATGAGGACTAACTTTCAAAGAAAGCAGTAGTTGGCCTTGAATACCTCCTTTAATGTGATTGTACAATTAAATCTATCTCACAAATGTGTTGCCCTATAGATCACTTCCAACCTAGCAATAGAATTTCTGCCTTCATGAGGATAAATTAAGTGAAATATTAAGGTTTTTTCCATTCAATCATCTTTTTGCTTTGTTTTGTAATCATAAGATTTTGGAAGAATGAATGTTATCTCTATGTCACTGTAGAAAACACTCAAACCTCAAGTATAAATACTAAACAACATACAACAAAGCTAACCCTATGGAATCTTCTTCAGTTTAGAGACTCCCTTAGATTTTGAGTAATACATCTACTATTTTTTCCCCATAACTTACTAATTTCTTAATAAAAGATTGAAGTGAGTGTTGGAAGATACTGATGGCTGATATGACTAATGGTATTTAATAATGCTTGTGAAAATGACTCAATGTTGACTGAAAATACATCTGTGTGCTGGAACTGCAGTGAAACTGCAGTACCAAGAAGATTTCTGTTGAATCAGAATGCAGTTCAAGGAAATAGAATAATTTGTTTCATTCATTAGGGTCACTAGTAAAATTAGCTACAGCTTTTCCCTCAGATTGATACAAACAACTATATTAAATGCAGAGAGGTGCTGATAGAACAAAGTGATTTGAAGTATTATTTCTGTGGAAGCCTATGTCAATATTCTATGCAGATGAAACTATCCTAGTGTACCATGATGAATGCTCAGCTGTAATAAATACAAGCAGTCCTTCACATCAGCTGGTCTTTTATGTATGTCTGCACATTTGTATCTTCCTGAGTTGTTCCAATTCTTCTGAAAGTCAGGAAGGACCTAAAATACAATGCCCTCTTAACTGAACAAATTTAAACAAGGGGTGCTGGAATCAGACCGATTAACTGCATACTCGTTCCCACAGATCGCTCCCATTTTAATGCAGAACAGAAATCTGTTCTCAAAGCTTCCTGAGACTCAGCATGTCAAAACAGAAGCTATAATGCCTGCCGAAGGTAACAGATGCACTATGGCCAGTGGCTACAGAAGCGTTGCCACTTCCACTTAGCCTCCCACAGCTCCCTCTTGTACACAATTATACCTCAGCCCAGAGGACCAATATAACAGCTCACAGTGTTTAATAGTCCCAAGATCACACAAAAGTCAGTGTCTGAGTCTGTCCTGGTTTCTGATTCACTGCTGGAACGAATGAGCCAGATGATTGCACTTGCAATGACAGCACTGTGATATGTATGGGCATTTACTGCTCATCAGCATCAGGGCTCAGGCTATCAGGCTTGCTCGCAGGAGCCATCAAGCAGTCAGTTGATAGCAATAGCTTTCAGTGGTAATTGACCAAGGCTAGAACATAAGTCTTCCATCTCTAAACTAGCTTACTGAGTAGTCCTTTAAAAAGGCTGCTAAACTGATCTCAGTTTTTCCTCTTTAAATAAAGAAAACATGTAATTCTGATCCAGACCATATCAGTATGGTACTATGGATTTTACTTGTTGGTAACTGTTACAAGTCATCATATATAATCTTTTTTCTGCTTTCTTTATTTCAAAATCTATTTCTTGTTTAGTTGGATGATATATAGATAGGCTATAGATCTTCATTAAATATGAAACCCCACTTTAATTCCCCTCACTAAAGTTGTTAGGTACAGATTGCATAGCCATGATTTCCTGTATCAGAATTTACAGAAAAATGAAATATAGCCTCAAAACCCACCATCTTTAAATTGCTGTAATGCCTTTCTAATGAGAAACCATCACCTGCAAATGAATGGATAACAAGTCAAACTGATGGTGTAATGTAGTCATTTGATAGCGTCTATATGAAAGTTTTCAGAATGTGCTGTGAGAATATTTTTCTTTTTAGAAAGCTGGCAAAATTCTGAGAAGGCTCCTTAGTTCTATTCTGTTTGAAGGGTATAAACTAGATGTGATGAGAACACTTCTTTATGTAAATGCTTAAATCTAATTCAAAGTCCATCCAGATGTAAGGGGTCTCAGCAGGCTGGCATTATGGCATTTCAATATCTAACAGGTCAGGAGAGCGAACTTATCCACTGGCTGTCTCTATATGCCTTATACTCTTTAATAACCAAGCACCCATACATCTATTTTAGATGGTGGCAGGTTTTGCATGCGTGTAGGAAGATTATCCAGGTAACATTGTGTTGTCTCAGACAGCGGTGAGTAGTTGGTGCACAAAGCTGCTACAGAACAGGGAAGTGCAGGGGTGTACTCCTTCCTCAATGTCTCCCCAGCATTCTGCAAATGAGAGCATTTCCCCCCAAAATGAGTCTCTGTTTGTCATAGGCACATTTTACTTCTATCGATATTTCTCCTTGTCTTCTAAAGCCAAATGACCTTCACAACATTTTGTAGCAAAAATTTCAAATTCTATATATTTGCCCTATAAAAAGTTCTTTTCTTTGTTTTAAATTTCGTAACTAAACATTTGATGTTCTTTTAGTTTTTAATAACCTGGAAAACCGTGAGCATTAGTTCTTTATTTAGCTCCATGCCTTTTGTAGGTTAGCATATAGCAAGTAATTTTTTTTGTTTTGTTTTACACTCATGAAGTGTAATTTGATCATGAATGCAGTGTATCAATAATGAGCATTAGGACATTACCTAACAGAAGATTAAGCTTTTCACCTTCAACTTTCCTGCTATTAGGTACACATAATGAAAATGGTGGTTTCAGCCATAACAGCTGCTTAGAGTTGCCAGAAACTGATTGATTGACATAGTTACCCTATACATTTGGAAAAATTGGTAATGTGGACTTTTATCTACTGGAAACATTCACTTAGTATTTTCCTGCTTTCCCTGCATCTAGACAGGAGGCAAGACAGTTTTACCTACTATTTTACCGGGACCAGCATTTTATCCACCTCTGCCTCTGTGTAATCCTTGATAGCATACTGACACTGAAGCAGACAGGTTTTGTAGGATAACTGCAGTTCAGGTATAGAAGATGTCATTGCCCCAAAATTATTAAAACTTATTTGAAACATGCAATTTCTCGTAAAAGATTTTGGTACATGAAATAGGGCTGGCTTTTTCTGATACGTGATAAACCTTTGCCATACATACTGCCTCCAATAGTTTATCTGTTAGTACGGACATATGAGCGCTTTGAGGTCTGAATGATATAAGTAGTTGCTGTCGAGGCTGTCTGTTCTATATGCAATGCAAAAAGCAAAACTTGGACGCAAAGAGCCCTTTGGCCTTTGAAAATGTAGAAATTGATCCTTTGAAACTCAGCCACGTTTTTAGTTATATTTTGACTGCAGAAGTGAGTTAAAAAGAATTCATCAGGAATGTTTTATGTGATGGAAATATCAAACAGTATGGTACCCTATTTTTGAATTATGTCCCTTTACTAGTTTTATTTGCTAATGAAGAGAGAAAGGTGGGCTGAATCAACATCTTGGGGGTGTTCTGTTAGCAAACTAAGTTAGAATTACTGTAATGAGGTATTGAAATGATGTGATGATATGCTAGCATGTGTTACTGAGTTACCTGGCTATAATAAAGGTATCAGAAGCAAACCACATATATTAGCCCGTAATTCCCAAGGTAATTTTGTTCACTGCAATTTAGACTCCATGAGAAAATAAACAGGAACTTATAAGGAAAAGCACCCTTAATAGTTTTTGTATAATGCTTTTACTGACAGATAGATTTTGTTTCAAAAGCATGTATTTTTTGAAATAAGTATGGTGGATAGGAATAAAGCATGGATGGCTCCAGGGGTTCATAATGGGATATTGAATGAATATTTTAGCACTGCATCACAGATTTGCATGTTGTCCCCACTAGTAATATTTCAATGTGATGTGACAGCTGTCTAGTTGCTTATGTGAATTCACTTGCTGAAGGATCCAAATTTACTCACATTTTTCATCTTGTGGATGAGTCTTTGCCTGGGGGGGTGCAGGTGGAGTGATTTTCTTTATCTCACATATGTAATAAGAAATGGAAGGAAAACCACCAACACTGGGGATTGGGACACTCACTCAAGGATGAGTTGTATAAGATAGTATTTAGGATAGTATCATAACACGGAAGATTTCAGCTCTGATTCTCTTAGACTAAGGGCTGATTTCTGTACAGGTATTCATCTCAAAAAGAGCTCTTATTTTTCTCCTCAGTAGCTGAGTAGTTTGATGATTTTGAAAACCAAACCCTGATTAATTTTTTTTTTTTTTTTTTTTTTACCTAAAATAATTCAGAGAAAATAATTTCAGGCTCTCTCAGTTCTCTAATTATTATTAATTCTGTAATCTCTTCAGTTTGTTGGGTTGGAGCTTTCTGTAAGCTTTGTTTCCTCTGAAAGGTGAGTATCCTCCTCCTCCTCAAACTGTTCCACTGTTAGAAATGGAATTGTGTGGAATCAATTACTTTTCAATATGACTAATGAATCACAATCAGTTCCTGTCCTATGAACTGTAGTGTTATTTTACCTAGTAAAGCATTAGTTTTCAGCTGCATTTAGTTACCCGGAATTCAGTTGGTATCTTTCATGATAGAAAGTCACACTATCAGTCGGTGCCCAAAAGCTCTTTCTCAAGATTGGGTTTGGATACTAACTCTAAACTAGGCAACAGTTATTTATGTTTCAGTTAATATTTGCTGGATACTAAAGTTCCATACCTGAATATGTTAGTAACTTTTATATAAATCTTCTATTGGGATGTATTTAAAATATAATTCCCACAATTGGCCAGGTCACTTAAGGAAATGTTTTCAATCATGGAATCAACATGAATTTTTTTTTGGATAATAAATGCTAAATGGGCACTTGGCATCTCTACTACTGTCCAGTCATAAAAACATTTTATACTGTCATTGCCTTCAGTAGCAATTTAGGATTGAACTGTTGTTATCTAGACTACATGATGACATTTATGGAATCAAAACGCATGGAGTCCATTGAGTCATCCTTGATACCTCAATGATCAAGATTCGGAATTAAGAAATGTTTGATACAAAGCTTGTTTCATCTATTGTGCTGCTGTATGCTAGCCAGACAAGAAGTAACCCTTACAGAATTAAGCAGGGTAAGTAATCTTTGAGCTCTTTGATTAGAGAAGTACTCAAGTTGGTAAGAGTATTGAGATAACTAAAACTGAGCTGAATGGTTCATTGATTTTAACGTTTATACATATATGACTGCAGACTTTGACTTGTTTCCTTCCTAGGTAATCTGGCTACTAACCTAGGCATTGCCTGTCTATCACTATTACATGAATATTTGTTATTAGTCTCTTCTTTTCACTTGTATGCTTTGAATATGGGGAGGTCACATCCTCCGGATTTTTAACTGCTTCACAGAACAATTTTTGAAGAGTTGGCAGATTTGTGTAGTTGTATTTATATCTTCATCTATCGATGCCTGAAAGCACCTAATAAAGTAACTAAATTATGAAATAGTGCTGGCTGCTGTCAAGAACATGTGACAGGGACTTCACAAGGACAGGGAGTGAACAGTATCTCAGGATCAGTGGTGCAATTTCAAATGAAGTCAGAATGTTTCCCTCTTATTCTCATATCAGATCAATTACAGTTACATACTTTCTGATTGCAGTGAACATTGATTCATCTTTTAGCTACAAAATGAGGGGCTTGTAAAAACAACTCATGGAAAAAAAAGTCACCAACATGAATCTGAAGCAGTACCCTAGTTAAAATGGTGATTTACTACAGATACTTAGAGGTATAATTAAGCCTCCTCTGGAGGCAGACAATAGCAAGTTAAGCATTACCATTTTTCAACTGAATTTGTACTATTATCCCAATAGTTAATATGTATTGAGAGCTGTTTTTATTATCACTGTTCTAATAACCTTTCAGGGAGACTAACTTTTAAAGCAAATCTGGTATCAATAAACAGCCTGTAGGAATGTCTTCATTAATGTTGTTTTCTTTTTGGACAGCAGATATGTTTTCAGTAGGGGCTTGAAATCCCATTTTATAAAGGTCTTGGCCTTACTCTGAAACTTTCTTAGAGAAAAAAAAAAATCTTCTCTGGCATTACTGCCTTGTGTGCTTTAGGATATGAATAAACTAATGTGCCCAATCCATTTGACCTGAAGTACCCCACTGTGTTGGATGCATAGAAGCAATGAACTGTGCCCTAGGTCACTTACAGGATATTTTTTTTTTTTCTAGAAGATAGTCAAAACTACCTTTTCTAAATAGCACAGAGTTTTCAGAGAGGTCTTTAGTGAATGATTTAATATATTCATACTTATTCATACTGTTACTATTTTAAAAATAAATGGGGTGTGTTCAGTAGGATAATGGTGGAGAGAGTAGGGAACAGTCACTAGTCTGACCTTTACTGCTCTTGCTATGAACAATTGTTGTATTTTATACTTTTCCTGCTGGTATGTATCTGTCTAGTCCTTGTACAGGACCGTGTACAAGCAAGCAAATTATGCTCTCATTTCGCAGAACAAAATTCCTGGTAGCTTCCTCTCTTGGTGTCCTTTAAGGATCAGCTGTCCTGAGATTTGGACTTTTTTTTGTGTGTTTTGGGGAACATGTCTGTCTTTTTTTGCTTTACAGATTTTGGAATTTTTCTGGATTTATCTTGTTACAATATTCATTGCCATAGCATACCAGGCAGGCTGGATTTCTCTTTTTCCTCATGTGTAGCTAAATGCAGTTGAGAGTCAGGATGAGAACTGTGAATGGATCTTAATTTTAATATTTAGCTATACAATTATTAACTTATTTTTTTGAAACTTAGTAGTTTAATATTAGGGGAAAAAATAGAGAAACTCCTGAAATTTATTGCTTTTAAAAGGTTTGTAACTTGTGTAATATTTGGATTGTCAAAAGAAGATTTTGGATTGCCTCATGAGATTGTGTGAAACTTAGTTTTGTGTGGTATTTGCCTGTAGTATTATCACAGCCCTTGAAAACATAGAAACCTTTGCTTTCTAAGTGTTTATGTTTTGTTGTATGGTTGTCTTTTTTTTTTTTTTTTGTCCAAGGCTGAATCCATTTCTGCCTGGGATGGACAAAAAATTGGTCAGCCTTTTATTACCTTTAAATTTTCATCATTGTAATGATCTAATTTCACTTGGTATCATTCTACTTCTTTATTTTCCCCTATTTTACTTTTTTCCCCTAACTTCCTAAAGCAACAAGAACAAATTGACAGCTATACAATTGTATACAACATTATGCAGAAGGGATTTCTAGCTTTTAGGATGTAACCAACTATTTTAGTTCTTGTCATTTTAATTATAATCTTGTGGCATTGGCAGATTGCATCATGAGCAGGCAAAATGCCACTGCAATATCAGATGGCTATGAATGCATGGAAAAGACAGCGAATACATTTCCAAAGAATAAAAATCACAGCCTACAGTAAGTCAAATATATACCTACCCTGAACATGACTGCTTCTGGTTAATGTAAGTACACAGCTGACATGATTTCAACTTTCTGATAAAAATGCTATGTAAAACATTTGAACTCTGAATACAGTGATTCATGCTTGTGGGGTATGCCCATATACTGCAGCACTCTATATTCTGACAAAACAGAGGAAAACTTATAATTACTCTGCCTTCTTACGTATCAGGAATCAAATGTGTTTCTGCGCAATAAATCAAAAGAAAATAAACTGGTTGAAGTTGTGGTCTCACAAGTCAATGACAAAGTGCCATTCATTTTTAGAAGACTAGGTGTTCGGGTGACAGTTCTGCCCCTCCCTAAAGCCAGAGATATGCAAATGTAGATTCTTGACTGGAAAGAATCTGGAGAATGTAAAGCCATGCGAATAAAATCTTATTTAAAAGATATCTCCCCATATTTCTGTAAAGCCCGTCCTTGAAGCACCCTGATGCCTTTGATCATTGTCATGCCTTACATGGATCGATGCAAGATCAGATGTAAGGATAACAGGAAGGACAAAGAGGATCTGCAGCTATCCTCGCACAGCAACATAGTTGAAATATATAAATGAATTCTGGCTTAATTTGAAAATAGTTTCAGGCTTTTCATTAAAAAAAGTCCTTTAATTTACTATTTATTTCTAGAATCCTTTTTCTGTAGTGAGGAATTCCCCAGGCTAGGTCTGTTTTGTGAGCCCTTTTTTCCAGCTGAGCTGGATGTGTCTTGGTGGTGTTTCACTGAATGAGTCATTGATTCAATTAGGGTTAAAGCTAATTTCTTTTAGCTCCTGTTTTGCCCTTTCTGTTACAATCTTCACAGGTTACTGCAGAAATATAAAGTGGCAATGCAGTTTGTGAACTAGAACTGTAAAGAAAAATGAAAGAAACCTAACTTCTAATTCAACTAACTTATAAACAATAAATAGGTGGGAGCACAAAATAAAGTAGATTGTTCTTTGGAACTACATCAGTCCTGCTTGTATCCTTGTAATGGCATTGCTTGTGTGTGTGCGAATAAGTCCTTGACTGCTGTGTCATCAGGTTCCCAGCACTGCCATGGAATGGGTTTTGTGAGTACTAACAACTGCATGGATAAAGTGCTCATACTCCTGTGCCTACACCAGAGGGCTAATACAAACTTTTATGTGGTATCTGTGGTATTGCAATGCGAAAAATTACTGTTGTTATTTTACAACTGCTGTGTATTTAAAATCATAATAGCATCTTGAAGAATTTAATGTGGTGGTCTTATTTTATTTTGTTGGAAACTTATTTGCCGTGTAGGGAAGCCACGTAAGGCTTTTCCCTCTGTGAGCTTTTGCTCATAACTTTCTGTGAAATAGGAAAAATTATATCTAGATTTCTGCTAATATGTTGGTTTTTTTTTTTTTTTAATTCCAGATAGCAGTTTGGGGAATAACAAAATGAGATCTATTTTCAAATGGTTCTGGAATCCAAGGTGACTGGAAATGGAAAAAATGAGAAGTTGGAAAGGGTCTATTTCTCAAGTCCTTAATAATGTAGCTCATATAACAACATTAAATATGAAATTGTAGTTTAAAAGTTTTGAGAGAGTTGTTAAAGTACTTTTTTTTATAAGGTTTCTAATTCTTAGAGTTTCACTCTAGATAAGACTTTCACAACTGAAAGTCCTGGTCCAGAACCATAATCAAAACAAAACAATTAACCAGGTTTTAGTTACACAGTAATAGGCGTCTCAAAGGATTGTTAGTGTCAGCATGTGATGAAAACATGTGGCATTTAGTGATCTGTGGCTTAAGGGAGGAATCTCCCTAGGAAGCCCTAATTCCTGTGCTTTTAAAATCAGAAGCAGAAACGTTAGTTAATGAGGAAGCATGCTTGGCTCATCCAGCTAAACTTAGTTCCCAAAGGTGAAATTTCCCTGTAGATGAAAGCTTAGAAACAAAGAATCAACCCATTAGACTTGAATAGGTTAATTTGGAGAGGCTGTTGAACATAATTGATTTAGCTTTTGAACTGCCCAGGAAAAAGAAGGCGGCTTCTTGGTGCTAGCTGAGAGTGAAACAAAAATGCAGTGGTTATGCAAGTACTACTAGAAAGAACGATCAGAAAAATAAAAAGGCTTTGTCTGTTGCAAGAAAGGAACGAGAATGAGAATCATCCACAACCCTGCTCTTGGGGCCTCTTTGAGAGCCTGAGGTTTGAATGTGTTCTCTTGTATGAGAGGCCCATGAGTGGGGAAGGAGGCTGCACAAAAATAATAAACTCTCAAACTTGAGAATTAGAGAAATATGAAGAACTTGCTTTCTCTCTTTCATCTGCTTTCCTTATCAACTCTGACTTGCCTCAGTGAAAAAGGCAAGAAAGTACAATAGGAGAAATAGAGAGCACTGAGTATTATTAATTTTCTGTCTCTAGAAACAAAGATAAAAATGCTAAGTTGCTGTCAGGCAGACTGAGTTAACACAATTTGTATTGTTCATTGTTTTTGGCAATGGAGGCATAACTTGGAAAAAAGTTACTCTCTCTTTTTTTAAACATTAGCTCTGGAGGGAGGGGACTATTTTTCCTGTGATACATTTGAATCATATTTATCATGTGGTCCCTAAGTATCATGGGAAATTTGAAATATTGGAAGTTATTTAAAAATAAATGAATAAAAACATAAAACTTAAATCAAGAGCCTAATCCAAAGCCCCCTGGACTCAAAGGGAAGGATCCCACTATTTTCAGGAATCCCTGAATCAGATTTGGTTCTTGCTGAATAGAAAATCTCCCAGCTGTATCATTTGCTAAGTTACCAGAGATATATTTACCTCTTCTTAAGGCTGGTGGCTTTCAGACAGCTAGGTGTAGTAAATATTCATGCTGGAATAAATTTGTCAGGGGTATTTAGTTGAAGTGAGCCTTGGAGTTGAAAAGGTGCTTTCTTTTTTTTCTGCCCAAGGGTTCTGGTACTTTTTTGATAGGTGCTGTAGAAAGAGACAGACTGTTCTAAACATTTGTTTTATCAGGATTCCTGACCTTGCTGTCTTTCTCCGTGGCTTGCATTGTCCTTGAATATTGAAGCAAATATAACTGGCTCTCGAAAGAGCTGCGCATTTAACTTTTGTAACCTGTGAAAAAGGCACCAGATGTTACTGGCATCCCAAGTTTGCCATCTATGCTTTGGACTTGTCTTCCTCCAGCACGGTTATTAAACTTTGGCTGCAGCAATAAAAGCTTCTTTTTGAAGACAGTGACAGTGTTGTCTGCTCTTACATTACGGTTTAAAATACTATATAAAACAGCTAAATGGGCAGCACATCAAAGCCTGTCAGAAGCTGTAAAGGAAAGGCTGCTTCCTTTTTAGGCAAAATGATAGCAAGATTAGCATATTCATAAGCACACAAGTTTAGAGGACAGGTTTTTATCCTCAGTTACAGCCCTGGAATAACTTTTTTCCTTTATGTTATTTAAAACTGAAAAAAAAAAAAAATTACTGAAATCCACGAATAGACCAAACTGTACCTGCCTTAGGAAGCCTAATGTTCACTCAGTGTGACTGTTTCATAGAGCACATGCATGTTTCCATCCTGGGTTATTAAATACAATGCCACTGAGGTATTCTTCTTTGTCTCCTTTAAAATGTTTGGGACTGTCACTGACTTAATAAAAAACAAAATACTGCTAGGCTTCAAAGCCTTTAATTTTTCCCCACTTGCTAAAAGGAATGAGGAAATCACTAGGAGACTTACTCATGGATGCCCAGTGCTTATGAATGTCATTTCTATAGATCATGACAGCAAGGCCATTTGCAATTTCGTTACTTCTTAAAATCAGTAGATATGGTCTATCAGACTTGCAGGACCTGCTGGAAGATATTGATCCCCTTGAACCTTAACAGGACTCCTTCAAGCAAAAGTGTTTTATGGTTTATGCTAACACTTTGTACAATTTACCTCACTAATTGATTTTCTATTCTAAATGAAACATTAACTGTAGTGAGCAGATTCGTATGCTGACTGAAAGCTTGAAATTTTAAAAGGGGAAAAAATAGCAAAAAGCTCCTCACCTGTCCCATACTATCTGAGCAGTAACCACCAACTATCTGTTTTTTCTAAGTTATGCATCTTAAATACAACAACAACAAACCACCAAGCAAAAAAAAAAAAGCTAAATTTGCCCTCTGTATGACTGCAGGAGAACAGAGATATCACAGAATGTAACTTACTCATAGCTTTCAAATTTTTTGTGTGAACTTTTCATTATTTTTAAGAGGCTGCCAAAAGTTAGTTACTCTGTTTTCAATTTTTAATTATACATATGTGTGTATAATGCATGTGTATATCTTGCAGGCTCATAATCTATAAATAAAAAAACTGAAGACTTTACGGATGAACTCCGAACTATTAACTGAACATGCAAGTACTAGATGACTTAATATAGTAGTTCTGTAATAACAATTAATAGTTGTTGCTTGTTCCAATCTCCTTTTATATATGCTATGAAAAATTCTCTGGGACACTGCTGAATATTTTAGGGCTTGAGTAATGAAAAGGGCTAACTGAGGTCAGCACAGCTACAGAAGCTGGTCAGACCTTTCCATACCTTGCAGATAATGATTCTCAGCAACAATTCAGCCTCTCCAATTTGGATCTGGGCTTATAAGCCCAAACTTCTATCACTAGTAGCAATTCAAACTAATGTCAGCTAGAGTTTAAGAAATACTTTTCCATGCTCCTCTGTACTTATTTCTTTAAAAAAAAAAAAAGTTCTTAAATTGCTCCGAGTTTTCTTTACAGAAGGGGGGGGGGGGGGAAGAAAAGGTTAACGACTCAAATTCAGGGTTCTGGGAACAGATAGGACTGGTTTCACAAAAAAGACCAGTGAATAAGGTGGTCATGTACCTGCAAACACTTCTAAAACTGCTGTTAGTACCCAAGTTATCCTGTCACTTTGTCAGTGCCACTCGTGTAACAAGTCAAAACCTCTGCTGAATGAATGACAAGAATTTGGCAATTTCTCTGTCATTTTATCTCAATAGACTACTGCCTTAAGGAACAGACAACACAAAAAATCACAACAATGCAATTGGGCCATGTATGGAAATTCAGGAGCATGAGAAGACTTTAAGAAGCTAAAACCACAGCTCTTTCTCAATTCAATTTACTCATACTATGTTTCTTACTATTTACTAGAAATCAACTTCAAAAGAGATAAGCCCTATTTCAAACTCTATATTTATTTCTAAAAACTAATTACATTGACATTTTTTCCAGATGGGTGGCTAAATGTGCATTCCCTGTGTTTTCTTCCATAATGAAACTTTAATTTTGTCTCATGATTCTAGATGTAAGTGCCAGTGATTTCCTATTTCATTGAGAGGAAAATTGCCAGTAATAGATGTAATCATGCCATTTTAAAGTATTTTCTTTAAAAACAAAAAGAAAAGATGGAACTAGAAAGGAAGGAGTAGTTCATCTTCTGTCAAAAATACAAATGCAAGAGGAGAAGGAACATACATATATATATACACACAATTTTATATAAAATAGGCATGCAGTACATGCATAATATAGGGAACTTGTCTATAAAGTACTATGGAAATCACAAAAAAAAAAATATTTGTCAGGAGTTTCCTTGAAAATTCCAACTGCATTTTACTGAAAAGGGGAAACCTGGAAAGCTTTTAGTAACCAAGATGTTTATTACTGCTATTATGATAATTTCTTTTCACAGAACAGCTAATTTGCATTAAAAGATGTATGTGAAACTCCTTCCACTTTAGCTGCTTTAAGTAAAAATATAACAAATTAAAGATCAATAAGTAATGATAAAATAAATGTGTTCTGTGCTCAGGTTTGTTAGAGTAACCTTATTGCTCCAAGAAGGATATAAAAAAAAAAGTAATTTCCTTCTTATTAAGAAAATTCCCTCAGTATCCCTCAAAGCTTTTTAACTGTCTCATTTCACTTGAGAAGCCCAGTATTGATTATTCACCTCTGCATCATTAGCCATCTATACACATTAAAGTATTTTCAGAAACTACAATACAAATTTGTTTTCACTGGACATATTTCATGCTGGTTACAAATTATTCTTTTTATTCTCTACATGTTTTTCTGTATTTCCCAGATTTTTATCTTTTGTGACAGAAAACTAGTCACTTTTAGTTGAAATGTAGCAATAAATACCAGAAGTTAAAACTGAGAAAAAACAAGTGATTATAAACTTTGGGAACACTAATAAGCATGTTCCATGAAAATAAAAAGATCTAAACCCATAAAAATTTACATGACTAAGAAATTTAAGACTGCCATTCTTTACTATGCAGAGTTAAATCTCAAGTGTTTTCAATGTTTTCTTATCAGCATCATTTGTTTTTTACATTACTGTTGTTGTGACAATGTAATAGCAGTTAGTAGAGCAGTAGTCTCTGTGTCTGCTTTTATAATTTTTCCTGGCAATAGAAGGATTAAAAATACATTTCAAATTTTCTTAGTTTTAATCTAATTAATGTCAAATGTAGGACTGAATATCTGCATTGTACAGACACAAACAAGCATGAGTAAACTGCAGAGCTTAACCAGTTGCCACTTGTCAGCCGAGCTACTGTAACTCAGTACATGCATGCTTTTTGCTGCTCCCAAATGTGAGAAGAGCAATGTTGGGGTTTTTGTTGAAGTACCTTCATTGACCAAGTGTTCTTCAGCTCACCCTGTAAGCAAGCTAAGCCTGTACAGTTACAAACCTCTGCTGTCTTTTACACGTGGCAATTTCCTATGCTGCCTTAGTGCGATTGTGTGCTACTCCACCCACACCGTTTCAGCGGCTATGCTTTTTAAGATGGCTTTCATCAAATAGAGATTTGTTACAGTAAACAATGTAGTTGAAAGAGCAGTAGATAAGCTTGTAACTTCATAGTAAAGTCTACTGACACTCTTGCGTTTTCCCATCCCTCTTTTTTTCTAATGTATTAATGTACGAAGTATTTGTGTGCCAGGTTGACAGGTCTCTTAAATGTTCCTTTGGGCTGAATAAGCACTACTATTTAGGTTTCTGATGGCTACATGGAATTCTCTGTCAGAAAACTTCCACTTTTGACTTCTCTTTCAGCAAAGTGATACTGATGACAGAGCTGTGTGATTCTACCACTGTCTTCACGCTGAATTAAATTCACAACATCAGCTAGTGTCGCTCACTTTTCTACATTGTTTATGGTTTGGAATATTTTGCGCTTTTTTATGGCCAAAAACATTTTAGGTCAGAGAAGATGGTGGAATAACATAAAAATCATTAGAAATTTAGTCTAAGAAAAACAGTAAATATTGGTTTCTGAAAGCCATTGCCCACATTATTAAATATTACTGATCTTTTGAGTGTCCCTTAGTGCAAAGTGATTTGGCTTAAAGAATTCTTGTTGGTGGCTTTGGGTAGGAATGCTGATGCAGTGCCCACATAGTCCTGTGTAAGGTCTCCAATGAGACACTAAGCCTACTCCTTGCCTTGTATGACTTGTCAATACTTTTTTCTGTTCCAGCTCAAAGTCGAACAGTTTGTTTCACCTAAGCTCTTTCTTTACTCTGCTGCATTGTCAAATAGCACTTTAAACAAACTTGTTTAACTGTACTAGGAGGAATCACATAGGCACAGGCAGTTTAATAGGTTGCCTTTTTCTGTCTTGCAGCATTTTGTTGCTAGTGACAGCTGAGATGCAGTACTAGACTTTCTAAGTTAGATGTAAAAGGAGCAGGAGTCAGGAGGATTAAGGAAAAGCTCTGGATTGGGGCTGACATCAGTCCAATCACTCACCACAGACTTTGTCAGATAAAACACGTATGTTACGTGTGTGCCTGAGTTTACGAGAAGGCTATTGTACAAATCAAGAACAGTATGTAGGTTATCACTTATCAAGGTATTATTAATGAGATGAGCATATTAAAACTGCAAACAAAAAAAAATCAATTATCATGTAAAGAACCTTTTAATAAATTTCTCTGTATGCTTTTTTTCTCAGCCCAAGCTGTCACATAAGTCACTGAGTTTTGGAACAGGTAGCAAAATTCCTACTGAGGTCTATTGCACAGATGCATGAATATTCAAGGGCCCAATAACACTTTTACTGAACTTGCTTTTCAACACAAGAAAGGAATTTGACAGGGAGATTTTTTTTCTTAACAAGGATTAATGAGATTTGATGTCCCTTGATGGTGGATAGTGCACATGTAAATGATTTATTTAGCTTATGGCATTCATTCTGAAATTGGAGGAATCCAGCCTGAGCCATATCAACTCAAGACTTCCATGCTCCCATCGTATTTGTCATTTAATTATGTAGATTTTTATTCAGTTTGTGAGTAACATTATCTACCTAAGAAAACTCCAATGATCAGCAGATATGGTCTAGTATGCCTAAAACTAAAGCAAGGAGACCCTGGTATGAGATGAAAGTATCTGCCATCTTCTGTGAGCAGTAAAAAGCATATTCTGGTATTCAGCAAAGCACGTCCCATCACCTTAGAGCAAGTTCTCTACTTTTATTATCTGATACTGATCTCTTCTCCCTTAACTTTCTGCAAGTGTCTGCACCTGAGATCATATTTGGAAGCCTTGGGATTGTCAAATATTAAGCCTTGGACAGCTGGCTCCTGGAAGAGAAACGCTCCATGGAGTGTATCAGAAAAACATTGGACAGGTTCCTGTTCAGAAACTGAGAATTCTTTGGGGAAAAGTATTTTATAGAAGTATCAAGTTACTTTCTCACAGGTAAACCAGTGATGTAAGGAGTGCTGCATCTCTTTTTCAGTCCTCTAGTCCTTGTCTGGTTTTCTATCAGCCTTTATTTTCCGGTCTTTTTTTTCCCCCACTTCACTCTGTCAATTGCATTTAACCTTTTCCAGTTTCTTTTATCATTGCTCTGGCAATCTTCATCTCTCTAGAATGAATAAGCCCTCCTTATCCTAGCACCTGAAATTAGTGGAGTTCTTTAAATTAAGCGAAAGCATAATTTAATTGGAAGACTGTAGCAGCAGGCAGGCAGAGTAAGTTCACTTAAATTGCAATAAGTAGATACCTTATAGCTAGAAGTAGGTCAGGGAATTGTCATCTGGTAATTATGAACTTGGGCACTTCATAGGAATGGCACAAGGCTTTTTCAGTGTGTTTTGTGTAAGACAAAAGGATGATGGTTTTGATGATATTAGCCTTTAACTGCGGGGAATTGGTTTGTTTTCTTCATATTTGAACTGGCAAATCAGTGGAGTAATGCAAGTGTCTGCTTTTGGGTGAGAGATGGGGAAGGCAAGGAAAATTACCCATAAGTTCTTATTGGCTTAAGGGAACAACATCCACCACCATTTAAAAAAAAAAAAAAAGGCAAAAACAGGTGCTGTTGTAGCTCTGCAAAGATATTCTCATTTGTTCAAAAGCAGTTCTGGTGTTATCAGTACATGCCAGGAAGATTTGTAGCATTTGGGTCATCAAAGGCAAACTGATCAATTAAATGTACGTAACAAAAAACAGTGAGAGTGCTGAGGTGTCTACAGTCTCTTACAGGGGACTCTCAGGAAAGGTTTTACATGAGTTTCGGTATAGCTGAGAGGTGTTCAATTCTACAGTCTACTTTTCACAAATTCAAAAAGGATTGATATCGATAAAGCTCCTTGTGAGAATGTGATCTAGGTTTATGTGTGAGCAATTCAAAATTGCAAAGATGTGATATGGGATCGTATTTTTTCAGATTCTTTGTTATGATCCCATATTTTTGATATGAATTCACAATTGTGATGAAATTTGTGTCAAATTCAAGCTTGTAGCTAAGTTTGGTCTTATTGCAGGATCCCCCAGAGCTTTCTTTAAAAAAAAAAAAGTGTGATATATAATTATGGCTATTTTAACGTTTCTGTTTGCGGAGGTTTTTTACATTTCAGATGTGGATAGGCCTGTGTAGGCTGTACACAAAGAAATTCTGGTGTAGAATGAGATATTTTAATCCTTTGATACCTAGTCAGCTGATTGACAAATTTGGAGCTGCTTCCATGGTCACAGTAACAAACCTAGCGGGCACAGTGAAGCTTCTTAAATTGCAGTGAGACTTATAGAATATGTATGGGGTTTTTTCCATTGAGTATGAAAATCTGTTGTCAGCGTTTCATCGCATATTGGTCATTCTATATATTGATCAGGATTTGTATTTCAACTTCTAGAGCCTAGGTAAAGAAATATATGCCACAGCTCTCCATAAATGATTTAATTTAGACTTGTATTGGTTTGATTTCCAAGAATGGAATTTGTATTGGAAAAAACAGAAGAGTACTGAAGAGAATGCTTTATCTGGTTGGGTTTGTTTATGCTGATCCCTTAGGAGATTTCCTACTTTCTTAGCCAAATTTATTTTGTCAGAGGTCTATGCACTGACCCTATTCTGTCTTGAGCCTGGTTTAGAACTTCAGTGAGCTTTCCTCCAGGTTTATCCTGTCTTGTCTTTGCTGACATAGAGGAGTCTCATATGTAGTCTAATCCAAATGTCTCATGAGTAGTCTAAATCTAGGGTTATTTGATCCTTGTTATTTTTCCAAAATTTAACGATTTTTCACACAAAATAGTTTCAAAACAAGTGTTGTTGCGTTTAGGAGATTAAGAACGTGGACAAGGCAAAACTTATCTTTTTCCAGAATATGCTTGTTTGTATGGAGCTATGATTCTCTGACCACTCTGAAAAAGCTATTTGGAATGAAAAGTATCTGAGCAGTACGTGTTTACTAACTTGCTGCTTGCTTAGGGACTCCAAGGAAAATTCCTTTCACAGAAACAAGTATTACTTGAGTGAATGTAACCTGTAGTATTCGTCTGTCTAAGAGAAATGTCTATTGTAAATAAAAGCTAAACAATGTAATTTTTCTTTATTGTGCATAGATACCTTCTCATCCTTCTTTTTATCTTTTATAGATATATTTCAGAAGACTTGAAGTAAAAAAGCTGTTCTTTGCATGTCATGGGCACAAAGTTTTAGTCTGAAAGAAATTGAAGCCAAAAGGAACTTAAGTCTAGGCATTAGTTGAAGAGGTTTGGGGTTTTTTTTATTTCTCCAAAGAAAGTGTAATAGTTTGTGACCTGAAATTGGTTCATAATTTTTGAGATTTTGAAGTTCCCTACTTTGCATTGAAAGAAAGCCTTAAGCCTTTTTAAGTTGTTGGCTGAGACACATGGCTAAATTAATTGTCTCAAACTGATTAAATAAGATGAAAAACCTGTAATCCATAGTTCTATTTAACTTGAACCTGTGTATTGTAAATTTCAGGAAATGCCTCTATCTTTTTTGTGGGTCGGTTTTATTTTGAGGTATGTGATGTCTGACCAAAAGATTCCATCCTGGCCTGAAAAAGTCTTTCCAGTTTAACTTATATGCTCTGAAAATTATCTGATTCAATGAATCAGTATTTCCTTATATAAAGTCAGAGAATTCACAGGAAACTTTTTCTTTTTATCATCCTGAGAATTTCTGTGGGTGATTCCATTACAGCAGGTGTGCTGAATTTGTAGACTGAGGCAACAAGCAAGAAGGTGGCACTGAGGGTTAAATGAGAGAGTTGCTCAGGGTGAGGGACAGCTGGAAAAAGGTGGATGAGTCTGAGGGAATAGTCAATAGTGAGGTTTGCCACAAGCAGTGGAAGCAAAAGCATCTAGCTAAACAGTAAAAGTCTAATAATGAAATATATTTGCATACTACACTCCTGCGCAGCACTAAAGCTGTATAATGCTGTGTAATTGCTATGATTTATTAATGCATTCATATACTTTGGTAACAGCTCTAGTATTTTCTAATAACAACCAATACATTTATAAATGCATTGTTGGCAAAGCTGCTTTAGTCAACCAACCGCTTCTAAATTTATGTAATTTTCGACACTGTATTTTAGCATGCACTTCAGAGTTTTCTGCATAAATAAAGCTCCTAATTTCTTTTAAATAGGACCCTAAGGAATTGCAGCCCAGGAACAAGATTATTTAATGGGTTACTGAGTTGCTAACAAACACTGTTTTATAGCTACTTGAAAGTAGTACATGATTTGCCTTCTTTATGGGATGGATTACAGTTGGTATTTTGTGTGGAACTCAAGGTTTAACAACCAGAGCTATGAATAGGCTATCTTCTCCCAAGGAAACGTAACATCAGAAAATGGAAGTGCTTCAAGCAGAATAAAATGTTTAGTCTACGTAGACTAACTGGCCTCACTTTACACAGTTTTCTTGATGGAACCTAGCGGACTTGAAATCTGCTTTCCATTTCTCAAGGCAGGCAGGTTTAGCTTGGCACTATGTGCTGCTGTGGCAGCTGGAGAGTTTGCTCTGAATTCCCCAACAGCTTCATGGCAAATTCACTCTAATCAAAACTTTGGTCACAGCACAGAGAAAAGAGCCAACTCTTCAGTATCTTGTTTATGGGTGTGTTAAACTGAAATAGAAGTAAATTTAATAACAAAATATTTTGAAACAAAAAAAAAATTGAAACAAAATATTTTTATTTTCAACACTAGCAATATTGACATAAGTCTGAGGAACACATTTGCCAGGTGTTTCTGGTAATTTTTGTTTTCATATTTATTTTTGGTAACTCTGGCAACTCATTTTTGTAACATTTTAAACTTGTTTTTCCTCTGTAATATTTATTGGAAAATGTGGTCCCATATTTCTAACTTTAATCTCATTGCTAACTCGTCCTGTGGTAGAGCAGAACTCTCTCTCTCTTCCCTGACAGATCTCCTTTTGCAGCAGAATTTATACAGGCTTTTTTTTTTTCCTCCTGAAAGATTGATGTTGACTAAAGCCAATTTACAAATTATTTGGTCTGGTTTATGTTTTTTTCTGTGGAGAAGGGATGGCAGTGTGTGAACAAAAACTTCAATACTATCTCATGTTGGATGGTTCATTTTAAAGCGAGCCTAACCTAGAGATTTAAATGGAAGCACATTATGTGTAGCTTTAAAAGGTGGGTTGGAATTAAGGTTTGACTCAGCTTGACAATACTTAATAGGCTTATCAGAGTTGAATTCAGGAAAAAAACCCAGAAGCCTGTGTGTCTGTCTTTAAATTATAAGCCCTATTTCTTTTTACATAAAAGTTGAAATGGGAAAAGAATTGAGTATAGATGGAAAATTAGATTTTGACCATAAATCAAGATTGATTTTTTTTTTTTTGTTCCTCCCTCTCTGTTCAAGACACTGAATATTCAACTACATCTGCTACATGATGCTTTGATTGCTCAGTTTCAAAATAGGTTAAAAAGGATATTGGGGAGAATGGGATGTGAATTATCTAGTTATTTCTGAAGTGTAAAAAGTAGAAACCATTAGAAAACTCAGCCTAACTTGTCACCTAGCATGCTAGAGGAAAGGAACAATGCTAAGAAATGTTTGAAGTACACATTCCCTTGTTTGAATTTGTATTTTCTTGATTCTCAAGCTGTTCACAAAACTGAGAATGATTTTGGGTTGATAGCATGGCAGATGTAGGGAGATCTATTCAGCAGCTGTATGCCATTATAAATTGATAATTCTACGCAGATTAGTCTAAAGGAACAAAAGGGCTGTGAAGTGCTAATTACATGTAAGGACACCTGCTTACACTCAGATAACTTCAGTATGTTCCCATTTATGCAATGACTATTTCTGTCATTTCAGTTGCTGCTATGCAAGTGTAGCAAGATAGTCTCAGATAATGTCTGATTGCTGTTTAATGCTATCTGACATGATGTCATCTGACACGATCACCTTTGGGCAAATGAGAATTTTCACTGTTGCTCTTAGTCTTAAAATAAAAATGCATCCTGTGTATGTGCTGTACCTGCCAAGTTCCCTCTTTAATCTGAGTTAATAGTCCCTTCATATATAGCACACAAACCTTTTCCTTTCAGAGGCACTGAAGATATAGCCAAAAGTTAATGCATCTAAATTGCATCATGATAATTTTTCAGTGTACAAAAATGACCTTACTGAAATCGGATGAGTAAAAAGTCTACTTGACATAGTATGCTCAACTCCAGTTGCTTGTACAGTGGCCAGTGGAGGGCATGGCACCTCAGAATGGGGTTCAGGGAGGCCAGTTATCTAGCCAGAGAAGGCTCCTTGAGCTATCTGTGCAAGGATACAGAGGGGCTGGAAAGTCAGTGCCCCTCTGAGATTTCAACTCCTCTCCAGTGTCAAGAAAAGAGCCTCCACCTCCTGCAAGGTTGTCTTACTTGAAGGCTGATATCCTTTCTTCTGAAGAAGGAGTTGTTGAAGTCTTTGGTTTTGAAGAAGATTGTGTTGGAGGAAGAGGAGTACATTCAGGATTAAAGCACTGTTCCAGAGTAGAGGAACCTATACCTGCTAGCAGTGTTCAAATCAAACACCTCCTGGCTTCTGGGGAGTGCACTGAGCACAAAGGTCTGAGCATTCTGCCTCAGTGCTGAGCTGGGACAAAGAAGGTGCCGTTTGCTTTCTTTATGCATTTATATTTTAGGAACATTTCTTCCATATATGATATTTTATCATTTAAAATATAGGCTGAAGATAGCTTGAAGGCACTTGGCAGAGCCTTAGCTTCATAATAAATCATTTTTAAGAAGAGAGATGATATTGCAGGTGATTTGAATAAATGTTGGTGAGGGGATAGAATTGTGACAGAGGGGCTTTCAAGCTCTTGAGAAAACTGCTTCACCCTACGGAAATGTTGCTGTAGGATTCTTGATGATTTTCTGCACTGTGGAAAGATCTGCAGACAGCTCTCAGGCTGAATGCCTTCCCTGCCCCGGCTAGTGAAAGCAAAAGCTTTCCTTAGTCACAATTATCACGTTCAGATCACAGCATCATGACACTTGGAGCCTCTGGTACACTTGACTATTGCATATGTTTTCACTGATGAATTGGTGGAGAAACTGGTAAGCTTGCAGGTGGGTGGTTTCCAAACACTGCTCTGCGTCACTAGGATCGATTTGTCTAGGAGAAAAAGAAACAGTATACAGAGCTTTCTTTGGAGTATTTTCACACTATTTTTGCAGCAATCCTTCAACTGTGTTATATATTTCAGGGTCAAGAACACTTAGCTTGTGGCTTTGTGGGCAGAGGGCTCTTTGGCTTTTTGTACAATGCCTTGTGAAATGGTACAATGGTGGTTATAAAAGGATGAAAAGCATTAGCCATTTTGGAGCCTCAGACTCACTTCATAAATGGAACTGTGAATAATTAAAGCTTTGTAAATGGTTTCTCATGAAAAACAATTGTCAAAAGAATAAATGCAGGGAAGAGCAGTAGATTATTCAAGTGCACATTTTTAATTTCTTTAGAACTTATGATTAATAGACTTAGCCCACAGATTCTTTTATAGCTGTTCCTGGCCTGCAAAAAGCACAAGGCATCAGTGTTGTCTGAACCCATTTGAATTATAAGAACTGAACTTTGCATTTTACAAGACAAATGAACTTTGCTTTTTAAATTGCTTTCAGTCTGATCTTGTTCTTGTGTTTAGCCACTGACTGCAGTGTCAGGGAAACTGGATATAGCGTTTGCCTCTGGAGTGACACAATGAATTTAGTAGAATTAGGTAGAAATTTGATTGGGTATTTCAGTATTAATTACAAACTTACAACTCATGGTGTTTTTTCCACTTTTTCCCCCTTGTTTGGTATGCTGACTAGTTTCCCATTGACACTAGCCAGAAATTTGAGTTTTAATTGCTTTTTTTCCCCCTTAATGATTTGCTATTGATAAAAATGAAAGAACAATTTTTTTAACTGGGTTGTTGTTTTAATTCGTAGCTATTCCAAAAAGGCGCAAGGGATTTCATTTAAACTCTGAAAAAGTGGTATTAGGCCAAAAATTTCCACATTGAGCCATGAAGTATAGTTTAGAGAAAGTCAATGCACAGTATAAGCTCACACACAACCACACTAGGAACTTTATTTCTCTTCATTAAAATCAAGAAGATACTGTGTTTATAGTCTTACACTTGATTCAGAGTCTGAATTTCCTTTCTGATGAAATCACTAGGATTTGGCAACTATTTGCAATTTCTTATCCAGCTCTGTAATAATCAGAGCTGTATCAAAGTAATTAAAAATAAATATGTATCTAAGGCCGAAGTACTGGTGTGTATACCTGAGTACATGTACCTATTTAAAGTGAAATACAGGTCATTAAAAAACATTCTTTACACTAAATTGTTATCTCGTACAAGCGTCAGTTTTGTAAACCTTATTTCTATCAACTTCAATAAGAATATGGAGCATTCTGCTACCAGAATGTATTCATCACTTGTTCTGTACACAGATGTTTTCTTCATCACTGGAAAGAAAAACAATTCCAATAACCAGTAGCCCTTTATTCTCAGCTGCAGAAAACCTAAAATATTGTAAGCTGGATACCTGATTGATTTCCCTCTGTAGTTGGTTGATTTTTTTTAAAATAAATGTGCCCTTTGGGAAATGTGCTGTTTAATGCATTTGGAAACAATTATGAATTGCAGCTTATTTTCCTACAAGAAATAATCTTCTCCTAATGCGTTCAGGTTAGTGGTCCTATACCAAACAGTTTCCAGTTCAAAGAGTTTACAGAACTCTTCCTCAGTTTTGTTTTCTGAACATTGCCTCTTTATATTATTCCCTCAAAGGCCATGTGAGTTATGAATTCTAAAAAGTGAATTATTAGAAATGGGTAAAAACTGTAATTTTGACTTCTAAACTCACAAATTCTGTTGTTCCTCAACTTCCTTCAGGATCAATTCTCTCATAGGCCTGATTTGCTGTTTTCATTTTAGCTGATTTATTCTTTGTGCTCCTAGTTCATGTGGTTTGCTGACCAAACTGACCCCCCAGCCATTCTGGATGACATTGCCCAACTTGGACAAAAATGCTGGACCTGATTGCCTCAAAGGTCAGCATTTCTCCTTAGCTGATAGAGAACCCACACGGCTGAGCAGGCAAGTCCTCTGGTTGTGCAAACACAGACAGGAAAAGGGCCTGTGAAAGTCAAAGGAGAGGAGAAGGCTGAGCCTCTGTCCTCTTCCATGTCCACGAAGAACAAAACAGTAACTGTCTTTGGTACTGCCTTACTGGTCACACCTCTTCTTCCCTTTACGCCAGGATTTCCCACAATTTCCAGAAGTCCAAATCTTGGTTTACCTGTCTTCCTGCAGTATTTAGAGTTGACACCACTCTTTTTTAGCACAGCAGAATCAGAAACAAGTGTAATTTCTGGCTACCACAATATATACTTAGTCCTCTGACTTAAAAAAAAAAAAATCTAGAAAATCACCAGCAGGTAAAAGAAGTCAGCAACTCCTGGCTCAGACAGACATCCACTCACAACTGAGAAACAGCAACACTCTTTGCTCTCCAACCCCTTGCCCTAGTCCAGGGCAGCTGAGCCACTGGTTTCAATTTTTTCTACTTTTTTAAAAATTTTTTTTCCTACTTAGATTTTTTCTAATCTTTCACAATGCCATTTGAATTCTTCTCTACTCCTTAAGGGGTTTTAAGACACAGTTTGAAAGATACTGCTTACCCCAACTGTTTGGCACTCTGGGAGCAAATTAGCTACCCTGGGGCTAGCTATGTTCATCTGTCACAGACCTCTGAGATCATAAAACTGAAAAAGTCCTTGAACAGTCTCTGTGTAGGGGAATACCAACGTCAAGAATGGGAAAGAAATCTGGAGAAGAAAATCAATTTATTCTGATAGTCACTGTTGTTTATGTCAAAGGAAAGACTAATATTTGTTAAGGACACAAGCTCACAAATGTTGCCTCATGTGAATGGCAAACCAGTTTCTTGATTCAATTCTTTCTCCTCCTGGTAGGCTATATTTAGGGTATTTCTACTTTTCTCAACCCTTTCCACAACAGTAGGTTTTCTAAAGGCTTCTCTCATTTTCTTGTTTGGAATAAAATAGAAGTTTACTTCATTTCTAGCATGTCCAGGCATTCCCAGCCCTGACTTTGCATTAACGAGACAGATGTATTATACACAAGAAACTTTGGAATGAATACAGATGCATGAAACGCTTCCTGTAATATAGGATCCCCTTATGCCTGGAACAGTCTTCCGCCCCGCCAAACTAATGCTCCTTTAAAATTCTGAAATATTGAGTTAAATAGTCTAATTCTCTCTAGTTCCTGTCTTGGCCTGGGGTCAAAACAGAAATGTCATTGGACTGGCTTTTCTCAAGATACTTAGCATTCCAGTTTAGTGGACTTGTGAAACTTGATAAGATCCATGTGTTTTAATGTGTATCCAAATTAAATCTTAATTCAGTATCCTTTATATTATGGAAAAAAGTCCTGAAAAAGTTTGTAAGACTCAGAAAAGCAGGACCTATATTTTTTGATTTTTAAATATTCAAGAAGTCTCAGTCTTTTTTTTTTTCCCCTCTCTCTTTTTTTTTGTCTCTTCCTCCCATTTTCCAGAAAAGATTATTTTAAAGAGAAATATTTCTCTTTTAGGTATGTTCCTTCTCATGTTAATCATGCATGCAAAACTGTTGTAAAAATTGTATGAATAAAATCTGATATTGAGTATTCAACATTTCTTTGATTAACTAAAATGCATGAATCTATAAGCTGTTTATTAGTGTCTGTTGTATGCTGAATGTGTGTTCTAAGTTTCCTTTTCAGTCTTTTCAGTGTCTTGCTCTTTGGAGCAGATAACGCTTTCTTTGTTCTCCATGCAAAACAGTCTTACTTATACAGCTCATATGTAAGTCATCCTGAATATCTATTTTAAGTTTTTCGTTATATAGCATTCTTAATACAAATCAAGACAGGTAAGACATCAGTAGATTAACTTTCTCATTCTCTTCTCTCTCTCTTCTCTCCTTTTCCTTTTGATTTGGAGAAAATCAGAAATCGTAACTGATTTTTTCCCTGGCATATCTGAAGCAAGCATTGATTTTGAGGTGAGCGCTCTCTTAAGCTAGCAGAACCATATTGACCCATGTCTTGAAAATGTTGAAGGTGTTCTGGTATATTCTACTCTGTCATGAGGAAAACTATATGCAATTACCCACTTTGAGGCTTAAGCAATGCTACAAGTGAGGTTTGACATGTACAGTGGCAGATATATTTAGAGATAGTACTTAGAACAGATGCCCTTTCCAAAAAAAAAAAAAAAAAAAGGAAACCTATGATTTTATCAAGAGTTGGGTCAAACTCCAGTGAAGTCAACAACATTTTTCTATATAACTCATTGGGTCAGCAAGGTCAGGCCTTCACAGAAGCATTTCAATTTCTTGTATGCCAAGAAAAGCTCAGAGGGACCTTGTTCTGCTCAGTTCATCTTAACGGGTAATGACTAGCTCTCTTGTTTTGCAGCCAGATGTTTGCAGAGAGCACGTATTACAGAAATTTAGTGTTGTAGTGGGATATAAATGTTGCTCTGTAGCACATGATCCATTCCAGGACATCAGTGCTTTCCACAATATGCACAGATATAATTGATACTTTTCTATAGATCTGGTATTTGTGTCATGGTAGGTTAGAAATTGAATATGTCTTCACTTGGGGCCTTGCAGAATACACCCACGGTAAAGTGAGAGAAATGAGAGGGTCAGAGCCCTGCGGAGTCCTCTATAGAAGAGTTGCTGAGAAGCTGTTTTGTTACCTAGGTGAGAGAAAGCAATGGAGCAGCAAACGCTAGAAGCAAAGCGAAAGCTCTGGAGGCTATAGTATTTGAAAGCCTTCACTACTGCTTGAAAGTATCTGCACAGACCTAATACTCGTGACAGACAATACTTGCAAGGATAGTTTCCTCAGAAAAGAAGATTTGATATCGATATAGATAATTTAGACTGTGTCAGTTCTGACATCAATGGGTCTTGGTTTTACTCTCTTCATACAAGTAGTTTTTCTTATTGTTGAAAAGTGAAATTCTGGCTTGGGAGATTGAGTTAGTGCTGACACTAAAATCTTACCATATGGCAAATTTGTCCATTGAATCACAGTTTACATTCCTTGTTACAGCGTCTCACAATAGGTATTTTAAAAATTCAGTATTATGCTGTTATTTGTCCTGAACAGCATTTTATGGTATTGTCATGGTAATTTAAAAGAAGGGCTGTGAAGGGGCAATTAATGAAAAGTCTAATTCATTTTTTAGCAGCCAGTAGTAGGAATCCTTCCACAAGCTGCAAAGCAGTCTCATGCCTTGCTCATTTCAGTACTAGTTATGGTACTACTTTTGCAGTACTAAACCTAATGAGTAATGAGCAGCAAGGAATTGAAACTTTTATAAATAAGTAGATGTAATCCACCTTGTTCCTCAGCCTGCAAAAAAATGAGCATAGAAGTCTCCTGAAAATTACTTATCCTTGAAGAACAGGTTTTTAAAAGGAGACAGGGAGTTTTCATGCTCTAGAGGTATGAAAGAGAGTTTAGAGGTTTTATTATGAAAAATCTTGGATAAATAAGGCTTCTATGTATACTAAATTATTTCAAAACTGTTTATGCATAAGTAAATCTCTTGTAGATGCACCTTTTGCTTCAAATCTCCTTGATGGGAATCTTGCTATCTTGAGGTGTAAACTCCCATTATTGTGCTGCGGTCTTATCATTTATGGGGAAGTCTAACGGTGACTGAAACCTAATCTTTTATCTAAAGAAACCAACGTGCAGTTAACACAAGGTAGAAGACGACAGAACCTTTACGTAGCAGAGCAACTTGCCCTTCATTAGTAACATGCAGAGAAATATTCACTATAGTATGTTTTCTTAATTTAACAGTTTTCCAAGACATTAAGTTAGAGGAGTGCTTTATTGACCATAAAGCTCAGTGTCTGTATCTTAAAAGGGTAAATCTATGATTTTTTATATATATATATTTTTATATCACTTGGTTCCCATTGCTTCTAAAGTACATTGTTCCTTTATGGGTATTTTTTTTCCTGAACATCGCTATTGGGTATTTTACTTAGAGACAAGAATATCTAAATTAAAGCAAAGTGGGTTTTGAGATATTTATGGCTTTATCCATCCCTCTGAAACTCTGCTAGGTTTGAAATGAAATATCAACACTTTAGAGAATCTAGGAATAACTACTTTATGTAAAAATGAGAAATTCCAGGAAAAAGCTTAAATGATTGAGTTCAAGATCATATCAAGACAGATGTCAAATATGGCAGTTAATCAAAACAAAAAAAACCCCAACAGTAAAGCACATATATGGATTGAACTTAAAACACAGTGGGTGATCACATTTGCTCTCTGCCAGTTAGAAAGCTGTTTTCCCTGATTCTCGTTTCTGCAATACCTTGTTTGCAAAAAAGCCAACCAAACAAACAAAAAAAACCCCCAAAACCCACCAAAAAAACCTACCTCTGTCTTCATTCAAATACTTTTACTGAAAACAATATTTCCATAAAATCTTGGACAATGAAACTGGATGGTTTATGTAAACTGGCAAGGAAGGAAAGAGGAGGGAGTTGGAATTTATTTGCTTAAAGTATGTTCATGTTTGAGCCCTGGGCTGGTGATGTTGTGACCCTGCCTTATATCATAGTCTTTGAGTATGCTATCAGTAATCAGAAACAAAACATAACTTTAGAATAAGATATACTTTACAAATCATTATACTCTGTAGGGAGAAGAAAGCCCAAAGCATAATCTGCTGTTATTCAATGTTTTTTTCAATTAAGCTTCCACTTACAGGGTCGATTCATCATTGCAGTTTGGATCCCTAATTTTATATTGCATGGGGGGGTGTGTGTGTGTGGAATTGGATGATAAACAGAATTGGGGGTGTTTCGGCAGCTTCATATTTTCATCTTGAAGTCTTCAAGTGAGGGTTCAATTGTTCTCCTTCTGATATTGAATCTAAATCCATGTAATAAAGTAGGAATTTATAGCGTTTGCAATAGTTGTGTCCTAAAATTTTTATATCAAATAATATTCATGCTAATATTGTTTATCTATACCTCTACCATTGAGGTTATATTATGAGAAGTTTGTATGAATCAATGAAGTAATTCCTGCCAAAGTATTTTTCAGATTAATGTTGAGGAGATGTGCATCTTATTTCAAAGGTTTCAAACTGCAGAAAAGAAAGGATTACAAAGAGGAAAGATTCAAAATTTTGTAAAGGTTGAAAACCCTTTCTTTCCACAGAAACATTATAGTGGTTAGATTACAGCAATCTAGAAAGCAAGGACTGATCAAATGAAACTGGGGAAAAAAGGCACAGAACGTGTGCTTAAAAAGGAAAAAATACAGATAGCAGTACAATAACAAACCAACACACTGATTCATGTTATGTTTGTAAGCACTAATTAAATCTGTGCAAACAGCCTACTTGGGCATCATTATGTACTAAATCATGATTTTGTCTTGTTGAGATAACATGATGATTTCTAGATACAACTCAATCTAAATAAAGGCTGTGATTCTTATGCTCGGGGAAAATAAAATCCTCAAGAAGCCTCAGATCCAAACTATTGTTCTTAATTGGGTGAGTCTGAAACCAAATAGAAGTGACAGACTATCATTGAATAGTTAAAGGTTTGCCTAGAAGTGTAACGATCGTATTAGTGAAAACAAAAATTACATTCCTTTGTTTTAGAACTGACTTGGGCAGGAATGCTATAGAATAAGGGATAGATAAAAGAATGAGATCAGTAGAGTTTATCTGACATAACCAACAGATTTCACTACAGCTCTTGGAGGAGAGCACCAACCCTTTTCCTTTAGGTCAGCAGAAGTTGACTAAATATTCAAAATACAGTGCTGGGTTTTAAATTCTCCAGCTGAGAGTACTAGCTTTACCCATGGCCAAGAGGGACTCTGAGCTCTTGGTTCCAACCTCCTGATTTGGGTAATTTAAAATAAGTATCTAAGTTGAATGATGTGATTATCCATTCTTATTTCACCTTCTGCTTTCCCAGAATTTTCTACAAATAGTAGCTACTTACTTATCAGCGAGTCAGGAATTTTGTAATAATATCAATATTTTTTGTGATCTGCTTATGATTTTATGCAAGGATATATAATTGGGTAGGGAATTGGTTTTAATTTCCAAGTTGTTTATCTTTTTCACAGACACACCTGTATGGGTTTTTGAGGAACTCTGCAAAACAGGATTATGACACTGAAGCAAGATCTAAGTTAAATAAGGAAGAGAAATAATTTCTTTTAAGTAGACTTTTGAAATTGGATGAGTCTGATTTCCCTTTTTTGGCTGGTGAAAAGCACTGATTTGATCAGAGCATGCAAATAGTAAGATATGCTGCAGGAAAAGATGTATGTGATAGCATGACTTCCTCAATTTAAAAAGACAGTGATATGAACCACTTGTATGTCTCTTGTAATATCTTTCCTGATAAACTTCAGGACAAGCATGACATAACATGAGTGCCATTGTTGCATGTGAGCTGTTATGTACAAGAGAGCTCTGAGAGCTCTACCTTAACACACTCAAAAGTAAATTTACTCATGTAAAAGTTAATGAAAATCACATGCATGAGGAGTTGCGTATGACTTGGCAAACTGTTCATGTATCCATTCATCAAGGATCTTTAACAGAATTTTGATCACTTCAGTGGAAAATAAAGCCAGAGAGTACATTTTCTTGTTTTTCTGAGTTTTTCTCAAGGTTTCAAATGTAGCAGGGTAATGTATTGCTGAGAGAGCCTATGAATGCATAGGTCCTGAACTCTGAAGTTGCACCCAGAGAGCAGAAGGTGGAAATATCAGACATATACAGCACAGGGAAATAAAACTTTGCATCTCCCCAGCCTGTAGTGAGATTAGGAGAGAAGAAAAAAACAAAGCTATACCAAACCGAATCTGGAGATAAAGCTCAAAGTATATCACAAAAATGTGAATTTTTCAGTCAACCATTATTTAGTAAACCTAAATCTAGCAAGAGGTAATTAAATATCCTTTTAATATGGGAATGCTAGAGGAGAAACACGACCAAAATAAAATTTTATTTCCAAATAGACTAACGTATGCTTGTTTGAGGAGTATGGCAGTCATTAATCACTAAAATCCTGTTCAGAAGGGAAGTTTTACTGCCCAACTTAACACAAGGAAAATAAAATGCCATAGTGGCAGAGTACACTAATTCCAAAACCACAAGACCAGTTCGTTCCAGTAGGTACTCAAACTTTGAGGTTGAATATCCTTGTATGGTCCATGCTTACTACCCATGTAAGCAATAAATGCATTCATTTTTTTCATGATGGTGTTGCTCCTTAGCATAATCCTGCAGGTAAACAAAACTGAAAGCATGCTTCAAATGAAATTTAAGCCTAAATGTTTATTGAAATTTTTCAGTCTTGCATTTATTCAGTGTAAATCGTAGGGAAGATTTAGAGCAGAGATGCTTAAATTGAAGGCAATTCCAACTTCCAGGCAATTTTCCATGAAATGGTGGTATGTGTTCATGCTGCTGCCCTTTTGATTAGACATGGCTTCAAAAAGATGAAAAAACTTCCCAAAATACCTGATAAAAGAGTATTTCAGTAGAACTGTTGCCAAAAGCAGACACTAAGACTATCAAGTGTGAAATGAAAATTAGAAAGTTATTGGACGTTGATTTGAATTAACTCATAATGACCTGGTTTATGTTTCTGGCCTCTGGAAAGATGATTAGAACATAAAAACAACTTTCTGTGAAGGACATAGTACTATTAATGAACTAGTCATCCAAATATGAGCAGTAAAGGTCTTTAGTTAAGGTCCTTGGAAAATGATCATCCTGCTAAGATGCTGCAGTAGGCACTGGAATGGGACGAAAAGACCAGAAGAGTCTAAAAAGGAAATGTTTCTATTTCAGAAGCAAGCACAGCGGCATAACTAAATCGAAAAGCTTTTGCAGCTTTTAAAAGTGTAACTTAATTATAAACACGAGAGAGAAAGCAGCATATGGTATTGTTGATTATTTGATCTTGGTGCCTCTGCAAACTATCTGAAGGTCAGGTTGTAGGAGAAATGCAAGGAAATTCAGTGTTTTTCCATTTGAAGTGTCTTGAGTGCCCCATATAAACAGTTGTGTTGTCAGTGGAGCTGTAATAGTTTGTATGTATGAAGATCTGTTACGTGATTCTGGTTGACAGAACATTATTCTTTGAAAATACATTGTAGGAAATGAAATGTAAAACCTGACAATGGTTCTGTGCACTTGGAAATACCATCAAGATTTAAAATGGAAACTGATGTTTATTTATGGACTGCCCCATTGCATTTCTTTAGTTTTATTATCTTTGCATTTTTTAAAGTTCAGTGGAAAAAAAAAAACCCTGAATGTAATCATAATTTAACTCCAAGGGCACAATGTCTAAACTGGATTCCCCTTTTTCCATAGCATTCTAGCTTTGAGATGATAATGGTCGCAAGAAATTCAAATACAACAGTAGAGAATTCAAATGTTGAAATAAACATGATAATGATGATTTAGTTGATTTCAGGGTTAGTTGCTTGGAAGCACTATCAGTTGTATTTGTAGCCTCTACTTGGGGGATGTCACCCGATTCATTCTTCGAAAGGTTCCATGAAACTAGATTTTATATAGACCATATATAAGCATTTTAGAATTCCATAGAACTGCTTAACTGAGGGTTAATTTGGTGGATCTTAATGTGGTTTTTTTAGAGTTTTTAATAAAAATCTATACATTCCAGAAAAGAAAAAGTTAAAAACCTGTTAAAACTTTTTGAAAAATCAATAATATTATGAAAAAAAGGTAAATATATTGTAATATGTATTGTAAAAACAAAAATAATAGTTTTTAAAAGCAAGGCAAACTGGTTTATATGATTTTTGCATTTAGATAATTGGTATTGAATGTGCTGTCACTAGGAAGGTCTTTGAGAGAAGAAATGTTTGAAACTAATAGCCAAAAACTTTCTAATTGATCCCTGCTAATTATAATATTGATTTAATACCTTTGTCATGCTACTCCTGTTTTATTCATTAGTTTTATGGTGGAAACAAGTCTTTAGTGTAAATCTCTCCTTGTCTGACAGACCTTAATGTTTAAGACTTTATATCAACATCATATTAAAATCTATTCAGTATGTGGGACCTGATAAAATCCCTTAATTGGCAAGAACAGCTGGAAATTCAATTCCTGTGCACAATACCCCTGAAAACCTTCTGAAAAATTACATCTAGCTCACAATTCCCAGTCAGAGCCTCTAGTGAAGGAGGTGTAAAAATACAGGAGTATTACTGCAGCTTCATTCTACAGTGAGTCATTAAATCACTCCTTCCTGTGATCATGGTGTCTTTGATGGTCTAAATAATGTTTGGGGTTTAGTTGTTATAAAAGTACCGGGTTTAAAGTGACAGAGAACTTCTGATAGCGAGGAAGCTATCTCCAACTTAATGAGGTCTGTGCACCCAATATGCCTTTAGCACTTGGGGATAGAATGGAGGGGAACAGGTAATTTATAGGTGAAAAGGTGGTATATAACATCCAAAATATGGATTTCAAATGTTTTTATTAAGGGGTTGTTTCTCATGCTTTTTTTCTCTGGGTTCAGATTATGGCTCAGGATGTCTAGCAGAGATTGAAAAAATCATTTTACAGAAGGTAAACGTGACTTAACTGTATGTAAGGTCAGTTAGCTTAACTTAAACTGCTGATGTGCGTTAAATGAACTAAATCGGAAGGATTTTTTGCATCATTGTGGTGCTCTTGTGTTTTCCACTGCATGTTTCATCTGTAGATGTTGTCAGATTGATGAGCAAGTAAATGACGTGAAAGTAAATTTTGTGTTTTCCACCTAAATAGTGCATAAGGCATCTATAGAGGTTAAGATATCTAAGACTGCTTTGGGAATATCTGTCCTAAGAACCAACATCTTTTGAAAGAAGACTTCTGTTTTCAAACTTTGTTTCTGTTGTGTAAACCTCCTGGAAAAGCACACTCCTCTCCAAATAAATGCAAAAATTTTAAATATGTATACACTATAAATATTAGAGAATATATAGAAATATAGAATGTACCAATACATAGTGAGGATGATTTTATATGGCGGGGCATGGGATTCTCAGTGAGCCATTCTAAAAATAAATTTTATATAAGTGCTATTGGAAAAAAGAATTCTCAAAATACAGAAAATTCTTAAGGAGACAATACAAAAATAATAAGTTTTGAAAGAAAATCTCTCTCTTGCCTACTGTGGCTTTTCAGGGCATTTCACAGAATCACAGAATGGTAGGGGTTGGAAGAGACCTCTGGAGATTATCTAGTCCAACTCCCCTGCTAAAGCAGGATCACCTAGAGCAGGTGATCTCTTCCTACAGGTTTGTTCTCTGTTTAGCAACTTTTTGTTACCTGGATTACAGCAAACCTTTGACTCCCTTCTGAGTCCCTAGGAAGAATACAATTACTTTTCTCAGAATTTCTGGAATCAACCTTTCCTGCTGTAGGGACCTTGAACTTCACTGCTAGGTCCTCCCTGTGTGCTTTTCCCTGTTGTATTATTCTCAGGGATGGACCTGACTGAGCGGAGGGTAGTAACTATCAGTTGCCCAGCCCAGTCTGTACTGAAACAAAAAAAATTGCAATATACAACACAGGGAGAAAAACACTGATAGTCTGTAACCAAACAGAATATCTGAATAAAATAATTATCAGTTTGGGCCACAATGTGCAGTTCAGAAATAGTGTGCAATGCATTTTTAAAATGACTTGCATGAAGTCAGCATTGATGTGCATCAAATGCAGCATTCTGGGATCTTGTGGGATACCTCTCATGGATTAATGCACAGAAATTTAATGTATTTCCATAGATTTTTGAGAAATCCTATGAATTTAATTGTAAGCTTCTCTGAGGAATAGAAGCTAAATGAAAATGCAAGGATATTGTTAAAAGGTTAAAAAGAACAATAAATTCAGAATTTTTTATCACAGACTGCATATGGATTCTATTTCCATATATAAGCAGTACTGCAAAGTTCTGCAGAGTTTATCTAATCTGCAGCTCACTTGATCACTTACTGGTTTTTGAGACTTCTTTTAAAATGTGTAAGATTTTAGAAATTAAATCTTCTATTCAAGACCAGACAACAATGCCTTTGTTTCTGATAAATAGGAAAAGAGAACACTGGAATTTTCTTGCTAACACAATTTCTAAATATGTTCTGGCTGAAACCAGCAAGTCAGTTGCAAAGGTGGGCTGAACAGGTGCAGGGTATTTAAGAGCTGTGAGGAGGCAGGCAGGAGGCTGCCAATGTTGCAGGCATTTTGCCTACTTGTCTCTT
This sequence comes from Grus americana, assembly GCF_028858705.1. Taxonomy (NCBI): domain Eukaryota; kingdom Metazoa; phylum Chordata; class Aves; order Gruiformes; family Gruidae; genus Grus; species Grus americana. Next base: position 35,613,182 of record NC_072857.1, read on the forward strand.
TCTTAACAATGTCCAAAAGCTTAGAGAGATTCTGATCTCTCAAAGTTGAAATTGCAACAGTTTAAAATTCTATGCTGTATAATTCCCCACTTCTCTTTTTGTTGATCTTTTTCTCTTTTGGAAGATAATAGAATAAGAGCAAATTTAACTGTTTCTAAATAGTTTCACTTTCAGACGTTCATTTCGTAATACAAAATTGTGGAGAGGAGGGAGGAGGTACTATCGTACTTTAGTTTGAGACCAGTCGAACTGATAATTCCTAGGGGATCATTGTGCAAAATGATGGACCTTTAAAGAAATTCATGGAATCCTCCTGTATTTACTCTATTTATTTGCCTGCAAAAGCTTCTTTAGGTAATCTCCTTGGATATTTATTTTTTAAATGTATGGGCAATGTTTTCTTGGTTTAGTGCTGCAGAACTGCATTTAAGTCACAAGTATAATGTTAAAAATAGCAATGAAAAGAAAAAATCCCAATCTTTTCCCCTGCCGTGCTAATCAATATATTTTACTTGGACAAAAATGGAATAAATACTGAAGATTGGCTATGACATGAGATCTAGAACCTAAAGGTCCTTTCAGAAAATCTAAATTATGCTCACAAAAACTTCTCTTACTTCCAGAGCTTCTCACAGTGAAATATCTTGTGCATCCTAAGTGATTTTGTCTCGGGAATCTAATCAAGCAACAAACCCATTACAAAGACCATCATTTCAAACTGAAAAATTACCTTCTATACAGAAGCTAAGGCTGGTTCAATTTTAAGAAAAACTGACTGTTGCAGTGAAATACGTGCAAGATATTGGGAGGGAGCAAAATGAAGGATTTCAGCCGGAAAAACATTTGGCTGCAGCACCAGGTGCATGATATTTCAGTGTTATTGGCCTCTCATAGGAAGGGGAGAAGCACTACTTTGGTATGAAATAAGAAAGATGAAGCTACGAAGGTGTAGCTTTGGAGAATGATTATGACTGATAATATGCCTGATCTGGTCAGTAGAGTATTCCACTGTAGATCATGATAAAAAGTAGAGTGTTGTCATTTTACATGCACTAAATCCATTACCTCAACATCTCTATTATCTTTCAAGTGTCAGTGTTCCTGTTTGTGTTCCTTAAAGGAGACCTTAGCTACACAGTTTCTGCACAAGGATTCTTCTTTTGAAAAGAGGATTTTTCTATTTAATGTAATAAAAGATAAAAATTCCTCTGGAAGATTAGGAAAAGTGTTTCTTCTTAGACTGGAGCAGTATGCTGTCTTTATCCTGATGCAGGGAAAAAGGAGCTGTTTAGTCTGAAGTTGCTATTTGAGCTAGCACAATTGGGGGAAAAAAGGTGCACAAACATTTGTTCTTATCCTTTAATAAATTCCTGTTCGTGCAAGCTGCCATTTTCTTTTCAGAATTCAGATTAAATGTGTAGAATAAGAGTTGTAAAAATGCTTTATTTTGGAGGAAAATATAAAGTCCTAAAGCAAAATTCTGTAGTTATTTTTATAATTATTATTATTTTAACAACTTCTTACTTAGCAAAGTTATTTCCTCCTGCCTTATGTCTAAAGGAAACAGAAGCAACAAAGAAGTAATATAAATTACAAAGTTGATTGCTGTAGTGGTTTGGGGTGGTTTTTGGGTTTTCAGGGTTTTTTTTGGTTTTTTTGTTCAGTTTTTTTTATCATTCCAGAGAAAATAGCTTGTAAGGGTTTCTTACAACAACTTGAATATGAACAGTGTTTTCCTCAAAGTGGAATAATTAAGAGAAATCATGTTTGTAAAACCAGAAAGCATTAATTTAATAAAAGCAGAACTTTTACTCAAAACAATTTTCATTACTGAAGTTGCCAAATGTAGCCCAGAATTGTTAACTGAGCACTGGATGTTTCATATCTCTGTATTAATTTAAATATATATGTCTTCTGAATGATGATAACTTTTTGTGATGGATGATGCAGTGGTAACATGCTTTTATATTTGTTTTGCTATTATTTCAGGGAGTGTTTATTTCTATTTTTTCTGTTTTAAATTAATTGTCCAGTCAAGAAACTTAGAGTGATTGGCAACTGTTATGAGTGACGCATAGCAAACATTTGTCAGGGGAGTATAACACTGATAATAACATATTTTGTATTGTAGTCAAGGAGGGGGTGGGAAGGGATCCTTGAAGGCAAATGTCGCAATGCTAAATGGAAGAATTACTGTCTCAGAAAAGATATTAGGAAAAAACCAAATAGCCTACAGAGAAGGATATATGTGCCAGCAAGCTATATCTTAAAGGCGAGGGACCATCAGACTTAAGAAATAATTGTCAAAAAACAAACACAATTATATTTTAGGAGGGAAATTAAAACTGATAAAAATGGTCTTTTAGTCATAAGATAAAATTGTGTCTCCATGCTTTGACAATGAGGATGACATTAGAGCTGATCAAGATATTGCTCCTGAACTAAAGGAATACATTAACTCAGTTTTCAGTAAGGGTGATAACACGGAGCATGAGGATGGAGCCAGGATAACTAGTGGAAATGGAAATAACCGTATCTGAAAAAAATGGAAATGAATTCAGCCATAATAAGGATGAAGGGGAGATAGACAATTTCCATTCTAGAACAGTGAAATTGCAATGAAACTGCTCTTTGGGGGGGGGGGGGGGGAAATCTATCAAACTGGATGCAGTATTAGATAATAGGTAGCTAACAAATTTACTGAGGTAGGAAACTATTGATCTGTTGTTTCGATTTAGAAACCTCTAAGACTATAACAAATACTCCAAGAAAAAAAAAATGAAAGACTTTGTGGTAGGGGATGAAAAGAGGATTACTAAAGGCTTTTTTTTATAGATTGGATAGAAAAATAAAAAGAAGTTTGAAACTCATGCCAAGAAAGTTGACCTGCATTTTCCAGCTGAGATTCACTCTTACATCTATCATCAGCATACAAATTTGTAGAAAGAAATTCATGACCTAAGTAATGCTTTCTGTCTTGTATATGTTCTCCTTAAGGCAATTGCTTCCACGTCTACCTATTTTAGACTAAAAAGAAAGTAGGGAATCAATATAGGTATATTGATGACTTGTTCTTCTGGCTTGCAGCTACAGCTTATGCTTGCAACAACATAACTTAGTTCTGCATTTTACCACTGTAACTGTTTAATTATTAAATTAATTTTAATTTTTGCAGGCCTAACTCTTATATTTTTCCTTTATCTCCAGAGAGGGAATTGCAGTTCTGACAGTTATACTTGGGTAAAACTATCTGTAATCTTTAATTGCTGTAATGTGTATACTTTTGTGGATCCTCATGTCAATTGAGAGTATAAGTATCAAAAAGAGAAATAGTTTGCTGGGGATTTTTAGAGCAACTCTAGTACAAAACATGCAAAAGCTATTTTACTTTTTTGTCAAAAAAGGCAGTTCCACTTCCAAAGGGAACAATTAACACACAATACCGAGTCAAGAGCAAGTAAATCACAGTCCTTTAAAACTGAATGTAGCTGACTTTACTGTATGCAAAAGTTGGTATAACAAATATTTTTTCCATTTGTTTCCCTCAGTTTATGATTGTCTCACACTTACTCTGTGTAGGAAGCTTTACTTTTCTTCAGAAAGTGGAAAACAAGGGAATGCCTTTTTCCTGAATATATTGCTGGGTTTATATGCTCATAGTTTACAACACTGATTTTCATTTAGTTACACATTACAGCTTTTCTGTTTTAAACAGACTTTTGTCTTTTTTCTCAGAAATAAAGAATTTTCTAGTTAGAACAAATCAAATGTGTTTTTCAGCTGTCTTATCCTACACAATTCTCTCCTTACAGATTTTGGTACTAAGTTGCCTGACATATATGGTATTTTGACATATATGTTGTCATACTTTGTCTCATATAGCATTAAACACATGGAGAGTGCTACATGTCCCAGCACATTAATATTTCCCTCAGGTTCTGAAGTAGATCTCATTCCAGAGCTGTTCATAGAACCATAGCATTTGCTTTGAGCTGTTGCTTATTTATCTAAGAGGCTTAAACATGTGCCACTGCAGTGAAACATTTTCAGTTGACCTTAAAATGCATCCATCTTTATAATCTGGCTTTCTAAAGATGTACTATTTTATTTCTAATTCTGCACAGTGGTAATACGGTTCAAAGATAATATAAATCTTGAAACCATAAAACTTCTTTTGTGAGCGTTCTGCTGCACAATGCAAAACTCAGATTGTGATGGGGACACCACCTGGCCGTACTAGATTAATGATGTTGTGGTATTGCATTAGAACTGGCAATTTACTAAAAAGTAGGCTCACAAAGGCCCATAACTCAGATGTGGCAGAACTAAATATTTAATTCCAATGAATAGTTTATGCTAGCTGCAGAGCAATGTTTGTCAAGTAGACTCATTGCAGAATACAACCGCCAGACACCTCTATATTCACAGCATTTGTATTCATTTCAGCTTTCTACACAATTTTTATTACCCTTTGGCACCTGCTGTTTTTCAAATGAAAATTTTCAAGTAATTCATGTCCTCCTAAGCACTGTCTTTCTGTTCTTCCCCCTCCACAACTTCCTACAGTTTTTTTAATTTAACGTTTTATGTAATTTCTAAGTTATGAATGTGATTTCACATACATGTTGGGGAGAGTCAAGCTGAAGTAGCTACAAAGTAGCAGCTGTAGTTGCAGCTGTTTGTTTTGTTGTTTACTGTTGGTTTTTAATCTGGTGAAGCTTAACTTAAAAAATCCACAAATTAAATTTAAAATATCTGACAATGAGTGCTGTATCATCACTTTCTACGTCAGAGAGGTACATAAATATTCAAATAGATATTTTTGTTCACTTTAAATTACTATTATGTATTACTTTTTCATTAATGACTCTGAAGTTATTTAAATTTGAAGTCAGTTCATGATTGTTTGATAGAAGGATGTAAACTTCAAGAAAAAAATCAATACATAAACAAGATTATACAATCCCAGTATACCAACCTCCTGATGAAAATGAAATGGCAGATGGTTGTTGTGTTGATTAGCAGTGTTCACAAACCATGACTGCAGAATGTGTGTGAAAAGGACGAAGAAACCATTTACAGGGCAGATGACCAAATAATTAAAAAATATTTTGTTTTTTTCTTTCATTCTGAAAGAAACCCAGTTTAACGCTGAACTGATTTCTGTTCAACAGAGGGGAATCAAGTGACAAATAGGCATTTATCTTTTGTGTTGTAACATTTATGCACAGAGGGATGTCTAACCAGCAACACAAGGTGTTCACAGTATCTCTGTGAACAGTAGTGCTGCTTAAGCCATGTTTTCACTCTGTCATTTACATAGAATTAGTATTCTCAGTGTCTAAACAGCAAGAGAGTATAATGAACACTTCCAAATAATATATAGCAAAATATATAGCAACTTACAGATAGTCAGGTTGTAGATGGTGTTACTGATTTTGAAGAGTTCTAGAAAAAATTTTGGTTTCTATTTTCCTATGTGTGAGTCTCTTGTTGTGATGTGTTAGTGTACTCCACGGATCTCAGTGAATCCAAGCGTATTTCTATCAGCCTCATATGGAAAACAGCATCAGATACAGTCCCGAGTTTTCTAGGTATTTGTCACTGTCCTCATGCCAAAATTACTTCTAGTGGAAACTGTAGCAAAATTGCTCGATTATCAGTATCGTTTTTCTGCAAACTATGAGAATTAGGAAAAATTATTAAATCTACAGATGTTAATACATGTAGTATTGCTGTTCTTCCTGAATATTATAATTTGAAAATTGAACAAATCATGAAACTGCAGTTGCCTGTTCAACTACTGTGAAAATGTGTATCAGGTGAAGAGGCTTTGCTGCCTCACTTGTCAGGAGCTATTAGGCCTTGCAGAGAGACTATGGCACCTGCCTAATCTGTTATGCATCTAGTTAAAAAAAAAAATAAAAAAGAAAAATTGAAAATATAAAGATTTACCTTCATACTGTGAAAAAAAATGGCTGGAGTGTTCTTATAGTATTTTGCTTGTTGCATCTATTACAGTTGAATATAATAAGGGAATCTGCTGAGAGGTGGGAATGGGATGGCAATTCCTAGTATACAACATTCAAATTCATGCCATAGAGAGCATGTTAGGCTATGTGTAGTCTGAATTTTTTTGTTTACAGCTTTATAGAATTAAAATCCATTTAATTTTCTAATACTATTTAGACACAGCTTTTTGAGCTATATCCAAGCTATATTATATCACAGGTACCCTAAAGAGACCGAATAAATGTAGAATTGAAGTAGGAAAATCTGACCTTGGTTTGTTACAAAGTATTAATGAAAACCAGCTGACTAAAGAGTATGCATATTGTTGCACTAGCTTTTTTCTCTAGGTAATGGTCTGAATTTGTCATGGGTCAACAGCACATGAAATATTTGCTATCGTATGCATGTTTCAAGCATCACAAGCTGCATGAAACATGTTCATATGTGGCATTATGAATCATTCCCCAAACATCTTCAATTTAAAATGTCTGTCAACTTTCAAATTAAGCAGTATACTATTTTTCGAATAGTTAGAATTTGAAAAAGGAAATAACATGATACAGTCTAACAATGCACTGTGCATCCCAAGTGGAAGTGTACAAAAAATAAAAATGTGGATAAAACCAATATGATGAATTGTTTAGATTCCTGTATTCCATCTCTCCACAACTGTGTGGGTTAGATGGCAATTTTTTTTTCTGATTCCTGTGGCTTAAAGTGTGAATTTAGTTACAGTTTTTCTCATGTGGATCAGCATAAATCACCAGCACGACTAAATTAACACTTATAGCTGAAATACTCCAATTATCTACTATGCAAGCTAAATATTTAACAATAATATCTGTCAGAAAAGGAATGGTGTACCCTCACTGTCAATGAGCCAAAGAAAAATGCATATATGGGATGTCGAATTAGTGAGTACATTCACAGATATAGCTTTGTTTCATAGCATCATATCTGAGCACACAGGGAAAACAATTACTTTTTAAAAAAGTACAAAGCTGGTAAATCTTAATGCATTGAGGATATCGGGTATATTAATTTGCCAGAATAAATGTCAATACACTTATTCCCTTCTTTGTACCAGAATTATCAGTAAATAACCTCTTAATGTCCCGTTAAAGAAACATAAAGAATAGGAAGCTGGTAATTCTTTTCTTAGCTAGAAATAGATGAGAATTTTCCTAGATTATCACCAATGAGATTTAATGATCTGATGTCTGTGCTTATACCAATTACAGTGAAAATGTCATGTGTTGAGCACCACTGAAAATCAGCCTATAAGTAACCAAGTCCTGAAAGCATTAAACCTTACTTGGGAACTTTTTGTTTCAAAGGTATTCTTTGTGCTATAGGTGTGAGAAATTGTATTTAGAACCATAAAGTGGGAATGGTTATATGAAAGGCTATAGATGTAGCTTAAATATAACACAACTAGTGTTATATTTCACTTTAACTTACCTAATGAGTACTAAGATGTTATAGAATTTTCTCAATGAAAAATTACTCTGACCTGGTTTGGTAATGAATTATACAGTTTTGCTATTTTCTTGCTATAGCTCAGCCATAAAAGCTTTCAATCTACTTTAAGCTATGAAAAAAGTCACTATCTTCCTGGCTTGGCAATCAGCCTTGAGATTTAGTGCAACTTTGGAAAGTATCACACAGGGTGGAGATTTTATAACAACTCTTTAGTCATCTCCCACCTGGTATTTGCCAGTTCTCCAAGGTATTGCATAATGAACAGCTCAAACGGAATGGATACGTGCAGTAAGGTAGCACAGAAAGTGGCTCCTGGTTACCTTTCAGGGAACAAATATTTTTGGTTTGTCTTTAGGAAAAGTTGCCAAACTGTTTATTTTCAGAAGGTTGATTCCCCCCTCCTTCCTAGTTTGTCTAGCAATGTACTGGAGGTTTCCTGTTTAGTGTGGGAGGATATCCCCCACAGTGTCCCTTAGCTCTTATGTAGCACTTGACATGAAATTATAGTTCAAGGTTTGCCAGAGATTCAAGTTCTGAACAAAGTAGAGGTGGTGTTTTTGCACAGGGCTTGCATCTGACCCAGCTTCCCCTTGCTTGCTGAATTTATCTGATTGCTGTGTCGGAATGTGGCCATAATGTAGTTAGACTAATTGAAAAATTGGGGTGATTAGTTCTGTTTGCAGTGCAGCAATACTGTGCCATGAAAAGCAGAATCTTGCGCTCGGTATTGTATCGAGTACCCAGGAAAGAGCAATGATTTTGTAGAAAGGTTGAATGTCTAAACAAAAGTGATGGACTGTATAGACAATTATTCCAAGGAATATCGCTTCTGCGGTCCAAAGTGGATTGTAAGTACAGATTCAGATACTTTTATTCAGAAGAATTATTAGCTTGTTTCTTGAGTATTGCTATTTGTTTGGGAATGTGACAGCACATATATTAAATATGATACCTGACAGTTTCAGGTCCCTGCTGATTTTTAACAGCCATCAGAGACTCAGAGTTATGGGGTAGGTAGTATAGTAAGAGCTATGTATTATTCCATTGTGAGACGCTTCTGATTCATTGTGATGAGAAGAACATTAAATTCTCTTCTCATTTTCAGTTTTCTGAACTGCTTGAGAAATCTCAGATATTGTTCAAAAAATTGGGATTCAGCAGATAAAGAATGAGTACAGCAAAGGAACATGTCAGCAGCTCATTCGAAAGGAAGATTGGGACAGAGGGTTTTATTATGATAAGGTATTTGCCTTAAAGATTTTACTTAGCTCTCAAAGTTGCAGAAGAGGGGCTTATATTTGGTTCATCTAAGGTCAAAAAGGTCATTTTTGTGTGCTTTATTTGCATATAGTTTCATTTTCCAACTTGAAGTTTGGTGAATAACGCTCTTATTTTTTTATTGTGCCCACTTCACGCTTTTATTTCTGTTAGAAATGCTATACGGAATGGCTGTGATTTATCTGGAAAATTGTGTGGAGTATAAACCTGATATTCCACATTGAAAGGATATTTTTAAACTAATGAATATATGTGTTTACGAATGAGTTCAGATTGACTTCACAATATCTAGCACAGTTAACAACAGAATTTCAAAGAAGCATATTGCACCGGTGTCACAACCTATAGCTGTACGCAGGCATCTAAAATTTCCAAAACACAAAAACTCTTCCATATGTTTATGTTCTCTATAGCAAAACCCCTTTACCTCCATTACAAGCATGTGACTTTTATGACTTCTGGGAAAGCTACTAAACACATATCTGGGAGAAAAATCTGCTCTTTAAAACTGAAGAAAAAATTGCAAAGGATTTTGAAAGCTTAAGTGCAGCAATATATCATCCAACTTGCCTACACGGTCCTGTTTTGTGAGCAAAGTGAGAAAAAAATAGACCAATATAAACAGAAAGATTGGAATTCTCATTTATTTCATGCAGAAAGATTGTAGAGTCATTTCCAAAACCAATGTGGGTATAATCCTGTCTATCTTTTGCTGCCAAATAGACTGAGACTGACTTCAGTGAGGTTTGCTTGCACACAGCACAGGGCTGAATCTGCAATTGTGCAATTGTAGTTTAAAAACCAGATATTTTAATCTTTGTATATAAATTGTTAAATGTTTTTTCAGAATGCAACCAAGATAAAATGGGTCATTTTCCCAATTAACTTTAAGGGTCAACAGTGAAAATAATCGTAAAATTTACGGGAGGAAAAAATCAGTATTGTCCTACAGGGCAGGTGTTTTGGGGCTGAGAGGGTCATACCAGCAGGGTGTATTGTTATATATATTTTGTTTGTATGGAAATACTTTTAAAATGACCAATGCTTCCTGTATACAACTATGTTTTCCAGTTTAGGTGCTTCGAAGTGAATAACAAAGGCTGAGATAATGCATTTTTTTATCATAAACTGTCTTTTTCAAATCAGAAATTGGCTTTTTTTTAATTATAAAGAGTACTATATGCTTCAAAAAGTGTGCTTTCTGCACATAGGTATTTGCCTATGTTTTGCAGGTCAAAAATGCAAATTATTTTTATTTTGTCATTTTGTTTATGTTTGAGTTCACGTGCAAATCCTAATTGCAGAAGCCTGTCTGTTGTTCTGCATGCTTAGGCTAGACTTGGACAGACACTCTCACTAGCTTCATAGGAAAAGTTCAGCTTGAAAGTGAGAGCTGGCTCACACGTCAAGCCTTGCCCTTCAGACAGACAGTGCGAACACAACCTTTTGTAACCTCCTGAAAAGGCTGTTTCCACAATCACAGGAAAGAATAAAGACAGCACATTGGAGTATTTTTGTAATATTTTTCCCGTCCAACTCCCACATTAGTCAACAGAAATTTTCCCTTGTGAATTTGATTTTTTTTTTCCTTTTGGATTTGTTTTCTCAACAGTGAGTACTGCTTTCTGACTGTTGACTTAAGAGATGTTTCATTTTTTGTTTTAACTCTGGCATCATTTTCAGAAAATTGGAATGAATGCTGTATTTGCCTATGTACTTGTTTAAGCAAACACATTTAATATCGTGGGTCGATACATTTTCAGAAATAAAATAAATCTATTGGGAAAGTAGTTGCTGTATTGATATATGGGTAAATTCACTGTATTTGTACTGTGTTTTTATTATAGCCACCAATCTGTCTTTTTTCCTGCTCTTTCTAAACATATCTCAGGAGTCTGACCTATTCCAGTAATAGAAATTTGTCAGTTGTTGAAGATTTTTTTGTGGCATAGAAAATGTGGAGGGGGTTATATTTTCTGTCAGCAGTTCAAACTGATGTAATATATCTTTGTAGCAGAAGGCATTTAAATTTTTTAAAGTTTTGCAGCTCTTATGGCAGAGAAGAATTAAGTTTTCTCTGAAATGGCAAAGACTACAGTAAAACTACGTAAACTTACAGAGTAAACCTGTGGCTGTTTTAAAACAAATAATCAAAGCTGCAAAATGGAGAAGAATTGCATGGTTGTGATGATGAGCCATTTCAGTGCAGTGTTTCAGTACTTGTGTGTTGCAGATGAACTTGACTTCTTAAGGCTTTATTCAATTTTTAAATTCTATACTACTTTTCCCAGAAACCCAGGACAATGCAGATAGTTTGCACATACTAATCCTTAAAAATGCTAGTCTAAAATATTTCTCTGAGCCCCCAACATGGGACAATTATTGAAATGGCACATACACGTACCAGCTATGCTGTTCTTCTGGGTCTCTGATTGAACAGCAGCTCCTGGACTCCCTAACAGTACCAGAAAAAAATATATTACTAAGTGCTTCACTGGCAGTGCTAGAATTTAATCTTCATGGTCTGTCAGCAATATTGTTCAGTCTTACTGTACACAATATATGTCCCTTCTAGGAACAGTCTGTAAATTACTACAGATTCTCATCCCCTATTGTAAAAGCTAGTCTTTCAGGGTTTTTTATAATATTACTTCTAAATCTTTCACTGAAGTTGAATGATCGTTGCAATCCATTTTATAATCTTGTGGTTTTCTCTGGAGCCAAACCCAAGAATTTTCCTATCTGACCTCTTTGTAGATTGTTCTCTAGATAGTATAATAGTAGTCAATGTTTTTTTTCCACAGTTTTTAAAAGGGTGCACTTTAGCTCGGTACATCCATTCAGGTTCCTATTTGTTTCTGTTTACCTCAAATCAATTTTTATCCTTGTTCAGCTTTAAAGTAGGCCTGGTCTTAACTTTTTAGAGCAACTTCTTAAAGGTAAACTCTGGTTTCTGTATTTATTCACCATGTTCTGCCATAAATCCTTGCTTGTTCTATGAAGCCCTGTGTGGTGTTGGTGAACACCATATTTTCTTTTCTCAATCTGTTTTGATGCCAAGCCCAATGCTTAGAGTTATGTTCAGTGGATTGACAAGGAAACATTGGTGTCTCACAAACTCTTCTTTCCATTTCTTTTGCATCTCTTACCTTAAAGTCTGAACTGGTATTAGGATCACCCCAACAAAAGACTGCTGTAGGAGTGCTACTGCAGCTCTGTGTCCAAGCTATCAGCCAATGCAATGTCTTAGCTACTGCTGTGTTCATGTGGTTACCTGGCTTCACCTCAGATAGCTCATATGCAATTACTTGTGACGTACCTGTAATTCAACATGTAGCTGTACCTGCTGAGATCACTACTCTGAGGCTTTGTGCTGCAGTATCAGCTTAAGGCAGTAAGTTGCATTTTAGGGACTAGTGAGGAAAGAAAAGGTAAATCTTATTACCATAATAGAAAAACTATTTTTTTTTTTAAATTGGGCCATCAGTTTATTGCCTTAGTCTCTGACTTTTTGTTAGTAATTGGGGAAATTTTGTGCTACATTTGTACTTTGTTTTTAGTGCACATAATGCAGGCATGATTCGGGGTATTGGTTCAATAACATTATTTAAAATCAGAGACTTCCAAAAAAGCTAAAGAAGTGAAACATAGTTACTGTGCATCTAATCAGTTGTGCAGTTCTGTATATGCTGTACCAAAACACAGAATGGACTAAGTATCTCTTTACCTATGGAGGACATTCTGCAGATGTTTGCAAAACATCCCAAGTATTAGCATGTAAAATTAGCAAAAAACTGTCTGGTTCTTGGCCTGTGCTCTCAGCTGATGGTACTCTATTTCTATTTTTCTTTGTTTCTGCTTATAGAACTTTTGAAGTGCCATGCGGCTATTATTTGTTTTACATTTCTTATGATTTTCACACAATTACTGCCTAATTGTAATATTTGCAGTTCAGTGCTCTCAAGAAATAGGCGTGGAGTTAAAAATGAATTTGTGTACCTTAATGAATCTCTCAACTTTTTTAAAACTTCTTTTCAGTTTTTTGTTTTGTTTTTATAAACAGCTGTTAGAGTTGAAACAAGAATATGTGAAGAAAAATAAAGTTAGTAAGTGAAAGACTTTTATCATAAAGCTTTCAGAGTCCAATTGGCTGAAGTAGGACACAAAAGCTAGTTCCCTTTTGGGAGAAACTGAAAGTTTATTCACAAGGGCTATGCTGACTGTAATTCTGCTTTTTTATGAGCTGGTCCTCATCAATCTTATTTATTGTTGGCAATCCAAGCTGTGTGTGTAGTAAATTAACCTCTTTTCAATCCTCTTTCACTAATCTTTTACCACGCTATCTAAATGCATAAAATGGTATTAAGTAATATGTATTATAATTCTCAGACCGAGTCCTTACACTTATATGAATATATCCAGAATAAAACTAACTTCTTAGTTATGTTCTGAATAAAGATGCTGATGCCTTAAATCATATTTCTTCTGACACCGTGCCAGAAAATATGTTAGTTTTGAAAATAATTAGAAAACAAGTTTGTTTCCATTTCCCACACAGTATCACAGGAAGAGACAGCTAACATTCCTCTTTTGAGAGCACTGTCTGATTGCACTGGCATCTGAGCACACCAGATGTCCTTTTGGATACCCAGTGGCAATAAAAATAAGATATTCACCTACTTTGAAAGATAAAAAGTAAAAAATAGTGCTCTCAAGCAGTCAGTTTCTATATCTTTTGAAAATATTTCTGTATATCCCAGAACTTGATTATTTTGTTTGTCTCTAGATACAAGAGACCCCCTAGAGTGGGTCTCCATGAAGATTCCTACCACCTCTCCTGTCAGTAAAATATGATTTATGATGAAGATAAATTATTACAATAGCATCTGAAACCAAGTCAGTTCTCTGTTTCATAGAAAGCCTTTCTATTCATCAAGTATGCAACTGTGTGTACAATGCTATCAACAGCTTCAGTGGAGTGGTTTATCTGCGAAGAATTAGATATAACTCTAAGCAATTAAATGGAGTGGATTTAAGACTCAAATATATATCTATAAGCCAGTCACACATTTAAATGGCAAAACTGTACATGGGCCTGAGCTATCCAGATCTCCTAATGGTTCCTGAAGCTGCCATTTCACACTGGATATGTATTAAAAAAAATGGCAAAGGAACCTTAAATTAGAGCTTACTTTCAGCTCCCTTGCAAGCCTCTCTCTCATTGTGTGACTCAGATTTTGCTTGTCTCTCTCTCTTACTTGCACAGATTAATCTTTGGCAAAAAGACTGAAAAACATGAAAAACCTTCCTTTTTATTCTAGGAAATGTGACAAAATTCATCTTCTACCCCACCAATAACAGCTGAGATTACCTGAAACTGTTGAAGGACCTTTACCTTTTCTCAATACAGCACTGCTCTTGGGAGCTGCTGAAGGAAATGGTATTCCCTACAAATTACAAGTTTCTTTTCTCATTATCACGGACAGCAAAGCTTGTCTTACAGGAATGAGCTATGACAGGAGGTAACCTTAGCAATGAATTACTGTAAGTTTTTCTCTGCGTATTTCATAGACAAGGTCATGCCTGTAGGGGGAAGAATAAACAGAAATACTGTAGAACAGCACCCACAGATTTAAATTAAAATTTAAATTAATTTAATCATACTACCAAGATGGATTAGTCTGGATAGCATATGCACTTTTTTTTTTCCCCCAGCAATATAAGGATGAGATGGTGAATAGGAAACAACTCCTACTTTCCTTTCAGATGCAAAAACCAAGAGGTATAAAGTGAAACTAGCTAATGGGAGATGCATACCAAATGAAGTCTGGTGGTCCTTAACAAGACAGATCATTACCTGCGGAGGCCCATCTTTTTTTTGGAGATTGTGTTGAGCTAACAGGACTCCTAATCGAGTATGCCTGTTCTTCTTTATGCCATGTGAAACCACTTTTAAAGAAAATTCCATTATTAATTATAAGCCTCTTTGCAGCCCAAAACCTAATGCCAAAGGCACACTTTCTTCCTATTCTTGCTTTCAAAGTGTAATTATATATGAGGTTGATAAATTCCAGTTTCTAAGTAACTGACATTTAATTTCTTTTGTGTCTTCTGCACAGGGATCAATAGAGCATTCAGTTCTGATAAATATAACTCTTCAGACATAGGGTGTCCTGAAATTTTGAGCTATATGAGGTATTTTAGACAGCTTGATTTTTAATAAGGAAATTCTGCACAGGAAGGATGTGTACTTGATTTTAAGAGGATACATTTAAAAAAAAAAAAGAAATAGCTGTAAAGAAAGAAACTGTAGAATGCATGGAAGTAATCATGGTTTCATTAATTTGATAAGTTTTTTAAGGATGGAAAGATATTCTGTGATTTTTATATTTTAATTAAAAAAATGACAGAAACCAAGGTCCACCCTTCCTCTTGAGTCTTCTGCCAGCCATTGAGTTTTGTGAGACCAATCAAGTTAACTCTTTCCCAGACAGTCAATGACAGCCTTTCATGTGTGTGTGTGTGCATTCACTCTTACTGAGTTACTGAAGTAACAGCTGGGAGCAATGATTCAAAATTTGCCAGAACTGCAGAGTTTGCAGCTCACAGAAGAGGTTTTCTGTGAGTGTCCCTGAAGGTAAGGTATTTGAAAACTGTTCAAATAAGAGAGGTATCAGTGCTCCTAAAAGACATTTGCCCTAATAGTACCCAAATGTGTAATGATTCCTATTCAGAAAGGTACCACCTGACTCCATACAAATCTGCTGTGTAGTAGCATTGCTGTAGTAGTACTGATATTGCCAAACATCATAAATGAACACTATGAAAACTGTGTCTTAGATGTACTATGCAGGGCATGTAATTAAACTGTGAAGGCCTGGATTTATTCATGGAAGAAAAACATGCATCAAAGGGCGATAATTCCAAAGACACCATCTCTGGCTGTGAATAAGCACGACCTAAAGTTTGTTGAACGTAGGAAATGTATTTTGATGCCTCTTGTATCAAAAACGTCATCTACTGTATCATAAATCGATATCACATCACAGATGAATGCTATTCCAAAAAGCACATTAAATACAATACTGTATTAGGACTAAGTTTGGTTTTCGCTTTCCTGCTTTTCATTATAAATGAAGAACGTTACATGACAAGTTTTTGTATCACATTATCCTGCCTGAGACAGGTAGCGATCTCACTTGCACAAGTCACTGCACGAGTTGATAGGGACTCCATTCTTCACTTGTATTCTGGAATAAATTCATACTCACTTTCTCTGCTATATATATTTAACCTGAAAGTTTCATCTCCTTGATAGATAGCTTCATGTCTCCACTTTTTCTAAAATCTGATGAGTTGAAGAGATACAGTTTGATTGCAATTTTATCACTGCTTATGTCAGTGATAGCGTATTTTAGCTAACAAGTCTGCTTCAAACAGAGCAAGACCTCTAATCTTATTTGCTTCCGTAGTGTTACATAGATACAATCAGTTAAACATCTGTTTTTCCAATTGATTCATTAACTAGCAAATATATATGCATAGATGCTCTCATTTTCTCCAAAGGTTGAATCATACTCATTAAAAATCTATGGTTTTCCAGAAACAGTTAACAGGGATAGGTGAATTTGCAACAAGTCTTTACAATAATTCTTTGCTTTTATTCATTCATAGTATGATTGGTTTTTTTCACCAATCTTTGTTTAGTTGTTATTCCCTCACCTAAATTTTGTGAATATTTCAATAAAGCTGTAGCTAAAAGTAAATAAAAACAAACCATAATTAAGCATGGCAAAAGTTACATATTCGGCAGAGTAATGAACACAGAAAATTTTACAACAGATAATTGCAGAACCAGGGTCCTCATTAACATGTATAAAGTAATACCCAGGAGATACCGCTAAGTTTGTCATATGGTAAATTGTATTGCAGTATTTGTATCAGGACTTAAAAATCTGAGAAACTTTATATAATGTTGTCCAGATAGTACTGCAAATACCTATAAAAGGTTTGGAAAGTTAAATGAGTTTAAAGACAGTGTTGATGAAGTATTTAGTGAGCGCAGAACTGATAGCCATTGCTGCTGCTGAGTGGAGTGTTTTTAGCCAAAAGTAAAGACCAGTGGTTTCTGTTTCATAGCCTCTAACAAAAACAAGGAGCTAAAATGATCAAGCAGAGGATGAGAGTGTATGTTTAGTTCAATTATAGGAGATTTCATACCCTTATTTATAGAAAGCCAGTGTAAGTTAGACATAACCAAATTTAAAAGGGATCCAGTAAATCCTGGAAATACATGAAATATTTTACAGTATGAGTGCATGATTTCAAAGTTGAATATAAACCTCAGAATTACTTAGTAGTTGCAGATGCAGTCCTAAAGCAATAGAGAAAATTATGCTGAAGTCCAGAACTAAGTGTAATTTTGACATGTAAATCTCACTCTCAAAGGAATCACAGTTTTAAATTGTTTTTATGCTTGCTTTAGATGAACAGTGGATGATTGATGCTGAGTTTTGTCTTCATATGACACCAAGTAAAAGAGAATGCCTTTGGTGACCTAACAAGAATTACTCCGCTGAGACAAACCAAACATTTGTTTATACTGATTGGAAAAAATACTGTATTTTAATTTAATAAACACAATTCTCTGATCCTCTTTATCTTCTTTCCCAGAAGATACGATGGTGGGAGAGAGAATTACAATGCAAATGCAAACTCTGCTTTTGCCAGATGTAGTATACTCAACATTATAACATCTGATAACGTACAATTTAATGAATGTGACGTTAAGTAATCTGAGTAGTACTTGGATAAAGACAGGCTTTTGGAAAACCGTGACAAATTAATTAAGAAAAACAGTAGAGGCAAAGGATACCTAACTGAATGCAAAGCTGTAACAAGTGATGTTAAACTGCAGGCTGCCATGAACAGCTTTGTCATCTGCAGATATTCATTGGAAATTTAAGAACAAGAACACCTTATAATAAGAGAAATTAAAATGTAAAGGAACAGAGATTTGCCTATAAAATGGAGACACACTTTTCATTTCACACTCAAAGACACAAATAAAACAATCAATAGTATGACACCAGACTCTTTCCAAGAGTCGCCTAACATTTAAAGTTCCATACCCTTGATTAAAACAACAAGACAGTTATCATCCCACAGGATTAATGTCTTTGACCTTCACATCAAAGACACTGCTGAAGCAGGCAAAAAAAATTGTAGTGTATATAGTTTAAATCCTTTACAAGAAGTGATCTGAAGATGCCTGTCTGCCACAATTTGTCTCGATTTCCTACATGAATTCCCTTGTATTTCAGGATACTTTTGTGTCTGAGTTCATATGTCTTTACAGAGTTTTCATTATGGTTTAATTTCACTCCCCAGAAAAGTGGAGAGAGATCAGCTTGTGCTTTTGGTTTGTTCTTTAGTGATTGTGATTTTGCTTGAGCTTTATGCCAAGTAAGGGGGGAAAAGAAGTAGTAGATCTTAAATTTGATGCCAATGATGCTGATGTAAAGTTTGGGTTCAGACCTTGGCTACCACACATTTTCTGTGTGATTTTAGGCAAGACATTTAACTCTGTATTATAACTCAACTAATAGTCATAGTGCTGTCTCACTGACTGATGGATTTTCAATCAGAATCATATCTTCAGCTGGTCTACTTTAGAGCAACTTCACTCCAGTAAAAACAGTCTTCATCAGGTGAGCATATGACTGGTTCTGTTAGTAACCCTCCACTGGGGCAACGATAAAAATACATCTCTTGCTTTGAAGGGGCAGTAAGATGTCATCCAGCAACATATAAATGCATCTAAAAATAAGAGACTCTGTGTGCATTCACCTTTCAGTTTCCTTTTTTCTTCTTTGCATACAAATTTGAGAATATGCCCGTGACAAATTATCCATTAAAGTTGCTTTCTACTATTTTACAGTAAGATTTTAATTCAAAAAAATCTTTCCTAAATGACAGTACTGTTTTCTGATACCTCTGGTGATGTGGAAATTGGAGCTGGTTTATGCTCTCTCATCCCTTCAGCATTCTAGTTATACAAGAGCTAATTTGCGTGGAAATGAGAGAACTGATATTCTAGCCAGCTCATTAGGTGCAATTAAAAGAAAACCATCCCTCTGGGTCAATGAAAATCTCTACCAGAGAAATAATCGTTCACGTTAGAGGGCTATCTTCCCTTAAGTATAATAATGTTGTATTGGCGTGTATTTTTCATATGCTTCTTGCAGTTATATTAGAAACAACACACAATGAAACAGTCGCTTTCTTAATCTAGCCTTCTGTCCTTTCTTTTTAATAGAACCTATCTACCACAGAGTGGAAACCTACATTTAGAAATATTTTAATCATAAAAGTTGATTTTTTTTTAATTTTAATCATAAAAGAGTTGATTTTCAACTATCACTCAAGTAGTTTTGTAAATCAAGATTTTTTAAAATTTAATTTTTACTGTAAATTTCTGTGATAGAAAACGGAAGATTAAAGAATATGAGGATAATAGCTGGATGAAGTTAATGACTGTATATATTTATACTGAAAGATAACATTTTGCAGTATAGATAGTATTACAAAATATCTAC
Source organism: Grus americana (assembly GCF_028858705.1). Taxonomy (NCBI): domain Eukaryota; kingdom Metazoa; phylum Chordata; class Aves; order Gruiformes; family Gruidae; genus Grus; species Grus americana. The sequence goes on from NC_072857.1 coordinate 35,632,552, forward strand.
TATAATGATGCTTGGAGTCATTAATCTGAAATGATTCCTCAAAACAAAATTATGAAAGTTATGCTGAGATTAATTCTTTTGAGACCTGCAACTCTCTTGCTTGTCTTCAAGCACACAGGAGTATTTTGAAGCACGCAAGTGCAGAGGAAGAGCCTGTGTATTTTGGGTACGTAGATCAATATACTCCATCCATCCTTGAAGCTCTGACGCGTGCCACGAGTCTAATTTTCTTCTCCTTTTTTCTCAGATATTTTAAAACAGATCGAACACATTTTCATCATTACGTTCAATGCAGAGTTGTTTGTTACGATATGCTATCAAGTGTTTTGTCCAGTTTCTATTAAATGGGCTGCAGCCATTTCCTCAGGGAGACTATTTAGAATTTAGCAGATCTCAGTGTTAGTAAAACATTCTTAATGTTCATCCTAAAAGTTTCATTTGTTCTGTTTCACCCTACTGCTTCCAAAATTGTCCTTTTAGACCTTTCTTAGTGATGGAGGGGAAAAAAAAAGTTTTCTCTTTGGAAAAAAGACTTTTTCTTTTTGTCTTTTTTTTTTTTCTTTAAACAAATCATACAGAGCATTCTTCTAATCTAAAATTGTTCCCTCCTTCATGTTGTAATCCAGTGTCCCACGGAAGAGTGACAGGTAACTTTACAGAACTGAAAATAATTGCTGTGATATGTTAAATACTAAAGTATAATTACTATCTGAAAGCTACAAGAAAATCTATTTGATCAGTTGCTTCTTTGCAATAAAAGACCCACTCTTTCTAGAACAGCAAGGTGACTTAATTTGGCGTATAATAGAGAAAAACATTTGCAAATGACAGATCTTTTTTTCCCTATTGATCAAAGTTGCAATTACTAGAACAATTAACTTTTTGATCTCCATTAGTGTGCAAATGAAATCAACAAAAGTGAAAAATGACATGGTGTTATTTTTTGCAATGAAATAAACTAGCAGTAGCTGTCAAGTTCAGCTCTGAATCATGCTCTTTTGTGCATCCAGAAATCATTCTGTCATTTAGAAATGTATGCATGACAAGTACAGAAAATAGTAATGTAATATCTTGAGAGAGATACTATTTCTGGTGTTCATCTATTAAAACTGAACCAATTGGTCTTCAGATTCTGAACTTTTTCTTCTGGTAAATCAGGTAATAGAATTTTACACAACTTGTGTATAGTCAAATTTTTTTACCTCAGTTTGCGTTACTCAGAATCACTGTGCAAAAACTAAGTTATACGATGAATGTTTTATAAGGCCAAATATGTATTGTACACATGTGCTACATAAGTTTACAATAGATTTATCTAGCTAAGTAGCTTTAAAGGAGCAGTGTAATTAAAAAGAGAATGCTTTGCCCTATGCTTTCCAAGGCACAGTTATTTAAATTTAATATCCTACTTTTGCTAGCGAGCCTGAGGTTTACTTTCATCGGCTCAGGCTATCACAGATTTTTTTCCTTCTAAAGCTACACCTGGGATATCCTAGAAACACTCAAATGAAAAAATGAGAAAAAAACCTTTATGCTCAGGATAAGTATGAATTATGGTCACTCCTATTTTATTGCTATCAAAAATGGAAATTCATTTTTTCAACTCATTGAATATATAGTCCTCTAGAGTAACATAGCTATATAGTCCACTGTAGGATCTTGTAGGCTGCTGAATTGTCTCATTCTGGCAGCAAATAAAGTTGTACATAAACTTATCCTAATTCTTTGCTTAAATCTAGACACATTTCCATATTCCTGGTCTTATAGGAAGGCATTTCTAGATTATTCTTGCTCTTCTCATTAAAATTTTCTTCTAATTTTAGGTTACTATTTAACCATATATAATTTATATTCATTTGTTGTTGTGCCAGCAATGCCCATTAGCATAAGTATCTCAAATAGCTCTAAATCAGTGATTTTCAGAATGAGGAAGAAATGTCAGTAGAATGCCTCATTCTGCTTCTTACATAGTAATTGATAAATAAAAAGCAACAATATTAAACTTCTTTCCTCATGACATGATATCCAACAGGACCATCTGTTACTGTTAACCTATGCATAAAAACTTTAAACTTCAGCTAATAGGATGTAAAAATACTAAGAGCTAAATATACAAATTCTTTTAGAAGATCTAGGGGAAAAAAAAAACCCAACAGGTTTTGAGCGAAACATCTTATATTACCTCCTAGCACCTGGGGAAATTTCCTAGTTAAAAATCCATGAAAATATAAATTTCTGTGTGATGATCACATGTAACTTATTTGGAAATACAATGTTGGCAACATCTCTGATGCATTGATCACTGTTTGTATACCTTATCCATCACTCAGGTGAGTCTCATGGTGAAATTCATAAAAGTTTAGCATTTCATTATAAGGTTATATAGAAGTTCAAGATAGGAAATGAGGACTACTATATTTAAATACAAATATAGAATATATTTAGATAGACAACATAATTATCCATTTCTTTGTGTTCAGTTCATATCACAGCTAGAAAAACAGTATTTTGGCCCAATAAGAGATGAATCAGGAGAAAAAGCAGGTGACTGAGACAAATGAGAGGGGGAACTGGAATCCATATAATTGATGTGCCCCCCCCCCGCCCCGAGTCAAATTATTACAGTACTAGAATGTAAGTTGGAAGCTTTATAGCTTTTTAGAACTCCAACTACACCACATTAAGAGACCTTGTAGTCTTAAATAGAAAAGATTAAAAAAGAGAGATAATGATGGGTAAACAGCAGCAATAAAAGTGAAAGCAATTCAGCCAAAATCATCAAATAAATTAGTTGCAAAATGGGGAATATAGATCTCTCAACCACTAATGAGCCCTTCATTAAACCAAACTGTGTTTCAATTTATCTGTTTTAAATAAAACTCAAACCTGCGGTATTTGTTGCTTTCAAACATGTGCCTGTGTTCAGGTGCCTCACTTTTACCTGTAAGTAGGTTGTGAAATGAATACCATGCTTCCCAAACAGGGATACTAAAAGAAACTAAAATATGCATTCCTTGAGCTGCTGCTGTTGGTAGACAAAGGGATGTGGGGGGAAATATACGATGTATACAGTCTTTGAATTGAAATGACTCCATAATTGCTTAAATCTTTCTTGAAACAGTTACGTGTATGAAAGAAATCACTGGAAATCTAAATACTGGGAAATGATTTCAATATAAGAAAATAAACTTTAATATTTAATTTTGGTTTTTTAGTAACTAGGTTTCTAAACTGTAAAATTCCTTACTATATACCTAGTTAACTACTTTGCCTTCTATATGACTGCTCCTGTACTGCTAAGCTTTGTATATTATAGTAGAGCAACAATGATAAACAGTAGAATAAGAGCAGTAAGAAGATTATGTATTTAAATGGTATTAGGTGTATTTTCTTTCTGTGATACTTTGTGTGTGCCTATCTATTATTATGTACTATGAGGATTAGCATTAACATTTTATCAAGTCTTCAGTTCTCAAGAGATTAATGAACCAGTATCTAGGGAAAATGCTGAAACAAACTAAGGAAAATTCACCTGGAAAGTAATGCTAAAGACACAGCATATTTCTTCAACAAACAGGACATCATGTTATTTGTTTGTTTCTTGTCCTTACTTTGGTTGTATTATTTGTTGTGTTATCAAAACAGTTCAGCTGTAAGTGGAGAAGCAACCCAGAAATTGCAAGCTTTGTTGGAAGAGAACTTGCTGTGCTTGACCTTCCTTATACATAGTGCAAGTTGGGGAGCAAAGCAGTAGCAAGAACCACAACTTATTGACCTTTGTCCTTTTTTTTTTTTTTCTTTTTATTAATGCATCAATCTCCAGAAAGAGAAATGTTCTTTTAGTACTGAATTAAAGGCAAATTACTTAAAAAATGAGACTGTCTAGTTTGAGTCACTGTTTTGTTTTTGTTCTTAATTGGTCCTTGCCAAGAAAGACAGGAAAACACTATAATATCTTTTGTTCCTCAGTTCCTGTGCCAGGATCAGTGATTGCTGATACTATCAAAAAGCCTATGAAAATATTTGCCCTAAGAGGTTAAAAATAAGAAAATATTAATGTGAACTTTAGGCAGTGAAGAAGCTACAGAAAAATCAAAAGTTAGCCTTAATAGAACAGGAGCATTGTCTTATGAATTATTCTGTTTCTGTAGCTTACTTCCATAAACCTTAACCTAATAACTTTCCTTACTTCTCTTCCCCCTGCCCCCAATTTTAGTTCCATAGAACACAGACGCATGCTTTAATAAACAGACAGAAAATTCATATACAGATATATTTCCTTTCTTATGGAGCCTGACTCTTATGTAATGCTTTTTATCACTTTATTGGTCTTTTTTATTCCACCCGCTTTTTGTTCTGTATCACTGTGCTCCTTTCTAGATGTATATAGGCTGGATAAAATTTAATACACAATTATTTTGTATTTATTAAAAGCATTTCAACCAATACACAATTAATTTAAATTCTCAAATTTATGAACAATTGTGCAAAAAGTCTTTATGCTACTTATCAGGCTAGAAATAGGAACTGCCCCTGAGAATTTACAATATGATTTCATGGAAGATTAGGAAATGTTTCTCTCTTAGGGTAGCTATGGTATCTGAATTCATCATATTCTCTATAAATTTAACACAGGTATGCTATTTATGTCTTTATGTTATTGTTATCACTTTACAGTCTTTATGTTATTATTATCACTTTACAAATGTAGTTGGTGATTTATTTAATGCAATATTTAATTTAATTATCCTAACAATACAGTAGAAAAATAGGAAAGTTTTATTGCCTTCATTTTGCCAAAAGAAAACCAAAGTGCAGAAAGTGTATGTATTATCATACACAAAATAATTATGATCTCAGTAAGTCTGTGATGTCATCCTGAGTACCAAAACAGTGATTTACTCACTGTGTTATATATATTGAAAGAAAAAAACCACTGAGTTTCCTTTGCTTTTGTTTTAAATTAAATAATATTTCCATTAGGAAAAAAGGGATCTTTCCATTGACCATAAATGAGCTTTGGATGAGGCTTTAAAAGATAATTCTTATCTTCTAATACCTCATAGAAAATTAGATGGCTACTGCTGTTTTCATGCAGCATAAATACATATTTACTTTAGCTTCTAGTTAAAGTGGTGCATAGATAAGTACAAAAAATATTTGTTAACATGCAGTACTACTAAAGACAGCGTGTTTGCTTTCTAAATGCTAATATAAATCCCTTGATAAAGGCAGAATTTCAGCAACAGCAATAGTATCTCTTGTAAGTTCAGAGATAAAATAGATAATGTACTGCAGTCTAGGCAGAATTTGGTTTTATAACAGATAAGCTATTTTGCACAAAGTTGAGCTAGCCATTTGTCCTAGTTTCAAATGATTTGCTTCACTTCGAATGCCTATCGGTAACTTATAATCACTTTCAACCATGAATTTTTCACACAGCACTTTTTCCGCCAAATAAATTCAAAGCCATATTAATTTGTACTCATTATAGTACAGTTTTCTGCTAATGTTAGAAAGTTAGTTAAGCATTTGAAGTTATACCAGCATTATGGTATGTTAAAAGTTGTTCAAAAGGTGTACTCTGATAGACTATCATTCCATCTTTAATTAATATTCTACAGAAGATACTTTTTTCACTAGCATACTGAAGCACAACCAACTTTTTATGCAAATGTTTGCAAGCTGCATCATCATCAGCTGCTCTTAGTTCCAGATTATTTCAAAGGGTCTTATATGGAACCAAGAAACATCTGAAAATCACCAGTTACTAGCCAACACAACAAGAGAGATGACTAAATTGGCTCAGGCTATATTGGACAATAAAAAGATCACTTTTATTGCAGCAGCAAGGGCTTCATTTTGACTTGCACTCACACTCATCTTGACCTACTAGACATCTCAAGAAACAAGATACATAAATCTTTATTCCATTTAATGAGGCTTTAATTTCTTAGGATAGTGAGATACAGTTCTTACTGTGTATTCTTTACTATGTGTTCACATCGGGTGTGTAATACTACCTAATCTAGAATAACTGTGATATTCATTTGCTTGACCTTCTACAGTCCATCTGAATTGGTTGATTTACTGTGTATCAGAGATTGCACAACCAAGAGCTGTGCCTTCCTGGGAGGCGATCTCAGTAAGAACCAATAAGGACAAGTCAGCTGATGGGACAAACCCTTGGAAGGTGGCCTCATTCAATCTGAGCATTACCTAATTAAGTAAAGCAAAATTGAAGGGCAAAAAATTGAGGACTACATTAACGAAGCAATTTTTTATCTCAAGAAAAACTGACTTCTGGAGACATGACTCAGATAATTCTGTAACAACTGTAATTTTATCCTTCATATAACTAGTCTAAATATAACAGAAACTAATAATGACTAAATGGCTATCAATAGCTTCTGTTAAATTAATTGGGCAAGAATGAAGTGTACTGTGAAAATAGTGTGGTTCTCCCCCTCCATGATCTTCATAGACAGAGTTCTATTCTTTAAGACTGTCAATCTACCATTTTTAAAGTACTGTTTTCATTGCTGTTTCAAAACATAATATGAAAATAGAGACTTCTATCTTTTCCCTCTTGTACAATGTATTTATCGCAAAATTAGATGACATTGTCTCTAAAGTACATCCCAAGTAATTCAGTAATAACTTTAAGTCATGTTTCCCACAGTGAAATATATGGATGGCACAAGCATTCTATTCTAACAGAGTAAATTCTCAGAGTAAAAGCAGTAATATTCAAACATGCTGAGAAGGAATATGAACGAGATAATTTGTATTTATTATTCTTCATGTGAAATCAATCAAAACTAGCACACACAGCAAAAGTGGCCAACTTAGTGTCAGTGTCATATAATTGGGAAATGCTTGGTGAACAAAGAAAAATACAAACATATTTATTCTCCATTATACTCTAATCAAACTGTTGTGATGGTGAGCTCTGCACGTATGGAAGAGAATAAATACATTAAAAATGTGTTTAATCCTGGGCCTCTTCCATGTGGCATTATTAGTATTTTGTTAGTAAATAGCCCTTACGTTTTAATACCAGTCTAGGTCCCACAGTAGCATTCTTTTACCTTTATTTCCACAGTAGTTTTTCTACAAAGGTATTAACATTAAGACACATTTTATTAGCATGAAGCTAAATAGATTTTCAGCTTTGGAATAATGCGTGTGCTGCTTGAGTTCAGCGGGGTTTCTAAGTTTGTCACTGTGATATGTCTTGTATCTAATGGAAACAGAACAACTCTTATGCTCCAGCTCAAAATGCTGCAGGCTAATATATACAACTTTGTTGTTTTTAACACCATTTAGGGATTCATTACATAGCTCTCAAGATACCCACCAGTTCTTAAGAAGCAGAAGTGAACATGTTAAGAATATAGGAATCAAACCTGCACTTGGAGAAAGGAAAGTGTTGGCAACTCCCTTGCCACTGCAGAGGTCATTATTAGTCTTCCCTGTATTTCTTTGTACTATATGAGATGTGTAAAAAACACATGAAAATTACCCTCAAACTGAACAGGAGGCTTATACTAGGTGTAAACCCAGGTTGGTAATACTATTTTCAGCAAACAGTTGGCCAGGGTGAAAATACTTATATTATGCCACTGGCTAATTGAGTTATGGTGGTGGCCACCATTTGCACTCTTGTGTCTTGAAGTCAGTGATTCTTCAAGGGCTCACAAATACTGTCAGAAAAAAGGAGTGAGCACACGCTGAGTAAGATTATCTAAAGAAAATAAATTAATAAAGCTTTTAGGGCTCGAATGTGTACTTTGCACAGGCAAGAATAACGTGGAGGTTTTGTTTATTCATATGTTCATACAGTATTTAATACTTGTACTAACAAGAATTGATGAATTTTGTCATGCTTTTCGCAGCCTGAGTTATGGGAGGTGACATGACTGAGAGTTATACTGCTTGTTTTACGTGGCATACAGGCTTTATGAAGAATGTCATAATATATTTTACTCACATCTCTATAATATGATTGAAAACAAATACTAGTTATGAATGTATTACCTGTGAGGAAAATTTGTGTAGAGTCCATGAGGGGAGGGTTATTGATTATTGCTAGAGTTGAAAGAAAGTAGCAAATATGTTAAACCAGGAATTACTGCCACAAAAGCTTGAATTTTTTTTCTGAATAGTATGACTGTTGCCATCAAGATACTTGTCTTATTGCTTATGCAATGCTTTCCACTCCTTCACCCTTAGGAACAGCTGCAGAGTCCCTAGGGCAATATATCATCTTCTGACCAGGGACAAGGCTGAGAGCAGAGGTCTAGGCTCTGAGCATGCTTTCTAGGAGTGGGGCATGGTGGGGCCGAAAGCAATGGTAAGAAGGAATTTCTTCTATCATCAGAGTCTTCCTTCTGTCCTGCTCACCAAAGCAGTCAAAATGGTGCAGAATGGGTGTTCTTAAAGGGTGCTCACCCTGGCCACATGGCCAGCAAAAAGGAAGCCACGGGGGTAAGGGCTCTATTCTGATTACAGGGCAGGCAATGGGTTAGAACCGTGAGTAGTAGTCAAGAAAGCTGCTTTGGCATTTCCTACTGAAATCTTCACCCTGTCTCCTGCTTTGTACACTCACCAGCTTAGACTTGTCCTCTCGCACACTAACTTATATCTTCTTTCCCCTTTCCAGAAAAGATTTTCCTCAGCTTTTTGGTCCTACTCATACTGTTCTTCCTTCAAGGGCTACCTGTTCCATGCTACCCCTTCACCCAGAGGATTCATTAGATTTCTCATATAATTCTTGAGATCTTTTTGCCTAGTGAATCAGCTGGTATATTCTGCATATCAATTATGTACTAGCTGTCACCCAAATGATTTTGCAGTCATCAGATAACTCAGTATTTCCTGCCTAAACACAGTAGTACCACCTCAGTTCCTCCTGCTCAAAACATTCTGCTCGCTGCACAGAGGCACCTCAGGGACTCCTGCCCAAACTCCTCTGCTCTTCCTGCTGAGGAAACTCAGGGATTCCTGCTCAAACTCCTCTGCTCTCCTTGCTGACATACTTCAAGGCTTCACCCAAACTCTTCTCTTGTCATTGCTGAGGTAAACCATAGGTTCCCACCCAAACCTTTCTGCTGTCCTTCCAGAGGTACCTCAGGGCTTCTCACTCAATCTCTTCTGCTCTCCTTGCTGAGGTACCTCAGAGCTTCATGCCAAACCTTCCTGCAGTCCTGCTGAGGTACTTAATGCCTCTTTCTCAAACTCCTCTGCTATCCCTGCTGAGATACCTCAGCTCTTCCCAACAAAATACTGGAACTGCTTTCATCAAACCACCATTTCACCGTGGTGCAGTACCCACTCAGGCATTGCAATATTTCCTACCTAGACACAGGAACTGTCCTTTTGAAAGTACCTCTGCTGCCCTTGCTAAGGTTCCTCAGGACTTCCCAAACAATCCTTTCTGCTGTCCCTGTTGAGGTACCTCAGTGCTTCACCTTGCTGAGGTACTTCAGGACTTCTGGCTCAAACTGCTCTGCTCTCCTTGCTGAAGTAGTTTCCTACCAAAACACAGAGGAATTGTCCCCACAAAAGTATCTCAAGGCTTCCCACCCAAACCTTTCTGCTATCTTTCCTGAGTTACCTCAAGGCTTCCTACTCAAAATCCTCTGTGCTCCTCACTCAGGTACCTGCTGAAACTGGCTTAGTCTATATGCTGCCCTGGAGTATAGTACAAAAATCTTACTTAGTTTCCTAGTTTCTTGTAATTTTCTTCAACTTTTTTCATCAAAATGAGCATTACACTTCTACCTTGATTTTCAAGTACACATGCAAAGGTATTCACTTGATTATTTAAGAATGGGAGATTTCTCCAGACTCAAGACTCTGGCAAGATAGTTACTAAGCACTAATTCACTCCAATGCAAGCAAACACAAATGAGTGTAGAGCTTACAATATTACCAGCACAACTACAATAGTATTGTTATTTGCTGACCAACAGAAAAAAAAAAATTGAGGTTCCAGGGATTATTCCCTCATTAGTGTGACTTAAGTTAGGATTGTTGTGAGTTATTGTGCCAGTTTTAAACTGGAATCTGACTCAGCTTTCCTCCAAGTATGATCTCCACTCACCTGGCAGCGTATGCTTTCTGGCACATTCAGCCATTTTAAAGACCTCAGCATAAATATATGTTTTGTTTTCCCAAATTGAAAATATTGTTATTTGTGAACATGGAAAGCAAAGCCCTTATTCAGAACCAAAGAACCCATGAACGGTATCCTGTTTGCAGATTGGACAAGAGGATGTGGGGTGAAAGCAGGGAAGGGAGCAGGCAAGGCAATTGCCTACCTCATGTCCTCTCGAATATTTTGGAGATCGTCCTGAATGGGCAGGAGAAAGAATCAAGCCCGGGGTAGGGACAAAAATGGAGGAAACAAGAAGTGCTAAAGGGAGTTCAAATATGTAGTTCAAGAACTGGCTGAAATTCGTTCTACTGAATGGTATTTAACTACCTCTGGAATATTCCTCCACTGACCTGCTTCTAAGCAGAGCTGGCCTGTAACAGAGAGCAATGACAGAATGTGCTTTGAACATTATAAACAACCATAATGCATTGTGAGAATACCACCTATGTAGTGCAGCCAAACTCACTGCAGCTATTAAAATAGTGACATGTTGTTAGAGCTCTAAGATATGTATGAAATCCAATCATCAGAGTACTTGTATAATTAACACTTCAGTTATTCATCAGACATTTGAGTGCTGTAGTCCACTGTGCTAAATGGTGTCACCTGAAATGTGTTTGCAAGAAGCAGCTGGTCCCTGTGGTACAGTCAGGATCACACCACTGTGTTGATTGCTATGTTGCTATGCATGTCAGGTGAACTAATTATGGCTCTCAGAAACTCAGAGAACTTGGGAGAAAACAGTAACATCAGGACAAGTCAAACTGAGCCCCATACAGTATAGTGTAACTGCTGTTGTGTTAGTTGTACTCTATTCTGTGTAAAAATACACCACCTTCCCAGAGGTGTCAAAACATCTAGCAGTCTTATTCTGTCATTTGAAACCTTGATTCTTTGAAAAATAACCTTTAATCCCATAGAGAAAGGGACCTCTGTCTTACCTTTCTGCATATTCCATCATTTGGTCCCTTCAATTTGAAGGGCATTACGGCCTACATCTAAGCCAACGCTTCTGTGGCTGGGGTTTTGCCTGTTGAGCTGTAGTCATTCTTGGCTAGGTGTTAGCCCCCTTAGAGGGAGACACTTCCAGTCTCTGGAGGAAGATCTGTATTATCAGCCCTCTTACACCAGACCACGCAGGTACATCCAGTGTACTTCTAACCCTTTCTGCTTTACTCCTTCCTTCCCAGCTTCAAGTCAGTCACGAAGGCTTGCCTGACTCTCCTGTGTGCATGCTTGTCTCTACGAATTTTTTGAGCTTTATTGCTTTGCCTATATTGCTCAGCACGCAACTTTGCCTATACCTTTTTTTGCCTACATCGTTCCAGAGGACCAGCCCAGCTCGCCCAGAGGCGCCTTGAGTCTGAAGAGCCGGGCTAAGGCGCGCGTCGTTACCGTTAGGAACCTGCACCGCCAGCAACCGGACAGAGTAAGCTGCGCCGCGCGCCCGTACTGGCTCGAAAAGAAATGCGCCTCTCTCAGCACGAGCCGTCTTGTTCAAGCAATCGAGGATCCTCTGAAATTCAGGACAGCCGCCTGCCCGCCCACGGGTAGTTACGGTAACAGGTGACAGACTGTTGGTCGCGCGAGCCGCAGCTCCGCCCCGCCCCGCCGCACGCGGGCGGCAGCCCGCAGCCTGGCGCGTGGCGCTGCCGTTGCTCGGCAGGTGCGGCGCGCGCGTGAGGCTTGGCGGCTGAGGGCAGGTGTGTCAGCGGGCGGGAACGGGCTGACGCCTTCCTGCCCCGGCTCGCTGGGAAGTCTTTCGGCGGACCCAAAAGGGGCTGCTTTCGGAAATACGGCGTTTCACTTAGGAAAAGTGAGTTTGTTTTGTGGTTTTGTGGTGTTGGTTCGGTGTTTTTTAAAAAAAAATATTACCTAAAAAGTAAAAAAAAAAAAAAAGTGTTGCTTTAAGTTTAGTAGTCTTCCTTTCAGGTTAATACAGTGTTACAGGAGCAGGGCCAAATAATGAGTGAGTTACTAATATTGTGATCAACCTTTTACTAAATGTGTAGAAAAAGTAGTAGTTTACTTGCATATTTGAAGCTATCTAAAAATTTTTTCTTTGCTATTACATTATAGATGTTTTTCGGAAAAGCAGTGCTGCCCATCACTCAACACATGCTGGTGGAGGAGCGTCTGAAATCCTGGAACAGTCACAGCTGATGGGCAGATGGATACCACAGGAACTGCATGTGCTGTGCTTGTTTTCAGGTCAGGTTTGCATGGAAATGGGGGCTTTTTGAAATACTGGAAATGTTAGGGTAACTTACAGTGCCTTTCACTGTGACAGACTTTGTTAGTTGTGTTCAGTGACTTAACTGAAGAGGATAGTAAATACCAAGTTTTTAAGCGATTCAGAGATGTGGTGCATGTTGTCATCCTGATAGAAGAGAGGGTAGAATTGTGCACGGTTGGGAAGAAGTTATTAATGAAGTAATTACAGAAACAATGTCTGCGTTTTGCTTTGTACCTCATGAAAACTATTAGCTTTTTTGTGGCAGGAGGAGAAGGAAAGGAATGTTTTCATTAGTGGCTGTAAACAGTAGGTGCCAGCACCACAAAGTGCTCTTTGAGCATTGCAACTAGAACATAGGTATTGCAGAAGAGACAAGGGATGGTAAAGGTCAAAGTCTGTTCTATGCCTCTCTAGATATCATCAGAGTATGTTATGAACAAATTAGAGTAGCAGTATCTGTTTGCCATATATGTAAACTGCTAAATAAACTCCTTGAAGATAAGAAAAAGATGCTTCTGTTTCTACTGGGTCTGCTTTGAGTATGAAAACACCTTTTTGTCTAGGTGTTCATATCATGAATTAAAAAAAAAAATAAAAGGAAATAATAACCTACATGAACATTTGAACAGTTTTAAATATGCTGATGGGAGCACTTCTAGTATATAAACTAACTTCTGTGTCCATAAACACAATGCTACAACCATCTGATCTCAACAGTCTGGGCTAATGGGAAATGATAGAATGAATGAAAATTTCAGTTATACCATCAGATGCAATATAAAAGGCAGTTTTATTCCCTACCTAGTTCTGAAAGACTAGATGTGAATGGTAAGTGCATTTAGCAGAACTGTGCATTGGATATAATTAATCGTTAGAATGGAACTGAGGATTTATTAGTTTCCAAGATCAGTAGTAAAACCATTCATAGAATATTGACCAGGTAGTGTGTTTAAGGCTCAGGATTTTATTTCCTGTGGCACTAGTAGGTCTCATGGCAGCACATGAAAGTCCCTTTCCCTCCAGGCTAGTCTGTGAAAGTCACTGCTTCTAAACTTTCACTTGTACTTTGTGGTTACTGATGATCAACAAATGACAGACTGATGGAAACACTCCTAGAGCTTCTTCCAAATGATATGATGGGATTAGATAATGATGCTTAACAGATTTCTGATAGATTCATTCCTTTAACAGAGTTGTTAAAGGATAAGTGTCGCACAGTGGTTGTTTTTTTCCTATCTCTCCAGGAATAGAATAGGCTGCATAAGCAGTATGTATCTCTTCTCCCTCTGTAAAAGTACATACAAATTGATAAACATTGATTTCATTGCTTCTGACCAACCCTCAGTATAGGGACTAATCCATTCTTTTGCTCTTCCTCTGTGGAATCTTAGTTGTGACTAAAGCTTTGCAAATTTAGGTGTTGTGGCTTGTTTTCTCTGAAGTGTTAGGCATGGCCAGGCTGACCAAAACATGGTATTTGTAGAGTAGAAAGAAAATAAAATATGATTTTTCAACAGCTGTGATCAGGCTACATTTTTCTCTTGCTCTGATTTGGCGCCTTTTTTTTTTTTTTTGTATTGGTGACCTTTTCAAGTCTTTTCAGAGAGAGGGTCCATAAGCAGTGGAAAGAATTACTTATTCACCAACAGTATCAGCAGTAACTTTATTCAAGAGAAATAGCTGTGTTACAGTTGGAGTGCAGAATTTTACATGTACTTTAAGATATTGCTATGATTATTAATATGATTATTTCAATTTTAGCCACTCTTTTATGTCTGTACTGTACTGCTTTACCATTAACAGATATGCTCGTGGTCAGTAAATTGGTTTCAGAAGAGACTGCAAATTTCATTCTGAGATTAGCATATTAGACAGAAGTAAAATCCTCCCAAGTTGTATCTGAACGAATTAATTCAATTTTTACATTTGGTAAAATAATTCTGTATTGAACAGTACCACTTTTGCTCTGTAATTAGTTAGTAGAATGATTAAAATTTGCAGAGGATTCATTTTCAAGTAGTCTGTCTTGGAAATGTGGCCTCTTTTTCTTACAGTCACTTTGGTGTTCCCCTATCTAAGTAATGAGCTTTCAACTGCAAAATATCTGGTCTTTACGTATATCCCCTTATACATGCTATGAATAAGATCATGAGCCAATCTGAACTTTGAGAAAAATGGCACATCATTTATATCTCTTACTTCATACGCTTTGTTAATAAATACAGAGTGGTTCTGTCATGTTTTGAAAGCTGTTTGCCATTGCTGAGACAGATTTCTTGATTCAGCAGCTGATGTCTATATATAGCATAGGTGTAGGTAGGGTAGCAGGAGGATTGGAGAGAGCAGTATGACTTACAGGTTTTATTGCTGATCATAGTTGTGTAGGCACTCTTTAGAAGTGGGATATGCAGAAAAGGTAGATGAGAGTTTCAGGATATTTCTGAAAGCAATAAGGAAAAAAATCCGGACATAGTTATTGTGCCAGAGGGAAAAGGATGGTGAGGAAAGCATGTTTCTGCTCATTTTCAGCTGCAATTAGACTTAAACCACTGGTGTTTTCTTTGGGTTTTGGTGTCTTTTTAAAGAGTTTATAGTGGTAGATGAGGACTTGCAAGGTTGAGAATTAGGTCTTGACTAAAGGTAAATGGAGAACTAAGATACACTGTGAAATAAGGAAACTGAAAGTGAAGTTGCTGTTGCGGTGAGCCGGTGGAGAAACTCAGTGTCACCAAAAGGGCAGAGTCCCTTCTCCTTCCTTCCCTCACACATCCACCCGGGTATGTGATCACTTCCACTTCCTCTGAAGGAACTTATTGATTCCTTTACTGAGCATTAGTGAGCTGAGTGAGAAGGACAGAAGGGTGCAACAGAAAGATGGCTCTGATGGCTGGAAACAAAAGAGGAAGAAAGGTAGGAGGCTGGGAGAGAACAGGATATCCAACTTTAGGTGCAAAGGGCTTTTAGACTGTAACATGCATTTTAGCTGTAAAATGTAACATCCGCTTAAGAAAATATGCATCAAGTTGTCAGGAAGCAGAAAAGACAGGTAGTCAAGTTAGCAAGACAGGGTTGGATCAGGTTTGGAGAGAATAACGAAGGCCAGATATGGTCCGGTGATTGCCAGTCAAGTTGCACGGTGATGAGGTGGGTCTGAGGTCAAGAGAGAAGTCCGTGTGTGTGGTTTGGGGTCTGGATCAATGACTGGGCACAGGCATGGTTGCAACACTGCTGCAGGGTAGCTCAGGTGGGGGCCAAGGGTAAGAGCTTCAGCATTTAAAGCAGCTCCCAAGGGAGAGGGGCAACCCTCACTGAGGCTTCTATCTTCTCTATGAAGATCCAAGAGTAAAAACTGGTTTCCCAGTACCAATATGTAGTTGGTCCGAAGAAGTTTTGAAACCCTGCGTCGATGCAGCTGTGATTTTGACTTGATTTTTTGACAATACAAGCTAGGCAAGACTTAAATTCTAGATTCTGATCTATGCATAGCATACCATAGGAATAATAACTTAGCTCATTTCTCTCCAGGACCAAGCAGCTTTAGGAGACATTGAAAAAGAAAGTATTCTATCTGAGCTATCTGCAGTAAGAATTTGACAAATGAGAACACTAGTTCTTTTATAATTGGAAAAACAGTGGGAGATTAGATAAAGTTTCAACTTCAGTGCTGATGGCTCAAATCTGGTTGTAGTTACTTCTCAGATGAATGGCTATATATGTGCCAGATGTTCTCTTTTCCCACCCTAAATATATAGGGAAGTATAAAAAGTAGTACTCTGCAAAGACAAGTAGCATACACAGAATGGGCCAAATGAGAAGTAGTCATTCATGTAAGATGTGGTATCTGGAAGGGGAGTCAAGTCAGAAAAAGGTTAATTTATAAACAGCCAATTAAATGAGACAAGACATTAACTTAGCGTCTTCTAGGTCTCTCAAGATGTGTTTATGAAACCTCAAAAGTACATAGCTATGCCAGATTACGACAAACGTTTTAATGCATGGTGATTGTCTTGGCTATTTAAATATTTCATATAACCAGATTGGGTTTTTTGCAGATATTATACTTAAGCAGGGCCAATTTTTGCATTTGACTTTTTAGGGTGTGTTTGGAACACGCAGCTGTCAGTTCAGAGTTGGCTTATGTGCTAAACTGATAAAACACGTTATTGAACCAGGTTTCCAAACCTATCATAGAATGGTTTGGTTTGGAAGGGACCTTAAGCATCATCCAGTTCTAACCCCCCTGCCATGGGCAGGGACACCCTCCACTAGCCCAGGTTGCCCAAAGCCCCATCCAACCTGGCCTTGAACACTTCCAGGGAGGGAGCACCCACAGCTTCTCTGGGCAACCTGTGCCAGTGCCTCACCACCTTCATAGGGAAGAATTTCTTTCTAACATCTAATCTAAATCTCCCTTCCTCCAGCTTAAAGCCATTACCCCTTGTCCTATCACTACAGGTCCTTGTAAACAGTCCTTCTCCAGCTTTCCTGTAGGCCCCTTTCGGGTACTGGAAGGCTGCTCTAAGGTGTCCCCAGAGCCTTCTCTTCTCCAGGCTGAACAACCCCAGCTCTCTCAGCCTGTCTTCAAAGGAGGGGTGCTCCAGCCCTCTGATCATCTTTGTGGCCATGCTATATAACTTAACATTTGTTTTCATTTTCTTTTGTTTAAGGACAAGAGGAAATGGTCTCAAGTTGCATCAGGGGAGGTTTAGATTGGATATTAGGAAAAATTTCTTCACTGAAAGAGTGGTCAGGCATTGGAACAGGCTGCCCAGAGAGGTGGTGGAGTCACCACCCCTGGAGGTGTTCAAAAAATGCATAGACATGGCACTTCGGGAGATGGTTTAGTAGACATGGTGTTGTTGGGTTGACCGTTCGCCTTGATGATCTTAGAGGTCTTTTCCAACCTTAAAGATTCATTAATTTCCACTCATATCAAAGCAGTCAGACTGATTTATGCTAAAGCGGGTCATGTTTTTATACCATTGGATTATACGGATGGTCAAATTTACCTTTCTGTCTACACTGATTAGTAGAAGACTCTGCTTAAATATATCAATATATAATAAATATAAATAATATCCATATGTTATAAATATATAAAAATATATTTATGTATAAAATTGCAAGGGAGAGATAGTGCCATTATGAAAAACTTTATGACCAAAATTCAGGTTAATAAAAGTACAGGTAAAGCGACACCACAGTAAATACTGCCTAACAGTTGAGGGAATTCACCATTCAATTTGAAACTTGTTATGTTCTATAGTTCTCAAAAAATTATACATATAGAGTCTTACCCTATGTAGGTAGGGTATGACCAGACCACCCACCTGGTGGTTTACTGATTAATTTAGTAAATCTCCATGTTGCTGAAACCTTGAAAGATACCTAATGTAAAATGAACTGATCAAGTTCAGCTGTATCTTTTTGAGTCAGTAGGGCTTGAAATTTACTTTGGTTTAGAATTTTTTTGTTTCAGTTTTTCTGATTTTAGTGAAAATATTGAGCTACAGTCTCAATGGGTACATATAGATCATTACAAATGTCTGTATTTTGAGGCATTGCTGTCTGCCTATGGAATGATTGATCCATGCCACAGCACTCATTAGCACTACACCTGTACAGCCTAAGTTTTGAAGTCCTTTCCTAACAACTTCAATTAATCTAAATGTTGCCAAATAATGCTCCTCTATCTAATCTAATGACTCATTCACACTATCTGAAAGACTCCCTGTGTAATCAAACTATTTAATAGAAGTATAATTAAGTATAATTGTATATATTAGCCACAATATGTCTGATTTGTGCTGTCTGTTGCTGGGAGAGCAATGCACTTGGAACTGTTTTTATTCCAAGAAAGTCCACTTTTTTGCAGCTTCTTTAAGCAATCTAAATCAATTTTAGGCTCGTGTCTACGTTTATAGAAGTTTGTCAAAGATCAGACAGTAGTTAGTGGACTTTACTGCTTATCCTTCTCTTGTGTTTTTTAAGAATTAGTTTTCTCTACTACTACCAATTTGTAATCCTGTTTTTGCCACTAAAATATGTGACACAGGGTTCAGGAAGACATTAGGAAGCAAAAGTGAATACTAAAGATGCCCTCTAATCCAAAAAGATCTCTGAGGAGAGGTGGGCAAACATAGCTAAATATTTGTCAAAGGAAATAACTATGTTCATCCTATGCAGGTTTTGAGGGTTTTTTGGCCTTGCCAGATTTAATTAATTTGTTTATATTTTCTGAAGGCCTGAAGATTACGTCCTTTCATGTTTAAAGCAAGAGCCTGCATTAGCTCTGAAGCCACTGCATGGTCTCTATGGAATTCTTATTCCATTTTAAACCTGTCTTTGTATGCTGCCCTACTGCATCTTAATAGTGTTACATTTTATTTAAGCTTCTAAATTAGCTACAAGGAAGAGGTTGACATCTGGAAGATGGTGAGGGGAGGAAAAAGAAACCATGGGTTACATTTTAATCAAAAGAACATGCTGAGTAGTGTATCTCTTTGTGAAGAACTCTGGTGTAGAGAGTCTTCCTTTTTGTGTGAATTCTACTTCCCATGCAACCTACTTTTTCCTGAAAGTAGCTTAACCGTGCAGTTAAAGTAAAACCCGAATAAATAAATGTCAGTTTCCATACTATTTTTACCAAATAAACTTCCTGTTCTTTTAGGAACTTAATATATCAGTCATATAGTTTCTTTCTCGCACTTTTCCTCTTAATCAAGGGGTAAATGTAGCACGCTCTGTTTTTTGTTCCTTGGGTTTTATGATGTACTGAGGAAAAGTGCATCTGTGGCTTGCAGTTTATGTTGCAGGAGGAGGGAGAGGCAATTTTATGTTCTGCATGCTTTGAATTTTGTTCTGTAGCTACTTTTCAAATGGATGGAGCTGGATTCAGGGACTAAGGGGTCCCTTCCCCTTCATGTTTTATGTTGTTCAGTTGTTTCACATGATATGCATAAAACTTTGTTCACAAATATTATAAGCATTGAATTATTTATACAAATTTTTGCAGATATTTTTATACTGTACCTTATTTATCTTTAAAAAAATCTAGAACTCTTAAAGTTGTTTATTTTCCTACTGTAACTCGTTTTCTTATGTTTCATAATTTTAAAAGGCTGAATAGAGCTTGGAAATTAAGTGTAAAGTGCTAGCATTACAGGAAATGGCTCAAGCTATGACTTTTACCATAAAGTATTTTCATAATTGGAAACACTTCAGAGTTTTTCTATAAATAATCACTAATGTGGAATTATTATGTATTTTTTGAAACCAGAAAGTATGGATTCATCTGGTGTTGATTATCATGTTACCACATGTTAATTATGCCTGGCAAAGATTTTGTTCTTTTCCATTATATGTTTGTGGAGAAGCTAGTTAGTTCTGCTTCATTTCAGCAAACTGGGATAATGCCCAGAGAGCTATTATTAGTAGCTGCATTGTCATAATTTATACTGAATGGCAAAATTTATGATTATGAGGATGAAATGTGCAACCTGAAGGGGAAATTCTTGGGGAAACACTTTTATGTTTCTTTTTCTTTGTCATTATGCTATGTTTGTGACAGCTACATTTCCACAGTTTATGTTGTTGTTATTGGGTATTTCCAACAATTAAAACATACCCTTATATTTTGGAACTCAAGTCTTGGAAATAGTCTTGGCTATAAGACATGGCCATATGGGACAATCTATTGTAATAACTATCTGAAGAAAACACAAATAATGAACTTCAATCTGATTTCTGGTTCAGCTACGTTTCCCTGAAGTAAATATGCACAACCAAGAGGGCTATCTATCTTCATGGGTAGCTTTGCTACAGAGTTACTTTGTGATAATCACTTTTTTTAAGAAACAATTGTATTTCAGCACCACCTATAGGTATTTAAAGGAAATATATTTAGATCTGTGACCAGGATTAGCAAATGAATTCCATATTTATGGAAAATGAGACTGTTTGTGACAATCACGTAGCTACTGCTACAAATATTTTGAATTTTCAATCTTGGTTCAAAAAATGATTATAACACTTTTTATTGTAGAAATATTTAGCATGAAACTGAATGATCAGAGAGCATGACAGAAGCCTTAATGATATGCATTTTTCAAAAATAGTGTCAGGTTTGGAAGATTTTGCCCCTTTTTGTGTAACTAAAGTGCTGGTAGACAAATAGAAGATTTTTCATAGTGTAAAATTTCCCCTTTATTTGTAGATGGATATTATATACTTTAGGAAGTGTGTTTCTACTGTTTTAAAGACACAGAATTGGTATTCACCCTTAAACTTGGACAAACGTGGCTGAGAGTTCTAAGTACCTAGTACAATTTTGATCCAGTCTCTCATTTATACAGAGTAATTCATATATTGGCATTGGGCAAGAGTAGTGTCATTACTGCCCTTTTAAATGAGCAAGATATGAGAACTCAGGTTGCCTAGGTCTTCGAGGGAAAGTATCTCAAAAGCAAGAAATGCATGAATTCTTTGAATAAAATATGTACTAATATGCCAGTGCCAAAAGAATTTCATGTTAATATTTTGTTCAGTACCTGGAATTTACCTATAGCTTAAACAAGATTTTTCATTGGGTTTTCTGTTTTTGTTTTTGTTTTTTTTCTTTCTTTTTTTAATCGTAAGTCAGACCATCTCAGCCATACAAAATGTATACCAAAACCGGAAGCCTTAAAATACATTACTATGTCTAAGGTAAAAGCTATTCAACTGGATTAAATTTTGTATTTTCCTGGAATGGAGAATATCTGATTGGGGGGAGGGGGAAAGGGACAACATTTTGTGCTTTGCTTGAGTGAATTTTTAGAAAATAATCTGTGCTGCGGTTTAAATATTGCTACAGAAATTCAACAATATAGTATATGCTATACAGGCTGGCTCTTCAGAATCGTTGTCACACTAAGTTGACCCTAGCACTGGATTTACTTGATGGGAAGAGAACTTGTTAGGGGCTCTTCTGTGACTGCCTAGGTTTTCCAGGCTAGTAATAGAACTAGTAGATTTGCGTTCATCCAGTAATCATTTTTGTACTACCACAGTCCAAATAAACTCTGAATATGTGAGAGATACACTGTATATCAAATATAGCTCAGTAATGCCTCCTGCACATCATTCAGAAAACCTGTACTCCAGGCCAGTTAAGACAGTTTCTTGTCTACCCTGTTCTCTACATAAAGTAGTGCCACACAGGGTAGGGTGTAAAGATACTGTCAATCTGTTTGTGGACATAAGGCCCAAGAGGGTGGGCATTTTTGCTTTATTTTGTCAACAGTGCAAGGAAACAATAAATGAAGATCAAGTAGTTCTGCCTATATGGAGAGAATACTTATTGCATGGGTTGTAATGTTATTTTTTTTGTTTAACAAAGCAGAAGCTTCTTGCTGTGTCTATACAGTTTCTCTGGTTAATAACAGTTCCATGTGTAATTTAGTTTATAAAGTGGAGACCTACCTGTGCATTCTGATTTATTGATAAATACAGCAGGGATGGTCTTTAACTGTACTTTGGGCTTTCTAGCTTGTATTTCTGAATGCGAAATTATTATTGACCAATTTTTTCTACAGATCTGCACAGTGAATATAGGCTGAGCCATCTCCTTCTAATTCTTTAATCTCTTCTGTGAGTTCATTGTCTGTTTGACCACACACAAAGAATCAAGCAAATGACTTTCCCCCCCACCTCCTTTCTGGACAGATGTTATTAGTAGCACAGGTCACCCTTAACATGAAGGGAAAAAACCCAAAACCAAATGCAACTCTGAAAACAAACTCAGAAGAACAATTCCCGGCCTTCATATGGCACTTCTCAAAGTGCTTTGAAAATAAGGTCACTATTTTTATTCTTATAAGATAATGGCATACATGTATTTCTTACTGTGTTTAAAAAAGCAAACACACACACACTCCAACTCCCAAACACCCTAAAAAAAATTACTAAAAATACTAAAGCAGTGCTATTAAGCAGTACAACACCAGGAAAGCATGTGGGGAAAACAGAAAGAAAAGATTCCTGACACATTCAAAATTGGAGAGTTCTACTGCCTTCATCGGAACTTGTGTATCTCAACTATTTCAGCGAGGAACTTCATTATAATTTGTATTTAGGTCTCATTAGAGAACCTACAATAGAAAGCTGTTGTTTAATAATTCTCCCTTGTACATAGTGACGTCAAACTTCATTGTAAGCAGAACACAGCATGCATTGGATGAAGGGACAGGAAAGCAATAGGAATATTAATTCCTTTGTAATGTAATCTTGTGTTACTGCTAAGTGATCGCTGCAAATGAATGCACCTCATATTTTGGCTTTTCAAAGGCTGTGCTCTTGACATTTTTAGTTGCTGTTGCAGTCTAGGATTGGAGGAGTTGAAAGGCATCTTGTCACAATCTTTACAGAAGGCATGAGCTGCAGCTGATGAGGCTTAACTGCTCTGAGTCTCTAGAAAATGCAGCTAGGTAGATTTGACTTGACTTTGGTTCATACTGCACAGCTGATACTTTGCAATACTGTTCCATGCATTACCTAGCCAAATTTGGGGGGGGGGAGGGGCGGGGCTGGTTGTTAGTTTTTGTTTGTTTGTTTTTTTTCCTGCTAACATGGTATATTATTTCCATGGTCCAGGAGCATGCTTCTACTCCAATTACCAAATGAACAAGAAAATAAATCTTATACTACCTCACATCAAAAACATAACAAATTATAGCTGTAGTAACACATGATTCAAGAAAGAATTATTTCTTTAATCTTTTATAACCTTTCTACATGTTCTGTTATTCCTTGCCTGTTTAACATGTCTTGACAAGATTTTATTATATACTCTGTAAAAATCTTTCTAGTTTTGATCAAGAACGGTGCATCTCAATTAAGAAAGTGAAAAGATAAATTAATTCCTCTTTTCCTTTAAGTTAATATTCAAATTTTAAACTGACTATAACAATGAGCTCCCTCATAGGAAATTAAGCATTTTCTGATTTTTTTTTTAAGTTTGCTACTAAAAAAGCTTAAGGTGAAATGGCATTCACCTTATGGGAATTGCTTTTTTACCCAGAAAAAGTCACAAGGCTCCCAGACACTAGTAATGTGTTCTTCCTTTCACCCAGAAAAATGCAGTGTAACAGGCTGTGTGATTTAAATGAGTAAGCCAGCTAAACAGAGACTAGAACTCAAGGTAGTAAGTGATGTAACTCAAGTGAAACAAAGACACTTTATTTCTTAAAGGAATCCACTCAAACTGTCATGCAAAAAAGCAGAGTTTTGTATGAGAGTGGATGGGGATAAAGGAAGAATGGCCAGTATTATGGGTGATCACAGTTGGTTATGGGTTGTATATCGTATGCTATTTTGTAGCTGGTTATTTTCTCACTTTGTGGCATTCCAGTCAAGGACACTATTCAGCATACAAACAAAAAAGCAGCTGTTGGATCAGTAATAGATTTTAATTTTGGTCTTTGGTAGAAGCGTAAAATTTCATTTTATTTAAATTGGAAACAACTTTATGGAAAAGGCACTGCAGGTTATTATTTGTCATGGCCAACTATTACAAATATGAGCCAATTTATACAGGTGCAGCAGTCTCCATCTCCAACTATTCAAAGAAATCAGCCTTCCTGGTAGTCTATTTCTTCATGCAGCCTGCAGCATATTTCTCTATCAAAAAAATAAGCAAAGATATCATATTTGACTTTTGTATTAGCAGATAAAAATACCTCAATGAAATTTGAGACAGTGTGTTTGTCTTGCTATTTTCATTTGTGCCAGGCACATAAGTGGTTTGAATTCATTTGTTTTCCTGTGGAGCAGGTTTCAGCATAAATGAAACAGTTTCCAAAATAAGAAGAGGCTTTGGGTAGCTGTTGTACAGTAGCACTTCTTTTACGATGAGTTGAAATATTTCATAGCGCTACAAACAAAGCAATGTCAGTGGTTTGTTTCTGTGCTATATAGTTCCGAGCTGTGTAGAAAAGTTTCTGAATTCAGGCACTTCCTTTGTCTCAATACTTTATGGGTGATGGGGAATCCTTGCTTTTTGCATCTGCCAGGCTTGCACAGAAAAACAGCTTCTCTAGAGTGAAGACAGCAACTAGAGCATGCCCACTTTCTGTGAGAATGAACTCTTCAGAAAGAGAGAAGGCGGCAAAGGAATTTAAAAGAATAGAAAAGGCTATTTTTTGGTAGTGTTCTTCAAGGGGATGAAGCTGGAGATAGGTCTCCTTTATGCTGAATGCTTGGATTAGTTTTCTTTCTCCATGTTTGAATGTTTTAATCCTCCTCCAGCTGCACCAAGTAAAGAAAAAAAAGATAGAAATAAAATTACACGACTCTTCTGCCAAAGTAAATTGGCAGAGAGCGTCTGTTAGCACAAAGTTTTTCTGTCAATTAACTGTTCAAAGGCTGTTCGTACTGTTAACAGCCACATCTAGTTTTCATGGTAAAAATTCAATGTCATGTTTTCAGTAAAATTGCTGATTGCTAATCTGCCCTTAGGCTCTGACCCACAGTGAGCTCTGCACCGACCATTTGCACCCACACAAAAGCTCATGTGTCTCAGGGTTCTCCAGGGAGACAGTCAGATGAGACAAGCTGCAAAAAACCCACACACATTAATTACTAGAGGGTGGGAGAAAGATAGGATTATCTTGTAATTACCTTCAAGAATCAAGTTAATGAACATTTTTGAATGAACAACAGGTTATCTTCATGTATTTTGCTGATACTACAAGTGTTGCTGATTTTTAATAATGACTGTTGCTTCCACTGAAGAAAGTTTCAATAGGTGACCTCTTCATTTATGAATTGCAATGTTGTATTATAATTGATTTTGGTTTGTTGTTGGGTTTTTTTGTTTGGGTTTTTTTTTATTTTAATATCTTTTGTGCTTTGAAGTTACTTAGTATGTAATTGGGGTTCCAAAATCTGTTTGAATTTTCTGGTTTCGTTTGGTGCTTTGATAAAACAAATTTGCTGAGCGGTCTCAAGTTGTTTAAAACCCCTAAGACATAACAGGTGATAAATATATTTGTGTTTAGATTCAGGTTTAAAACAGCATCAGCCAATCCCATCAGCAGTAGTTCTCCAGAGTTACTTTGTGAAGCTGTGGGCTTTGTGTGCAAGTAAGGGAGAAGGAAACTGTAGCTGAGGCAAAACACTGATGACAAGTTGTTCTAAGAAGATATTATTAAGAAAGTAAGATGAAGAGACTCAAAATTATTTTAGATTGTAATAGCGAAAGAATGGGGTGAAATTAATGAAAATATAGTGCAAACAATGTAAATTAAAGGCATGCATTGCCTTCAATACAATGCCCAGTTCACTTACTGTCAATTAGATAGGACACAAGAGGGTAATCAATAAGATGAAAGGATGAGAGTTTTCCCTAAAAGAAGAGATCAGAAATAACAGTTCATTCAGTTTAGATAGAAGTTACAAAGAATAAAGCAAAAGCATATTGAATGAGTGTGATTTAGAGAAGGTCACTAGAGAATTTTCA
Source organism: Grus americana (assembly GCF_028858705.1). Lineage (NCBI taxonomy): Eukaryota > Metazoa > Chordata > Aves > Gruiformes > Gruidae > Grus > Grus americana. The sequence continues at coordinate 35,658,448 of NC_072857.1, forward strand.
TTTGCTGTTTCATGTTGGAGAAGGATGTAATTACAGCCTCAGAGATGAAAGACAAACAAATTTTATTTGAAAGTAAAATGAGGTTATAAAAGTTATCAAGGTTAAAAGCAATCTTTTTTTTTTTTTCTGTCTTAGGCAGAGAAGTATATTGACCGCAATTCGTTCTGTGTCAGGTGAAAGTATTGCATACAGCTGTCACATTTCAGGCAGAGATACTGGTGAGAACACAGCAATTTTGGTTGTCTTGACCCGTGTGTATATCAGAAAAGGGAGTTCTGTAGCACAGCTGGCTACAAACTGAGCACAAACAGTAACAGGATTAGCTTTAGAAATGCTCCAAACACTGTCTTGTCTGGCAGGAGAAACTCAGACCACATAAGGGTTGTAGGGATTGTGTTAAGAGAGAAGATACAAAAAGTTATTATGCAAATGTAGGATGTGGTGGCAGAAACTGCCAAGCTTGAGCTAAAGTGGAGGAAATGAATGCTGTGAGCCCTCAGGTTGCATAAGGCAGCTATTATCTCCCCTGTTTTTTGTTTCCCCATTCCATCTTCACCTTAACTCAGCTCCGTTCCTGACACCAATGCTTGTCTGTCCATCCCAGACACCTGTCCAAAGGGTTCAGGGCTTTACTGTCCTGCATTTTCTATGGCAACTCCTGTTCTTTCCCATTTTTAAAATGTCTCGTTTTTCTCTTTTTTCTCATTCAAATCTTAGTCCAAGGCAGACAGGATGTAAAAGGACACTTTTTTTGTTGCAAAGTGATTATCAATTCTTCAGAGTCATGCACTGGTATTCAGCTTCCATTTCAGTTCCCTTAAGAATCCTGATCACTTCTTTGCTATTATACATCTCTTCATCTTTCTGTGATGCATAAGGCACCCATGATACAGTTGCTTGTAATTCATGCCAGTCTTCCACCAAAAGATATTGGTCCTGCTAACTTCCTTTGCTTTGATAGTTTCCATTCTTGACATCTCTATAGTCATACCTGGATTTCTGCATTTCCATTCTCCAGTCCTAATAGCAAATTCAGGCAGAGAGGGAGGCAAAAGGCCACCTGATTTTTCACTAGCTTTGTTACAACTCCTCCTGATTTGTAAACCTGTTCATCACCTAATGCTAGAAATGTAAATAATAAATAAATACTGACGATGTCTCACACATTTTTAGTAATATCATTACATAACGCTAAAGAAAGATAAAGCTTTCATTATTCAACGCTCTCTCTCCTGTTACAACTTCATGTAATAAGTATGACGTATACCAGAGTGCAATGAGTTTTCGCTGCTGTAGACAAATGATCCTTTGAAATAATCAATTACCTAGGTGGAGCAACACTCTTCCTTTTCTAGCTTTGGATAAACTATAATTTTCCGGAGCTCTTAAGAAGGTTTGAAAGAAGGAAAGAATGTTTGGTGTTGTGTGAGGAACATCAGTTTACAGATGTTTATCTAATTACTGAGATGAGTTTCCTATTTAATGAATTTTAATTTTTTTTTTTTTTAAACAGTTTCAGGATTTTGTTCTGCTGTGGCAGGTGAAAGCCCAGACCTTTCATGTCGCTGCTGCTGTTACGTTTCTAAGTCACAGAACAAAAATGGTAAGTGGAGACCATTTTCTCTTTTCAAGTAAGGCCCTAGTTGCCAAGATATTGGCACTTCTGGCACACGTCTTCAGTTTCTGCCTTTCTGCATAGATTTGATTGTAGCATTCTATTGGTCTATTCCCAAGAAAAGATTAAGTTTTAATGGATTGGCTTTTTCTGACTGAAAGCCGTTTCATGGTGAATCATCTCTAATTGTATAGCATATCCACATGTAAAGGATGTTTTCCTTCCCAAATCCACATATGACACTTTAGGTGGTCGTTAATCTGTATGTAGACATGATTTAATAGCCTTGCAGAGAAAGAACTTTAGGTTAGAGAGAGATTCTTTTTTTAAAAACAACAACATTAATAAGATTACAGCACAGAGCAGTTCTGAAAAGCTTTCATCTTGATGCACAAATAATGTTAAAGTTTCTCTTTCACATTTTTTCTTCTAAGTTCTTTTAAGGGCTTTATTTCCTTTTTGCGGTAAGCCTTTAACTGTATTTGTGTTAAGACATACTGCAATAGCTGAAATCAAAGTAAGAATGTTTACAAACCGTAGCATCAGTATCTTATAATATAGCAGTCTTATAACTTCAGATTTGTACTGGGAAATCTATAATGACTACAGAGTTTTAATTATTATGGTTTTCTTTTTGTGCGGTTCTATGGAATCTGCACTCAAGTGAAAGTCACAAAAATCGTTAATACGTTTCTGTCTTCCTTCTCCACAATTGCTTAATAACTCTTCAATGTTTTATTCCAGTCCAGGTAAAATGCCTGTCAGTAGGTTAGTGAGTCTGTTTTATTCTGTGGGATGTTGGCTGCATCTTGCCAATTAATAGTGGGGGAAAATTCACTCTCTAACAGAGCAGCCACTCAGTGAGCATTGTTTGGGACTGTACTGAAGTGAATTGGTCCAAAATCCATAGTTCAAGCTGTATTGCTATTTGAACAGTTGACTTCTGAGGGATTTGTACTTTAGCATGTGTACAAAATACAGAAAAATGACCTAGTTAGAACGTTATTTTGCAGCTAGCACATTTGTCTTGTGGTCCATTGTATTTTTGTTAGATTGATTTGAAAAATGATTAGGCTTTTGATAGCACTAGTAGTGCCACTCACAATACTCCTGGTAACTTCAATTATTAGCTGGTCATTGGTTGGGGAGGAAATGAGTGAATAAAGATGAGAAATTAAATAATTTGTATTCTAATAACAATCAAAATTATGTTGTCTTTGTCCAACTATAATAGCTTGGGAAGATATTTCTGATAGCTGACTTCATAACGAGGCTACCATTTTGGGAACCAAGAGTAGTATATTCTATTTAGAAATAAGACGCATGTGGTGAGGATAATCAGCCACCAAATGTATTTGTAAAAGTACTTTGGACGCTTTTTGTGATCTTAAGTCTTTAAATCAAGATTAGATACGTTTTTCAAAAATATCGCATTGCCAGTAATTGAATTAACATAATTCTGTGGTCAGAATTATACAAAAGAACAAATTAGATTGTGAAAATGTTGGGGTTTTCTCTATTTTTATAATCTATTAGTCTAAAAAGGAACTCTGCAAATTTCTCCTTGGAGAACGGAAGAGAAAATAACAGCTGAAGTGCATGTTTCAATTGCAAAGCAGAGAAAACGCGCTCTTCAGAATTTAAGTATGTCAGGGTTTTTTGAGTAAACAACAGAACAGGACAATTCATAAAACCATTTAATGGTGGGAGGGCATAGTAGACTCCTTGGCTTAAAGTCTCAAACCAGGGCTTAATCTGTGAAAGGTATACTTTACTGGGGTTTTAGAGCTCAATTTTTCTTTCATTTCAGTAGGTGGGTAAAATCTGACTAGCTTGCTTGGTGCAAAGACAGTTTTTCAGTCCTATCACTCAGGAACTGATGGGATTGAAGACTAGCTGAGTTGCTCTAGATAGACCTAGCTGCTTGTGGCTACAGGGGCCTGACCTTTCAGCAAAAATTATTCATATGTTTCTGTAATGTTTTTTTTCACCTCTGTAGTTTGGTCTTGTTCTTATACCAGGATAGGAATATGGAAAATACAGTAGTATTACACACCAGGGTACATACATATCTGCTTCCAGCAAATCATTAAGTGAGCTTATCATTAACAGCATTGTTTTAGTGAAAGTAGTGATAGTGGAAGTTGGTTTTGTTTTGTTTTGGTTTTTTTTTTTTAAATTATGAAATTATTACACTGTTAAGATTATCCATAAAAAGGAAGATTAAAACACCAGGGAGGAAATGCCTTTATACAAATTTTTTTCCCCAATACCTCATAAGTTTTAATAATGACAGTTGGTGTTGGTATTTTCCATATACTGATGTCATCCACTTGCTTTAAATAACTTTTGGGCTTCTGCAGCATTTTTTTGTATTTGAATACCAGGTGTGTTCAGTGTTCTGAGTCTTTCACTTTCTCTGCTGATACTGTTGAATTGCTAATGTGGAAAAGGATGATTTGAAGCAAAACCCAAAGTGTGCTACAGCTAATAATACCAAAGAAAACAGAGAGTCGGTGTGAAGCTGGTGCTATTATTTGTATTCCTTTTTCCTGTTTATTCAGGTTGGAAACCTGTTCCTCCAGGTTTATTCTTTCAGTCTATGCTAGTAGATTTTGCTCAATGCTGTAGAGTTCTAAGAAAAGAAATGTGGTAATCTGCTTTAATTTCAAGCCTTCAGTGCTCTTGGTATGACATGCTTACAGATAGCTTTCTGGGATTAGGACTACCTTTTCTTTCTTTTGGGCTGTAAGTGGTGGGTGAGGCACAAAACATTCTCTCTAGCTAATGAGCATCACAGCTGGAGCTGCTAGTCTCAGGGGTTAAAATTATGACTTATTGTCAAAATTTAAATAATTTCTAATTTCCTTTTGACCCTTATGTCACTTTACACCATTACCAAGTTATGACAGGTATTTGAATAAAATAGAATCTTCCTGCTAACTCGTATGAGCAAAAATGAAAAGAAATAACTCCAAAATAAATTCTAAAGGTTTTTTCTGTTCTTATTTTTAACTTAAGAAATAGTGTATATATAGAAATAGCATATACTAAACTATATATTGTTTAGATGGTATGTGATATTCCTGTCAAAGCTTACAGTAGCATTGAAATCAAATAGATCTTCAGAACTGAAAGGTATAGTCTGTAACATTTAATCTATACCATATTTATGAATCATATGTGGGAATCCATATAATGTGGAAATGATATAAGTAATTACTTGTGTGTGTGTTAGAAGGCAGAAGGCTTGTGTAAATGCACTTTTCAAAATGTGCTTGTAACATTTGATCTGCATTTTAACAATTGGCTGGCTTTTTGGAATTAATGGACTTTCCCCATACAATGAGATGCCATTTAGGACTGAGACTGAAATTAAATTAATTGATTACTGGTTTTCAATTTACTTCAACACTATCTTCAGCACATACGTTGGCTGCTTAAATACTGAAATATAGCAGTATATGGTGCTATGCATTAAGTCTTGCTTTAAAATTTCAGCTTTCATTCTTGTCCTTGTAATTTCTTTTGTTATCAATTAGCATTAGTACCTAATTTCTAATATACTTTAGGTAAATCAAATGCTGAAAGTACTTGAAGTGATCAATGATCTGTGGACACAAAAAAAAAGCCATTAAAAAAAATAAATTGGCCCCAATTAGCTGATAGTTTATTGCTTTTCCAAGTATCAAAGTTTTTTATAAGTAATTCAAGCTTTGTGTTTTGCTCTGGAGTTAATTTCAAAGTCCAGTGACACTGCAGGTAAACCCTGAAGTTAGCAGCATGGGTTGCATTTTAATAGGAAAATTACATTCCAGGCACAGAAACTGAAACACAGGTTAAAACTCTGCAAGCTGGAACTCTTCTGCTGAACTCTATAAAATAATAATGATAAAGACAAGCTACCCAAAAAGTTCATTCCATGGATGTGAGCTGGAAGAAATTTTCTTTGTTTCTGACATGCTTTGCATCCCCTGAAGAACTACCTTTATTCCAGTTCCAAATACTCCAGGTTTAATTACAGGCTTCTTGTTATCTGTAAGTCATAAACTCCAGATTTCCTCAGACTTTTGTGTGTATTAATTTCAGTGACTTCTTGGCAGTTTAATGAAAAAATATTGACTCAATAGTTAGAGTTGTCATGGTGAAATGTAAAAATAACCCAGAACTCACCTCAAAGAGAGTCCAACGACTGTTGCCCAAGTGTCATGCCATTGGCTTAAATTTTACTTTTAAACTATAGGTAAATGATAATGTTGCTACTGTTGTCATTGCATCTTAGGAAGTGTTGGTGTTACTTGCTGTTGAGCTGTAGTTAAACCAGTTAAACATACTGTATTATCTATTCTGAAATTACTTCTATAACAAGGATTGGATTTCCACTGGCACCAATTCAAGCATGTGACATTTAAGTGTATTACACATTTTATTAGAAATTGTGGAAAGGATTAACTAACTGTAACAGACTTTTTCCATCTCTATATCTTTAATGGGAACAAAGAGGAAGAAAGGATTTGTTCTGCCTAGTCAAGTGCTGTAGTCAGTAGTAAGGGGAATTGTCAGAACTGTAGAAGGAATTGTCCCTTTTAGCGTAATGAACAAGATTGATGCCAGATGATATGAGGAAACATCTCTGCAGAGCTTCATGTTTTGTAATAAATGATATTTAGTTATAATAGCTGTTCCTACAGCATTATATAACAGACAGATCATTTGTTTCTACAGATAGTTTCTGAGCTACAGTTATTGTATTGTGCTTTGTTTCTTCTTTGGACAAAAGTTTCTGCTGTAAATGTCACTATTTGATCTGTCAGAAAAAGACAGGCTTGGAAAGGTTTTGAAGAGACAGTGGAGAAAGGAACAAATATAAAAATACGTAAACTGTCAAGTTATGCCACTAAAAACTAAAAGAAGAATTAGCAGCCCTTGCTTGTTGTAGCTTTTTTTTTTTTTAACAGATGAATACAAATGTCTGACACAGCTGAAATGCTGGCTGAGGCCACAGTGGCAATGGGGGAGTTAAATGCTCCCTCCAGCACCAAGAATAGAAAGAATAAGGTTATTCACCAGCAAGAATCTATGACACTTTTCTAAGTGAAACTAGAAGTACTCCTTTTCCTCAAACTCTGTAATGCCTAGTAAAGAACAGATGTTGCTGTGGGTGGAGTAGGAAAGGTCCCACTGGGAAGTCTGTGCAGGATCTGACCTGTGTAGTAAACCATGTACCATAATCCAAGGCTGAGGGAGAGGAATGTTGGAGCCTTGGCCAGTAAGTAGTCTGTTCTGCTCTTGGTTTGATGTCTCGGCATTAACGAGGCTTGGAAAATGGTAGTTGTGTTGTAAAACTCATCATGGGTTTTAGCCTTCTAGGAGCCATAGAAATATTTAAGATACCACGCTCCTTATCCGTAAGCTTGAACACTGTACATCAGCAGAAGTTGTCAGTATCTTCCCTTTTCTTAGACCATGGCACGCCATGGTGTTTCTTTATTCGTTGTTTGATGATCGCTGGGACTCATTATCTATAATTAAATCCCTAGCAATTAAAACATACTTCTCTCGGATCATAAAAGTGTATAAGTTGATTCTCAGCCAACAAAGCTGCTCCAACACTGATTTGAGGAATTTGCACTCATTAATGATGAGAAGGAACAACCAGTGAGACTTTGCTTTATAAATGTGATGTTTATTGAAGTTCACAGTATCCTCTACTTAAATTGTGTAAAGGATCCAGCAAAGAGTTAAGGAAAATTGCCTTTTAGCCTGGTTGTGTGTCAAGAATGTGGTTCTTCGTAACCAGCCACCAATGTGAGCACATTATTCAAAACATCCTTTGTAAAAATAACCAGTTAGGGAATGTGGGCCTAGTTCTCTGCTCTGCATTGCTGAAATAGAATGTGTATTTGTACAGCCTTGTGGAATTTGTGGAAATGAACAACATATTATTGCAGTGAAATAGAAAATTTCCTAAAGCTCTACTGCAGTTGTCCAGGACTGTGTCATTATGAGCCTCCTTTTTACTTAGCTTGAGAGCTGGGGAGCACAGAAGTTACTCAATTCCTTGGCCATCAGGTTGGTCTTTCTCATTAAGCATGCAGAAAACAGTATGTGGGCTCACCCTCTGCACAGTGACAGGGTTGACTTGCCTTTTTTAAGACTAGCTCCATTTACATCACATTTTGTCTATGAATAAAATTGCTTATTAATGACTTAAATTTGCATATTACATGCTGATTGAAAGCCTGTGGTACAATTATTACTTTCAAATCCAGTTTATGCAAAGCAGGCCTATTCTGTACTTTCACAGCATCAGATAATGCTGAAGGGTTAACAACTTAATTCCTCAGTGGTTATACTTTATACTTACCCTGATAGGAATGGTGGGGTTTTTTTACGATTTTCTCTAATTTATTTTGTCTTCTAAAAATTTATATTGTATTACCAGCTAGTATACCTTGTTCTTTAGCTTGTTAAATAACTGTATCTTGCTGAAGTTAATCTTAATTAGGTCTGGGTATTCAAAAATCCTGAACTGATACATAATTTCTAAAACCCCTTGCATTATCCCTGGAAGCACTGAACACTTAAAAAAGTTTATTTTGAAAATAAGCAACATGAATAAATCAAAATGGATTCTAATTTGATGATACATTTAATTTGCTGTTTCTTAAGATGTACTGCTGCATAACTGTTTTTCTTTTTCAATTACATTATTCATTTCTTACTTTTTCTGTGATTGTCTGTATTTTGTGTAAGTTTATTCAGTGTAACTGATTAAGACGTGATTTATCCCCAACCAAGGAAATTGTATAGTTATAATTCAGACTTAAAAAACCTGAACAAATAAACAAACAAAACCCTGAGCAAGTAAACAAAAAAAACAGTCAAAAATTGTGGTGACTGAACAGGGGGTGGATGAGAACTTAGCAGTCAGGGAAACTTATTTCTCAATCACCTCTTTTTACTTTGCAAAATTGAGTTGATGGTACTATGAATATAGGCATCCATTGACCTTGTCATTGTAGAAAATAGAGTGAAATCTTTTATCTGTTTCTTACGTTAAGAAAATAGGTTCTGCAAACAAAGTTTTGGGGTTGGGTTGTTTTTTTTTTTTTTTTACTTTTTATGCTGCAGCAGCTGTGGATAAACAGGGGACCTCATAAAAATAAATAAAAAACCCACTCCTCCTTTTAGGTATTTATTTCACTTTCTCCTTTAGATCTAAAACTATAGGCAGGAACAGTTAGTAAAAGTCATTCTGCTAAGAAGAAAGATGTTTCTCAATCAGAACAATAAATCCTCTTTGTCAGCCACAAAGTGTACAGGCAAATAGTGATCTGTGGATTAATCCTGCAAAAGAAAAATGGGTTATATCCCCATTAGCTACAGTGTTCATTTAGAATTTTCTTTCTGTTATCTTCGATTTAAGTGAACCAAATACCATTTTACACGAGGAAGTTGCCTAAACGTATACTGCAGACAAAACATCTTATTCACTACTATTAGACTAATACATTATTGTTTCTTCTCTGTGAAGTAGTTGTAGTGATAATAGAATATAGCAGTGAACTAGAAAAATAGATCTAGAACACACTTGAAGATAAGTGGTGGAATGCCTTCTCCCTGAGCTAATTGTGCAACTGGTTCCAGGGTAGGAAGTTCTGACTGAAGATAACCTTTAAACATTATGACCTCCTCCAGCATCGATCACTAAATATTGGGTTTTTATGTATAAACTTGCACATAAAGCTCATGGAAAATGATCCTACAAAAAGTGCTTTGCAGAATGGAAATTATGTTCATGCAGAAAGTCCCTTTTGTTGGAAGAACTGGTGGATATTCTGTATGTTCTCTTTCAAGACCCATGAATTGTAATTTGGGGTGGTTTTACAGTCGGTCATGACATCATGCGTGTTTCCTATGGCAGATTCCAAAGATTAAGTATATGTAGTCAGAAGTATCTGTTAAGATTGGAGACTGCTCTGTGTAGAAAGCATTAACTATGTTGCAAAGACTTCAATGTATAGATAAATTCGGGAGTAAGGGAGTGAATTTTATATAATTTTCTGGTGATAATGACCAAATGAGTAACTGCTTTATTTCTGAAGAGATACCAAAGTTCCTCTAGAAAGTTTTTAAAGCAGTCCATGTATTTTTGAGTGCTCCAGAATTCTAAGTAGAGCATTCTCTGAGTGTAGAGCAAATCTGAGAGTTATTTACTACTGAGGTCTGCTGATACCAAGTCATCAGGTTTTAGTTTTGTTTTGGTTACTTTTTCAAAGGCTTAAAACATAGTGCCTTATCAGGTTATATTGTTTGTGTAATTCCAGAAAAAATGATTGTGCTGTAAATACTGGCTAGACATTCTGCATACTTTAGACTTTGGGATTAGTAGGAATATTAATCCATATCTGCAGAGAAGTTATACCTCACAGATTTGTTACGGTCCCATTTACTGAAACACCTCAGTGTAATTTGATTAATATATTTAATTCCAAGAAGGTATAGGATACGCAGATGAAAAAATCTTAAAGTATTGAGCAAATGCTACAAACCTGATGTTAATGATTTGCATAAAATATTGACCATGCACTATCACAGCCCAACCCTTAGGAATACTTCACACTTTCTAGTGGTTGAGCTGCTTTTCTGAGCAGTGGACTTTAAAATCTGCCGGAGCTGAACACCTGCAGAGATTTGCCAGAGGATGTTGGAGTATTTCCATGCCTGCAAGGTGGTAAATACTCAGCATTCCACTTTATTTAAACTCTTTGCTTGTTTTGGAGGAAGAGAGATGCTCTGACAAGGAGACACTGTAATACTAGAGTACTAGTGTGGTTTGTTCATATTCTGTATGCTTTACAAAAATATACTTAGTGGAGAAGTGACTTTTTTTTTTCCATAGCCATTGCTTAGTACCACACACACAGAATATTTGTGATGCCACCTGTAGGTGGAAAACCTTTTAAAGTAAACCTGAAATAACAGTTTTTGGGGTTTTTTTAATATTTTTGAAAATCAAAGTACATAAACAGAAAATCTACATATATCAGACAGTGAGTAAACAAATCACAAATCCTATTTTTATTCAGTAACATATTCCACTGTTTAACCTTAGATGGGTATATTCTAGAAGAGCAGGGGGAGGAGTGGTGGTGTGGGGGGAGTTAACCTAATGATAAAGCTACACTGAGCAGACTGTCTGTTTTCAAGTCAGTTTTGAACAAAAAGGTAAATTGGTTCTTTCTAGACACTTTGCATGCATTAGCATAAAGGTCCATCTGCAAGCCTAGGAGGAAGCTCCAGGCTTCTTGTACTCTGTTCAGCCATGCTTATTATTACAGAGCTGCAGTTACCTTCTTCGATTTCAAAGACACAAAGAGTAGGTTGGTATGCAACAATGTAGGAAGAAATATCATTTTTCCCACTTTAATGGTAGTAAAAGCTAACACCTAAGTCTCAAATGCTACTGCAAAATCATTAGCAAGTAATCAAATTAAATACTGTGAAGTTTCATTCTTTTTACCAAAAAGCAGTGATCAGTCACCAAGAAACTGTTTTAATGTTTGGTGTTTTAAGCACATGCCCCCTTGATATGCCTTATGCCCAGGCAAGGTATTTACTCAATAGATCACTTAATTGATTATTCAGTGCCCCCTTAATTCCATAAGTAGGAAGAACTCGTAGCCCATTATTCACACAGATATTTGGTTTAATAATTTTTCTGCTGTCTATTGTGAGCAAAGAATTGATAGTTAAGAATGAGATTTTGACAAAACCAGTGAATTTTCTCTGTAAAAAATCAAAGGACCTTCTCTTGATAAACAGCTATGTTTAGCAAAAAGCAATTTAGTTTCAGAAAAAAATGCTGTTTACTGAGGGGATACCTAATTTAGCATGAATATTTTTATTTCCAAAAATATTTATAAAACCTCCCTAGGGAATTCTCTTTAAATAAATGTGTGTCTTGCTTTGGGCAGTTGTAACATCTTTCTGGATTGTTTTTTTTCCTTCTGCTTTCCAGCTGGCCTGTCCACCTGCTTACAGTTTGTATCCAAAAAGCACAGTTGAGGGACTGTTTACAAGGGCATGTAGTGATAGGACAAGGGGTAATAGCCTTAAGCTGAAGGAGGGGAGATTTAGATGAGATATGAGGAAGAAGTTCTCTACTGTGAGGGTGGTGAGGCACTGGCACAGGTTGCCCAGAGAGGTTGTGGATGCTCCCTCCCTGGAAGTGTTCAAGGCCAGGTTGGATGGGGCTTTGGGCAACCTGGGCTAGTGGAGGGTGTCCCTGCCCGTGGCAGGGGGGTTGGAACTGGATGATCTTTAAGGTCCCTTCAACCCAAACCATTCCGTGATAAGATTTTTCTTTTTTTTAAATGGAAAACACCAGTCATAATAATGCCTGTGTTCTTCGTTATTTCTAATATTTTGACATAAGCTGGGGGAAAAAAAGAAAAAAAAATACATCCTTATCAATAGCACTGATTGAACTAATGGTCTTTGTGCTAAGATACAAAATCGTACAGTAAAGTCAAAGATGCCTATATTGAAAATGATTAATTAAATTATATGTTCTTGTCCATATGTTACAAAGTTGGTTGGTTTTTTTTCTCATGAACAGATTACTCTGAAGTACACTCTGATTTGCTTTCTTGTTAAATTTGGCCTCATCCTCCATTCCTTGCACCACGCTCACAGAAAATAAGGAAAACCCTGAATTTTAAAAATGCTTTTGCCTGTATACACATCATTTTATATCTCTGGAACACATCCTGAAAAACTTAATTTGTTTGTTTTTTTTTCTTCTTGCACTTCAGTGTATGAACAATTCTAACCCTATTCTGGGCCTGTAACCTGTTCAAGCCTCTTTTATTTACAAAGCATCCATACTTATAACTATTTTTGTCAGTTCAACAGCAATGAAACAAAAATAAGACAGAAGTTTGTCCTTTGTCACACTTCTGATTAAATGATCAGAGTCATACTTTGTGGACCTGATTCATGAAATGGTAGAGGAGCATAGTTACAGGATCTCCGTGCTTAGATGATCTCTTATTTGCACGTGGTTCCCTTCTGCAGGATACAAAAAGAGAGAAGTTATTTCTTTAAAGCATAACTAAAATATTTATGCCAATTTAGTCTGCAAGATTAACCTAAAGAACTTCTGGGTATGATTTGCCCTCAAAACTTGAAGTTGTCTGTCCTGACCAAGTAGGAAATACACTGCATACTATTATAGCTCAATCCTTACAAGGCTTCATATGCTAGAGACCTGTGACATCTCTCTAAGTACAGAATGATAATGCAATCTCCACAGTGTCCCAGAGCAGAGTGTGTTGAAGTCTTCATCGTGTTCAATGTCTTGCAACAATGCTCTTCCCAGTACTTACCTGACACTTCTAGCCTGTACAAAGAACCCAGAAGCACAAAATTGCATGTACAGAAATGGGCATTTAACAAGAAAAGATAGTCAACAGAAGTTATTTAGACTTGAAAGAATTCACATTTGGTGTCTGACGTGCCCTTTTATTTTTGAATGAATGTTAATCCAACAGTACATATATGCAAACATTTATGTGCATAAAGAGAAACATGATGTGAAACATGTACTAGTTGACTGCTGTATTTCTGCACAGCAGGTCAAAGTTGCATCTCAGATCATAAAGACAGATGTATTAGAATATAACCAGCCTCTCATTGCTGGAGGTGATAACCTTTGCAGCAAAAAGTGGTGCCAGTTGACTTCCAATTTCACACTTTATTTATTTTGCTGCTTTTCTCAATTGTCTTGCTCAACCATTTGTAATGCTTACTTAGTTGACGTTCCCTGTGCTGACAAATGCCCATCTTCCAGGCTCAGTCAGTGTACGACATTGAGTTTCATTTTACCAGCATGAGTCTGGTTGTGGTGCAGATGGTAGCTATGAAAGATTAATGTGAGATATTCTAAAGATCACACAGACTGGCCACTTAGTTTAGACCCATCTGCACAGTGGACAAGATCTGACTTTACAACTAGTTTTTATAAAATCAAACTGGAAGAAATAACAAAATGAACATAGCCTTCTTAAAGGAAGTTGGTATTCAGAATCTGTATCTCTGAATATAAAGCTCTTCTCTTCATTTTTATTCCTGGCTGAAATATATGCATGTCAGTGTATTCCAGAATTTCAGGGCAGAGGGAGGGAAGGATATAATAAAAACCTGGTTTTCCATCAAAAAGATCTGAAATTAGAAATCTTTCAATCAATCTAATAGTAACATAGTTTCTTTTATAGCTTCCAAATAAGCTTCTTAGTCTATTTAAATAATTATAGTATTTTTCTATAAGTGGTTGTGGGTTTTTATTATTTTTATATGATTACAAAGTGTTTGAGGGGGAAAAATTTATTTGGTCAAATTTTAAATAAATTTTTAGAGATGATGAAAAGCCACCATAAACAAGTATTTTGTATCTATGTATCAAGTATTTCTCCAAGCAGCAACAAAATTTAAAACGAGTATTGGAGGAAAAAAAATCTGTTGGGGGGAATATTTAAATATCTTTAACTATGGCCCAACAGAGCACTCTGGTGACTGTAAGAAACCTTTGTTCAGCTTACATTTAGCTATTGAGAGGAAACCGTTTCAGTGTTTGAATTGTTGCAAGTAGTTTGTATTAAGAACTTCCTTGAAATATAGGTGTAAGCAATTGCATCTTGTTTGTATGAGGGTTATTCTGTGAAAGAAATTTATATGGTTCTACTAGAGTAGTTATCCAGTGTAATAGAGCAGGGTGTGTGTATTACAGCGTCTGGGCTCTGGGCAGGTTTTGTTACCCTGTAGTGTAAGGAAGCAAAAAATATTATCCCTGCTATCCCACATGCTGTGGGAAAGAAATCAAATAAACTGACAGGTTTCTGCCAGAATCTAGAGAGATTTGTATGGTGCTGGAAAGAGATTGCAGAGGATCAAAGGAAAATATAGAGTAATTCTTAATCTTTTACCAACAGCACACGAGCTTTATGAAAGATCCTTCTTCTCCATGTGTTTTCTTATTAAAATGGGCTAATTCAGGGAAGATGGAGAGAGACTTTAATCCTTGATCTAAGTTCACAATGATTTTTAATGAAAAAGGTGCATTATTAAAACTTCACAAAATCAGCATCAGAAGGAAATCTCATCTGTAAAAAACATACCTCTTGTAAGTTTGGTTCAGAGAAGCATCTAAAAGTGTGATGATGGGGTTTGATTTTATATTGTCTTTCATAGTGATTGTGAAAAGGCTGTTTATATGATCAGAATATTGCAGTGGAAGATATTTGCCATTTAAAAAATTGCCACTCAGCAAACTAGGATTTTACAGAAATTAAATTTGGATTTCTCCATAGAAGCCACACAATTTTCCATTTGTTATAAATAGAACTTTTGTGAGTATTTTGAACAATTGGGTTGAAGTGTGCTGTACTAAGGAAGTACTTAGTACCCATGAAACTCCTATAAATACTGTTTTTTCTAATGAGTGAAACAGGATCATTGCATTGTTAGTCTTCCATAGACTACACTTTGTTTCCTGTCTGACTTGTCCTCTGGTAATACTATTAGTAAATCTTTCACATGAGCCATCATTAATTTAATTAATTTGTTAAAGAACTATTACAGATACATTTTCAGTTGATTCATTCATCCAGTTACTGACCAGACCAACATGTCTGAACTTGCTAGATGAGACAAGAGTGCAGCAATAAGCACAATCTTATGTAGCAACCTGTTATGTGTTTTTCTCCTTTTAAAAATACTTCCTTATTCCAGTGTTATTACTTATGTGTTTAGAGTTAGGCACACGCTTAAGTGATTTTGGCTGGTCAGCATCCCAGATGTTTACTCTTCATGTTGAAAAGATCAAGCCCAAACGGAAAACTCTTGTGAAAGGCATTATGTTCCATTTCCTATCTCCTGAGACAGGCAATCTTGCAAAGGATCTGTTTTGGTTTTTTGTTGCTTTGTGTGTATGCCATGAAACTGTTGCACATAAGAGATGTTTTGAATCTTGCGTGTTAGTTGAAGTCATTTTGCTACTAAATAAAGGAACAAATGATATTACCCAGCAAATAATTTGATATATAGCAGTTATCTAAGGTAGCTCTTACCTAATGAGTTTGAAGGGGTCTTCCACCTAGAGTAGTCTCACAGGACCTGTGACACACAACTTGTTAGTATCTCATTATGAGTTTCAGTATTACAGTGCACAAAATCTGTGTTAGACACAGTTTTCTCTTGACTGATTAGCTTTGAAACAGTATGATACTGGACTTTGAATATGCTTTGGTTTTTGCAGTTTGAATCCAGTACTTTCCCCTTTCTGGAAGTAGACACTTAAATTTAGACTTCCTACCTGTGTCTAATCTGCTCATTATTTATTACTTATTCTCTATTACTGGAAAAAATAGTGATAATACTGGAAGGCAGCATGAGCTTTGCTGAAGATGGATTAGTGTTCTGTCATCAGGGAAGGAAACCTGAGTTGTCCCCAGCTTCTTGGAGAGCAGGAACATGACAAAGGGCAGACAATTGTTCTGTGCTTTCTAGGAGTTATCAACACTGTGTAAATAATTGTCCTTCATTCTCTGGTAAGCAGAGAACACAGGAACAATTGACTGTTTTTAGTTGTCTAATGACTTCTCATGCGAACACTTTAAGAGCTTGTTGAGCTTAGAGATGTCATCTTAGGTACTGGATAGCATCTGAAAACAGCCAAAGCTTATGCAGCGTTTCCCGAACAACTTTTGCGCTCTCTGTATTTCCCAGAGAAGCCTTTTCCTCAACAAATAAACACCTGGCAGGTTGCAAGCCAGCGAGTTGGTGTGGAAGCAGCCAGCCCCAGGGAGTGCGGGTCTTTATCAAAGTAGTTGTTGGTAATGCTTTGTTTTCTTTTTTAGCAGCTCAGTAGGGTTGGGAAACAGGTTTCTTGCTTATGTGCTTGGATTGCCTTTCTATGTCTGGTTTAGACATTAGGAGTCAGCAGGTGATAGAACAGAAATGACAACTGGAACAAGGATGATGAGAGCCATTCTTGGCAAGAGCATACAGCACAGTGTTGAGGTGGGATGAACAGAAGGAAGCAGGTCTGGCACTGCAGCAGCAGGGGCTTGAGGGGTGGATATGAGTTTGGCACGTCTGCTGGTAAATGCTTCATTACTAGCTGCTCAGACTTCCCAGAACTGGCAGTGGATGGTGATGTCCTCAGTTGCCATCTCCTTTATTTACTCATACCCTCAAAATACTTTTCTGAAAGCATGTTGTGAAACTCCTGTTGCTGTTCCTTATGTCATGGTTTGAGCATCTCCTCTACCTTCTTTCTTTATTCCTCAGCCATACCATACAGGAGTAGTTGGTATATGAAAAAAAGAAAATGGCACAGAAGGTGACCTGGGTTCTGTTCATAGGAGCATCTATAACTAGTGTCTCCCAGTCAAATTCACCATAGAGAAAATCACTTTCACTTCTATTCATAATTTGTTAAGACAAAGGAACTACAATTTTCCGAGAAATCAGTAGAAAGTCCAATGAATAGGAATTCTGCTTGTTTTGTGGTTGTCTATCTAATCCCAGGTTCCATCTAGTTTCATTTTGTTTCATTTAAATGAGATTTGGAAAGAGTTAAATAATACTGTGATAGTGTATTTATAGTTGATAACTTTGGTGCTGAAGTAATATGTTTCAAGGGGTTTTGGAAAACCCTCTCTAAGTAAGACTCTGGGATTCTATAAGCTTACGCACATGCTTAAATTACTTTTCAAAATTATGAACGTGTAGATTGGTGTTTCTGTTATTGTTCAGCTTACCCTCAGGCTTGTTAAGGCAAAGGGTAGGTGTTTTATTTTTTCAGTAATTAATCATTTAAATTTATTGCTTATATGGACCTACCAAGAAAATTATTTTGGAATGTTTTCAGAAATCTTATGTTGATGTTGTATGTGCATACGTACACATAAATATGTATATAATTCTAGTACTGGTGTGTATATACATGTGTGCATATATGTAGTACCAGAATTATGTACACTGTCTATATAAAAAAATACATTCATAAATAAAACTCCTCAGAGCAGCAGAAACAAAGAACTAAGGGCACATTTTTAAATTAAAAGAGAAACAGATTTTTAAAAATCAAATGAAAAGTCACTGGTAGAATAGTGTCCCCTGAAAGCATATATTATCCTCCAGCCTGAACACTTCTAAGTACTCAACCTATAGTAAAACTCACACTGACTGCAACCTGCACAGGAATGCAATCCTTTAATAATTAACGAAGGAATAAAATACATACAAGTATACTTGCTTCCTGTTTCCAAATAAAATACCTAAGCTTAGTGCTGCAACAGTGACATCCAGTGACTAAGCCAGTTCTAGACTTGATCTACGTCTGGAATGAATGCTAAAGAACATGGATGGTAAGGGAGGCTTTTTTACTATGATCCTAGTGAAGCACTGGACTCATTGAGAGGATAAATGGACACTGTGTGAGAATGCAAAACATGATAAATAGCTAATCTAGAAAAAAAGATATAAATGTTTAATTAACCCATATCTGGTTTATAATTAGACATTTGTTGAGCCAAGTGGGGAATAATTTATTTTAAAACAAGTGCTTTGTCCAGTGAGGCAATTTGTTTAACAAGATTATGCAGCATTTCATATGCTTTTTTTATTATTTAACAGTAGCAACAGAATTCAGTAGGTAGTATTTCTATTATATTTCACTTCAGATATGATCTACCTCAGATCTAAATATGGCTGTATTATGGAAAGGTCTTTCAATTTTTATCAAATTAATGAAATAAAAAGACCAAAAAGAATTAAGAAACCTTCCTTGAACAAGGAAGGTGACCAAATGCTTACTGCCCTTTTACGTGAGAAGTCCCTTATACTGTTTTGGTTGAAGTTGGTGTGAGTTTTATAATGAAATTCAAACCTCATATAGCTTCTGGTGCTAAAAGCGAGTGATATTTGGTACTGACCTGATCCCCTACTTCCTCAGTTTTTTGATTGGAACTGAATCTTGAGATCTCCACATTACTCAAAATATTACATGATTATGTTCTGTACTTTCTGATTATTGTAATCATACTATAGAAGTAGCTTTTGTCTAGGCTTTTCAAAAATGTAGTAATAAGTAGTAAGAACAAATTCTTTAGGATATCAGCTTCAAAGCATGCTCTAAGTTGCCCACTTCTTTCACTGTTAAGAAATTGATGAGGAAATAAGTATATTAGTTATTTAAGCTCATAAGCAAAAAGAAATGCACAGAAAAACTGATTAAAAACTAAAAACACAGTCTGAAGAACAAGCTTACAAGTTCATGAAATGGAAATCATCATGTGTTTACTTCCTCTAGAAGCAATATTTGTTCTAGGCCTCTGCCTCAAATTGCTAGGAAGTGGAATATAACATCAGACTTAGTCTCAATTTGTTTTTAAAGTGGTCTGGACTAAAAGAATGGGAAAATTGAAAAAAACCCCAACATTACAGGGAATATATATGGTCATTTATAAAGTAGCGCAGAAGTAAATTTACCATGATACACCTTTCAGCTCAAAACAATGGAGTACGTGCTGCATTCATTGAAGTATGCTCCACAAGCAGACCCAGCTCATTGAACAGACTGGGGAAACTTTTCAACCAGTAAGAAATAGATCTAATAATCAGTTTCCTCTTATCCATCACTGCTTCCTTTCCTCTTGTGACTCCTAAAAAAACCCAAAACCAAACCAAAACAAAAACCAACCAAACAAAAACCAACCAACCAACCAAAACACGCTTAGAATATTCCACTTACCCAGTTTACCCTTGTTAGCCTTGCTAAATGTTTGACTTTCAAAGCAGAAAACCCTAAGTCATCTGTGGTAAAACAAATTTGGGTAAGAAGCCTGAGAAACTTGAAGATTCTCTCCCCTTTAAAATTGTTCCTACATTTCCATCAGTCAACTTCAGTAATATTATGCCCTCTACCTTCGAAGTGAGGGCAGAAACAAAGCCTGTGTTTTCAGTTTCCTCACTGTACTATCTCAATATTCTGCGATCAGCAACAAGTCACCCCCTCTATTCATTCTAATTTCAGTCTTTAGAAAACACTTGAGATAGCCATGTTTTTTATAAAAGAATAGGAAGTTACAAGAAAGAACAATAAGGGAGAATAGAGGATTGTATTATAGAGACAGATTTTCAAGGGCCAGCTGCTGGATTCTGATCTTCCTTTCACTGGAGAAGATCCTTCATTTTCACTTCCCTTTCATGTATTTTTAGGTGAGGTTTAAATATTAAATGCTATAAAGACCACAATAAAAATAATACAGCAGATATAAAACAGTAATAGACCCGTTTGCTGAACTCTCATTAAAAAGAACTTACCTTAAGTTCCTATTTTAGAACCTGTTTGGGGTTTTGAAGTTTTATGTCATCAACATGTAGATGATTTCAGCTGCAAAAGCAGGCATATACTTCCGTGGCCTCAAAAGATCAGCTAATTTTAAGATAATGTAACACTTAACTATAAAACTCTCTACTAATAGTGCAAATGTGGAGTCTGTGATAGGTAGCCGACTGTCCCCTCCTGTTTCCTGTGGCGTGTTATTGTACCTGGGAAACAGCAACTTTCAGTGCTTTCAGAAATTCTCCAAGAGCAACAACCTTGCACTCTGTAAGATGATTAGTGTCTGCGCTGAGGAAAAGGCCCTTGGGAGCTTTTGCCCTGTATGGTGATAGTGACTGCTACATCTTAGCTCTGACTTTAACCTCACGGGGCAAGCCAACTATGCTAGTAGTATTTTTCCCATAAGCTTCCTATCTAGTTCCTTAGGAGGATTCAGAAATACCCGTACTTTTTAGTCCAATTCAAGTACCAAGTAGAAGTATTAAGTTACAATGCAGTTTGTTGAAGGCAGGAGACAGGCAGCTCTGGCCTCAATGAAAATTTTTAAAGAACTAAGCAGTGGAAAAACAAAGTGGCATCACTAGGGGGCAACAAAACATCACAAACATCTATGTTGTTAAAAGACCAACTAATGTCACACCCTCACTGAAAGGCATTTGTGTTATGACCTGAAGAACAGCTTGTGTGAACAAATGCGTTTGTGTTTTTCAAACTGTGTTACATAGTAAATCTTGCTTCAGGGATAATACAGCTCGAAAAAATAATACATATGCGTTATATATGCACCACAAAACTTTTCATATAATTTTGTGCTGCTTTCTCTTTGTTCTGGTACAGTAAAACAATAACAAGATTGGACGTTTGTGTATCATTTTCATTTCTGAACACCGTGTGTTTAGCACTATGGTTAAGTATAACATATTCTGCTAAAGCCCATCTACTTTGTACAAATAAAGACGCATGGTATAGGAGAATTTGAAGTCCACCATCTTTCCTTCTATCCCTTTCAGTCTCAGCATGACCACCAACCCAAACTGATGACAGACATTCCAGAAGACAGTAACACTGCCCCAGGCCTCTGAAGCTATTAGGTGAGTTATTAGCCCTTGTCTTCCATTTTCCTGATGTCCCGCTGGCACTAACAATATTCCCAGTGTAAAACCAGTAATAGCTTGCCACACTGGTGGAAACATAGGCGGTGGTAGTACCATGGCAGATGATGGAGAGAGGAGGATTGAGTATCTGACCTGAAGTCACTAGTGTGCCTCAAGAGTCAGTTGGTTTTGACCTGTGGGTTGTAAGCATTTTTCAAATACTAAGACTTCTACCATTGCGATTCTTATCCTTGCCTACCTTCTGCAGACCAGTAGTCAAGACAGAGCTCTGCGTTAGGGGGTGTTCTGGGATAGCACATTTTCTCCTGTTTTTGCTGTTGGAAAAAATAGAGCTGTCACCAGAAGGAGGCCCCTAGTGAGAGCTGCTACCTAAGAACCTGGAGTTGAAGTATTTTTCTGGTGTTCAGATGGTAGCCAGTGTGCCTTTTCAAGCAGTGTCTGTTCATTCATCAGATATGTAATGATGCTGACTACTCACATAAAGCTTCTGCCATTTTTTTTTTTTTCATTCCCTGATCTCCCAATTTGTGGGTAGCAATTTATGCACTGTCAGAAGGCTAAAATTTAATCATCTCAGCTTGGAAATCTCCAGACCCAAACTACCTTTGAGTATTCCAAGAATTTGTAGAAGGCATGTTTTACGGCATCTCTGGTTTAGTTTACTTTAGCTGTACTTTTGCATATCTCTGTTTACTCATACATAGTGAGGCATAGAGGTCATGAATAATGGAGCTGTAAGTCAAATATTTTTTTTTTTTTTTTTAATCAAAATGCAGTATAAAGTGTGCTCATGTCAAACTTCCATAAAGAAGTTTTCTGTGATATGAATGATCTGGAATGCATTCAGTTAGCACCTGTCTACTATCCTTCAGACCTTCCTGCTGAGCCTTCTTTGCCCCTCTCCAGTCTGTGATGTTCTGGAGTTGTAATCCCTGAGTAAAGCTATCCTGGCTCTAGGAGAAGAATCATATAAATGCGTTCCAGACTTTTCTTTGATTGTCAAAACCAAGTAATTTCAAAACAGGCCAGCAGAAAGCAGCTTGTAAAGGGGGCTGGAATATTGGGCTTGTACTGGCCCTGCTGCATACCAGCGTAATCTGTGAAAAAGAAGCAGAATTTGGTAGCTAGCCTGCTGATATATGTACTGTAAATGGTCTTTTCTCACACTGATTCAATAACATATACAGTTCCTACTATTGTGTAACTGGCCAGAGTTTGACTCTGTGGGTTGACCTCAGAAGTCATGTGAAATGGTTATCTTCCAAATTGTAATCTTTGTATTGGCAATTGATTCATGTAGCACATGCTGTAAATAAGCATGAAGAGAGAACATAATGATTATGTCACGTACTCAAAGGTTAGAAATTCCCTAAGTAAGGATTCTTGGGTTCTTCAGAACAGCAACAAAGCTTAATAAAAGTAACCATAGTTAAGTGATCTCTCAAGGAGAAACTAGGTCAGTGAGTTCTGTGATTTGCAAGTTTTACTTTTTGAGAGATTGCTAGACTCCCATAGGACCTTAGAAAAGTGCTTTACAGTAACTAATTTACAGATTTCATCTTGCTGATCTCGAAAGCTACTTCTAAAAAGGAAAAAAAAATATGTTTTTTTAGAATTGTAGAGACTTTTTCCACTGTGGACCTGTGGACAACTGTCTTAAGCTATCAGCAGGTTTCAGGGGAAGACAGAGGTTAGTGTGATTGTCTAAGCTAGGTCATAGCTGAACAGATTTCTTTGATCCCACTAAAGGTTCAAACCACGTTTGTTTTCATCTTCTAAGTCTGATTCCAGTTTCAGTGAAAGCTTTTTATGTTATAGTTACAATACAAAGAAGTCCAGAGACCCTCCTGGCAACTAAATTAGGAGGACTGCACAGAGGAACCGGAGAGACATTAACAGGATAGAAAGCAAAACTATTAATCTTAAAATGAAATACTGTTTCCTTTGAAGTTTTCTTTTGGATATGTACTCTTCATACATATGCTACTGTTTTTACTCTCATCCTGTTTTATTATTTACCACAGATTTCTTAATCTAACTTTTAATCAAAATAAGGGGTTTCATTCTCTTATATGTCCGCCCAAATACTTTTCTTTATATGTGATTGTCTACTTATTTGACCATAAGAAGACAAAATGTGTTTTCAGACTGTAGCATTTTCTTATTTTTCATGTCTGTGTGGACCATTTCTTTCAGAATTACTGTATTATTTTGCACATCAAATCTGAGTGACTTGAACAAGATTTTGTGGGAAAAGAAGGAATGATGCTAACACATTATGACACAAACTTTGAAAATTCTCTTTTGAATGTTCATTTTTAAAAAATACATATTTCTCATTAAAACCAAAAAACCCCACTTGAAGTTTTGACCAGGTCGAGTCCCTAGATGAGGAATATGTTTTCATAGACTGGTAAATTCAGACCATTCAGTATCTGGTATGACTAAAAATAAAGCAGCTCCTCTATAAATGCCTTATAGAGTGGAGCGAATTTGAAACTATCTCTGTTCATCCACATAGATGCATTTTAAGAAAAGCAAAATGAAGAAGTTTGGGGTTTTGGTGTTGTGTTTTTGTTTGTTTTTTTTAAATCTAATTGGTTTTGTTTCTATTATAAATGTACAATTAGTACATCTGTTTTGGGCTGTCTTATGTGTGACCCTGAGAGTTATCGATAGCACTGCCAGATACCAATTCTTAATATATGGGCCGCAAAATACTTTTTTCAGTGGCTTGGTGTCACACAAATGACAGACTGACCATTTCTATTCAACTGACCATTCAGCTGGGTTGCTCCTCGCTTTATCTGAGCTAGGAGTTGGTAATTAGTAACTGTATGATAGATGCCCACCCCCAGCATTTAAACTGCTCCTTTACTTTGTGACTGCTTCTAGTCCATTTCAGGACAGTTAATCCATTTGATTATTTACCCAAGTAATAGTCAGTAGCTTTAGCTGACTACTGACTTTGCCCTGAAAAGTGTTACAGAAATTCTTACAGTCAGGAACAACAGGCAGGAGATCTAAGAAGCTGCCAGGAGTATTTCTGTTTATGTCAGAGATAGTCTGTTAAAACAGACTGGAAGTTTTTCATAGTCAGTTAAGATAATGATGACCAGATGAATATAAATCTTCAATGAAAGTGATTTAACTCACCTGTTTGTGCCCTGAATTAACTGTAATTAGTTACAGCTACCGACTGTGTAAGTTACTGCTCTTCAGCTCTTAGTTTTGTCTCTGTTGCTGTTTAATTCATTATCTGGGAAATTCTCATTCTGTGTGTCCAGGACTAGGATTCTGGTTGTCTGTCTCTATGTCCACAAGTTACAAGGTCTCAGTCTTACAACTAGAGTCCCCATCCCTGTCTTCAGCCATGGTACTCTTAACGATGCTTAACTTTAGTTTTAGCACATACTAGTGTGATTTGTACATAGATGGTACATTCTAGCTGAATGCAGAATAGCCTTTGTAATACAGCTCCAGATACTGTGATGAATGCAGCCTGGATCTCGAGTGAAGAGAAGAGCATGGCTTTATTTAAAAACAATCAGACAAACAAAACCCAACAGTAAACGACAACATATCTCTCTTAAATAGGCAGTGAATATGGCATCCTCAAGAGTTATATGAAAGCCTGCCAAGGTACAATGAATAGAATATTCTACAGACTGTCTCTCGTCTTTAAAAGTGCATTTCATTTTACTTAGTGCTGTTTAGAAAACAGTTGCTCTAAATTGCAGGCAGATCCGCAAACTTTAAACAGGAAGTGTCCCTGCTGCTGCTGCAGACCTCTGACTTCTACCCAGAGTAATCCCATGTGCTCTACAAAAAGCAAGAACAAGAAGTAGCTGATTAAGTCACAGGCAGGAGCCTGCTTTAGGAAGATCAGGTTGCAATCCTGCCTTTGTAGCTTTACACCACACCCCTTCAACATGAAATAATAGGGGAGGATCATATTCAGCACTGCTTTAGGAATTCTTTCTTTCTTCAAGAAGTGTTGCTAGGAGTTTGGTGAGTACTTTGTAACAGACTTTCAGTTTTATGTGAGGGTTGTTTCTATTTTTTCCTTTAGCTGGCAGAAAGGAGTATCTACTGTTATGGTTTCTTTAGAATGTGGTAGATGCAGTAGTCAGATGTTTGGTTTCAAAGTCCAGCAATGAGTGCTGCAAAAAGGGAGACTTTTTTCTTTGTAAATTTGAAACAGTAGGACAATGAATATACTTTTATGATTACTAGTACAACTAATCTTTGGTTGTCAGAACATCAGACTAAGGTATTTTGAACTCCAAGGCAGTTTTTTGAAAGAACGCCATCCTAAAGGTGACTATGTTAATTTTGATCAATAGCTGGAATTTGAAAAAAAAAAACCCTCTTGTTTTTTAAAGCAATTTCTCCACTACAGTGTCTTCAAGGGAGACTTGATTCAGACGGGGGTCTGCCAGGCTATTTCAAATCCTTCTAAGACATCTAACATTTGAAGCAATTAATATTTTGAGAAGGAAAAGAACATTTTAGGAGAAACAAATTAAGCTGATGCTACTATAAGCCAAATTCATTCACAATGTATATTGAAATTCTCAAGAAACTAAAAACACTTGAACAATGAGGAGAGTAGTGAATAAGACTTACAGTGGTGGCAATGTGGCGAACACACACACCACTGCCCCACCCCCAAAACCCCAGAATATTATTGGTGATTTTTATAAAATTTTACTATTTTACTTGGAAGAATTGATATAAACTTCATTTTCAGCATCTCTGTAATGAAAAGCAGTGATACTAGCCTATATTTTTAAAAAAGAAGCTAGTTAAAATTTTAAATAATTATGTTTATGAAAGTCTAAATACAATTTAAAAGAGGAAAAGGCATGTAACAATGGGAAAAGTGGAGTAGGGAGAAAATAACAATTTGGATGAGGGGAGTATGTGAAAGGTCAATGTGACTCAGTACTCTAGAAATTAGTCATCAAAGTACTTCATGGAAAACATGTAAAGATATAAACCTTCCTTCCTGAATGTCTTATGGATAGACGCAAAGACAGGAAGTCCAGCTGTCAGTATAGATATGAACTGCAAAGGCATGCTTTAGGAATTGCTAGGCACTTACTTGGGAAAAATTGTCAGCCTTTTCCCTTTGTAATCTTCTGCTCATTCTTTAATTCTGCTAAGAAAGAGTTTGTGATTGTGAAGGTAGCAAAGATCTATCTTCAGTAAATTAATCTGGATTATTGTTTAAGCTGAGTTTGAGAATTGTAATCAAGTTTACTTTGTGTGTAACGCACAGAGAGCAATATTGAGGAGGTAAAGATGGTTAAGGCTCCACTCCAGCCTTTTCTCCTGCCAAGAATATCCCACATGAAAGGGTTCGTTAAAAAGTAGTCATGTTGGCAATTGCTTGATAAAGCCATTTATTTGAAATTTTTCTAACTTTTATGCTGGAGAATCTCCAAGTGTGTTTTAAACTGACTTTCAGTAATCTTTATCCTTATATTGTGCATTACATAATTTGCAATCTGGAGATTTAATGCATTTCTTAGGAGCCTCAAGAATTATATGACTTTTATCTCACAATTTTGGAGCAAACTGTTTAACATCTGTCTAATTCCAGTAATTAATATTGCTGTTTGGGCTGCATTCTGAACAGTCATATTTTCCCTTTAAGAACTAGGAGAAGCTGGCAATTACTAAAGAAACCAGAACTGGATAGATATTTTGGGAAGGATTAAAGATGGGATCTTCATATCTAAAGCTCTTCCTCACGCCAAAACCAGGGAGAACTGTCTTAAAAAACAGGGACAAATTACCTATTTCTGTGCGTTTCTCTTATGAAACTGCTTTTACTTTACAATAGGGAAAGAGTGCCCCTGGGGATAGAATGAACCAAAACTACATGGGGAATTGTATAATTCCTTTCCTCTCATAGTTATTTCACAGCAAAATAGACTTATTTTTAGTCCTTTAAATTTTCTCTCATAACTCCTTTGTTTGACTTCCTTAATTATTTCCTGTTACTGTTAATACAGCTGTTAATTTTCCATCTTTAGTATTGCTGTCATCTTCCGTGATGTATGCTATTCGTAACTAAGTATACCTCTGAAGTTAACTGGTTAATTTGATTTACTGTTTAGTGAAAAAATAAAACTAGGAATTTGAACATGTTGACAGAGGATGTAATCTGGACACAAGAAAGTTCAACCTTCTTTCAGAAAATAGAGCATTCCAAAAGACCTGACTTTAAAATAACTACATCGAAAGTAGCAATTGCAGCAAGTAAATTAGAAATACAAGTATTATATGAAGGAAATTCTTAGGTGGTACAGTTTTTATGAACTTCTCAGAAAGGTATGCAGAAGTGTATTAGCATTTTCTGTAAACAATTTTTACTTTGAAAAGCAATCTTTTTCCTCTATATGCATACAACACAATGAGGTTCTGGACAATGATGTATGTGTTCATCAGTCAGAGAAAAAGTAGTGTAGAAAGATGAGGCTGAAGTTTTCTGTGCTCTGAGACTCATCTGGTGAATGTTCTAGGTCCACAGAAGCTGGCACTGCCACCAGAATAAGCAGCACTATCTATACTATGGTGGGAGATGAAAGGAATATGACCCTTTCTTCTCTATGGCAGTGTTATTTTGTGTTGGTTTTAAGCATTTGGGGAGTGACAATCTGAGGCAGTCTGAATCTGGGAGTATCCCCACTGATGGCAATTACAGCATTTCTAACCTGCGTGATGATCCAAAGCTCATATATCCATTGCAGTAAAAATTTATGCAGTGTCTCCAGCTGGAAAGAGAGAGTGAGCTAAATTTGCTTGACAAAGCAAGGAAATTTGTATTTTGATTTTTGGTATGTGTGCAAAATGTGACGATGAGGCTACAAAAGGTTAATAAGTATGGTCAAAATCAGTCATGACAGGCATCAGTGTGGCAGGTAGTTTCCTCCTGTGCCTGCCTGTTAGACTTTCAGTTAACTGACAGCTTTGCTTTAGTGAAGTTGAGTAGTTGTGTTTCTGTAGTGTGTGCAATGTGAAATTGCACACAACTGGGTTGATAACAAATAAGTAGCACTGAAATGACTCTCCATTAGAAAAGATGATGGTGGTAAGTTTACTGACCTCTAAATTCATGACTATTTATCAATAAGCACAGCTGAGATTTGAAAACACTATACTTTTCCAGTCCAAACTGCTAGGAAAAAAACAAACTAGAGGCTTTATAATGCTGATGTTGGGACTGCCATGCTGTGCTCCTAAAACCACAACTAATATTGCTGCTTGTCTGTTTTGCTAGTGGCTTTTGCGCTCTGAAAGTAGCTATTATTAGGATGCTGAAGGCATTCCCCATTTGAAAATAGGATCATATGACCTACATTTTTTGCTACAAAGTAGTTTCTGTCCAAGTATTACAGGTTTGAGTGTGGTGGGATTAGTGTTTTGTTTTGTAAGATTTATGAAATTATGTAAACTAATAATTTTGTTTAGTCTACATTTTAAAAGATTTTGGTAGGAGCAAAAGAATACTTCCTTTGCCTGTTGAAAGCTACATCACTATGAAAACAGGCTGTATACGTGGAGTAGAGAATCAGTCTTCTATGAGGTGGAAACTGAAATTCAAATAATGTTCTCAGTATGTCCTTTATGATAAGCTCATAATGTTGGATCCCGTACCATGTATTTTATTTTGGGTTTTTTCCCTATGGCTAGTAGAAGTAGCTACAAAATCGTTAGTTGTTCTCCATAAAGGTATCGCTAGTTGTTATAAGATTTGATGCAGGCAAATCCAGTGTTCCTATGAGAAGTGCAGCTATTTTGAAAATCACTTAATTTCAGAGGTTATAATTCAGAGAGTTAGGAAAATGACTTGCAGACTACTATTGCCAAGGCATACTCTTGCCATCTCTCTGCCTCCCAGAATATATCCAGTTCCTAGCTCTTGGGTGATGGCTATCATGGATGTGAGTGAGGCACAGACTCAGCCAGGTAAGAACAACTTGATGGAGGAGGAAATGAGGGTCTGGAGCTGTGTCAAAACAGAAGTTGAGGTGAGACAGGATGGCAAAAGTACCTCGTGCCAGGTGTGAGCTTACTAGGAGAAGGGAATAAATAGGTCCTGCAGCTAAGTTGGGAAAATGGAGAACAGTTTTAAAGCACAAGTGAAAGGAGTTGACAAAGTAAAGTGAAAAGGCAGGAGAGGTCTGCAGTTATGTGAAAAAAGAAAGGTGGTGTTCTGGTAGGCTTATTAATTTTGGGCTTTTTTCAGGACTGTTAGGGATGCTACTGTACAGTACAGCAAGAAGAGAAGTTGAGAGGGGGAGGAATTCATACTTCATACTTTTTCTGGAGTAAATGAGAGAACATGATGCTTCAAATAGCTGCAAAATAGCACATGTAATAAAATACTTTTTAAGGGGACTCACTGACTCTGCCAGCTGGGAGACAATACTACAGGTATGTCTAATTAAATCTCTGTCATACAAGTCCCAGTAGCTAGTGCAAGATATCATAGGGCAAATATAATGCCTCTGAAATATAGCAAACTGAAAAAGGTCTGCTTTTATATCAGAGGTGCTATAATCCTGTCTAATTAGAGCTTTTAATCTTAATTTTTGCCTGTGCTAAATTCAACCTCTGACTATGTACATCCTATCTCCTGCTATTCATTCCTCTATTTACTTATATCCTTTGCCTTTTTTTTTTTTTGTGTGTGTGTGTGTGCGCGCTTCCATTTCCTGGGTTGTCAGTGTGAATGAGTCACTTTTACAGTCATTACAATGTCACTTTATGCCATTTTCTAAAGCTGTCTGGTTTTGGCTGCTACTGGAAACGCTAGCTTTTATTTTGCTTTTCCCAGTTAGCTAGTTAGAGATAAATACCACACTGAAGGAATGTTTGCTTCTAAATGTTCTGGTAACTATAGAAATTGATGCTGAAGAGACTGATAAGTAAAAAAATAAATAAATATATATACAAACACACAAAATTCTGCATGGAGAACACACAGAGTTTTATACTTGTCTGTCTTCAGGGGAAAAAAAAAAAAAGGAAAAATCTTGAGAGCTTTTTCATATTTCTGTGTTCAGGTGGCAGGATCAAAAAGACCTAGTTATAAGACCAGGTGATAAGGATCTATTACTGGGAACATCTTTGATTGCTTGTGGTGTTCTTTGTCTGCCTATATTCCAGCTTGAGGGAAGCTAATGGCATTATTCACAAATGAAAGCATTTAATTAAACCAGTAAATAAATCAATGTCTATTATTACCCATAGACCTTTGATCTCCTTTGTCATGTAACTTAGATGTTGTCTGTTATAGATATAAAAATGTCTCATTCAAAAGGTAGTTGGTTTGTGAGTAGCAGAGTGCCAGTTCATAAGGAAATGTCTTAGGAATTTATGAAGTTTGCATTAATGACACTTTGATGTAGAGAAAAGCTGGTATTAATGCTGGACTGATTCCTGACTGTCCTAAATTAGAACCTTTCTGGAATAAGAGGCTGTATTTACTCCCAGAGATTTTCAGAATTTGGCCTAAATAATCAGACTGTTTAACATAAATTATGTAAACTCAAAGCATTTCCTATTTTTCCCATGACAGACATTCCTTCACAAATGTGTGCATTTGATATTTTACTGAGCCAAATGTCACAGATGAAGTGCTTTGAATAATGCTTTCCATATAAATACAATAAAAAAGAATTAGAATGGATTAAAAAAGGAAATCAATATTGTAAGAGGCTTACAGCTTTAAAGTTCTCTTACTGGGCAGCTGAACATTAAATCAGAAAACTTGGACTTTTCTAGAAGGTTTGGGGTTTTTAGTTGAAAAAGCAGTGCCAAGTTCATTTTGATCTTGGATTTCACTCTTCCTTTAGGAATTAGAAGAAATAATTAAGCTACAGAAGGATTTAAGCATGTCAGTACTAAAAGCTTCACCCCCTTCATCCCACCTCGACCCATACCTGACACAATGTTCTGGGACTGCATGGCCTTCGGAGAAGGTTAGCAAGAAGATAAAGGGGATTGTGTTTGGTCAGTAGACTTTGCAGCAAGGCAGATATGCAGTTATACAGCCTCTTGGGAAACTGCCCAATGATCAGGAAGCCCTACTTTTGACAAGACCACCTTCTCAGGGAAATCTAGGACTTGAGTAGAATAGAAATACTGTACCTTGCCAAAATTTTTGTTCTCTGTGCAAATGCACTAATTTATCCTTGTAATCACAGAGTGACAATTACAAGCTCACGGTATACAAAATTCTATTTTCAAATGAAAAAGAGAAACTTATTGTGGATTTTTGTTTCTGGCTGATTGTTTCCTATATTTTTCTGCTACTTGGAAACAGGCTTTTGGGAATACTGGATAACTGAGTGAAAATGAATTATGAAATTTTGTAATCTAAATCTATACGCTGCAGATTTCTGGAAGAAGGAACTGAAGCCTCAACTTGAGTCATCCAAAAGCAAATTCAAATAGAATTTTTCTGAACTAGTGAGACTTTTACCATCATGTTTGGAACAAGTCAAGTATAGAAAATGAGAGCCCAGGCACAACTTGGAATGGTCAGCTGAGGTTGTGGATAATTTGCAAGTTCCTTTATGAAGAGTCATAACTGTGCCAATGATTACAAATTAAAACTTCTAAGGAAAGCAATGTGCTTAAAAAATTCCCCTTTCCCATGTCATTTCAAAAACTAAAATTGAAAGTGTATTTTGTAATTTTTCATTCCCATGAACTCATAGGAGCCAGAAAAAGTGTGAAAGTTATTACTATCTATCTAAATATCAAATCTGATAATTTGATGATATTTGTGCTTTTAATCAATCTAGATGATGTCAAATTATCACCACCTTTATTTACATTATAATGCTTAGTACTTGTGCAGTAGGTTGAAATTTTTTACTTAATATTTCTCCCCATACAATTTTTCTTAGTCATGGATTTATCTTAATTTTAGTTACTGTTAAACTAACATCATAACTCAGACGTCTCTCATCATAAAGACAATCTTAGACAACTTCAGGTTACCTTGTACGGTTAATTTGTTCCTTTCTTAAAGCATAACTGGACTTTTTATCAGGGGTGAATAAAAAGATTTGCTTGCTGTAACTATTTCTCTAACTTTTGAATAAAAAAATAAAATTCTTCCACGGCCATGTACCATGAAGCTTTGTGTGGAGGAAAATCTGGTATTAGGCCAAATGCTTGGTAAGAGGTAGTCTGTTTCTGGCAATCATAGAATGGACTATGAAAGCTGAAAAGAAACATTATTACCTCTATTCACTTTGTGCAGAAACATAGTCAATAGAACTCCTTTTTGAGATGTTTTCTTGGTTTATTTTGGATTTGTGTTATACGCTTACATTGCATTATTTCGATATGTTAAAAGCTTTGCTTATTACATATGTGATTTATTTCTAGTGTCTGAAGTCTAAGACACTATTTTATACAATACCTGGCAAAAAGAGATCTGTTTCTGTGGATCTTTTGGCATTAAACTTCATCCACTTTGACAGAAGCTGATCAAATTCAGGGCAAACATCATGAATCTGTGACAGTAAAGTCCATGTTGGCCATTGCCCTTGGTCTTGAACAGTTACTTTGTTTTGCTGAGTATGTATTGTACTCAGAAAAAAAAAAAAAAGGAGACGGAATATCTGTTCTTTGATTGATCTTGGCAAACTTGAAAATTACCTGAATAATGACAAGAAATGCTGAGAATATCCCAAAGAGAGAGCATGCTAATGCTAAGGTTGGGTGCTGTAACTCAAAACTATTCAGTGGATTGCAACGAGCATTTCAGTAAAGACTCTTCCTTTCCTTTAATGGTGTGATGTTTTAAAAAGTCAGTGATGAGATAACATTGGGACAACAGCTGCAAGGTGGATGGCATTAGAAAGTGGAAATAATTAACTAGCATATAATTATCACATATAAACAAGAGACTTCCAAACAGACTGACAAATAACTAAGGCAAATGAGAGCAAATGGGGTACACCAGTAAATGTAGACAGTAGTGTTAATGAATGTAATTAAGTCTAAACATCTGGCATGTTAGAGTGAGCTGATAACTGATAAATCCATAGCACAGTGCCATGGTTTTTTTCTCTTTTAGTGCTGTTATAGGGATATCCTGTGATCAGCTAAGTGACCCATAAATAATTCCTCCAGTAAAGAGGTTGGGGAAAAATTATTTAGGGATTATTCACTCCGAATGGAGCAAACAGATCACTAGAAATTTGTCACTGGGGAAAGGGGAAAAATAATACCTAATGACATTAAATTTTAATATGTAAAATAGTATAGGAATGTAAAATTGGAGTTCTAGTTAGAAACACTACTTCTATTTCTTTGAAAAATACCTGAAAATGAGTGATTATAGCTCTTACATGTTTTCTCAGTTTACATAATGTTTCAGAATTTTTAACAAGTTGGTTTCTATTCCAAGAGTAGTTATTAATTCTCTACCAGAAAGCAACAATTTCTGAATTTGTTCATAGAAATAAAAAATAATATTTGAGGAAAGCTTGTTTAAAAATCATTATTAATAATTCAATGAGATTGAATTATTTTGCTAAACATTTTTCAAAACTTTATCTGGATAAAAGATTCTATATGTCAATGTAGAAATTAAGCTTAAAAATTTATATTAAATGGCATGAAAGACAAATGCATTCTTTTGTTTATTTTGGCAGAAAAGCATTATGATGAAAAGCATGAAAAAATGAATGCAATCATATTTTCTTTTTTTATCACAAAATTCTGATCGTCTTAAAAAAAAGAAAAAAGAAGATATCTCTTGGTGTTTTTCACTACAATATATACTGAGGCCTTCTAAGGGAAATTGTGAATTTAAAAAATTATCCAAGTAATTAGTGCTACTCATGGTCTGGTCTGTAATTTCACCAAGACTTATTTTTAAGAATGCATTTCTTTTTTATTCCACATGCTGCAAGTTAGGAAAACAATGAGTATGCAGAAAGGAATAATTGGTAAGTTGTCAAGAGAGAAATGAAAATTCTGATTTGCTGTTGAAGATATAACTCCACTTCTGGCTCTGGCACAGTTCAGAGTGACTGTGGCAGATTGGTTAATCTATCTTTGTTCAAATTTCACCTTTCTGAGACATCATTGCATGCTAGTGTTTTCCAAGATACCCTAGCTAGGATTTACTTCTAACTTCATAGGCAAAGATATATCACTCAGAGAAAAGTTTAATCTGTTAAAGATGACTGCTATTAATGTCACGTGCCACTTCAGCATCATCTCTTTAGCCTGTGTCCCAAGCACAGTGACAGGTCATCTCATCTCCTCCCATAGGCCCCCCTGCCCTCTCTGTTGTAGGTGATGCAGACATGCTATCTTCACAGGCATGTAAACAAAAACACTGAAGACAAAACAGTATCCAAAGGCTAGGAACTTCCTAGTCCTTAGATCTTTAATTTCTATTAAGTTAATATTAGTCAAAATTTAGCATTGTACTTTAAGAAAAGAGAATATCTATAGGGAATCTACCTGTTAGTAGCTAAAGGTGATATTGAGCCTATTCTCTAACTAGAATTCAGAGATCCTTAAGGAACTTTTAGTTACTTGGAAAATATGTATTTCTAAAAAAGTTAAAGCAAAAATTTTACAGAGGTACTCTGATATGTCCATGCATAGCCTCATCTTTGGCAACTTGAACATGCCAGCTGCCATGGAGTAAAAGTATTTTCTTTGTGTGAATGACAGTGGATCCTATGTGAAAAATAATAGCTCTGCACTTGAGTATTCAATATTAAAGGGATCTACAAGATACAAAATACTACTTAAAGCATTGAAGCCCATGTAGCACAATGTTCACTGGCTCCTGTGAAATGCAACTTACACAAAAGTCCAGGAACTTGGTAACTATAATTGATTAAATATTTGTTAAAAATAGAATGCTATGTTTGTGGCAATGAATCTAGGGTCTGCAGACAGAGTAAAACTTATTTGGAAGGACTGGACATGACAGCCAACTATACATAGTGTAAAACTGATCAGGGTATGAAAAGTAGTGTTACATTTTATATCATTATATATTCTGGGAGGTGATTTCAATTGTGGCTTAAAATAAAAATAATAGCAGTGCCTTTAATCTGTACTGGAGATAGGAGACTTGCAATCAGCTGAGCACAGCTGTAAATCTTGTCTTGTTTTTCATTGTGCTTACAGTATAATTATACTAACATAACTCCTGTTATTTCCAAAGCTCCCAGTTTGTCTGTCTACCCATATGGCTATGCACTACCATGCTAATGACTTTTGCAGAGCACTCAAGGAATTTGATTGAAATGTACGTTGTCATTTGTATGTTATACAGGAAAGATGAAGGAAGGAAGGAAGAAGGGATGTTCCTTACCTTTAACCTTTATCTTGCTGCTCATCTGTATCACTGGGCATGCAACTACTGACTTAGATGATGGTGAAGAAGAGGATGTTCTAGGTAAGAGGTTACGAAAATGACACATAAAATTAAACAACAAAACCCACTGTGTTAAAATGCACTGTAGGTATAATTCTGTACTTGAGAATTTTTCTGGGAAACTTTTGAAAGTGGAACTAAGCTAAAAATGCACTGGTTTCTAACAGGGACATGCTCAGAATTTTGCGTTAAGCTTTAGCAAAATTGCCTTCTATAAAGGCTTCTGTTTCCTATGCTTTTTGGAACTTCTAATCCTAATCAAACATTGTGTTAGATATCAAGATTATTCCCTTAAAGCTCTGCTTTAGGACCCATGGAAAAGTTCAGTGTTTAAGGAAAAGAACATACAGCTGGTAAACTCGGGATTTCTCTCCCTAGGCAAATGGGGCAGAAACATGATGACTAATATTGCAGACTGATGTTGCTCTGTCCTGTGCACAGATCTCTTGAGTCACAGTTAATTTGCAGTTTGGTCTAAAGATGATGCAATTGCTGCCCTAGTTGTTTTTCTGGGCCTTGAAGAAGCTTGTTGTATAGCCCCAAGTGATTTGATATTGCTGGATAAATAAAAACTCACCAGTTAGAAAGAAATGTTTAAGAAAAATAATGTTAGAGGTGTGACTTAGAACTGGGGAGGTTTTCTGATTATTACCATTGTAAGATCGTTGTTCACTTTCACTTCACTGTAAGTAAGGTGGATCACTCTTCTATACTGGATATCATTGTGAAAGATATTGTAATTTCCTCCCAAACAATTTTGAGAAAGCAGATGAGGCAAAAATACACTAACATACATACTAAAATGTTATTCTTTCCTTTGAGAAAATGATTTACAGTTGTGATTTCTTTCTGCAGAGAACTGTGCAGTGGATGCTTCTCCCATTTGACAGGTCTTATTTTGAAGCCTAACTGGTAATGCAGCTCAGGGGAACCTTTTTTTTATGTTGGCACTCTACTTAATTTGCCCATGTCTTGTCCAATTTCCATCGAGATTATTTCTATCAGTTTTTTGCAGCAGTGTTCCTTGAGACAAAAATATTCATTGTGCACAATCATGGCTATACTACAAATGTAGCTAGTGCTTTAGGATTGTCACAACTAGTCACTACAAGTTAAGATATGCACTGTTCTGTATTAAGCATGTGCTTAGCATGATTTTGTAGTCCAGACTGTTTCATACAGAATAAATTTGTTTTTGTTTAACCTGCAGTACATAAATGCCCTTCTTGTTTAAGGCAAAGTCACGTTTATCTTTGC
Organism: Grus americana; assembly: GCF_028858705.1. Classification (NCBI taxonomy): domain Eukaryota; kingdom Metazoa; phylum Chordata; class Aves; order Gruiformes; family Gruidae; genus Grus; species Grus americana. The sequence continues at coordinate 35,695,293 of NC_072857.1, forward strand.
TCTACCCTGCAACTCTCAGTTTTATAAAAATCCTTAGCCTAAGCTTGCATTTCATGAAGGCCAAATTCTCTTGCTTGTTAAAATAACATGCTTCATCACTAGAACACCATTAATCTGCTGGATTAATTTTTTCCTTTATTTACTGACTTTGTGTATGAAAGACAATAAGAAAATAATCTCAAGGAAATTAAATAGTCTTTTTATTGGGCATTTTTTTATCACTGATTATTTTCAACCAGTCATTTCAGGTTATACAACCAGCAACTGATTTAGTATGAGGAACAGTTCTGAACTTTTGGGCTTGTATTCCAAAGTAAAAAACAATCAAATGTGATACTTAATTAAACTAGGATCCTGTTTTTGTGACTACTGAAGACTCAGTTGCAGTGTTTACAAAATATTTTTGCAGTACTCTGTTTCTATAAAATTATTAGATTGTTGCTAATTAAAATTATATTTGTGTCTTCTTAAAAGTGAAATTCTGGTCTCAGTGAATTTAAGCAGAAATTTTGTAGGCTGCAATTTCACTGATAGTGTTTATTTTCTGAGTTATTTACAAAACATTGACGTATTTTATCCTAGAATTCAATAAATTTTAGGTATTAAAGGATAAAGTAAGTTGTACATCCATTATTAATAATGTCTGACTTTTGGATCACATGGGGTACAAGTGCTTTGTGAATCTAAGAGGGGTTTTTTTTTGTCTATTAGTATTTAAATTACAGTAATAATTAAGGTTGCAAGTCAAATCCAATAGGATAAAAAGAATTCTCAGTTTGTTCTCTTCTGGTAAACCCTGTCAGTTTTCCACCAATAAGTGAAAGTGATAACAAAAATAAATTATATAAAAACAACTAGTTTATGTATATTGTTCAGTAATACCTGAAACCAGGTATGCTCCCAATATGAGCATTTTAGTTGATGTTCCAAAGCCTGAAGAAAATTACTCACAAGTTGAATGTGCATTTTATTCATATGTGAAAGTTTATCAGGAATAAATGTGACTGCTTAAAGAAAGCGTAGGAAACACGTGGGTAGGAAGAGCACTGAACAGTGTGCGGGTGGGAAGCTGTCAAAGTGACAAAGATGGAGAGAGAAGAAACAGCTATTCATTAGTGACAGGGTGCTTAGTATTGATATCACTTATCAAAGAGAGACATTTACAAGAAAGCCTAGAAAGATGACAGCATATCGTTATAATTAAGGATAACCACAGGAAGTCATATAAGGTTGAGAACCCATAACCTAAGCAAACAAAACCAGAAAGTATTTTACATAAAAAGTCAGAAATATTCCTAAGTTTTATATTCATATAATTGTAGAATGGTTTGGGTTGGAAGGGACCTTAAAGATCACCTAGTTCCAGCCCCCTGCCACGGGCAGGGACACCCTCCACTAGACCAGGTTGCTCAAAGTCCTGTCCAACCTGGCCTTGAACACTTCCAGGGATGGGGGCATCCACAGCTTCTCTGGGCAACCTGTTCCAGTGCCTCACCACCCTCATAGGGAAGAATTTCTTCCTAATATCTAACCTAAATTTACCCTCCTTGAGCTTAAAGCCATTACCCTTGGTCCTATCACTACAGGTCCTTGTAAACAGTCCTTCTCCAGCTTTCCTGTAGGCCCGTTTTGGGTACTGAAAGGCTGCTCTAAGGTGTCCCCAGAGCCTTCTCTTCTCCAGGCTGAACAACCCCAACTCTCTCAGCCTGTCTTCAAAGGAGGGGTGCTCCAGCCCTCTGATCATCTTTGTGGCCATCCTCTAGACTTGCTCCAACAGGTCCATGTCCTTATACTGGGGGCCCCAGAGCTGAAATTTTCCCTATTTAATTTCTGTAGTTCTGTTCTAAAAAGCAACTATGCAATAATACTGTTGTCTTTCATATCTGTTGTGTCATAGGTATAATACAGAAATCAATTCACTTTCTAAAAAGGATGTATTTTTAACAACCAGCCCTGCAGAGTCTGAAAGTCAAGTTAGTGTCTTGTATTATGCCTGCAGCCAGGTAAAAAAGTATTGGTTTTACTTGTATTCATGTAAGAGAATGAGACATTATTCACCACTTTTGGTTTTGTAATGTTATATTGCTTACTCGTAAAGTGATAACAGTGCTTTGCATTGATCGTATAGGGTCCATGTGTTTAGGGCTACAGCACGACTAACTGCAGATTATTAGAGCTCTCACAATGAAATTACTTCATGTTAGTTGATAGTAGCTGTTCATGTGTTAAATAGCCATGTCCTGAGTTGCAAAAGTTGCCATGTGAATAACAATAAATGTGAGAATGGCTATGCTGTGTAGGAACAGTCCTGGCAGTATCCTGTTTCTGGCAGTTGCCAGAAGTAGGAAGACTGAAGGAGTGGAGGAATAAGACAGTGACATAAAATGTCTGCGCTAAACTTGTGCTCATTGTGAACCATCTCATCAGCATTATTTTGCATTTACCAGAAACTGGGGAGTCGAAAGATTGTTAAGACAGAGCAGTGGGCACTTGATGCCTTCTGTTATGAAAACCTATATAGCTGATGTAATAAAGTTATTACATAAAAAATTCGAGGAGTAGGGGAGGAGGACGGGAGGTTTTGCTTTGCTTTATTTTGGTTTTAGTATGTCAAGTAATCACTTTTGTGTGACTGTGAGCACAGCTGTAACCTTTACTTACTGTATTTCTAGCATAACAAACTCAATTTTCTTGGTCTAGGGTAGTACAGTCCTATAATTCTATAGATTTGCTAAGTTTATTTGGACCAGATGCCTAAATTGAATGATTAATAAATATCCGATGTGGCCAGATCCAATGTGGAGGATTAAACTAATTTTCTTTTTAATATGACAAATGGAACATGCTATGCTTAAAGAGAGTCAATGGATTCATAAATATAAGCTGGAAAATTGCTGAAACACCTGTATAACAAGGATATATTTGCTGAAAGTAAGTGGAAGTTGCAGAGCATTACAAAAATAATGCAATGTTGTTGTAACAAAAGGCAAGCAATTCTGTGAGGTATTAAGAAAAAAACAAAGTAATTATTCCACCCTATTTGGCACCAGTAATAGCTCAGGTAGAGGATTATGTTCAGCTCTGGGCAGCACACTTTAGCAGTCATGCAGACCAATAGGAAAAGATCGAAAGGAGAGTTGTAAGAGGGTTAGAAAGCAAGGCCAATAAAAAAATTGGAAGAAGGGAGTTTATTTGGTACAAAGGTAATTGAGGAGACAAAAGTCTTCCAAAAGGAAGAAAGACTGGATGGTTTTAAACTATTCTGTGCACTGAATGAAATACAAAATTATTTCATATGTAATAAAAGAATATTTAGTCTGTATATTATAAAAAAGTCCTGTCTTGCAAGAAGGGTAGTAAAATCCTGGAAGTGGCTGCTTCAGGTTGCTGGGAATTTTACTTCACTGGATTTTTTTTAAGAACAATTTGGACATCTGTCAGAAAAGGTCTCAAGGTATTTACACCATTAGAAATATGCCAAAACTTGAATAAGGAACTCCATTGAAATTTCTTCCAGTTTTAACTTTCCCACTTTCTATTGAAGAATATTCACTGATCTTCCTGACAGAAGTCTTCCTTAAATGTCATATCCTGTGCTCTTCACACAGGACCTAAAATGTAGTAGGAACAATTTGTTGCAGTGCTCAAGAGCAGAGGAGGAGGCCTTATACTAAGAATTCATTTTCTCAAGGTATATTCCACATGTGAAATGAGTACAGGCTGATTTGTATCCATGCAGATGTACTGGCCAAACACACTTGCCTTCTCATCTACTGCTCTAATCTTTGAAGAAAATCTAATTTTATATCATCTGTGTGAATTAATTGTTCCCAGGTGTAAAATAGCGGGGAAGAATTCTTTCACTGTTCCCAGACAAAAATGATTCAGTTCCCATGAATCCCTTTGAGACTTCTTTCTTCAGAGTCACTCGGTTATTGTTCAAACTTGGAGGGTTTGGCCCCTGGGGATTTCACAGGGTACAGATTTTAGTCAAAGTATGGTGACTTGCTAGCACTCCTTAGAAAATAAATGTCTGATTGCCAAAAAATGTGACACAGACAGTCATTATGTTTGCAGCAGATGTCAGTGCATCTGACAGTGGTAACAGTGTCACTGTGACTGCAGAGGAAAGGCCTTAGGAAGTAAGCAAAACAATGATTTAGTTCTATGGGTTTGATGGGAAATAGGCTAGGAGTCAAGACCATAAAGTTCCTAAGACACTCTACTAAGCTATTTGTTCATCATCCTTGTGTAGTTTTGCAACTATACTTGCACACTATTTCTGTTTTGACAGCCCACAGCATTGATGTGGTATAATGTACCAAGCAAAATGAGCTGACATAACCCCATGTCTGAAATTCCGGTAGTTAAGAAACCTAGTAAGTTTTACAACCTCTTCTCGACTGAACTGGGTCACTGACACAGGTCGTGTAGGAGATGTCATTTCTGGTGTGCTAAGAAAGTAACATATTTATAAACCAGCTGCCATCCCTCGCCCCATCCACATTTGAGTTGTATCTGTTTCTGTGGAGCTCTGAATGTTTGATTTTACCATTTCAGGAGTTATTCTGAAAGTTACTGAAAACTTTGATGTTTTGAAGGCATTTTTTCCCTATTACTGAACAGGGGAATTCCAAAGTTTCATTTTGCAATGCAATATCCTCTTGGGCTTTCAAGTTGAACCTTTTTAAGTCCCTTCCAAAGGATTCCCAAACCTGTTGCAGAACTTTAGACATTGGAGGTTCAACCTGGAATCTCTTGTGACTACTAAATCCTAATTCCTCATGGACTCGGGAAGACCCAGATAAGGAAATTGGCAAGAAACAAAATTCAGAAATCTGTTTGGCAAGCTGAGCTCCACAGGAAGTTTAATGAATCTAACAACTCTTAAAAATTTTTGTTTTAATTCATCCACATTTCCTATTAGACAGTCTTCAATAATATTTTCAAATCTATTTTCCTAACCTCAAAATCTATAAATATTAATTTCACTAATGAGGAAACAGTCACAAACTATTTTAGGGACTGAATATTTAATGACAATTTTGAAATTAGTCCTCTTCATCTGCATTTTAATACCAGGGAAAATATATTAAACTGTATATTGATAAGGGAACAGTATCAGAAACTGGAACATCAGTCAGAATTTTCTTATAGACATTCACAGTGTGAAACTTTGCTAGTGTTCTTCTTCACAACGTATATGACAATTTTTACAAAACATTCCCTGACCTAGTAATATATATTGAAAGACATGGAAATGACATGATTTGAAAAGATAGCATTTCTTTTCACCTTATCTTTCTCGTTGTGTACTACTTAGCTCTTGAAAGCTCTAATGCCAGAACAGTGAAATCAAAGAAAACAAGATAGTATGATGACCTTTCAATTGTACCCGATGGGTTCATGTGCCAGTAAAGTGTAATCTGATAGGGGAATGGTGCCCTCTTCAGGGCTGTCTGGCTTAGTTCATCCCACACTGTTTGATAAGAGGTGTCTTTATGAGCTATGTTCAATATTAGAAGTGCATGGAAGAGAGCACAAGAAACCCTCTTTCTGCCTTTTTTATGCAGGGGTAGTCATTGTGTCTTTGGGAGCTACTAGGATTTTCTCAATGTATTTGTTGTTCAGAATTGGTCTCTAGCTGCTGTGACTAAGCCACTATCCATAGCTATTTAGAGATTTATGAGGAGGAATTTAAGTTTATAATATGAGCTGTTTTGGTTGAAAACTGAAACCATTCATTTGGTTTGATTGAATGGAATTTGTGTTCCAATGCAGGTGATAATTTCCTTTTTACATCTGTATTTAGTGTGTTCAGAGCTTTACAGCAAAATGTTATGCAGTACCTCTGTAGCAAGTCGCAAGCAACCTCATGTTGAAGTTACGCTGTGCAGTGAAGAACTAACTTAATAACAGACATTCTACTTCTCCTCTGTATTACAGGTGCTGCTTTGCCACCACTGAAACTAGGGCATTCAGTCTGTGCCATGAAAGCAGATGAAGGCCCATGCAAAGCAATCCATGTGCGCTATTACTTCAACATTCAAAGCCATGAGTGTGAAATGTTTGAATATGGTGGATGCCATGGCAATGAGAACAACTTTCTGTCACTGGAAGAATGTCAGAAGAAGTGTGTGGTAACAGGCCAGTACCAATTCTTTTATCTTCCTATCGGTTCTTCATTTGCATCTGCTCTTTCTCATCCACAAACCATATGAATTTTGGAAATAGAGGCTCTCTTCAGTTCCTATTAATACAGTAATGTGATGCCTCTGTGTTCCCAAGTATTATACTATGTTGTACTCATCTGAATTATTTCACCTTGTGCAAGCAAACATTTGGGATTGGGAAAGATAAGTGTGACTATTTTTAGTGGACCTGCGGAATAGAGTCCAATGCAATAAAGCTTATTTTCTAGCTAGAGTCCTGTTTTGAAAGAGTTCTGAAAGTGAAATTGATTTTGAGGCTGGGCTAAGCCGGTGGGCAGCACAGGTGTTCTTTATTGCTTTCAGAGTATCTAGCCCAATTTTGTAATTCCAGGTTTCTCCTTCACTTGAGAAGCTGATAGAAGCTGTCCAAAATTTTGGATGTGTGCTATGATTGAGCATATTTAGAACTACAGTAGTAAATAATTCTCATTAAAAATGTCAGTTACAGCTGTTTGTCTTAAAAGAACTATTTTGTTGAAACCTCATGAATTAATCATTAGAAAGAGGAAAATGAAATCCAGTATGATACACAGCAGAATATGCAGCAACTGCCTTGTGAATGCTGTTTTTGCTATTAAAAATGATCCTTGTAATTAACTAAGGCTTTCAGCCTTGTGAAAGTAACCACCTCCTGTTCCTCACAGGAGTGTATGAAAGGTAGAAGATTCTTAAAATTGGAAGTTAATGCCAGTGGAGCTAAAAATGTGACAAGTTCGTATTTTTAGAGACTGAAAGAATTCAAGTCTTATTGAGCGTTTCCTCTGGATACCTAATATGGATCTTGCTTTCATGGCAATTAGATGGAATGTGGGTGCCTGTGTAAACAGGAAGTGATAGTGAGGGAGGTACTGAGGGGGGACAATAGAAATAGAAAGAAAATTCCAGAATAAAGAACTCCTCAAAGGTGTGTGATAACCCTCAGATAGTATACCAACTATGTGGGGTTTTTTTCCCAAGTGAATTCATATATTGGATGTTCATTTATTTAGACTTTGAGGTAGACTAGGATTCATTCTCAATAGAAGGTACTTTTCAGTCACGTATGTCTTGCCCAGTAGCTAAATATGTCATTAAGTGTTACTGAGCTCAAGACAGTGATGCTGGACAATCCTGCAGTAGAGAACAGTTTACAGGTTATTCTGAGGATGGGCAACACAATCAGATGAAAATCGTTAATCTCTCCTGCCTATTAGAGATGTACCCTGGTAGCAACCTACTGCTACGCAGATCCTGGTAGAGGTCACTTTCTTTGCCCTATTGTCATAATTTATTCTAGCCCTGAGCCTTTCCATAAAAGGCATTGAGTTGGTTTGCAGGATATAAATTTGTACCTTCTAGGATTAGCATAGGTCACTTTCAAGCACAGCAAGTTTACATATGCCACAAAAAATACTTCCAGAAATTTCAGATTAGAAAATTGATTTCAGAAGCTCTTTTTTGAGTTTTCTGACTCAAACAGACTATATATATGACAAGCTGATTTATAGCATCATGCTTTGTCTATAACAAATGTAAATGTCTCTGTTACCCATCTCCCATCCCTTCCAGAATTCACATCTATGTAGTATTTAGATCAGGCCTTAAATCTGTTACGTTGCCTGTTCACAACACATCTGTATTTCCTGATAAAAATGACTATGAATTGTGCCATTAAATTTATTCTAGACATTGAAGTAAGTATCTGTCTCCCATCCTGTTGTCAGAGTAATGGCTGGGGCTGATGTGCACATTACCCTAAGTAATATTTTAATAATGTTTGCTAGTTATAATGCTTCTAATCCTCAGAATCTGCAAACATTACCTGATCATACCACTAAGCTAGGTACTGTAAATAAGGAATTTATTATCTTCTCTTTTATTGACAGAAGAAGAAAGGTGCTAAGGTAACAGAAAAAGAAGTGGTCCATAGACTGTTAAAACCAGAGCAGGGAGTGCAGGTCAGGGTGTCTGTTATTTACTTGACTAGTAGGTATAATATCTTCTGTGTGATCTCTATAGTCTTGATACTATGTTATATAGTCTTAATACCTGTTTACACTTCCACAAGGTTGATCAAGTTTTTCAAATATTTGCAGGTGTTTAAAATGAAAGGAAAAATTACTAAAAAGTTTTTGCAGGTTCTGTGTTTTCTTATACTACTTTTCAGCTACCTGTGTAGGTAGCTGATGTGTCCTCGCAGGTGTGTTTATGTAATAGAACAGCTTGTTTGAATACAAACCAATTTAACAGCAACACACATCATTGTCCAGCATAGGCTTTGCAAATTTCTCAAGTCTGTAATTCAGTTCTTTGACTCGGACTTTTCTCCCTCTGTATCCTGTCCAGCCACAGCAAGGGAAAGAATGAGTATATACGTTTATTATACATTTCTAGTATGACAATTTCCAATGGTTTTTATGATTTACAGAGTAAAGCAGGGTTGCTTTCTTACCTACACAAAGTGAGCCAGAGTAGTCTGGCTGAGTGGAACAAGGCCTCAATGGGTCGTATGTATAAACAATAGCAAAATGTAACCTGAATTGTTGTACATGAGCACAAAGTCTCACTGGTTAGAAAATAGCGGAAGAACAGCTAACAGAGGAAAAGCCATCCTTCGTGAAAGGTATCTCTGGTCTTGATCTCTTTGATCTTTCCAGTGAGGAGACTGTATGCATTTTATTTACTCACTAAATAGTAAGTCAAGGCATCATTTACCATTCACACCTGATCTTTTCTGATCTGCTAGCACCACCACACATTTCTGTTATTGTACCTGGCACTGCAGACAGTGCACTCAAAAGAAATACAAAAGAAAAAAAGAATAAATACAAATATGAACCTTAAATTTAAAATAAAAGCAGAATTCAGTTATTTTTGTAATCAATTATGTTTTGCTTTCAAGCAATTGCATGCTTATAAAACTATCTCTATCAGGATGGAAAAAACACTATGAAATTTCACTGACAACTTGTCAAAGCCTCAGAGACCAGATGTGCTCCAGGGAAGAAGTGGCAAGAATCAGTCACAATCCTGTTCTGGTTTCAGGAGTCCTATATGGGCAAACATAGTGCTAATGATATTAAAATAAGATATATCTTGAAATGACATCCCATTGAGGAAAAATTATATGGAAATCATCATTCCTTAGTTACTAAATAACATAATCTACCATTTTAAGTTTAAAAAAAAAAAAAAAAAAAGACAGAGTAAAAGGCATCTTCCTGAATCTAAACATCTTGTCCTAAATGCCAGCCCACATAAAGTCAATGAAACTCTGTCCTACTTGGATCTGAAATGGGTCTTAAGCCAACTCTTACTGAACTGGCTGAGAAGGGAAAGAACCTTTACGCGAGTGATTCAGTTTCTTTCCATGCTGAAGTCTCAGATACTGCTAGGAGTGCAGATTATTATTTGGGTGCTCATATACCTGTATTTGTTTCTTTAGCAATCAGTAAGGATTGTTTACAATATTGTTCATTCTCCAAACTATACTGGTGGTTTCTTGGATTCTTCATATGTGAGTAAAAAAGTAGATACAAAAGTAACATAGAATTCAAGTAATGTGTTTTTAAATCTTCATAAGAAACTACTGGATAGGAGCAGATGACAGTTCTTGGCAAAAAATCAAACAGAGCAGAAATTTGTTACAGGGAAATGGAAGATCAGGGCTGTGCTTAACCAGTATACAAAACTAAACTGAAAATGACATTTTTCTCCTTTTCTACTTCTGTTGTTTTGTTCTTACTTTTCTACAAATAGTCGTATCAAAAGTTGTAGCTGTTCATCCTGTTTGGGAGCTGAGCCCTACAATATTTAAGGAGAGCAAATAGCCTTGTGCTGGTTATAGCACAGCTTATAACCGGTAACAGAAGTTCAGATTTCTTGTACCAAGGCCTAAGTGATAATTCTGGTATCTCTGTATCTGGGTCATTTTCTCCAACCTGAATATGCCAGTTTTACTGCTTGTTAGTAGAGAAGGCAGGGACATAGTGCTTGAGGCTTAAAAGACAGGAGTTGGTCTTGCTTCCAATTTGGACTGAAGGTTGCCATCCACCAAACTGGGTGCAAAAGAGTTATATTTAGTGGTTGGTAATCATCACCCCCGTAAAGGTTTATGACTAAAGAAACTGATTTCCTTCCTCTATTTAACCCAGCCTAGCACATTTTAGAGTATTAATTAATATCACTTTTCTGTATGGTTATCTTGAAAATGTATCTCTCTCAGAATTGAATGATATTTTCGTGAGCAGTCAAGACATTAATATAATTTTAAGGTGGTAAAAATTATTCAAATTGCAGCATTAATACTTTGTGTAGTAAATTGTCTGTTTACCTGACAAATGGCCTTTCTAGACTTAAAATTCTTCCTTTGTCACACAGCTTCCATGGGTCATAAGTTTGTATCATGGATTTAACTGATTCCCCCCCCTCGCCTCCCCGCCATGGATAACCAGCTTAAAAGTTTCTTCCCATACTTATTAAATTTTCATCACAGAAATTAATGAAACTTGCTGCTGAACTCCACAGTTAATACGGACATATCAGTTTAAAAACTGAATGTTGGCAATGTCATTCTAAGAGAACAACCATCCTTAAAAGGCATTTTCTTAACTTCTACAGTGTTTTGTTTAGAAAATTGTGATTAATCTGTTTCTAGCTATGGCTCCACAAAGTTTAATGAATACAATCTTTCAAAATAAAAAATGGAAAGTTATTCTTCTTGATTAGCATTCAGTGTCAGAAAGACCTGGGATCTAGGATGTGAAGATAGCCCTTTTTCTGTCACCAGGCTGGCTTTTGGTACTTTACATCTGGTACCTGGTTTGGGGTTTCAGCTGGACCCCATTTTTGCCATGCTTGGAGCAGGGTTGTTTGCAGGACTGCAGCTGCCGGTATCTCATCCAATACATGCGACTTCCTGGTAATTTGTAGTGTTTGTCCTAAATTCCAGTTTAAAGGCAAAGCCAGAGGGCTAAACTGAAAAAGGCAGGGTTGATAGATACAGAATTTGGAATTAAAAGTGTCCAAAAGTCACTATCAGGTGCTATTAGTGAAGATCTATAAAATTATTTCTTCAATCTAATATTGCTATTTTGACTGATATTGTTATTTTCATTCTGACATGTGTGTTGGATCAATATCTGGAACAGATCTTCTGGACCAAATCCTGTGCTGGCATAGAATTGGCATAGCTCCATTGAATAAAATTGAAAGTTATTTAAAATGAGAACTGGCTTAGTGTCGACATCTGGGTACTCAGCCCAAGTACAGTATTTGGTGTACGCATAAGAGTGATCCAAGAGTCTACCAGTGTTGAATCTGCTATGAGGAACTGGAGCAATAAAGGCTCATTATTTCTGTATTCTCTGAATGAATAACAGCAGATAGAATTGTTTGGTGGCACACACAGTACTCTGTTGATCATCAGCCATAAAATAAACTAATAAGTTAACCCATTTTCATCAACATAATTCAGTAAAAACAAATATAATTCAGTATGTTCTATTTGTTAAATCTGGCTCTGTCTGTCCAATCTTGTCGTGTATGGTTATATTCATCTTACTTAATGTTTCCGGTGTTTATTACTGCAGGAAAATCACTAGTAAGTGCAGAAATCGGACTGAAAAGACAGTATGAGTGATAGAAGAATGCTTAAAAATAAAGAAAAATCTAAGAATTACTCAGATAATCATCACTGTGAGGAATGTGAAGGTCAAAAATAAGCTAAAGGGAAATTGTGCAATATATATATATACAAATTCAGAAGAAATAACGTGAATAGTCAAAGTGTCTGATTTTTCAATATTAAGTACAAATACAAGAATAAATGAGCCAACACGAGTGAATTACCAGCCTCCTTAAATTAGAACAACTTTTTAAAATTTTTTAATGAATAAGCCATCAAAGACAGAAATGAATAATTCCCAGAACTGACTGAAGTCAGTACAGAGAGCCCAACTACAGGTTGGCCACTCCAAGACTCTCTAAGAGTGTTCAGATTCAAGATACCTAGGACTTGAGTGTCCTAGAAATCAGCTGCATTTTTTGCTTCATGGGCCCAATGCTCACCACTTCAGGAAAGAAAAAATTTCTTTTAAGAGGAGCGTGCCTATAGGCTCCATTGTTTACTGGATATGAGTAGAATCACAAAAGTCATCACTAGCGCAAAGGTCCTAATTTTCAAGGCAGTGAATATATACCTTAGGCTACTTAAGCTTCTAACATGGGAAAATATCTGCTGATAAAAGGTTCTGGACATGACAGCAATTCTAATGTCTATTATTTACACAGCAGATCTACTCAGAAATACAGTTTGTTTACAAAGAAGAAATTAACTCAGCTGTGGATTTGGCTTTTTGACTGAAACCAGAAGCAAAAAGACGCTGTTGACATGGTAGTAAGATTAAAACATTCTAGGCCTGTATAAACTCACAATAAATCTTCTTGTTCTGTGCCAGAAGAGTAGAGATCATATGCCAAAGTACGATTGCTGATTTTGGCCTGAAGGGAACAGCTGAGTGAAATTAGTGAAATGGCCTGATGTGAGTGTCCGTGGTTTAGGGCATGGGTTTAAATGCTGAAGGCACAGCCTCCTACTAATAGGAAGCCCTGGGAAGATGTTCAGACAAATGATATGTCACTCTAAAGTGCATGTCATATCTTTAAATAATATTTTTTAAGGACGCCAGCTGTGTTGTCATAGAGATGGAAGGAAAATGTATCATGACAGAATTTCTACCTGATAGAATATTTTGAAAATATAACACAGGCCATGTTTCCAGAAGAAAAAAAAAAACAAAAACAAAAACAAACTATGGTAGGATTATGGCACACAAGGGCAGTACAGCTAATGCTAAAAGCTTATTAGTCATCAGCAGCACCTCTTAAAATAGGAACCACGGAAGGTATATCACTATATAAAAGATGGTTAGAAACACTTGCTGTGGAATATGGGTGGAGAATTAACTGCTAATATTCCTTTCAATTTTGGACTTTGAAGAGATTGTTATAAATACTGGGGGGGAACGACACCTTTATTATAATTACAAATTACAGAAAAGGTGAGGATGGCTCATGTATCTACTGTTACTGCTTCCGTAACAAGGAAGGGCACAGCAGCAACTTTGTTTTCCAGCAGGAGTAGATAGCTCCAAGCTGAGAAAAATATTCTTGTATCCTCCGCCCTCGCCCGCCAGGCAGAGCAACTCTCACACAAAGTCACAGAGAGGCTGAAATTATGTCCTTTGGGTGTATGACTTAGAGGCCTTCTGGGAAACACAGCATGAGAGACTAATGCATGTGATTTAAATTCAGATTAAAATCTATACTTCCCTTTGAATTCCCTTTCATTTCATGTTTAAAAGAAAGGTAGACCATGGGTTACACTGAGGCTTTCTGAGCAGGTCTCTGGAAGATGTGTATCCACTGAAGCAGGAAGAGCCATCAGCAGTAGAAAGTAGTTGTAATATGCTTCTGCTACTGAGCTGCTACTCTTGGCATGTACTATAGGGAATTGGTATCTCCTTAAAGGGGGCTGTGGTAGTTAAGTAAGATGGCCAGGGTAAGGCAAAGGTATTGCTTCATTATAGTATGTTTGATTGCCTGACAGCAAAATGCATAATAAAATTGCATTTGTTTTTCAGCAGACAACTTCAAGTAAAGCATTAACTGTACCACTCTATCCCTTCTCTCAGATGCAGGAGGTCAGTAGACAAAGGAGAGTTTTGGAGAAACTAGCATTTTATAATGCCATTAAGAAAAGCACAAGTGCAAAACAAGAATTATGAAGCAATGTAATTAAGATGACTTAGGTGAAGTCCAGAAGCTACTATTTCATGTGTCTTGCAAAATATCTCTGTAATAGAAAATATTTAAGCTATGCTTTGCCGCTTTTCTTTCAGCCGCTGAAAAATTTTCAGCGTTTATTGCACATTGACTGAGCTGGTCTCCCCTTGGTCTCCTTTGTAGTTTTATGATTAGGCAGTCTCGTCTCCTAGAAGGGGAAGAAGGTTTGTTTTCAATCGCTGAAAAGGAATGCGGGGTTGAATTCAGATATCCAGCTGCTTGAGCAAGTACAATAAAAGCCAAGCTCCTCTATTAAAAATGACAATAGCAACTTCTTCACTGCTGATCAGACACTAAAAGAACAGTGCAAACAAGTTTGTCCTCTATACTGAGCTAGTTGGAGATACTTGGCTGAATGGGCTTTAATATCATAAACAGCATAATGAATGCTTTACTCAGACACTACATAGCATAGTAAAGGGAATTAGATAGCATGAAAGAAGTCTTTATTGCTAACTACATCAGCCCTGAAACTATTAGCAGTATCAGTAGCTACAGCAGTTGAGTTAACCAAGTCTGCTAATTACTCCTCTTTTGAGGAGTAAGATTACATAATATAGGATTCCAATTCCAATAACATGAAGTGGAATCTCTCTGTTCAATTCAATACTGGCATAATTTGATTCCAGTACTTTCCCTATCCTCAAGTTTCCAATATAGCAGGTCTTCTCACGCAAAGGAAATGATACTTCAGTCCTCCAGAACAAGCTTCTGTGCTACTTCTGTAAGAAAGAGAGGAAAGAAGGGGGAAAAGATGCTGCATTCTTCCTCCTCAGTGTTCACAGTCACTGCTAAGTACCCTGGTATCACAGGTGAGAATTAACATGTGTGCTTTCGCTAAATACTTTTCTTTTGATTTATATTGCAGAATTGCCTCTGAAGATGATGTTAGCAAAAATTAAGAAAGGTAATTATGTTTACATAGTAATCTAAGACTCGTATACAACAATTAGGGACTTAGCTTCTTTTGATAAATTCTTTATGTATGGCTCTAAGCTATCTCCTAATAAAAACAAGAATGTCAGACTAAAGTACATTCTTATTCTCGGTCTTCTTCTGTATTCATCAAAGACTTTGAGGACAGTTGTTGCCACTGAAGATAGTAGCTGCAATCTCTTCTCCCCAAAATAAACACATCACAACACTTTTTTTTCTCTTTCTTCAATAAAGAGAAAAGGACTCTGCAGAGATTCAAGCATTATATAATTAGTCATGATGTGGAACTCTTACTGTGTGTTTTGAGAGTAATCTAAATGCTTCCTCCACTGTTAGCAAAAACAGGAAAAAAAACACTCTGAAACAGAAATTTTCAAGCATTGCCTGTGTAGGAGCTAACAGAGGTTAGGGCAGATCCCCTAATTGCTTATTAAGGAAAGGAGCAAGTTTCTTACTCCTGGAAGGGCAGACTGTTTAGAGAAATTTAAATGCCTGATACTCAGACTTCCTCAGCAGCCAATGCTTAAACACTGAGAATCGCTTATCTTGAAACACTCTTGGTCTGTTCAGGTAACCTGTGTTCCTAACAATGTTATTTAAGTTTGGCACTTAGAATAGAGCTTGTGAAGACTTATTCCACCCCACCCTCTCTTTCCACGTTAGGGACTTACCTGGATTGGGCCCAATGCTGGTAGCCAGAGTTCCTCAAATACAGACTTGAGTAAATTTCTTCACGTCAGCTCCTCTTTCTCTGCTTACCCTCCTTCCTTTATCCCTCCTTCCAGTTGCTTTCTCTTAAATTGGTGTGCATTTAACTCCTCACAGAAATACCAATATTTGCACATACGTTTTTGAAATAGGCTAATTCATTTATCTTTGCAGAATGGTACTCTGGAATATTTTCATACTGAGACGATGGTTTTCTTTTCCTGTTGTCTACTGTCTTTTCCATTCTTAATGCAGAAAAAAAAAATCATGATTCTATGCTATGGAAGTTACTAAAGTTGTTATTGCTCAGATGCTGCAGACATTTGGCACTACTTCCTTTAAGGTCTGACCGTGGTACTCTGCTTTTAATGACAAAACAGAACATATCCTGTTAAATTCAGCTGTGGCTATCATCAACATCATTACCTGTTTACTATTGTTTCCAGTAATGTAGTCTCGACTGTTGAGTCTCTGGAGATAGACATGGCATTTAGAAGTATAATACTAGTTTGTGTAGTTAGGATTATATTGCCTTCATGATGTCTCTCTTCAAAAGTGGCTATAAAAGTTAGCTGTGAGCTCAACTTATTTGGACTTAATTTCCTTTTTCTGCAAGAACCATTTTATAATAAGGATTTTCTAAATGAAGAATAGCTGTTTTAAAAAATCAGTCATAATCCTGTAGTCTACCTTACATACCCTTAGTATTATCTGCCTTTCTCAGTTAATATCTATCTAATAATATTTTCTGTTATTCCACAATATTATGCAATGTTTGATGAAAGAATTTTTTCTCTAACTCCTGTTGTCTGTGAGCTCCTAATAGATGATATATGGAATAGATACCACGCTGGTAGATTCTTGCCTGCTACCTTACCTCGTGAAGTTAGTTTTGTAAATCTGCGAATGTCAATAGGTGCTGCATTTGAATAGTAGGTAACATGAAATACCTGTACTGTGGAATACACATAGTTACTGGCAGAGAATGCAATTTATAGTGAAAAATCAAAATTAAGCTATCCAGGAGTGCTTAAAATAGTTGATTTTGTTACTTAATGCAAGAATGTTTTAATGGTTTAATTTTACATGTGATCTCTGAAAATGACGTTTTGCTGTTCATGAAGCTTTATAACACTTCAAATACAAGATATTGACAATTATTTCTTGGAAGAACACTAGTTATTAGCTATTATAATGTTTTATATAAATATATGATGTGCATCGTTTAATATTCTTGTTCTAGCTACTTGGTTAAAATAGATATAATAGGGTTAACTTCTTTACAACTCCATAATATACTCCAAAAAGTTAGAGACTTCAAAGTAATTGTTCTGTAGTATTTTTTATTAAAATGACAGCCCTCTGCACACTGTTTTAGTCTCAATATCCTATTAAGTTTCACAGGTAAGGAAAGTCTTTATATGTCACATCTGATATGATTGTCTTATACAATGGCTAAATACACTTTTCTCTGCAAGTCAGCTCAGTCAAGAATCATGTTTCAAAGTATCTACTAGCAAGAATTTGAGAATACCTACACATATATTTCATTATTTTTTTATATTATTTTCTTTTCTTTTAAAAATATACTTTTAATAAAGAATTAAATGTGGTAAGAAATTGACATTTGGGGATTATTGTATGGCTATATGTTTTTCTTCTCTGCCAGAAGGCATGATATCATGCCTTGATAGTCAAATTACACAGTATTCATTTGTTAGCTTTTTCTTGGTTGATATTGTAGTTACTGATTGCAAACTAGGAACTGGGACTGAAAAATGATAGAGTAGCTGCTCTGTCTCCCAGTTTCTTGTATCCTTTTATAGCAGCAGACTGTC
This sequence comes from Grus americana, assembly GCF_028858705.1. Lineage (NCBI taxonomy): Eukaryota > Metazoa > Chordata > Aves > Gruiformes > Gruidae > Grus > Grus americana. The sequence goes on from NC_072857.1 coordinate 35,712,811, forward strand.
CCAGATAAAATGCATTGTTAGATTTTTTTCCGTTCTGTTTGTTTTTTTTTTTTAAATTCTTTCCTTTTTCCTTCTATTTTAGCATTACTTTCTGTATAATTCACAATAGAATTGACTGAAATGACTACATAAATGACAAGAATGTATACTTAGAATCAAATGATCTAGCTGAGATTCAAGTCTTGTTTTAATTCAGAGTAAAAATGAATTTTCTTCTTAGAGCTTCAATGTAGGAGAACACTTAAAGGAATTATTAGTCCTCATTTTCCAAGATATAATTTCCTGGCTACTTGAAAAGAGGAAAAAAAGCAATAAAAATATCCCTATAATGCTCCAGCATAATACTGCAGTGTTATATATAGAATAAAAGCAATTATTTTACAGTTGGTCTTTAGTCCAAAGTTACAGGTTTATTTTATAAACTTCCTTCAGTTCTATTGTTGTCTTGGGATGTGTATTGTTTTTTGGTGGTGGTTTTTTTTTTCTTCCTCCACCCTGTTCATCATTTACCATTGTTCATAGAAAAGCCCGACTTCTGCCTTCATGAGAAAGACCCTGGAATCTGCCGAGGCTATTTTTCCAGGTATTTCTACAACAAAGAGACAAAGAAATGTGAAGTATTCAAGTATGGCGGGTGCCTAGGAAACCAGAACAACTTCAAGAATTTGGAAGAATGCCAGACTACCTGCGAAGACAACTGTAAGTTGTTGTCCTCATTATTCTTTGTTTTACTCTTGTATAAACAATGTTGTGTTTTGAAGGTATCTTGCATGGAAAAAAAAGGCAACTTAGAGTACCCTGAGGTGGCAATAATTTATATCAGAAATTAACATTAATTATATATTTTTAAATAAAAAGACAAAGATGAAAAATATAAACTAAAACCAATGGTAGGTACTATTAATTTTAATGAATATTACAGGACTCCTACTTTTTTTACTTTTCTCATGACAGTTAGTTGCCTGCATATATGTTAATTCTACAGCCCCCTGCAAAATATATATCAATTGCAGCTTAGGCTACAAAACAGCCATTCAGATTGACTGAAGATCATTGATCCACTTCCTCATCCTACTAGTTGCTATCAATTGTTCTATATCAAAATACAGTAACCTTCATAACTCCTGCCCCCTTCACAAAGTACTTCATTTTATTCATAGGACAAATAAATATTCCCACCCAGAGCCTCGAGACCCTTTCGTTTTGCTTGTCTCTAGTGGGCTTTTTTCCAGGACTGTTTCATAATCTATCGTTTTGGCAAGGAGAACTTGAGCGTATTCATGTTTAGAAAAGGAAAGACCCACTATGGTTCTTTTTTTGTTTGGTTTTTTGTTTGTTTATTTGTTTGTTTAAAGATATACATATAGAGCCATGTGCTTTTCCTCTACCTTTGCTGAATCATTTGCAGCCTAAGCTGCACAGCCAAATCATTCAGAAGTGAGGGACAATTTTCCCTTAATTTTTTTGTAGGAAGCTAGAAACACACTTCCTGGGCTCTGATTCCAGTTTTACCTTCTGGACTAAGAGTTGCAGAATGCGCTCTTTTTTTTTTTTTTTCTGACTTTAATCTGAAATGACACCTCCTTGTACATTTGTATGAATACCCAAGAAGAAAGAGAAGATTAGGGACCATTGCCATGGTTTAAATAGATCAAAGGTTTTACCTCAGTGATACTGAATCATTGATACCAATTGTTTTTTGTGGGTTTTCCTCATTGTTTTCTTTTTGTTTTCTTTTAGCAAATTTATTACCAATTGTTCCAGCTGAAGAGCATCCTAACACTGTGAACAGTAGTTCCCCAGAGGAAGAACCCAACCAGTTTCCTCGATTGTTTGGCAAGAATTTGCTTTTGCTGTTTATAGTTATCCTTTTTTAATGCAGACACTCCTTGGCTTGTCCACTCATTTTCCCGTTTATTTGAAGATATGTATGTTAGTTGAAATACATAAGCACAGTGAACTCAGTAACATTAAAACTAGCTTCACAGTCATTTTCTTGTCAGTAATAGATATTTTGAAAAAGGCTTACAATTGCAAAGGTTAGAATGTCTGCTAGTAATATAAATATAACCTTACCAAACCATGTTTGTGTAAAATCGTACATCAGTAAAATTAAAGAAGAAAAGGGAATCCATCCCAAAGTTGCCTGAGCACATCAGTGTCCTATGCCTTTGAGACTTAAAGAAATGCTCCCTTTTAATGGTATTAATACTGGCATGGAGCAAGGCAAACGGGTACCAATCATAGCTTATTTTCAGAGCTTTGCTGTGTCTAGATAACCCGTCACCATTTCAAACCCTTTTTTTTCCTTTTAGTCAATTTGTTGTCAGCAGCTCCAAATAAGAAGTCCAACACTCTGAACAGTAGTTCCCCAAAGGAGGAGCGCAACCAGTTTCCCATTTTTTTCGGTAAGAATTCACTTTTGTAGTTCTTAGCTCTCAGTCTTTTATCTGCGCTCTGGATTGCTTTTCCATTTCCACACATTTTGGAACACATCTGAGACTAAAGAATGGGCTTCCATCTATGTCAAATGTTTTGATAAGCAGAGAAAGTCAAAGCAAAGAAATATATTGCTACTTACAGATCTTCTATAAATATCAGAAAGTGAAAGACTGACCACATCTTGTCCTCTTCTGAAAGTGTGCACTTCCTGAAGGTCTGATAAATAAAAAAATTTAAAGACCAAAAGCAATGATGCAGAGTTCTTTTAGTCAAAATTAATACTTTTGTGGGGATCTAATTGGCATCTAATTTAAAGCTTCTTTTATCCTTTAAAAAAGGACCATATTTAGATTTGGGAATATGGCACAATATGTTTATCATAATAAATTTTTATTTTCACCAAGGCCATGTTAAACTCAGTTCTTGATTTGAGTACAATCAAAGTAAGTGTGAATTAATTTCGTGTCTGCTTCAAGGTATTTTTACACTATGTATTACAATGCAGATGAGAATCTGAGCCATTACAGTAGAGGGAGGGCTAGGTTTTAACAGTTTCTACAGCTGGAGGCTGTCCACTATAGATTGCTGGTACTTGCTCACTTTGTAAAGGGTGATTGAATTTGAGGCATGTCATTTTTATGATCCACAGTTATGCAAGAGGAAACAAGAAACAGTTGGAAAAAGCCTGAGCATTCTTACCAAGTATTTCTGTTGGTTTTTTTTTGCATTTACACTTACTTCTACTTTTGGGGATTGAGTGATGGCTTACAAATTCTTTAAGGTTTATGTGTTTAATATGATTTGCAAGATAATGGGCATGTAAGATAGCATTCTTGTGGTCATTGCTTAGAATATGTCTAATAAAGTTTGAATGTGTCTTGTATTCTACTTTGGTGGGGTTTTGGGGTTTTTTTTGCCTGCACTGTGATCCACATGCACTGTTGGGTTGAGGTAAGTTTCAGTGATAGCTGGATTGTTTGCTTACCACATACAAAGCATCGATGCACTCTGTTATTAAAATGACGGAATATAAAACACTAAAACTTTTGGCAACTTATTTCACTGTAGAATATTTAAATGCTTTAAGGTAATGGTAATAAGTGTAGGGACATAAAAGCGTACATGTTTCCTGAAGGTTTTTACTGACAATATGAATCCTCAAATCCCCAAAACAACTAATCTACAAGCAAAGGGGCATGATTGACTGTTTTCTCAGAGGAACTAGAAAGGTTCTTGGTAGTGTCAGCAATAGTGAATTTTCTGGTAGAGCAGATTTTGGGAGGGAGAGGCGAGGGTAAGAGAAAGAGAAGACTTGAAAGTTGATGGAAGAAAGGCTCGGGGAACAAGGGTGAGTGAAGTCAGTGTAGCTGGATGGGTCAGGTAATAAACGTGGCCTTGGAAGGACCAATGTGTTTCAGTGGAAAGTCTGAAGACCCCGCAGGTTCTTCCCTACTATATAATTTGTGTCTGTCTTGCACTAGCCTGCTCCATGCAGCCACCTGCTCCCATTCTGTTTATCAATCTGTACCTTTCAGGCTGCTGGGATGTGCTAAAATTTTGTGCTTTGTGCAATCCCACTACGGGAGGAGGTACATCTATTTTGCTGTATATTGGCCTGGCTATGTATCATCTTCTTTTTTAAATACATGACCACCATTAAAAAAAAAAAAATTGCAAGGAGTTGTCTCTTATAGAATACCTTACCTCAAAATTGAAATGCTATTTCATCTTGATTTCAAGAAAAAATACATATTATTGGTGGTATGTATAACTCTGTAATCATATCAGATGGATAGATTTTCAACAAAGATCTTTCTCTTCAGAAAATTAAACTCTTTTATGGCCAAACAAAACAAGCTGCTGCTTTTTTTCTGCACATAAACATGAAACTTCTAGTGCTATCTCTCAGCAATGAACTTTCTGTGGAGTATGAAGATTGTTCTGGTCTTACTTTGCTGCAAGATGTAAAATAACTTTTATTCTGGGAAAGTTAAGAGAAAGTGAAGCCAAGAATCAAACCTTTCATTTTTAGATTATACGAAGTGATCTATAGCAGGAAATTACGAGTGCTATACTCTACACTTGATTTGTGAGATCTAAGCGGGATGCAGGATCAAAAGTCAATTTTCAACTCAGCAAATATGGAATGGCACACAGAGGCAGTTCCTGTCATTACTTCTCAAAGTCAGGGCCGTATCTTTTGCTGATATAAATTGACATAGTTCTATCCGCTATAATGGATCTGCACCAATTATACCTATAGAGTACTGTCAAGTGCAGATGACTCATTATTTTTGTAATAGCTTGGCTACTTGAAGATTCTTTTATTTTCTCTTTGCTGCAACCAGAAATGAGATGCTGAAGTCTGCATATATCAAAAATCTGGCAATAAATCTGAAGCTTCATGAATGTTGCACACCTGCGTCTAGCGAAAGAAAATGCAGTAGGCATTGTTTCTCATCCAGCTCACCAGGATCATTTCAAACTTCTTTAGTCCTGTGATCAATTAACATTTCATTGTCACACAACCCCAGCTAAGCCTGAGGGATGGTGATTATTGTTGCAATGCAGGGCTGGGATTATTTTTGATAAATATGAGTCTATATCTGAATATGCATGTTTCAGAAATTCTGAAGTATGATCATGTCATCTGTTCACACCACAGAGGGGGGTGCCTGGGATTCAAGAAAAGACTGTATTATAAGAATTAAATCTTAAACCATCCACATTTGAAGATTGTTTAGGCAGCATTAGTTAGATTGTTTAGCTTCACATTTCCATTTATGCATTCAGATCTCTGCTATCTCAATTCTGATGCTACTTGAAGGAAAACGGCGCTCCTTTAGGTCCCTCATAACTGATCATGTAATGGCTCCCATTCACTTTCGTGCATCTTGTGCAGCAATTGTGTCAGTTCTGATTTTGTATCTGAGTCACTCCAGGGTGACAGATGATGGAGTTTCTCCAGGTTTGGGAGTTCTGGCATGGATTTCCTTCTTGAACTTGGTCCAGTGCCCAGGTATTTTGGACACCTCAGGTTCATCTTCCAGTGTTTCAGTTCTCACACTCTCACTTGCAGTGACACAGAAGAAACAAACCATCAGCCTACTCCTTGGAATGGTAAAAACCTAACAGCAGCACTAAAGCACCAGCATGTCAGTCGCTTTGTGCACTTATTCTTCACGTTTAATCCTTTGTTATTCTGCAAGTTACAAGCTATTTCTTGATAATTGCTCAGTATTTTCCAATAGACCAACTTCTGTTACTTAGGTCAAGCTTTCTGTATTCATATGACAAAACCAATACTAAGGTGTTGAATCTTACATTAGAATCGTACATTGGAAATGCTGGATACTTTTATATTTGATTTCAGAATGTCTAGCAGTAATTAGGAAAATTCACTTCATTAATTATCATAAATATTTACCATATTTTTTAAAGCTGTCCAAGTTTAATTTATTTCACTTTCTACAAATACTTCACTTGAAACTTCTCTAATTGAATTTGAATACTATGTCCTATCACAGAAATGGCAATTTTATCACTAAATATATAGGAAACAAACCTTGCTTTCAGGTAAGCTTTTGCTGGCTTTTGGAATTCAAAGACAGAATAACGCTTGCTGTAGTATTTTTTGTAATCATAAAAAGATGCTTATGTAAAATATCTTGTATTTTCAGGAGGGCAGAGTTAAATTTGCCAGTAAATTTCATATAAATTCCAACGTTCTGTAAGCTTCAAATCTCATGTAAAATATCAACATAACAGAAAACTGGTAAACTGCAGTGTTGTCTCTAACCTTGGTTTTCTTGGTGTTTCTAGAACCACCCCCTATCCCTTCTTTGTGCATGACCCCTATGGACAGAGGACTTTGTAGAGCCAAAGAGTTAAGATTTTTCTACAACTACTCAACTGGAAGATGTCGCCCATTTAGCTACAGTGGTTGTGGTGGGAATGAAAATAATTTCACCTCCAGAAAGTCATGTTTGAGGATCTGCAACAAAGGTATGGGAAGTGACATTGCCACAGATTATCATAAGAGGTAAATATTATGCAGGCTGAAACATTCTTGCAACTTTTGGTAGTAAGCATTGACCTGATAAAATGTAATAGTTGAAAGTCTTAGAAAAGTGAAAATGGAAATCAGAAGAGAGACAGAGCTAGAGAGAGAAAGATGGACAGTAAAATACAGTGTACAAGAACAGAAATAAGACAACGTGGCATTGGTCAGGCATATGGAGACTTTAGGTAAGACAATGTTCTTTTTTCTTTTTTAAAGAATATTTCTTGAAAACAAGACCTGTCTCATTTCTGATAATCTTGGGTGTGTTAGTCATACAACATCTAACCTTACTTTCTTCATTTTATCTTTAGGATTCAATAAAAAAAAAGGTGAAAGACGACTAATAAAAATCAAAAAGAAAAAGAAACAGTCGGTAAAGGCTCTGGGCAAGGAAATCATCCCTGAAAGAATACAACTTTGACTTTTATGGAAATGTGAAGTAACCTACTGTTCACCTGTGAACGAAAGCTTTTAGTGTACACCATTTAAATATATTTACTGTACTGATTATTTTGATTACATATTATTATGCTGCTTATATTTTTATTATGTATTCCTCATTCATGTTAATAAACATTACCTTTTACTTTGATAAAGGCTCTTAAATTGTAGTTTAATTGTATATAATTGTCAAAGCTGAAACAGGACAGAACAGACTGTATGGGTGTATAACTCATGATTAAAAAGTAGACAAGATTCAAATTGACTTTATTACCCCATTATTCCTTTTTTAAATCTATTTTTGTGCTAAAGAAAGCATAATGCTTGTCAAAAAGTAATCACTTGTCAAGCATGATTGTTTCAATCATAGATTAAAAGACAAGTCTGTTGCCGTAAAGAGGAAATTGACACTGGGTTTGTTTTAATCAGATTTGTTTTAGGTTATGCAAGCTAGATTTAACTCCATCAAAGTGTGTATAATTACACTATTGTAAAATGAATGTGAGATCAGAATTAACCCACCAAAAACCACAGAGAGAGTGCTAAAGTTGTAAATGTGTGAAGCAGTGTGACAGATATTTGCAAAGATTTAAAAATACACTTGCTTATATATATATTTATATATATTTAACCTTGTTACTGAACTAGTTAATAATTTCCAGAAATACATTTTAAATTTTACAGGAACTGGAACAAATTCCTTTCATAGAAATAAATACAGTTGCTTTAGAAATAACACTGTGCTTACTCTCCAGTTGGCTTTGAATGTTTTTTTAATTGGGTTTTGATGGGGTTTTTTTAAGACTGACATGAAACAGTGGTACAGTTCCTGTCCTTCTCCAAGGCACCTCTCTGATCTTCATTAAGTCTTTTTTAAAGGAAAGGGGCGGGGGGGGGAAAGTAGTTGGTTTCCTATTACGGTTTTTAGAAAAACCTTACTGCCTATGAAACAAAAGATAGCAGGATATTTTTGAAACTCTTCCTTATCTTCTTTGATGATGTAAATGATTTATTTTTTTTGTGTCAGATGTTTTCTCTTTGTGGTTAAAACTACTGAGGATAGTTACACTGCTGTTTGTGAGACGTGGTGTGGAAAGAAGTATCTGAAATACATCTGAAGGTCTCAGTCGCTACAGCAAGGAGCAAGAACAGCAATGACAAGATAGATAATAAATGATCTGTTGGAGTGAGATGCCTTTGCCTGTGCACTATGAATCACAAGTGTGATTTCAGAAAACCTATGTTTTACATGCCTGATGAACTTTGGACTTACTCTACAAAGAGGCTAAGCTTTACTGCTGAAAATGAAAGTATTTATGCATTCTAAATACCTGCTTGAGGGGGTAAGTAAAAATCACAGGTTTTTATACAGAAATTCTATCCAAACCTCCTTTCTGGTAGCTAAGTCCTTTCATGACTCTCTTATTCTAGGATCTACTAAGTCTGATTTGAAAAATGTTCATGAAACTGAAACATACACTAGAAAATATTTATGTAGAGTCTTGTCCTATAAAATATATGAGAACCACAGACTTACAATGCAATAACCATATAAATCAGACAAGTGCAGTTATGACTGGAAACATATAAACTCCATAGACTGCTGAAAACTAGTAACATCAGTTCTCCACACAGAATTAGTTTGGTGCGTCGTTACCTGCCAGTTTCAGTTCCAGTTTGATATCTTCCCATTCTAGTTGATCATTTCTATTGACCTTACTCTCCTTAGTCTCATCTGTGCTCCATGCACTAGGAGTTGAGTTTGTAGATGTGAGTTGCACTGCACAGGAGCAGAGCAGGAGGTTGAATACTTGGACCAGCTGGATTTTGTCATTGCAGACAAGTGCAGATCCCATGGTTTAAAATTCTCCCAGGCCTTTCCACTTGTAGCATAGCAGCTGCCTTAGCACAGCGGGGTGCACAGCCTCTGAAAGCAGGAGTTGCTTTGGGCACACTAGGACTGGGAGAAGCAGGACTTCCCAGTGTGCTGAACACCCCACTAATGCCACAGTTACCCTGCTTTCCACACTGACGCTGGCTTGTGTCTGCCTGGCTAGGAATGCAGGTGAGTGCACAGGTGTCTGCACCTTTTCTCATATAAATTTTATGATGAAGGCAGTAAAAATATCTAATCTTCCATTCTTAGTAATAATAATTTCCCATGGACTGCAGTATTAAAACTTAGGGAATTTCTAGATCGTGTGATGTACCTTGTAGTAGAGACAGAGCTGAGGTATGTGCCACTCGGTGTCTCCAGCAGTTCAGTGACTCAGTAAGGACAGTCTGAGTCTATGGTTTCAGATTAAAGTAGAAAACGTTGCCAAGTGCTGGGTAACACATGTGTAACAGCTGCCTTCTGTCACTGCTGTCTGCCAGAGAGGCAGTACTATGCTATACACCATGTTCAAATCATTTTACAAAGAAATGTGGTATCGTCTAGCATGATTCTGAGGTATTTGACCATGATTCACATTAAACAAAAACATCTTTTAGAGCTTTTGTGTAAAAGCGAATGAAACTCATTCTTTAGCAGCAGGAGTGCAACATTCAGGTAACTCTAGTATTTATATGAATCTGTGTTATTGGTGACAGTGTTTCTTTAAGGAGAGTTTTTCTCAGCGTCAAGCCCAAATAAAGGTGATGGGGACAGAGCTGTTCCTGAGGTGCTGTCCTCTGCCCAGCTGTGACACCAGCTCTAAACCTGGTGGTTTTCAGTTGTGATAGGACTCTGATCGGAGCCTTGCAGGGGTTGGGAGGAAGGGGAAGGGTTTTGCTCATGGTATTTCTTAAAGCAGTCCACTGAGAACACGAACAAGGATTTGTAAACTCTGTAAGTTTTATGAGATCATAAAGTAGAATGATGAATTTTTCTAAACCAGAATATTCCCAATGAGACAATAGGTATAAAAGATAGATAGGAAAGAATAGATGCATTTGTACACAGATTGCCTTGTGATCCCTGTGTCGTTTCATGGCAGTATCTGTCCTTCAGGGTCCCTCTTGGTCCAGCAACTTTTCCCTGGCTGCCTGGATTCAACACCTACAAAATCCATGCTGGAAGTCTAGGAAAAATCATCCTTTCAGTCCCTGTAGAAACCTGGCTGCGTGGCTGCTCCTCATTCTTCTAAGTCTCCTGTTTGCTGAGCTCTCCTGGAAACTAGCAGGGTGTCCTCACTGAGTGTGCTTAGTTGCTTCCCAGGACTGTGCAGTCTTCTCTCCTTCCAGAACAGCTGTAGCTAGGACGGGACTAACAGGTAGTCCCCCATAGTCTCCCACCCCATACTTACATTATACTAAAGAAACTTCTTGTGCATTCATTTTGTAGTAACGGTGATTAAACAAGTGATCCATTGAGGGGACTCTTATGTCATTGTTGAGATAGAAAAAAACTTTATAGTTACAGCATCTCAACAGTACCTCTGTTTCATTTGGCGAAGAAAACATTACAAAGTGATTCATCTTTTAGGCTTGTTACTTAGTGCAATGAGAATGGAGACTGGAATGTTGTAGACTGTATAAAAACTGATCTGATTATAATCAGAGATTTAATATGAGAGTGCACACTCTTCTTGGTGTGTGTACTCAGTTTGGCCACCGTACCAGTTATCCAGCTGTCTTCCCATCTTGTTTTTGTATAGTTCTACAGCTCATTGAATTAGTTTTTCCAAACAGCAGTGTGATCCAATCTTCATCAGCTCCCCAAGAAGTTTCTTTTGTGCCCTTCTTCATTCACTTATTTTCATTCCTGTATCTTCAATATCTGCAGAACAACCAAATGAAGAATAAGAAAAAAGGTCTATGCATTTCTCAAAGGTAATTAAAGGGTGACTGTAGAAAAGGCGATAATCAAGCCACAACACAGGGAAAAGATAGGAAATCAGATGGCTGTCTAGTGCAGAGGTCAGAAAATTAAGCTAGCTATGCTAAGGCATCACAGTGGCTGTACATTTCCAATTAACTAGAGACCATTCATCCAGTCATTTAATTCCAGAACCTGCCCTGCTTGCTTTGGAGGAAATATGCAGGGTGCTGTGAAATTTCTCCCATTTTCTGTGATGGGAGCCAACAAGCTGAAGCAATTTTACAGAGGTTTCATGCATTTCCATGTATTATCTGACCTGCAGTAAATTGGTATGTGCCCTTAGTCCATGCTAAGCCAAAGCAAAAATGTCTTTGAGAAATTTAAAGCCTTTTTATTCATTCTTTTCCTCACTTTTTTACTGATATGCCTTCCTTTTTCTTCTTTTTACTTTCTATTCCCTGCTTCTTTTTTCTTTCCAGTTCATTTGAGCCAGTATTTCTCTCTGCATCTCCTATCTAGCTACTATTCCAAAACTGATAGATTTATTTAAATTCTGAGAACATCTTCATCTTTCTGGATTCTACCTTTCAAACATATTAAAGTGGACATAAGAATTATGTTCCGTAACCAGTTGCTTTCTGTGGTATCCTCTCTTGAGAGAGAACCAGGTTCAAGTAAAGTGGAATATGCATTTATGGTTATTAAGTGTTTACACATGAATTTTAGTATTTTATTCATAGGCAATACACATGAGGAGTTCCCTTGGTTTTGTTTATCCTGTAATCTCTTTTGAACCTGTAGCAATGCCACATTGCAAGTCACTTGTCACAGATTTTCTTCACGTGGCTGTTTTGTCACTGACCGCGCGTGAGTTAGGCGTCCTGTCCCGAGGGGAACATGCCGTACGGATAAGATGATCTCGGTATTCGCGGTGAGGTGCAAACGTTGGTGGGAGTCGTGCCGGCAGCCCGCGGGCTGCTGCGGGACGCGAGTGGGCGCAGCCCGGCCACTGCGCGCCAGGTGGCAGCGCCGCGCTGCGCAGCGGGGCCCCACGGGCCGCCCACGGACCGCCGCGCGGGGGCGCCGCCGGCGCAGGTGTGGGGCAGCAGCGACAGCAGCGGCGCCTCGGCAGAGCCACCCCTGCGGGACAGGGGCACTGGGCCTGCTGCTGCAAGGCACCGCTGGCAAGAGCTTCACAGGGAATCAGGCCCCTGCAACAAGCTGCCCTGGGCAGCGCGGGCACTGCTGTGCTGGACTGCCTGTCCAGAAGGAAAATTTGGGGAAAAACCAGCCTACCCCGACAGTCTGTTTATTGTCAGGGGAGAGGCAATTGTCATAACTGCAGCACTAAAGAGATTCTTACAGCCGATCATTATTTGCAAAACCGTATTTATCCTTGAACTTTTCAGATCAGATCTGTGGTAAGAGGTAGAATTAGATTTTTTTTTTCTTTGCATGGCTTTAAGCTTTCCTTGGTTAAAGTACAGTCAGTTGGGCTCATTTAGATCCCTTTCAAACTGCTCACGCCCACACTGTTGATAACCAAGGCAGCCTGTATTGGTGTAATTTATGTGCCTTTCAGCTAGAAGAAGGGGTAGCTGAAGTAGTGTGGGGGCCTTCTGAGTCTTTGAAGTGCAAATTACACCAGCTGTGATGTCTCAAATACCTGTAGAGTAGGAGTAAGAAAGTTCCAATGATAGCTAAATAAGTAGAATATAAGACTTTTGAACTAAAATTAAAAAATCTCAAACCCCCACACAACTTCACTGAATTTGACATGCCAAATCAAACATGGCCTATGTAATAAATCTCTCCAGCTAATTCAGATGACTTGTATTGAACATGTGTGCTTGGCTAGAATACACAGATTATTTTCTAGGTTACAGTGTGCAACATACTATGTTGTAGTCCATAGCCTAGACCTAACTGGTCTAAAATAACGGAGCCAGGCTCACTTCTGATGAAATTCCACTACCTGAGGTGACACCATGTATTTCAGAGAAGTTAATTTCCGTCACTGTTCAGAATCAGAGCTAATCCCCGGCTTATATCTGTTTACATTGCCTAGAAGTTTAGAGTGCCAGTTTTTAGTTCTTCACTGATTATAAAACTCAAACATTCTCCTGTTGATGTAAGATCCTAGAAGCACCAACACTCGCATGTGCCAAATGAGTATTACAGTCATATGCCTGCTCTTTTAGTGACCCTAGAGTGTGATTTCACAATTCATATTATCCAGTGGCCATATGGATGTAAAGTATTCCTGCCCCTCTTTTCTGTCTTCTAATTTTTCCTGACTCTGGCTTGGGGTTGGTTGGTGGGGGTTTTTTGGTGTGGTTTGTTGTTTTGGGGTTTTTTTTGCTTAGTTTTGGGTTTCTTGCTGTTTTCATTTTTGAGGAAAAGATTTTTCAATGGCCGGATGAATTTCTTCATCCAGTTGACAACATGTTCTACAAATGTTTCTGCTGGTAAAAAGAGTGGATGAGCAACAGGTAGTGATAATCAAGCAGAATACTTTATCTTGTTTCATGAGCAAATTAAAGGGTTATAATTCTGATGAGCACTTACAAAACCACTACCTTAGGGAAGTCCTTATCGCCTTCCATAAGGAGTAGTGGTGTTATGGGTGTTAACATTATTTGAGCTTAATGCTCCATGAACTCCTCATTTTTTCAGCATAGTATTGTCAAGTGCACACAAAACCGTCTATTGATTTTCAGTCCCTAGAGGAGCCTACAACCAAACTGGAGAGGGGCTGTTTACAAGAGCATATAGTGATAGGACAAGGGTAATGGCTTTAAACTGAAGGAGGGGAGATTTAAGTTAGATATTAGGAAGAAATTCTTCCCTATGAGGGTGGTGAGGCACTGGATCAGGTTGCCCAGAGAAGTTGTGGATGCCCCATCCCTCATCAAAGATGAGGCTTTGGGCAACCTGGTCTAGTAGAAGGTGTCCCTGCCCGTGGCAGTGGGATTGGAGCTAGATGATCTTTGAGGTCTCTTCCAACCCAAACCATTCTATGATTCTAAGCGTTCAAGGCCAGGCTGGATGGGGCTTTGGGCAACCTGGTCTAGTGGAGGGTGTCCCTGTCCCTGGCAGGGGGGTTGGAACTAGATGGTCTTTAAGGTCCCTTCCAACACAAACCATTCTGATTCTGTGATTTGGAGAGCACAGATTCTGCCTGTAGCACAGGTATCAATGGTACAAATAACAAGTGGTAAATGCTCTCAAAGAAACATTTTTAGATCCTGATATAAAATTCTTTGAAGCTAGTAGAAGGACTGGCATTAATTTTGTTTTGACTTCAATTATGGCAGTTTTCAAACCAGCTAGCTCATACTTGTACTTTCAAATCACTGGCACTTAAAAAAAATGCAGTCTGGAGTTCTGTGCAGCAGTAGTAATATGCCTGCTGCCTTTATTCTACCCTTGTATTTCAAAGACTTATTTACTTAAATACCGTTGTGGGTTTTTTTCCTTGGGTATAAAACAAAGTGGCACTTTAAATTATGTACGTGCTTGAATCTGAAAATTTGATTCAGACCTTTAATGCAGTTTTACATTTGAGGAGTAACAGTATGTCTCTGTAGAGCTCCTCAGCACTTACAGTATGGGACATAATGCATCCCCTGTGGTCTCTAGCAGAGGTGGGTCAGGTCGATCATATTAAAGAGGAATGAGGCTATTGTATATTATTTATCTCTGAATAAAGGTCCAAACTGATTTATTTCTCTGGTTCTAGTTCGAGGAGGAAGACAAATCTCACTGGCTCGATACATGAAAAAGACAGGTCCCGTGGTCTGCTCCTTTCCAACAGAGCGAGTGAGTATTTTCCGACTCGTTTCAGAGCGCTAGCTTTTATCCGGGCGGCCGAGCTGCAGCCGACCTCGGGCAAGGTGCGGGCAGTCCGTCTCCTGACAGGAGCCATGCTGTCGGATAGCAGATGGCAACTGTCAGGATTCAGGCAGCTCCCCGCTCCTGCCTAGAAATATCAGAGGAGCCTGGCTTCCCTGGGACATGCCATTTGAGAAAGAAAAGTAACTTAACGCTGACTGCAGGCGGGGTCAGGGTGATGTAACAGGAAGCTCTGATGTTTCGCTGCTGCCGCCGCTCCTCGCTTACAATCTGACACGCTCCCGGCGCTGCCCGCAGCAGCGCTTCTCTGCGGAGCGCGGCGCGGCCGGGGCACCTCTCCCCCCTGCTCCAGCAGGCTCGGTACCTGGATTATACCCAGCGAGAAGATCGGGCTCTCCCAGCTCTCTTATTTGGCCGGGGAGGGAGGGAGCGAAACATCTTCTTTCTCCCTGACTGAAAAGGGAAATCAAACTGATTTATCTGAAACCGTTCTCGTAAAAAACTCAGTGCGGTGAGTACTGATCAAAACTCTTCCGTTGTTTTACCTAAGAACAATATTTTTGTGCCATCTGAATGCATTTATAGTTACGCCTGTGTGGATGATTTTACATTAACCTCAACGTGTGATATGTAGTCTGCAGGGAGAAAGGGGTATGAGGAAAAGCTTCGTTTATTTTTAGTGAGTGAAATGTTGAGCTCATTTTATAACTGATGTTGTTATAATATATCCTTGACGAACTAATCAACACTGAATAGGTAGAAAGGGAGATGAAAATACTCTAATCAGCACTTAAAGGATTCTGTCTAAGACCTCTAATATTAGCTAACCAAATTTCTGTCTTTGCATCTGGAGAGAATTAGAGGCTCATTGGTTTGAAAAGAGTCCTTAAGATTAATTCAATACAACTGGAGCTCTTTCAAGAGAGGCTGAATTAGGTGATAAAGTGGTGTAGATTTTCTTACTGAATATTCCTTTAATCTTATTGACATTATTGTACCGAAAGAGGTCATACTTGAGTTATTTCATAATTAGGTTTTATGTTGTAATTACACAAGTAAAACGATAAAGCTTCTGTTTTGTTTGGACTTTCTGTTTGAGAAAAAGTTAGCTCGAGTTTGAAGCTTGTACGCATGCTGGGTTGTTACTGTTTGAGGTTTTTTCCCCACAAACACTGAACTGATTTATTGAAAGGTAATTGTCCACTATTTAATTTCCTTGACAAACTATTGAACAGTGGGAAGTGTGTGACTCTGTGCCTTCCCAGTATCAGCTTAGAGACTGCTAAGAGTCTTGCCACTTCTTCGGCTTTCCAAAACAGATGCGATATCCTCTGTTTTTACAAATACAGTTCCATTACTGAGATTGCTACATCTAGTCATTTGCTTGTGTGTGTAGGCAGTGGATCTGTGGAATCAGAAAAACAAATCTTGTTTCTGAAGGATAGTTGAGAAATATAGGCAATAAATCACATGTGGATTTGATCTACAATGATTCATTTAGTCACCCATACTTTTTACAGGGGCTGAGATTGGAATAATAATAAAAATAGCTGAGTTTTTTTGCTCTCTACTTTGAAAAACTTAAGCCAGATACCTTGGGGCTGGATTTTGCTGCTCAAATGCAGAGTCTTTCCAGTCATATTGTGCATACTGGTGATCTTGTCATTCATTTGCAGTAATAAAGCATATAACAGCGTAAACCTGTTCAGATCAGTGATGTGCTAAAAGCCTGACTGTTTTGCTCTGAATCTGAGGTCCTTTGAAGGGAGACACACTAGATGTGGATAAATATGAATAAGAGCAGATCTGATCAGTGTGTTTTCTTTCAAAATACACGTTGCAATACTGTCTGAAATTCTCAATTAAAAATAATGATCTATATTTTCGCAGTATTTACTTTTGCAGTCTACTTGAACTCTCATTGACTTCACTGCATATAGGAGCAATCCCAAAGTTTTTATCTGACTTTGAAAATCTTCTGCACAAAAGGCACTTGGTGATACTAAATCAAACAAGATGACACTTCAGATAAAAAGTGTTCATGTTTTAATGATCAGTGCAGTAGGAACAACTGTCTTCAGAGGTATTTCAGCTATATGATTTAGATTCTCAAGTAACTGGTTTAGGTTGTGGTGGGACTGCCCACATGGGAAGTGTCAGGCGTCTATGTGTTTGCAGGTTTGATGCCAGAATCTAAGCTATTTGCAGATTAAGCAAAGACATCGCTATCACAGGATAGCGATGTAGAACAGCATGACTGCGCTTTTTAGTACCTGAATATATAACATGCATTGCAAGTTCAAGAATTGCACGATGTGTGTTGTGTCAACTTCAAATGTTACCATACTCTGAATTCCCGTTTAGCTGGAGTCTTGCTCTGCATTGAGAAATGTAGTGTTTGTCCCTTTGAACAGGCTTTTCCTGATACCGCACAACTGTTGAAATCCTGGCCTGCTGAGAGCCAGTGGGAATTTTTCCATTGATTGTCAAAGGGCAAGATATTCCTAGATGTGGGTATTTTTCTGTTAAAGGAATTATACATACATCACCCATCCAGTCACTTGTGTTCTGCAGTCTGTTGGCAGCTGGGTTTTGATGACTTCTGTAATTTCTGAATGCTCAAGTTGAAAACCACAAATCTGCATGTCTCGTTCTGGGTGACTAATGTCTTACCTGGCTAAATAAAGGGTCCTACTCTGGGAATGCAGTATTGTTCTGTGGGCTGTCTGGGTATTGCAATCCAGATTTTGACAGGGATACAGTTAACAAAGCTGAGGGAGTAAAGCATACTAATATATTTCCTTTGCCACCAATATAATTACTAATTTAGCTCTATATGCTAAGCATTCACGTTAATCAGATACTTCCAACAGTATTCTTAGCATGTGCAAGAGCTGGGTGGGATTGGGCCCACGAGAGTCCGTGAAATCGTACAGATAAAAGATTCAAACCAGTCCACAGTCATTTGGAAGGAACTATTGCTATCAATATGTTTTTAATATTAACATGTGCACAGTGATATTTAAAAAGTATATATCTAGTCACTTCTATAGTAAATACTGAACATAATGTAAGCAATTGAAGGAATTTCTCCAATGAGCAGTCCAAGTCTACGGTTAGGAAAACAAAATAGAATTTCTCTTTAAGAAGTTGTTTCCATCTGTTCCCAATGTGTTTATAGTGTTCTTGATCTGCTAGCAAAATTCCTTCTGTGCTTCTGATTAGCTGTCATTCCTATAGAGTGTATACACAATATTGGCATTACCTCAGTGTTATGGTCACCTCTGTTCTAAAATCACGTGTAACTATGTCATTGGGTTTCATATGTAGTAGTTTCCTCGGTTAAGCTTTACACTTATTGAAAACAGTCTCTTAGTTGCTCATGTAACTGTTCTGTTACTGGGAAATAGTCTTTGGTGTAGCACATTGTCAGAGCTCTGGAATTAAATATATCCTTGATACCACTGTTTCAGGGAAGGAATGAATACTTCTATTACCAAAACAGATGTGACTTGACAAACAAATAACCTAAGCAGTAAAATAAATCTGGAAGTGTGTTTGTATATGTGTTTACGTGCATTAGAAATATAATAATATAATACATTATTTTTGTGTACATATGTATAATATATGCAGGTCTATATCATGCTGACTTTTATTATTCCTAATGTATCAACTAAAGAGAGAACATGTATGTTTTTGAAGAGACTTTCAAAGTAAATTAGTTCTAAACCTCATCCTTTGTTTAGAAAACTGTGAGTCATGAGTGTTAATATTTTAAATTGAATACATTTGAATGTTGTTTCCTTTCAGTATTTAAAAGAAAAAGAGAGAAAGCTTTCCATGGGTGTTCACAACCCATTTTTTTCTTTTTTGTACTCATGTTGGCCGTTCTGATGTTTTCAGTGTAATATGCTTGCACAAAGAGCAGCAGAAATTAGCCTATTACCCGTTATCTTAATGGAGAATTCCACAGCCAGTGCAGTACGAGAAAATATCTTCTTATTTACTTTGTTTCTATTTAAGCATTTGTTTTTAGCAATGCTTTTTCTTTTTCCCCTACTTAGAATCTGGGCAAAACTGGAAGGCTAAACTTTTACATTTTCAAAGTTTTGTTTTCACAGTTATCTCTCATGCATATCTGCCTTAGTCTCCCAAGCTTGTTTATACTGTTTACATTTTCCCAGCAAAGTCATTCTTTTTGTGCCCTGGTTCTGTGCAAACACTTTCAGTCATTACTGCAGTATATGCTGTCCAAAAGAACAGAAGTGATTTATACAGAGTTGGTTTTCCTTGGAAAGATGCATTTGAAATGCACTTAACTGAATGTAATGCATTAAAAAAAGACTTTCCATGAAAGAAGCAATGTACTCACTTTAAGACAAGAAAATAGATTCTCCGCTGGTGTAAATTTGCATGTGCCTCTGAAGCTGTCACCTTTTAATATAGCATAGATGCCACCCAAGACTTTTCTGACAGTTTTGACCACTCTTAAGCTGTAGCTGACCATTAAGGTACTAATTTAATTTTAGAAACTAAAACAATATTGTATTTCTGGATATACGCCTGGATCATGCAGGCCTTATTTAAAAAATATCCCAAACAAAATTAGTGACAGAGTTTTGTTTAATGAAGCCCATACCAGCCTGACTTCCTATTAAATACCAAGGACAAGGAGCAAAACACAGTGATTAATGATTTTTTTAAAAATTATTATTATGTTCAAAGCAGCAGCCTCATATATTGTAGTATACCGTCAGCTGTGTTTAGGCTGAATGTCTTTTTAGTTCCTAAAAATTGTATCATCTTTTTTACATATTCTTTGATAATCGTGAGCTTGAAAACTGCACAACCTTGATGCTTGTATGGGCATAAAGTGTCACTCTTTGTATTACCATTTATATTTTCCCTTCACTCTTTTGCCTCCCCCATTACAGTGGTAAAATCTCAGAAATTAATTTTAATAATTTTTGTATTATTTTAATACTGGTAATGCTGGTAGAGTTTCATTAAAGCAAATCAAAAACTGTACTGAGAACATATTTGTTATACCAAAACTCATTTATTTTAGGCTTTAAAAATATTTTTCATATTAATATTATCAGAAATTAATATAGTTTGTCTCCCAATGTTGCGCTCTATAAACCTTCCTAGATAGAAATTAAAAAAAAATACATTTCACAAATGAATAAGAGCTTTAGACATCATACTTCTTTCCTATATGGTTGCATCCATGTATTTATATACTGCCCTAAAAGGAGCAAAAAGTGTAATACTGTGTAACCGTTTATTACTAAAAGGGTACATTTTTGGAATGATTATCCTGAAGTGTTCTGTATAATGGGGATATCTGCCCTTTTGTTTCTGTTAGTGAAATCCAGCAGGTGTCACTCTGGGGATTAAATAAGGAATATTTCACAAACAGATAATTTTATTTGGGAGATATGATGTAGATTTTAGAAGTATTTATTCTAATATATTTTTTCCAGGATAATTTTTGACCATATGTGCCTTTTTAATTATGAAGTTTCTTTTTTTAATTATGTGATTTAATGGGTGTATTCATCTTTCTGTGTATCCCTTTGAATGTGAAAAATGACACAGTAGTTAGTATTGGACTATACAATGAGAAGTTTTACTCACAGGTGTCAATTTTGAAACATAAAGAGCTGGGAATCAGTTGAATATTGCCTTTATGATATTAAAAAATGCTTTTGTCATCTTCTCTGGGAACCAAAATTATTCTTTTTGTCAGTGGAAACTCTAGTTGCACAAGTAATGTGTTTTCAGTTATGATGCATCCAAGGAGGTGCTCTGCAGTAGGCTGCTGCAAGTGAACATATTTATTGAAACAGTCTACGTATTGTTTTCTGTGTGAATTAGCTAAAATTGATATGATAGGTGGCTAATTATCCAAAGTTTCACAGTGAAAATATTTGGAGAATAGAAACTTTTACACATTGCACCGAGTTGCTAGTACAAGAAAGTCAATGCTGTATTTTCGGAGGAAAGAAAAAAGTCTTGTTTATTGTGCAGACTGTTTCTTCAGGGAATGGTATAACAATGTGTTGGTTGCATTCTGGTGGGTTTTTACATGAGTGTATAACTCCATATTCTGTGGATTCCACATTGTGTGGAATAGGAGAGTGATTGTTAAAAACTTGTGGGTTTCTAGAGGGGATTCTTGTTTATTTCCCAAACTGTGTTAATGCCACCTTATACTGAAACAAATACCTCAGCAGGCAGCTTTGGAAGGCAATCCACAAACACAAGTCTCTGTTCAAATAGAAGTTGTTTTTCATAAATACATGCATACATACATACATGTATTTTTATATATGCATAAAGATGTAGATGTATTTTTAACGTGTATTTTTTAACGTGTATTTTACATATGTGTATTTTACATACATATATATGCAAAATACATTTATATTTTTTTTAAAATCATCTCATTATAGAACATGTAACCTCAGGCCACTTTAAACAATCCAGTTTCCTTTCTCTCACTTCTTTCTCCTGTTTAAGCCCCCATCCTGTTCCGTTTTTTATTCTATTCAACTTCCTTTCCTGTGATGACTCTGAATGAGTCACTTTGCCAGGCATTAAGAATGTGGCTTGACAATATTTCCAACAGCTTATCCTACACTGGCTCATGCAGATGAAATTAACCTCTGCCTTATCCTTCCTCTTAAAGAGAAATGTCTGTCTTCACACGTCTAGTTTCTTGGAAGGGGAAGGTGGGGGTGAGAACCCTTTCCATAAATGACTATATTTTGAAATTCAGAGTCACCTTCCTTGAAGACATCTATGGTACAGATGCGTGTACCGTAACAGAGTATCAAGACTGGTAACCTTTTTAAAATTGATTTAGTATTTAGTCTGGAAAAAGTTAGTTTAAACAAGTTCAGGAAAGCCAAAATTAAGGCACTTTCCTGAGTGCTATTCAAGTATTCTTTGCATGGCCACCATTCTGCATTCTTCATTTTTTATTAAATGTGTTGTTTATTGCATCATAATGCATTGAAGGCCACCAGGATTGCGCTTGTTTTTTGTGTAGCAAGCAGCAATCGAAAAAGCACATGCTTAACACTAAGTGGGCACTTAAACAGTGAACTAAATTGTAGCCTTTCTTGTGGTTATCTGCATGCCAGTGTAGTGGGGGGGTTCGGGAGTTTTTTGTTATTTTTTTCTTCTCTTTTTTTTTTCTTTTCTTTCTTCTTTTTTTCCTTCTCTGTTTTGGAAGGAGTGGGTAAAGAGAGTTTTTTTAAAAAAATGTTTTTAATCTGTTGATTTTGTGTGTGCATCAGGAAATAAAAACCTTTCTGCTGAAAAGAAACGGGGAAAATTATAGTCCTAGAGAAGAATAACTTTGGAAACCAATATACAAATTAGAGTGAGAACTGCCATCAAGTTGAACTCTGCTATTGCAGTGTTGTCCTTGCTCTGCAGAGCTGGAGAATCTCATAGTCCATAAGTTTTCGCTAAGGGAGATCTGAAAGGTTATATCCTTTCTATCATTTTCTGCATGTTGTGTCGTAAGTGTAATTGACACTGACACAAATTACACGCCAGTGATCAGCATAGAAATAGAAAACTTGTTCATGTCTATTTGCTATTACAATGTAGTTTTTATATAAAACAAGAGTAATGGTTGTAATTGGAAGATCAAACAATTCTGTCTGGAATAAATCATTGGCTGTTTATTTATATTCATTTAAATTTATGTTTAGTTTCTCATACTGGAAATACTTAATTTCTGACTAAAGCAGTCTTCAAATCTCGACAATGTCATTCTTGATTACGGAAGTCACAGCACAGTCTTAGAAGAGCATTATGCCCCCCCCCAAACCCGCATGCTGGATGCACTATCTCAGCATTTTCAGAGTTCCTAGGAAAGGAGGTAGGAAAACATCATTCAGATGTTTGTAACCTTTTAGCATGAACCACTAGGGTAGCTGCTGGGCCTAGGTATTTTTTTTCTTTTTTCTTCCCCCCCCCCCCCCCCCCCCCCAAATTATTTCGGAAGAGAAGAAAATTATGCATGCAATCCAAGGGTAGAATTTAGCCAATGTAATTTAACTGGACACTTTTTATTTAGAGCTACAGAGATAAAATAGTCTGCTGACATGCTAAGCTTTTTCTAGAGTCACATTACAGCCCAGTGAAGGACATGGCAGTAATTCAGGGTTTGTTGGAAGGATGGCAAAATACTTGCACTGTTTCTGTGGGGACACTGGGGCACCAGAGCACGTCACGGTATACTGCCATCCGTAAGAATAAGTGTATACGCTTAGGGTGAAGTCAGCACCAAAAGAGCCCAGATTCAAAGCAGATTTTAAGGTCCAATTGCAATAAGGTTTCTAAGTTAAATTAGATTGGGGAGAAAAGATACTGTTGAAACATATTTTGTTCAATGAAGACAGGCTGGCATGATAGACAGTTATCTGTGATAACTCAGGTTCCTCAGGGAATGTGTATTTGCCAAACCAAAGTGTTCAAAAATAGCATTATACCATGCAGGAACGTGGGACTTCTTAAGCCAGAGGTTTGTTTTGTTTTCTTTTCTTTTTATAATTTCTTTAGCCCTTCTGTTTCCTAGATTTACAAGCTTTGTATTTTTAAACATTTACAGCTTTGAAACAGGACAGTTATCCAAATCCTTCCTTGAACACTAAGTAACAGTGCTAAGTAATGATGAAGTCTGGAAGCAAGTTAGATAAAATGATGGAAGGAATGACAAATGTGCAAAGAAAAAAAATATGAACTTTAAAATGTAGTTCCCATAGGAAAGTAAACTCTGAACAAATTGGTAAATGGAATGATGTTGCCTTTAGCGTGACCTTCTAATTGAAGAGACAAAGCCGAGTCAGGTATCCTGTGGTCAGTCAAAAGCCATTTCTTTACACGCATAGCTACTTGAGTAAACCAAAAGATTCCTTTAGATGGTGAGAAATCTGTATTTGAGTTATGTGTATGACATGAATTCACAGTAGGGTTTCTAAATTAATTGTCTATTCAGTATTTTAATTTGGCCACAAAAGCAGATGCTGTGTTTGAGTACATGATCTAGTTAGATGCCTGTAACCGTGGTGATAAGTTAGCTGATCGTTTCTCCTACAGAGTGAAGGTGAAACATACAGTGGTGACATGTGGAAGATGCTTATTATCACATCTCCTCTTCTCTGCAATAGAAGGATTCTTCCTATTTCTGCTACCATGCTAACTTTAAATGTAGTGACTATAAGACTCCATGATCTCTCAGAATTTAAACCTATGGTTTTCCTTTTTCATTCCCATTCGTCTTGTAACTTGTTGCCCTTCATAGATAAAATGATTCTCCTATCTTAGTGTTTACAAATCCTTCAGGCATTTATAGGTAAATATTTTGATTTGTCTTATTCAAGTTATGTAAAGATGTGGGCTTGTTTTGTAAGGCTCCACATCCAGTTAACAGCCCACTCAAAACTTCTCTCAGTGTGCCAGGGTATTTTTCTCATCTCTGTTATGTGCCATGATTTGTGCACGTGCAATCTCACATTACGTTGGTTCCTTTGCTGCCATGCATCCGCTATTAAAAAAAAAAAATTGCTGAATGAGAGTAATAGAGAGGAACAATGGGCTATTACAGGATGTTCAAGACAGGGTCATTACAGTATATGTTCTTGTGCAATCTTGTTATGAACAAGCTTCATATTTACCAGCTTGTTTCATTTGTCAGCACCCTATTATTAGTGTTGTAAGGCTACAAACTGCCCGTTTTCTAACAAAGTACAATTTGATGAAATACAAATTTTATCTAATAGCTTTGTGGAAAACTGCTTTTCAATATTTATAATAAATTAATATATTTTGTAAGTATTCAGTATTTATCTGCTATTATCATTGGTAATGAGAAAAAGAGACAAGAAATTTTTCACTACCAAACTGCAAATTATCTCTAGTGCACTTAGCAAAATGAAATCATAGAAGCTTATGATGGGCTGTTGAATTTGAAAGTCTAGATTAATAACTGAAGAAAAAAAAATTTTTTGAAGTTTGAAAAGAAAACAGCTTATTCACAGTGTTACTTTTTGACATACAGGGTATTTTTTCCATAATTTCCAACACTTGGAATCCAAGGGGTCAGTTTGATGT
The DNA here is from genome assembly GCF_028858705.1 of Grus americana. Taxonomy (NCBI): domain Eukaryota; kingdom Metazoa; phylum Chordata; class Aves; order Gruiformes; family Gruidae; genus Grus; species Grus americana. The sequence continues at coordinate 35,737,551 of NC_072857.1, forward strand.
AAAAGGTGAAGATAAGAAATAGCACCTCGTGGGCCTTTGAAGCAACTGTGGACTGTTTCTGCGATGCATGATTAAATTAACAATCCTCTAACTGAAGGACACCCATGAATGAGCACAGTTGCAAACATTTAAGAAGGTTTCCAGCTAATGCGAAATAAGGAGCTCGAGCAAGAAGATTCAGTCAAATTTGGGGCTGTGATCCAGAGATTAGTAGAGTAGACTAGAGACCAATCCACAGGGATTTGGGATGCTGATGAAAACTGTGTATGTTTTCAGTATTGTATGAAAATGTCTTAATCTTTAATCAAGACACATAATCTTTTTAGATGTGAAAATGGTCTTGTTTGTGTTCTTGGAATAAACATAGCCTAATTTGGAATACTAGGCTATATTTGTGTAATGGAGCCTAACGAATGGAAAACTAAGGGTACTGTAGGTCAGTATTGAGGTTAGCAGAACTGTGAGGGGGAAGTCTGGCAGCTGAATATCCTACAGCATGTCTCAGTGCCACCGCCTTTTGCATGCGAGGACGAGGGGGGTAGGGGAATCGGCCACTGCAGGAATATACATGGTTCTTGCAGAATAAGAAACATATTAACTGACATGAAGTGTCAGTGGATGAGATTTGAACTAATGCTACTCATCAAAAGCTTTTCCAGATTGTACAGCTTTTGTCCGGTGTGACAAATGGCTCATTGGAAGTGTTAGAGACCAACTGTTTTTCTTCAGGTCTCTGACTCCATTTGGGTTTTGAGTCTTCAATCCTACAAAATCCTTAAAGTCATAAGCAGCATACTTACAGAGTTCCACATACTTAGTGAAACTATATGGATGAAACACAGAACACAAGCCAAGGGTTTGCAAAGCCAGCAACAATTTAAAGGGAGTTACAAATGGGTGGGGGCGGGGAAGAAAAAGCTAATCACCAGCAAGAAAATATTGACAAGAAAATATGTTGGTGAAAATGTCTTTTGTCCACTGGGTCAGCACTACTACTCCTTTTGAAAGGTCAGACATAGAGGGTGCTCAATAATTATTTACCTATGTGCCTAACATTTGTATCTGTTTAACAAAGAATATTAATGTATTGCTTGGTATAGGAAAGGGAGTGTGCACTGTTTAATGTAAAAGTAAAGCAACTAATTAATGCAAATCAACAATATTTCTGTCACATTAACTACAGCACAATAGTTAATGTGTTGTTCTTAAAATAACACATGATCTTACATGCATGTATGTAAGCAGTTTTTGGAACTGAAAAAGCTTTAAGAAATACCTGTGGATTTCCAAAATCTATTTGTAACTTTTTAAAGTGAACACTTAAATGCTTAGAGCATTGAACATGTCAAAAGCATTACATGTGATGATTTTTTTTTTTTTAAATCAGCTGGGTTTTCTTAGAGCATTTGAAAGAGCACTAGGTTTCTTGGGTGTATGTCATACCAGGAAAGGGACCACAAATGTTGTTAAAAATTATTTCTGTTGGTTTTCCAATGGGGTAACCTGCAACTGATTGCTGAAAATTTTTCTCTTGACTCTCTTGAAAGATATTGCAAGCATGCTGTAGTAGAAAATAAATTAGTTCCAGTCCCATAGAGGGGGATGAACTCAGCTTGTCACAGACAGACAGTTGTTTCCTGACATTGGGCACTTGGTTAACAACTTCCAGTGTTTGAAGATGTCACGGGTCGTATGGATTCTATGTGTTTGTGGCCCTTTGGGCTTAACAGGAAGGTCACTAAGTTATCGAGCAACTGCTGTCTGTTTGAAGAGATTCAACTGCCTTTCCTGCCCCACTGTTGGAGAACTTTCAAAGAGAAAACAGTGCTGCTCCTGTGAATTTACCAGTATCTAGACCTTGTTTTCTAGCTAAAAACAGAAAAGAAGGAAAAAAAAAAAAAGTGTAATTATTTTCATTCTCATTTCCTTTGTGTTCCATCTGATCCTATTGACTCTCTTTCCATCTAGCATAATGTCTGTGGAGCAAACAAATGTACCTTCCATTTCTTTTTCTGTGCATTGAGTCTTGGACTGTTGCCTTTCCAAAGCTGACTGTATCCCCAAATCTTTAAGAGAAGGATTCCCACTTCTCTGCAACCCTCTTGAAGAGCTTGCTATGTTTTCCACATGTAACCTGAGAGTATATGTTATCATAAAACAAAGTATAGAATAATCCTTGCTCTACAAACCTATATGGATAATACACAGGGTGATTGAGCCAGAAACCTTCTTTCCCCAGTAGACCTTTTGACTCACTTTATCCTGATTGCACGAGAGCATTGTTATCAGAAGACCTGTTTCTAAGTTGCATCTCTTTCAAAGAAGTGCAAGATATACATGTGGAAATTTTAGTTATGTCATCATTTGCAGGAATGTAACTACCTGTATTTTTGTAGCCAGTGTTAAGGGATAACTAACATGAAATTGGAGTTGTTGGTTATGGGGGGTTTTTTTCTTCCAAAATGTAGCAAGCGTGTTAACATTGTTACCAAGAGAAGATCCATTTTCACAGTCTTTCAGTGAATTAACTATTTTCCTTGTTTCGTGTAAGGAAGGTAACCTTTGTAACATCCTGTTTTATTTACCAGCCATATCTGTAAGCTGCCAGGAATCCTGTGTGTGAAGTCACAACATGGTGCTCAAGACAGAAATCCTTGATCTTTATTAGAAAACCGTTTGGTAACAAACTGAATAAAGCTGTGACTCCTGACAGGTGTTTGTTTTAAATAGCACCTACAAATACTTTTTTTCAAAACTAGGAAAGAATGAAGTGATTCAAATGAAATCAGAGTCCTCTTGTGTCTTCCCCAAAATTCAGGCTCTACCATATTTCACACTGGTGAGGAATGGGGAAAGAGAGTTTTATTACTGATCACTGGCTCTAAAGTTCACACGCCTCTGCAGTTCCTACTCTTTTGCTGGAGTTGGAATCAAAGTACCAGAATACTATGGAAAAAGGCTGCTCTTGCATTATTTCTGGCAGGCTTATAACCTGGGAGTATCTAAAATATCATCAGAAAGCCTGTTCTCACGAGATTCCTGTCCAAATTTCCAGACCAACAGATCTGGAACATTATCCAAAAAAGTGTAGATATTTATACAATCATACAATTACAGCAGAGCTTGTGGTTGAGTTTTTTGGAGGATTTTTTTGTTTGTTTCTTTGTTTGGGGGTTGGGTTTTTTTTTGTCACAGTTGTTCTCTTGTCACTTTTTATATAAAGAATTTTGCATGATTTTAGCTTTTTTCTTTCACTCTTGTCTTCTCAGCTGTTTAAGAACTTCCTTTGTCCCCTTCCCTTGTTAATGTTTTTTTTTTATTCATATTGACTGTTCTCCATTCTCTTAGAATTATTTATTCATTTTTTTACTAACAGCAGTCTGTTAAAGTGGAGTGATGAGCATTTTGCAGAATGAACTATAGAACCTGTTCATACTCATTCTCTAATTATGACTATTGCTACTGAAGGTTAACCCAAGTTAGTGGGCGGATATTATTTAAGAAAATAATGTTTTATGTTTTTTCTGTGGTTAGTTTCAAGTAGATTTAATAATGAGTTTGCATGCTATTGCTATATCAAATTCTCCTTACTAGACATAAATGTTTCATAGTTTTAGACCCAGTTGACTACTTTGTTCAAATATTACTCTAGAAGTACAATACACACAGAAATAAATCTGGAAAGCCTCTGTATTAAAGGAGTGGTCACCATGAGCAAACAGCTTGTTTGCTAGACAAGTATAGGTGATGCAGTTGTCAGTGCTATTGCTGTGTTAGTATTAATCACTAATTAATTCCATTGCCTGAACAAGAGCGCTCAGAGACCATGTTATCATTCTAGCAGAGTCCTGCCAAGCAGCTGGTGCTGTTTCTTGTTTTTGTTTTTTTCTCAGGGAAGTAGGATTGAGCTCACTGGAAATGTTTCTCATCTTTCACTGATATAAATCAGTGAGCATAATCATTCAAAGAAAAACACATCCGACATACATTACCTATATGGACAAATATATATTATGCAGTGGTGACTCCTATTGATGGTTCATTGATTCTGTAATAGGTTAACTAGTAAAATATGTGTGGTTTAAATTTTATTTGCAACATTAGCATAGTCTCCTAAAATACAATTTGAAGATCACATAAGCCTAAATTAATTTGCCTTTTAGGAGGAAAAACTCTTTATCTATGTGATGAATGTGAGGGGAATAAACATTGGTCAGCACAGTGTGTGACTACAGAATGTATTAAGGTGCTCTGTTAGAATTTATCATTACTTAGTTACATGTATTTTCCTGGGGAAAATGTACTTCTCCAGCATCTATGTACTGTGGCAGCTGCTCTGAGGAAATATTTGCATATTGGAATAATGTTCATAAGATTCCTCTATTAGGTGAGAGACTTATGCAAATATATTCACCGTGAATAAGAAGGGGAAAATCCAGCACTTGATAGACTGTTAGTGTTTTTTGCACTGAGCAGACTTGTGCTAGCATCTTTGTATCACCCTCAATTCAGCAAACATTAATAAGTTTAGTTTCAAGATTGCACTTATTAGATAAATTATGTGCCTGTGTGCACTCTGTTAATAGTATGGAGGAACTTGCTTGCACTTGGAAGAACATGAAGTATACAGAAAGTTAGATGGCTCATCCAAATATGCTGCTACTTATTTGATGGTCTGAATTTGTTCATCAATTCCTGATCCTTGGGCTTCAGCATTAGCACCCTCCCACCCCAGCTAGTATAAATTTGTACAGAATTTTTCTGTCTACTTAATGTGCAGATCTGCAGTAAAAACAGCATAATGGAAACCACATACCTCCAAAAGAAGTCAGGTCAGAGAGGACTTGCTACTAATGGTCTCTTCTCAAGTGTGAGATGGCTTAGGTATGTGGTTATGTTTGCTGCTAAACCCGTTTTTGTTTTCCTTTGCTCTTAATTTGTGAATTGACTCCTGGCTATTGCACCTAACTAAGTAGCTTAGTTTTTACAAATTTTAAGTGACTGTTGGGTAACTTTTATAAGACAAGGAACAGAAATTTTCTGGCTTAAGCAGTTTCACAGTACTGATGGTCTATATATGATCATACCATATATTCATACCATGTTCTATAGATACTTGTACCGCGCAACTGTAGCTGTAGCTTGAGAGATGTTGTAAAACTGTCAAACATGCCAAGTCTCCAGTAAACTAAAGAAAATGTGCAAGCTTGTTTATGCTGGGACTGAGCACTCTTTTTGCCACTGTCACCTTTCCTCCAATCCTGATGATTATTTTTTTTCTTAAGTTTTTAAAAGTTTGGGTCCACAACAAACTGCTCATAAGACCAATTAGCATTGTTGTGGAAACAGATGTTTTTGATTTGTTAGCAGTGACATGTTGTTTTCAGGGATCGGGATATTACAGTTTTGTAATACAACTCATGCTTTTCTTTTAGAATGCTTAATGCTGTTTCACAGGTATAATTGAACTGGAACCTTTACACACAAAATGGTGGATTTCCCATCTTGAATCAGATCTAGGCCAGTGAGGTTCAGTATCCTTCTTCTGACTTCTGTCTGTACCCTGTGCACGGTGCTTCCTGAAATGAACAAAATGTATGCAGCACCTTAAGAAACTGAATTTATTTTTGCAATGCTTTGCATAAAGAAAAAAAAATTTCTTCTTGATAGTCTTGGGAACTCACTTATTCCTCTAAAACTCACGTATGTTTACCTAACTACAAATTTAGTGAACAAAGATAGTACAATATTATCCACACTTTTAAAAAAGCCACTGACTGAAAGCAGCTAAATGAAAGATCTTTAGTGTTTACGCAGGCTATATGCTGGGCTATATAAAGTAACACAGTATTTTTATAATTATCAGCCATTAATTGTGTTTACTTCCTTCTCCTCCTCGAATTAGCACAGAAAGGAAGGCATGCTTGTGTTTTGTTTAAAGCCTTGATCAACAACAGCTCCCTAAGTTTCTTTTTTACTGTTCTAAAGTTTACTTGCTTATTAATGGTATTTGTCATAGTGACAAAATTCATGTTTGCCAGCTAGGCAGTACGCTTGTTAAGACTACAACTTCAGTTCTCCAAGACTGGTAATGAAACCTGTGTACAAAGACCTTTTGAGCTTCTAGCGTTGCTGAGGATGGATCAGTTCTCACCAGCTACTCTAATCTTGCTCATTCCTACATCAACACGTAGAAACGGTTTAATAATGTAAGCATGAAGCATTCCACATTTTAATAATTTCTGACACCCTCAACATGGTAGTTACTTTTAAATGACTATTTTCTCTCATGATGGCATCAGGGACAATGGCATATGGAGAAGAGTAAAAGAAATGTAATCACAGTTCCTGTAATGAAGATGCTTTTCAGGGAAAAGTCACAATAACACCCAGGCTTCTTCTGGGCCAAGAGCACTGACAAGCCACAGAAGCACTTAAGGGGAGAAACACTGAAGAAATTACATTGAGCAGTGTCTAATCAATCTGCAAGGAGAGTAGCAGCACAGGGAGAATGATAAATGTGTGAAGACTCGCATTTGTAGTTGTCTCAACAAGTCCATCTCTGCAGTTAAATCAAAAGACCCCAATCAAAATTAACTGTTGGATGTATCAAAAAAATGACAGGACTTAGAAACAGATTTTCACAGTTCTAAACAACTCTTAGCTCTTTAACAGTTGCATGGGAGATAAATTCCATTAAGACCATTAAGACTTTCTTTTAGAAACTGTAGATTTTTGTAACTTGATCAGTTCTGCTTTCTTCCATGGTTTTTAGTACAAACAAAAAATAATGTACAAGTAACACTGAAAGTTATTGAAGCATTGCATCCCTTGGACATAAATGCCTCTAATGCTGCAAAAGCACGTCTCTAAAGAAAAAAAAAAAATCTGAAATCCGTAGGTCAGATAATAGCTTTCTACAATAATTCTTTAGTTATCCCTGTGGGATGTAGTAGATACAGTTAGGATGAAGAATGCTAACAAACCTTAGGATGTAGCAGCAAGTACGTCATAACAACTTTTGCCAAGAAACTAATCCAATCCCACAGTGATCAGCTCCACCTATGTCACAGTCCTGTAGGAGAGAAAGGATGTTGCTTAGAGAAACACACTTGAGCTATTTTATGGTAGAAAAGAGTGGAGATAGATAGGTTTTCAATGAGAATTCAATATAAACCAGGTGGGTTTTTTAATTTTGGTTTGGCTTTGGTTTGGGGGTTTTTTTTGCCTTGAAGGAACAGGTTATCATAAAGAAAATTCCATATTATACTGATCAGATGTGAAATGCAAATTATATGAAAGTGAAGTATGGAATAGACTTTTCACAGCCTAATTTTTTCTTCCCGAGAAATACATTAGAATTACACAGTGTAGCTTTCAAAGCTGACTACCTGAATACATTGAGAAATAAAAAGTAATTCAAAATCATAATTGGATTTTTATAGAATAAGGACCTATTACTTGGAGTGTAGCATCTTTTATAAATAAACCACTTTTAATAGTTAAAATACCATTATATGAAGGCTCCATAAGCACACAGTGTGGTAGTGAGTGATGTTCATAACACAATTCACACAGTTTTGGCTGTTGGAAGCTGTATTGTTAGGCTGCTGGCTGGGACTCAGGATATCCCTTACTGCTTTCAAAAAAATCTCTTGGGCCCTTAATTTCCAGCTTGAACAGTCACCAAAGGTCCATGGAAGAGACCTTGAGCAAAACTTAGACCTAGTGCAGCAAATGCGGATGCTTTTCTTTTTTTTTTTTTCTTTTTTTTTTTTTTCTTTTTTCTTTTTTTTCTTTTTTTTCTTTTTTTTTCTTATTTTTTTTAACAAAAATGCTAGATCTGTTTGATCCTTTCAGCTCTTACTTCTGTGGTGAAAATACTTCATTTGAGAGAACTTACAATTTCTTCAAGGGACTATCGAGATTCACAGCTTGGTCTTATTTCAGCAAAGTATGGCATTTCTCCTTGAATATATATTTCTTCATCAAATGTTGCCTGTACAAAGATTTCTTTCTTTTGGGCACTGGTGTACTGCTTTTATAAGATTATACCTTCAGAGATATCATTTTTAGGACTGTTTGGCAAAGCCCGACAGTGTCAATTACAGTCACAGAAGCAAGCATCTAAGCTTACCAGATAATGATACTTCAGTGAAAATAATCTTTGTCGTGAAAGGATACTACCCTTTCCTCCACCTCCTCTCTGTACCTCAAGATCATTTGACTCTTCTGGTCACTTAAACTCTGGGAGGAGTTTTACAGTTTCCTGCAAAAATGACTCTATTTCTGCATTTGCCCATGTTTCTGGTATACATTGTTTAAAAAAAAAAGCCTGTGTAAACAGAACAAATTAAACACAGCCTATGGTACGCATCTGCCCTAGTGACTGTAATAGATTATAGTTGCTGGGGAACTGCACAAGTCATGTTTGTAATGTTCCTCGAGCTTTCTTCTGGATTCTGACAACCATTCTACTATGATCTTTCAGCTCTTTGTTGCGATCTCACCCAAAATTTCCACAGTGCTCTTCTGGCCCTTCCTGGGGTTTATCTGAGAATGTTACTTAGTAATTTGCCCTTTCTTTGCAGTCTTTGGAGATGGTCCAGTCTTTAAGTGTGACCCTCTTTTCACATGACATTTGTTTTTGAGTGGTTTGATTCTGCTGTGGGTGTGTCATAACTTAGTGACTTTAGTGAAATTGCTAGAAACCCAAAATATAAACATGCTGTGTATTTTTTGTTTCTTCATCTTTTTTTTTTTTTTTTTTCTCTTCCTGCTCCTTCAACTAAACTGTTTCTAGGGAAGCTGTTAACAAGGGAGGGATTTGTAGTGTTATGTGTGATTACCCGGTACAGAAGCATCTGCTACTGCCTGGAAAGTCCATCCAGCCTGTGGCTGCCTCCATGCAGGATGCCCCAGTGGCACTGGGGCCAGGTTTGGCAAATGTCCTTCATATACCCTCAGGACATCTCAAAGGGCACTAGAGGCCTATGTGTGGGCAAGTGAACTTAGCCTTTATCTTGATCTCCTATACATGCGAGGGGTAGCATTGGCAAGATGCAGGATGTATGTCATTACATCTGTGTGTTTGCAGATTGCAACTGTGAGATAAATGGAGTTAATACTAGGGACTGATTATCTACTAACAGTTTGTAGAAAAATTAAAATGAGAAATAGTGGGTTTATGTCTAATGTTTTTGCTCTTTCTGCAATATTCATATGTGGTGTTCACCTTTTGCTATTGTAAAAGATCAATTAAAGATGAAAGGATGATTAGCTAAGCAGGTCCATTTCCACTGCACCAGCAAGTGTTGTGAATGTCCCCAGGGTATTTTTTGTACAGTAAAATTGCTAATGGTGCTGGTACTTAAAAAGCTATAATTAGCTTCTGAAGTTAACACCCTTTCAGCTCTATTGTTTTGAGTGCAGAGATTTGAGAAATCCTCGGTGTATTGCGACCACTATGAATAAATTTCCCCAAGTAAAAGGACTGTAGAGTTGTTCAAAATCACTGTTAGTCTGAGTGCTTCAAAATCTAAATAAAGACTTGAATCTTATGTCTGCAGCTTTTTAAAATTAATATTCAGTAATGATAATTATCAGATACTAGGTTATGAGTCTCCTGTGGTGTAACGTGGATATCTGGCTCTTACATATATTATGCATACTATTTTAATATAAGTTGTATTCTATTCTATATTGTATTATTTTTCACAGTTTTAATCTAGGAATATGTTCTTTTCCAAGTAATAATAATTTTCTTATGCTTCTTGTCCTTTCTTTAACATTCTTGTCCTCTGGCATATGTTTAACAGGTCAGACTACTTACTTGCCGTAGTTCATTCTGACACTTTAATTGTATAATTTATAATAACAATAATGAGACAATGAGTTTGGCTGCTGTCACCAGGTGATCACTTTAAAAATCAAGAAGCATTTAAAACTGACTGTATTTCAGGTGCTTTTATTTTGTCTGGGGTGCTGCAGAGGTGCATTCAGGTTTCTCATGGGTCAGGATGGCTTCATTAACAGCTGTGGTTCCTTTGTGATTGTGTGTCTAGGAATAGATTTCTAATTCCTCTTACACTCTGTGGGAGAAATGAAGGAATCATGAAAATCAATGTGACCAATTACCAAATTGTTAAAATCAGGTATTTAAGTCACCTTTATTAATGCATGTATATTGCAGGTGACTGATATTTAGTGGAATGTAGCACTGGTGTTTCATTATACTTTGCTACAAAGTAGGTAGTCCTGAGTTATCAGTTGAAAACTGCAAGTAGTATATAACGTGAAGGAAAATTTATTTGGTTATTGGGGCACATTGTGTAAATCATGATTAAGATGGCTGAAAAAACCTGACATCCACAGTGCTAGTATATGCAATTCAATCTGTAGGGTGAGTGCTTGGAATGGGTAGCAAGAGATTTAGAAAGGGATAGAGCTGGGTGCAGGAGGTCACGTTAGGTAATGATTATACCTTCACTTCACTGTGGGAAGAGCCTACTTCGTGTTTCTTAGGTGCAAAGAGAATATTAAGGTAGATTGTCTCACTCAAGTAACCCTTAACACTGGGAATTTCTTGTGGGAGATGTTCCTTTAAACTCAGAATCTTAAGTGTCCCTAGTGTTACCACTGACATTAATGTCCAAACCATAACCTGAGAACAGATTTTTGGTCTGAAACCATCTTACAGGTAAGTACAGTTACAGATGAAAGACTGGTGTAGAAAATAAATGACTGATAATTTATTAGCAGAAATGCTGGGTTCTATTTTCCTGACTTTTCATTTGTCTGGATTTTCTCTTACTTAGCCAAGGACTTTTACTCTCTTTTTGCAGTCCCTTTGAGGACAATCCCTATGGAAATGCATGGTAAATCCATTGCTAATTGCTGAGTGGATATTTAAACCTCAAATGTGACGCAACATGCAATGTGGTGATGGGCAAGTCACTTAAATTTTTTTCTCAGACACATCAGGGGTTTTATTCCTTATATCCTTCAAAAATTATCTGCAGGTTTTTGTAGGTGTCTCAAAAACTGTAAATCAAAGTAGACTGATTCTAAACACTACACTTCTCACTGGTATTCTCTCCTACAGAGAATGAAAATTATATCTGTATTAGCAGTTGAAAGGCATTTAGATTCTCAGGACTGTCTGTCAGACATTAAGCTGGTCAAAATAGCTCTCACAATAGGTATGTCTTTAAGAGCCAGACATTGCTTAAGAATACTTTCACAAAAACCTTACCGAAGATAGCAGCTGACTCTCAACTCTTTGATTCAGGATCAGTATTTTTAATTATATTACTCTCATCTTCCCTTTGTATTCTTTCTTGGTACTTCTCTGTGACCTTAAAGGAAAAACTACACTGAAGGGGTTTTTTTTGTTTGTTTCTTGATTTTTAGAACTGAACTCATTTTCTTCATAGTGTAATCATTCTACATTTGGTAGCACTATATAGTTTCAGTAGCTGATTTGGCTCCCACATTTGGATTAGTCTGAATTTCCCATCAGTTTGGTAGTCTGATTTTCAACAGATGTTTTAGGGTCATCCTCCTTGTAATGTCTGACCCTGAGAGATGACCAGCCAAGTGGGGTTCAGAGTTCAGATCTCTGGGTGGTGGCCAATTCAGATTTAAATTTCTCCATTCCTTAAAAATACTCATCAAAGTTTTATTTCTCTTCTCCATAGTTTTGTAAAATGGTGCAATGAGGCAGCCTGAGCGTTGATAATGACTTCAAAGATAGAAGCTGTCTGATGGCAACAGCATGGGAATGGATTTACTTAGTCCGGTGGTTGCAAATGTTGCTTACTGATATCAACATCTTACTCATCTTCCTGAATTCATATCTGGGAGATGATGTCTTTTTCAAATAGGACAACCCAAATATAGTTAAAGTTGTCAGTGTCCCTCTTTATGTTTTACTTAGACAAAGCAAAAAGTAATTTTGCTTCCTAGTCTATTAAATATTGATATGATATCCAGAATAATTGATGCCATCATTAAAATGCCACTAGTTTTGGAGTGATGTGCAACAACTGTTTAGCAGTGCACAATCAGTAAAGATTTGTGATGTTGCAAAAGAAAGTGAAGAATAAAGATTTTGTGATTTTTTTTTTTTTTTTGTGCACTGTCCTTATCATTGAGCAGTTATAAAATATGCTAGTGCAGTGGTTGTTTTCTAATACTCTCCTGAGAAAGGGAAATGTGATTACTGGGTGGGGGGAGGAACCAAGCAGATTTTATTCCTGCAAATTTTTATTTCTTTTGAGAAACCTAGAGATGTTAGGGCAATGAGAAGTGAGCTTATGAAATGTCCCCTAATCTTTGTGTGGTGTAGACCTGTAGCAATAACCAAGCATTTTTATTTCTATAAAATTACTTAGAGGGTCAGTAAGGCATATACCTGATATGGAATTCATTTGCCAGCAAGACTTGCATCCAATTAAGAGTTAGTACTGAAATTTTGTGTCTGCTCTTGGTCAGTTATGTATCTCACCAATAAAGCACTTGATAGTTCCTTTGCAGGGGGAAGATAGCTGTTCTTACATCTTCAGAAGAGAACAGAGTTCTCTCTCCACTAAATGTGCTGATTAATTCACAATATCACATTCACTACATGCTGTGTTTCAGCAAATATCCTGCTCTATCAACAGCAGGAGGAAGCTAATGCAGGAGAAGTCTGGATTTCACCAAAGGAAGCTTTGGCATAAGCTACCTTGATAGAAATAAATGCAGGAGATATTTTGTTTTGTTCTTTTTTTTTTTTTTTCTGAATGGTTCCCTTGCATGGAATCAGTTGGGTGATATTGTTTCTGTTGGCTCCAGCAATGTCAAGGCCATTGATGATGAAAGTTTTGTACTGTTTTTCCCCATCGCTTGGAAAATCGTCTCTCCCCTCCTCCCCCTCTCCCCCCTGCAACCAAATCCCTGCCAAGCAAGCAGCTGTGAACAGAATTTCTCGGCAAGATGAATTTGAAGTTTTGCGTGCTCCGTGGAACAGGATACACAAATACAGCTTTGAGTGGGTAGCAGTTGAGGGGTGCAAGTCCAGACTCTCTAAATAACATGTGTGCAGGTAATGGATGAGCTTTTAAGGTGTCTTATTAAGTTAAAAGGTGCAGGAAAGAATTGAAAAATGCATGCAAAGGTTATTTTTCCATAGGGACATTTGGTACATCAGTTTGAGGTAAGTAATGCCTGAAAGTTTGATGTCCAAGCTTTGCTATTAAAGTCAAAACTAGTACTGCTATGAGTACTGCAGCTGTGTCTGAGACACTGGCAGACCAATGGTGGGAACTGGTCTGTAGAATTGCAAACTCGTTGAATAGGTTTTAACTTAATTTTGGTAGACAGCTTCCCATCAAATTCCATACATTTTGTTTCCACCAGGGATTTTTTTAATGGAGGAGTGTGAAATCAGTATGAGAATTCTGTGGGTATTTTCTCCAGGAAAATAAATGCAGGATGTGACTGTGCAGAAATTCTGGACACCTATATTAAACCCACCTAATATTTTCCATGCTTGCAGTGGAAATTTTCAGTTGCTTGCAATTTTGACGAACTTTAACTGAGATTTTTCATTACGTGTTTCTGCCTTTATATTATTATTATTACTACTACTACTACTACCACCTTTGGAGGGGAGATAATGTGCTTAAATATGTAAATGAGATAAATAATGCTTATACATAATTTATGACCAGAATAGCTGTGCTTGATTCCCATTCCTCTGCTGTAGCTGTAGTGCTTGTAATGTTTTATTACATTTGGCATGTAATATTTCATCTTCATGAAGTACCTTGTCCAAGTGAGACTCGAGTTTATCAAGGCAGTGATTTTTGTATCCAATTTATGTAATATTTTTAATGTTCATAGTTAATATTTTATTTTGGTTTGCATTCAGGTAAGTCAGGGTGGAATTCTGCAAAAGGATATGGAAAAGTCTGTTTGTAATTAAAGGAACACTAATTGGACTTTAGGGACTGTGTGTAAGATACACTAGTCTTTCCCACGACCACACCCTGAGCATATGATCTTTAACTGAATTCATGGAAACATTCACACTGCTTCCTACAGATTGCAGCTGGCACTGTCTATAAAATCTCTGCTTCACAAAGAGCAGAGGATTTTATGTGATAATGTGCAATGATACATTTCATTCTGCTTCAGTGTTACTATGCAGCTATGTGAAACAGATGGAACGCATTGTAAAAAGACTGTAATATGTAATGCAATTATGCAATAATATTGAAATCCTAGTAATTGTCATCCTCGCAGTTCTTATTCAGAGGAGGTAAAATAGTGCAGTGCTTGACCATCAAATATGTGTGTGGCTTGCAGATTGCATGCCAGCTAAATTTTTAGGTGACCCACCAACTGCTTTTGCTATTTCAAACTTCTAATGTCTTTCCCAACAGCATAAACTCTGCAAGTAGAATTTTTCAATGGCACAGAATCACTTTTCTATTAACACTTTTCTATTAATCTCTGGTATTTCACAGAAAGAATTAAGACTTTGCAAAATTGACAGACAAACAGTCATTAGTGCCTGTTGGGGGATTGTATGTAACACAAGAAAAGTTTGAGACTCTCACATTTATACTGGTGCCAGTTTTGTGTTTTCCATCTGCACTTTCAAATCAGAATGAGGAATGCATAGGGCAAATACCCTCGGAGGGGTTTGTATAGTCACTTGGTAGCAGTTTGCTTCCTGTTCAAAGGATCTCATGTCTCATTGTGTTAAGCTGGTTAGTTAATTGCTATGATCCTGTATTTAATTTTTAAGCTGACAGCAACTGTAGCAAAACAAGTGTTTCTTCACTCCTGGATGCTTCAGTCTGTGTCAGAGTTGTGTTTATGTCAATATTCCTGTGGGTGTGGTAGGATGTGGATGAAGCTAGATTCCCATTTAGAAGACTTTGAAATACTGATGGGATGATATTTTCCTCAATTTATCAATACTAATGTTAACCATATCAGTGGAAAATGATGTCATTGGCTGTAGCAATATCTTGGTACATGTCTTCACTTGAAGGAGATGTCGGTAGAAGGTAGAAAAACTGTATCACTCTGCCTGATATATGGCTACCTTAAGATGATTTCTGCAACTACTCTGTGAGAAGGAGAGTTATGTATAAAAAGAAAAGCTCTGGTTATGAATGTAAAGACAAAAGCTTTGACATCGTTGTGTTCTTAATCTGTCATTTGAGTATATGCTTGCATTCTGTTCTGTCATTAGAAGTCATTCACAAGCCTTTGCTCTTTGTCACTGTACTGAGTATAGGCCCTGATTTTGGAAGTTCAGACCTCTGTCTGTGTGGGTCTCAAGAACATGTGCTAGGAATCATTATTAAACACTATAGACTTTAAAAAATACATACAAGGTAATTTCTTTCCATACTGTTCAGTTTAACTGCTTCTCATTTTCAACTTTCTTGAGTCTCACAAACTCCTTTATGGCTAGCATGCTCCGTGTGAGCACAATTTAAAACATTTTCTGCTAAAATGTCATTTCAGGAATATAACAGATGAAAAAACATAGGAAAGATGGGAAATATCTGTAGCTAATTAAAAGTAAAGGAGACAGGCTTCACACAACTAGAATTCAAAAGGTTGGGTTTGGCTGCTGCTTGTTCTTGGCTTTTGCTACAGGACGGATTAGTAGTTTTGATAATTTAGCACAGTATAACATGTATTGTTTAATATTCAAAGGGTGAAATATTCCAGATCTTGCACTTTTGACTGCTGGCATGTGAAATTTTAAATTTAAGAGGAAATGTTCCAAACTGTGGTGACTTAGGTTCACCTGGTAAAGGCCTTGAAGTAGTGGTGGTTTATTTTGTTTCAAATCAGTATACCAAGCTGAATTTTTCTAAAGCTGCCTTAAATTTGCCTGAACTTCTTTGGAATAGTAAATGCATCAGAAATATCCCATGAGAGAAAACATTGATATTTGGCATGAACTTCCCATCTGAAATTTCATTCTCAGCCAGACCAAAATTATTGCTGGTGAAAAGAAAACTGCTTTAGGGATATTTTAGTTCTTTGTAATGTGCTTTTTAAAAAAGAGAAGGAAATCCAGCACAAAATCAGAAGGCCATAGTGCTTCTGACATTTCCATGGAGAGTTCATCTATATTTGATTCATCAGTTCTGTTGAAGTCATTGACCAATGGTGAACCCATAGTTCGGACACTGGTTCTGATGCCGTGGCTGCAGCAGCACTGTGTTTATGCTGGCATAAGCAGTTCCCTTTCCTGGCCACCTGCTCTCTCCCCATCCTGCTCTGAGCTGCTGGTGTGGCATGGCCCACTTAAAAATTAATAACTTAATTAAAAAATATATAATACTTAATAATAATTAAGAACTTTATTAAAATTTATATATGTAAATATACACATTTCTAAATGTGAATCTAGAAGAAACTGATGTAAAAACTTGTGAGTTTCATAGAATATGCTTAACTGCTGAACTGGGTTGGGGCCAGTGAGAAAAAGCTTGAGTGGTAAACTCTGGAAAATCAAAAGTCCTGATGCATTTTGTTTAATCCATTCTCCCATTCCCATTGCCTTGTTTTCAATGGAAATACTGTTCTTGTAAAATTAGCATGTGTCAATGAAGAAATAACAAAAAACTTTTAAAACTCAGCCAGTTGAGAAAATGACTTCATGCTGTAAACATTTTCACAAAGAAACCTTTGGATCTTTTTTGGGTCGCTATTTGTAAACAGCATCAGACAGTCATTCAAATAAAAACACTGACTGAAAGGGATACACAGAGCAGCAGTTCACTCTCTGCAGCCTTTAAGCAGCTGTGTCTGGGAAAAAAAACAACTTCAGACATCTGAGCAAGGGTTTTTATACAAGTGTTAAGGTCTATTTGATGAATTCATAAATTCATAGTGCCATTGTTTTAATTCAGAACAGTAATAATTTTGCTTGGAGGTAGAGATATCTTCTTTGGAAGAATATACCGTATTTTTCACATATATCATGGAATCATAGAATATCTCAAGTTGGAAGGGACCCATAAGGATCATTGAGTCCAACTCCCTGCTCCTTGCAGGGCTACTTAAAACTAAATCATACGAGTAAGAGCGTCATCCATATATAATTGCATCTAGATAACTATACTCCTTCCCCCCCACCACCCCCTTTCTTTTTTCAGGTTGTGCTTTTGTTAGTAGTATCAACAGGTGAATGCTGAGGAAAGCAAGATGGAAAACATTTTTGTTTTCTCTAAGATGGGGCATGTGGTTAGGGTCCTCTGTTCTGTCCCTTAGAGTCATAGGAAAGAAGTTAATGTCCACTCTCAGTTCAGGGCTGCCCCCACACCCCTCAGTGTTTCCTGAAGCCTTCTCCTAAAATCTTTAAGACATTCGCTGTTTTTAAGATGCATCTGGAATGAAGCAGTAGGAATTGGGCTCAGGCAGGAAGATTCAATAGCTCCAGTGGCATATTTGCGATGCTTTGTTGTACTGTGTAATTGGGTTTGAGGTCACATCAGTAACACATCCCTACAAATTTCGGGGTTTGGCCCATGAAGATTTGCTGCATATGTCTGTGGATATCTTGCTCCAGTTTCAATTATGGTTTTGGGGTTTTTTTGTTGAACACATGAGGAATACAGATTGGCAAAGGGTAATGAGGCATTAAAATATACCTAATAAGGATGTGGGAGCTCTCCAACTTTTTCACAGCATGAAATCCATGGAAAAGAGAGAATGTCATGAGCAATCCCCTTGTATTTAAAATAACATGTTAATTGGAACATCCTTGCCAGAGCATAGCAGCTGCTTTGGAGGAAGAGACATTTCAGGAAAGTTTACTGAATATGTTTTTAACTACATTTTTAAATTACTATAGCAGGAAATTAATGCGGTAGGAAAAAGAGGAGTACTAGCATTAAATCATCTTAATCAATCAGGTCTTGGAATGTAATCATTTATTATTCTGCTGTCATCTTCATTTCTGTTAATAATCTTTTCTAGGGTGTTTGATAGTGGCCACTCTAGCATTTTCACAGATAACTTTGTTCAGCAGAGCAGCCTTCCTTCTAAGTTTCTTTGTGCTTGAATGAATGCTACAGAATTTAAATGCCATGACTTACACAACATTGAACTGAACTTGGTGAGTTATGCCTAATAACGTATGTAGCTATGTTGATAGATTTTAGACATCAAGGTACAGTTTGGGTTAGGGCTATAGGGTGAAAAGGGTTAAGCTTTTAAAGTATGCATAACAAGTGCTTACTGCTTGCAGAATGATAGTCAGCACTCACTGAAAAATCTGGAGGTGTTAATAACTATAAACTGTTGGAAATCACAGTTACATCTCTGAGAATAAGCCGTGCCAGTCTGTTGGTAAAGATTTGCTTTGCCAGAATCTTAGTTGCCTTCTGATAACAATTAGTTCCTCAAGAGGGAAGCATTTTGGGTGTTAGTGTCACTGTATAAGACAGCGTAAAAAATACTATCATTTTAAAAATGTAAGCAATGGGGGAAATATCCCGAGTTTTTTGTATTTTGATAAAATATGTAAAGAAGTGTGTTGCTGGGGAGCTGATTTCTGCAGTAAAGGTTGTTTTATGTTAGCTGCGAGCTCTTGCTCTCTCATTTCAGGATAGAAATAAGAAAGTTACACTATATTGCACTACGATACTCTGATAGAGTTTTCTGTTTAGAAGATAAAATAATCAGTACCTTAGGCAGAAAACACTATAAACAATATAACACTGTGAAATTATTTTGGAAGTGTGGAGTATTGTGTCTCTTACTTATCATAAATAATTTTACTTTGCTTTGATATTTTTAACATTCATATGATGCATTTATTTGGCACAGTTTGATATCCTGCCAAATAGTAACTATAACCCTACTTGAGTCCTTGCCTATCTTCCACATGCAATTGCAGCATTTGCTACTGCTGGCTTCACATATTCTTTAGTCAACAGAAATTTCTTCGTATTTGAGAAGGAGGGGTAGAGTCTTCGTAATTGATGGGAAAAGCATTGAAAGCACAGAGGCCAGGAGAAGACCTGTCTATGTAAAAGCAAGGAGGAAATACTCTACCTTTTTTGTCAGTGGAAATCCTGTTTTAAAGGGCCAAAATTGTCATGATGGATATAGACACAAAGCTATCTTAGCTCTGCAGTCTGCTACGTGGAGAGGAGTAATGTTGCCTAAGAGCAGAAATGGCAGAATATTCCAGGGGAAGAACCTTGTTGAAGTTTCCTCCTCCAAACCCTCATCTGGAGAGTTCTGTTTTATGGTGTTTTTTTGTGGGGTTGGCTTGGTTTTTAACTGGACCTCCATAGCTTGTGTTTCTTCTCAGGATAATTTACAATGTCATCCAAACCTGTGAACTGCACAGAAGAAAAGTGTTGCAAAACAGTGAGGATCTCCTCCTCCCCAGAAAAAAACTAATACCACCATCACTCTATGATAGGTTCTTATGATTTTAGGTGTTATTAGAACTGGCCAAGAGTGTTGTCAATTACTGCTTGTAATTTTTGTTGGATGCAGGAGACAAAACTTAGCGGAATGGTAGCCAAATGCTATTAATGGGAAAAAGTACACAGGAGTAATTTAATCTGTGTAATCTTATCTACAGATGGTTCTGCAATCTCTGCAAGGTCTCTGGCAAGTAGCTAGAGTGATGCAAAAACAAAACCAAAAAAATCTGCATGCTAATAGAATAAAAGATGTGAAACATCTTTGTGAACTAGATCTAATTTTCTACTTGCAATAAGCCTGAGACCTTGAGACACGCATAGCATGTGCCCCGAGAAATAAACAGCGAGTACTTTCTCATACTGAGCTGACCTTCCAGCTAACGCATGATGAAGTTGTTAAAAGGTAATAGAACAGTAAAATTGAGATATGCCACTCTATTTCTTCTTTATTTGCTTTAATCTTCAAGAAGAGCGAAAATGCCATTGTGCCACAAGTGCTCCCTAGGAAAAACTCCTGGAGAGAAAGGCAGAAGGAGGAAGGAATGTTTCAGTGTTGCATTTTTTATAATGTCTCCATGCATGTGAACAATGCTGTGGGTTCAGAGAATGAGATGTCTAAAGAAACTCAGCTTATCTGTAAAATTTGGGTTTATTTCCTATAGTACTTTTCATGGTGATTAGATGAATATTGCAAATCTTTTCCTGATTGCTGATTCACTTGTGAAGGTCTTCATGTGCTTTATAAATCTCTCTGTTCTGCAGTGCAAGAAGGGATCTCAGTTTATCCCTTTGCAAGCCACTGCATTTCCGAAGGGAGCTCTTTGCAGTGTTCTGTCTTTATGATGCTGCTCGCTACCAGTTGGTGGTACACACAACAATCTGTCACAGTAATAATGAGTTCAAAATAGTATTAGGAGCATTTTTTTAATTTTTGTTGTTCCATTTTTCCCGATGTGTGCCCCATCTGATTTGAAGAAAGGACATCACATTGGGGGTTTGAAAGAATAACTGCAATGAGGATAGGGATGCCTTCTTATTTGAGTTCCATTAACATCACAATTAAGTTGTACCACTGTTTTAAACCAGCATAGTAAGTTAAATTTTGTTTATTGTAAAATGCAGCAACATGAGGATCTGACATATTTGGATAATGTACCAGTTCATGCAAGTGTGTGTAAAAGAAGGAGAATACATTTGAAAAAAACCAAACCCCAAGCCCTGTCACTAACTGAATGAAGAGAATAGTGCAGTGAAATCTGTTGGAAGCTGTGAAGAGCTTATACTTCTCCACGGTAAAAATTGTCTCAGGGAGGATCAAACTTTTTTGATCTCCTGTCTCACCTGTTTTAGAAGTCTGCAACTGCTGATGCCTGGGTGGTGAGTAGGGAGTTCTAGTGTCGTGAAACTATACTACCCAGAGTTCATTAGATTTGTTCCATGACTATTATTTTTGAGCCTTCTTAACACCATAGTTATTAGGAGGATGGAGTAATTGCCACGTATACAATTGTGGGCCGTTTTGTGGTACCATTAAAGCAATTTGATCCAAATCCCGGCAGAAGAGGTTCCCTCAGAAATGAAGGCATTATACTTGATTAGGAAGATTTCCAAATTGCCCAGCATTGCTCTCTAAGGTAAGTGTGGAGATTTTGTAGTCCACTTTCAGGACTAAATCAATCTGGTGTGTATTAATGTTTGACTGGTACTGCCCACTTGCAAAGCCCTTTTAGTTAGATGAGAATCTGCCCCTCAATTGGCAAAAACAAAATCAGAGTGTGCTAGAACAACAGCAAGAGGGTCACAAATATAGCCATTCTGACCCCAATTTCAGTCAGAGAGGAGGTATATAAATCTATATTTGCACATGTTCAACTTCAGTGTTGCAAGACTATAGCACACTGTAAGATATGTAATTTGTACTGAAAATGTTTTGGGCTTTTGTGTTGGGTTGGTTGTGTTTGTTGGGTTTTTTCCTTCTTTCTTTTCTTGAGCAAATACAAGATTAGCAATTAATGAAAAATGTTTGTGCATGTGTATGAATGTACCTGCAATGACATAAGTAGACTCTCCCTCCTACCCTATTCCTACCAAATCGCATTCTGACTTAAAGTCAAACTTAAGGGCAACTGCCTAAAGTAGAAGCTACCTGTGGTTTTTCTCTTGTACTAAATGTGGTCAGATGATTGAAGTTCAAAAATGATTTTTCTTGCTGACTACTTTTTTTTAACCCTTTTGCTGTATCATTGAAATGGGAAGTGTCTGGAGCTCAGCAAGGATGACATTTGTTCTTGGAGGATGGGAAAAGGTTAAAAGTAGAAACAGCTGATGAGGCAGGATGGGTCTGTAGAGAAAGCAAGAGGAAGAGAAATGCGAACATCTGTTAAAGCTATACCAGTGACTATTTTGGCTAAGTTCAGCTTGCAGTTCCTTTTGAATTCCTCCTCCTTCAGTAGATGTCACTGCTAACAGTGACAAATACGATATAGGCCTTTGAAGTATCATTAACTTGGGTAACAGAGAATGTAATAAAGAGGAAAACTGGGCAGTTCAAATTTTATTATTTTTTTAAGCTTTCCCAGTGTTCAATATAACATACACTAAAAATAAAAATGAGATTTTGAAGATCTGATTTGCTATTGCAATTCCTCATGGTCTTCCTGCTGATTATTTCCTTTTACTGGGAAAATACTTAAGACAGAACTGCTAGTTGTAGTGTTGTGTCCACTCACTGACAGTTTCATTCAATACCTATCATGTAAATCACAGTCCGTCTGGCTTTTGTTCAGATCCCCACTGTCACAGAGCGGAGGCAGGGGATTCTGTCTAAGCTTCCATCATCTTTTCTCTCAAGTTAACATTCAGTATGCTCAAATTAATCTCAGTCCAATATAGTTGTCATCTCTTCCCCATGGTAGAATTGTCAAAGATGTTTAATAGCAGAACAACAACTTGGGAAGCATTATTATTTAAAGAAGCCTAAGAATGAGTCTCTTTTATTATTAATTTCTTTTCCTTGTGCATCTAATACCTCCCAGCTCTGAGAGGGAGAGAACTTTCTGAGAATTCTTTGTTTTGCATCTCATCAGAACAGATGGTTAATAAAAGCAGCCTGCCTTTGTCAGCAGTACTGGCTTGCTACCTCAATCAATAGGCTGTCCATTCTTGAGAAAGTTTTTAATCTTCTTGTGCAAGTTCTGGTCCAAACTAACAGGAATAAATGTCGAGTGAATGAATTCATGTAGTAATGCAAGAAATGCTTTGCTGAAGTCCAAATAGACATCTGAATGACCTTCATCCTGCATTTTGTAATTAAGTCCAAAAGTAGTGATGTTTTGAAAAAATATTTTTTTCCTCTATATGTAATTTTTTTGCAGTTAGCAACTGTGAGAAATGAGTGGAAAGCATAGAGCAAATTATAGACTTGACTTAATCTTTTCTCTCCTGGGAAGAATTAATAATTTAGCACTGGATACCGGAATAGTTGATAGGAAATGTCTACAAAACCACCAGATATGAAAACATTTGGACCATTAAAGGAACCAAGCTAAAGGATTACTTTTGATATTGTGAAATAGAAATAATTATGGACTGTGAATCAAAGCAGATAAATTCTGCTTTTTTATATGATATTATATTTTTTAGATAAATAAAAATAAGCAAGGCTAAGTGAGGGCAATATTTGAATATATATTTTAAATTTACCATCCAACATTTGTTTTAGCAAAAGGATTTTTGGAACTATTCTAGAGAAAATTATTTTGAACTCTTGTATGTATAGCTAGAAAAAGGTACACTAAATTATGGTTGCTATGTTCTACTTGATTGGTCTCTTTGCTTGTCCTGTGCCTATCATTTATGGCTTTTAAGCCTGTGTAGATATGCTTTGGCATACTTTGGAGAGAGAAGATTGCTCAATTACTTTACAAGCGAGTAGTTAATTCCAATTTCCTTAGAAGGCCAGTGGGTTTTTTCCCTTGATAGATAAACAGGCACAATTATAAATGACTGAAGGCTTGTAATAGGCTTGAATCACTCTCCCTTGCTCCCAATTATCATGTAGAATTGAAATCATATTACATCTTTACTAATTTAGATATCTCCATTTAAATTTGGTTTTCCATCAATCTTTACTCACTACACATAGATATTTAGATTTTTCTTTAGTGAACAGATAGTGACTTTTACAATTATCTGTTCACTGCCACTCTCATCACACATGGATTTTTCCAGAGAAGTATTAGCTCAAACTGAGAATATATTTCATGTATGCTAATCGATCTTCCTGTTAGTGTTTTAAGAGCCTTCAGAATAGCATATTTGAATGTCAGTGTCTCACTGAATTACCTGTGCAATTTCCAGCAATTAGTGTTAAAGGATTGCATGCCAGTGGTAAAAATAGAGGGAAGATTACTGATACAGTTCTAGTCTGGGGTGAACAGTCACAACAGTAACTGATTTTACAACGCATCTCTTGTATTTGCATCAAGCTGTACGATAAACAGCAGTGATATCATGTTTTGTAGTCAGTATATCCTACAAATTGCTGTTTATTGTATTACAGTTCTGTTAAGAGGACCCAGTCTCAGTGTAAAAGCAGGAAAGAAGTAGATACAGAATGTTTGCTTTTTGTGAATAAGACAGTGATTTTTAAAAAGATGGGCTTTTTGTAAAATAACCTCTGCTGGCCAATATACTGTCAGTTGTTTGTCATCCACCAGTCTCTTGTAGGACATGACTGCTGGATAAGAAACACGTCCAAAGACAAGAGCAAGTGTGATCCAAGGGGGAGTGTGGCTTGGGTCAGGAAGCAGGTTTGTGTGTAGGTACTCGGCTCCCAACAGCCCTCTGGAGTTGGTATCTTTGAGCTAGCTATATGAGGGACCGCTGCGGTAGGTGAGTTTTATATCTTAAGTAGCAGTGTGTTATTTCTAGTGAATTAATCTGTACAAGGGAGCTAAACTCACTCAGATGTGGTCCCCTTTATTTTGACTGATAATAGCTTCATTAATGCTAGTACAGCGAGATACTTAGATTGTGAAAGGTGGTTTAGTTGTAATAACGTAATCTAAATGTGGAGGAGAGGTCTTTTGCTACCATGCAAGCAGAGAGAAGCTCTTATCTCAATTGCAGGCTCAGCTTTGTGGTCTTCTCAGGATACTTCAGGACACAGTGAAATATTACATGAGAAATCTCTTACACATTCCCCTTCATTTTGAGGGGGTCATCACAGTAGTGCTATGCTTAATAGGTGGTCTAGGTGCTTAATAAATAATTTTGTATATTGTATGTTTTAGGTGCATTTTACACTTGAAGAATCAATTCCAAGAATAGTCTACACTGTAAGGCGGTTATGGCTGTTTTCAGTAGTTCTGTTTTCTTCAAACTACAGATACAGAAACTAGTTTACAGCTCACCATTAATTCTTGCATTGCCATTGTCATCTCTGCAAAGTTGTAGCTTCAAGATAAAATGGCTACTTGCTAGATCAGTTCTTCCAGAAATGGCAAAATCAAGTGTCAGCCAGTATGAAGAGAACATGAAATAATTGTGTGTGTGTGTTTGTGCAAGTCTGTCTGCTTTAGAGGAACCTGAACTGCAGTTTGCTATGGTTGCCCAAAGGCAGAGATGTCAAGGAGTCAACTCATAGCTCAGGGCTAATTGTTACGTATCTGTTAGAGTTGATACCAGCTACCTGACTGAGACAAATCCTCTGCAGAATTGGTGTTAGTGGAGACAGTGGAGGCAACAGTGCAGGAAAAGCCCTGCCGCTGGAATTTGTTGCTGGTGAATTGAGTGCATTTTTTTCACATCATATTGTACATCTCCATGTATATCACATGGCATCACTACGTGTGAATAAAAAGTGAGAGGACCTCCATTGATATGTTTTAATTCAGAGAGAAAATATGAAGTCTTTTATCAGTTTTGGCTTTCCCGAGTTACTAAATTTCTTCCTACTTTTCTACTGCAGTTTGACTTCATTCAACTACAATACAAAATTCACTGCACCGGATATAAAGATGACAAAAATCTGGATCACATTTTTGCTGCTGTTCTTATCAGTTACAATGGTGAGTCTTATGAATTTTTTAAATCCCTTCCAGTTTTAACATCTGTGTACAGAATACCACAGAAATTATTAATATGGAAATGCAGAAACAACTAATCATCTGTTCAAATGTGGTTTATGCACAGGAGGATCTTTATCTACCTTCTGTTCTCCTTTTAATTCCTATGGTAAAGGAACAGAAATAGTATTTATCTCTGCTCAACCCAGTGTATCTTTTGCTAGCAGAGAACTTTACAGTAAGAGTTGACAAATGACATTAAGCAGTACTATGCAGACCCCAGGAAGAGTTGAGGAGACATCTAACTCAGATTCAGAGAACATCCTCGTAACTTTTATTTTCACCCCTTGTATGACAGTGGTACAGTATTTCAATCTGCAGCTTTGTTTTTCAATGAAGTTCAGTAGTTCCCCTTAAAATATTTAACTACTTTAAAAAATGCCTTTAAAAGGTCCAAGTTTTGATCATGATCCACTTTTTTTTTTTTTTAAATTTTAATAACTATAAAAGTGGACGTCATGTCTTTTGAATACCTTTTTGTATTCTAAGTGTTTACTATGGTTCACAAGACTATAGAGAAACCAAATAGCTCTCAACAAGCTAAAAGCTTCAGTGCATAGAGTATATAGAAAGGCTCTTTTTATAAAGGATCATTTTGGGCCTGATTCAAATGCCTTTTAGACTAATGTAACGTCAATATATTTTACTGGATTTTGAAAAAGCTGTTTATATGCTTTCTGTGCATTTTTCCATTATTATTTACAAATTTTGCCGATTGTTACTCCCCCATGCTTATTCAGGAGATGTTTGTCAAGATTCAGTAGAAAGAAAAATTGCTAAATTAACTAGAATAACCCAAAATCATATTGTCAGTAATAAGATTTGAAGATCATTTTCCTTCAGTAAAATAATATTTAAAATATTATATTTAAAAAGATTGAAGTTTAAGAAGTTTATATCCGAGTTTGTACATGACTTGCTAAAAAAAGGTCTTTTTTCCTCTTAGTTTTTTGCCACTGCTATACCATCTGAAGGGCATCAGAATATGACGGAGGACTTCACTCAACTGAGTGTTACACGGAATAAAATCATGACAGCACAGTATGAATGCTACCAGAAAATTATGCAAGATCCTATTCATAGGAAAGAAGGTAGAAATTATTTTCTTATAAGGTTTTTCAAAGGCAAATGGTCAACAGATATAATTACAGTAATTCAGGATCCTTTAGTTATATTCATTTCTTGTCTTGGTAGCAATCATTTTTCAGACTGTAATTGTATTTGTACAATTTTTTAGAAGCGTCACTTTGGGATTCATGAGGATAAAATAATATGTTGTAATACCTCCCCTTAGCACCACTTCTTATATAACACAAAGCTTTTATTTCTGATAATAAAATGTTAATTTAAATAGATATCCAGATTAAAAAATGACAACTGATTAATCTTACCGTTTTATTTCATTTCATGTTCTTATAATACCTCTGTCTCTCTGGTCACATCTGCCTTGAAAAATTGAGAATATCTTGATACACATAATTTCCCTGCTCTGAGGGTTGTGTTAGTGTCATTGATGCTTTTTTCTGATAACTCATTCAGCTCTAACCTCACTAACTCTACCTGTCACTGCATTCACTGTTTCTGACTTTATAACTTCTGGGAACACTGAATGGCTTTTGAGGCAAGAAGAGGTAATTGCATTCTTTTACAATGAGTTTGTTTCTCATGCAAAATTATTCTTTGGAGGAACTGAATGTCTGGAGGTCAGAAATGGATAGGAGTGTAAGCTTTTGTCCAATCCGGGGCATCACAGCTTCAAAAGGATATGGACAAATTGGAAAATCTTCAGATGAGAAGAGGAGGGATTACACGATGTTTGAAAAATGCAGCCTTTGAGATGAGGGGGCATTATTAAGTCTTAAAAAGAAAACTGAAGGAAGATATGAAAAACATCTTCAAATCTGTAGAGAGGGTCGGTCATTCTGTGTGCCTTTTGGGAAGGGATTTGCTTATAAAACCCCAGCTCTTTTTCAAGTGAGGTTTATTTTAGATGTTAAAATTTGTGTGAGTGCAATGAGGCATTGGAACAGGCTCTTGAGCAGCACTGTAGATTCCCTGTCCCTGGAGCACTTAGAGAAGTGTCTGTCCATGAAGACCGCTGCAGGCTCAGCTCTGCCTGAGACAGAGAAGCTGTGGCTGCCTCCCAGCCAGGGTTTCTGGCGGCTTCTAGGGTACCACTGTGTTTTCAGTGAACTAGTAAACATATGTATAGTCTTGGTATACATGCAAAATGCAAATAAATCCAGTAAAATGATCTTTGCAAGCTTAAGGCTCTTTGTTAATGTGCATTATTTGATCTGAATTGATTTAGTTTGTTTTGCCTACTGTGCTTTAGATCTGAGGTTTGTAAATTGTAGATGCAGAGAGTTTCAAGGTGAATGGTGATGGTTTTTTAATAGTGTTCAAAGAAATGTACATATAAGGTACTATTTCGATTAAGTGGAGTTATAATTAAATACTGCTAAACCTTATGTTTTTGCTTTCTTTTCTTTTTCATTGCTGCAAGTGAGAAACTTACCTTATGCAGTCCTAGATCTTACTTTTGAAAGACTATTGTGAAAGAAGTGTTATTTTATTATTACTTGTTTGCAGGTCCTTACTGTAACAGGACATGGGATGGATGGCTGTGCTGGAGTGATGTTGCTGCCGGAACTGTGTCAGTACAGCGTTGTCCTGACTACTTTCAGGATTTCAACCCATCAGGTAAGTGTGCATGGGCTTCTACATCATCAACATATTTCTTAATAAAATGAGGCTTTAGGTGCCTGAATGAGGCTTTGGGTTCTTGCCCCACTCAAGTCACCAATGCTCCAGAATTTCAGTAACTCAAAACCCATTATTTGCATTTCCCTTTATCATGTAGAAAACTGATAAGTTACTTTTTTTCTTTTCTGAAATATGTCCTTGAGGGATTCTGTAGATTAGGAAATAGAAATTGAAGTTAGATCACAGTTTTTTCTTCTTAGAGATGAGCTTTTCTCTCTGACAGACAAGCAGAAATATGACTTATTCTTTTACCTCAATTTAGCAGCTGAAGTTGACAAGAGTTTCTCCCGTAAGTGAATCTTCTCCTGTTTCTGTAGGCTAAACTTTGCATCTGTGAGCATGTGGAAAATGTCGTAGACTTCCGTGCTTGTCTCTTTCTGCTGCATTTGGTATTTCTCAGGGTCCTTTCTTGCCTTTTTCTATTTGATGATAGAAATCATTATGTGGTCCCAGAAATTTTCCAGTTTGGTTCTTGAGCAGTTTCTCTACTGATGTTTTCTTGCCTGTGCAATCCTCATTTACACTGATAGGATGTCAGACTTCAGCTGAGATCTTGGATGTTAAACAAGCCATTTAAATATTCTTGTCACTTCATCTGTTAGTTCTCTAACAGTTTCATATATTTTGATACTTACTGGATTGGAGGAGGGAAATCTATTTGTTTTCTTAAGAAAAACACATCATCAGTTGCCCTTGCCAAGCAAAAGCAATGGCCTGTAGTTTCTCAGAATTCATAGTAACAAACAATGTCTCTTTAGTCATATTAGTATAGCTGTCATTTGTTTGCCAATCTTTCTTCATTAAATACTAGGCACCCAGAAGTAGAACTTCAGTGCTGACTGTTGTGGTTTTTCTTTTTTGTTTTTCTTCTATCAACTTTGACTGTAGAAAAAGTTACGAAGATCTGTGATCCAAGTGGGAATTGGTTTAGACACCCAGAAAGCAACAGGACGTGGACAAACTATACCCAGTGTAATATCTATACTCATGAGAAAGTGAAGGTAGGAAAAGAATGAATGCATGTTACCAGTGTCAAGAAACTGATCTGAAAAATTGCAAAGTTTCAAAACTAGGATGGCCCCAGAGTTGATGCAACATCAGAATGCAGAAAGAAGAAAGTGTGTTGAATAAAAAGGATGAATTGAGCAAAACAGACTAAAAAACCCCTCAACCCACATGATTTGTCTTTTACAGCTGATTTCAACTGCTTAAATAATATGATCGTATTTTTGTTTATGGGTATTTTAAATGCGTAGGTACTAGTACTTGTTTAGGTCATTCACAGTCACTTGCTGGTAAGCAAAGTGTATGCCTTATAAAAGCAGACCTTCACATTTTGCTTTATAATTTCGAAGTAGGGTCCATGCTCTGCAGAACTGCAGGAGGTTTGCACATCTCTGGAAGATGTGCTGAGTGCACAGGTTTATCCAAGTAACTCATACTGTGAGTTTTTCAGACAGAGATTTTCAGCAGGAGCACAACAAAAGTTTACTTGGGCTTAATACATCTTCAAGGCAGCTTTAAGTAGAGTTTGGATGTTTGGGTATTTTTTTCCCCATTATGAAAAGCATAATAATTTTTTATTTATTTATTTATTTTAAACAAAAGTGTAGGCAAGCTGTAGTTGAGTGGATTTACCACACAATCTTTGGAGGCCAAAGGGAAGTAAATGATGAGAAGTGTTACTTAGGGTTTGTTTTTCCTTGTGATCCTTTTCCCGTGCATGTCTTGTGTCTTGGCTCCCAAATGCCATTTTTTCTGTTTCTGAGATACTAAGCTGTTCACACAAATGGAAAACCTATACCTATTTAAGTGAAATTTTGCAAACATCCAAAATTATCTTGAGCCAGGCAACAAAATGCTTTGTGAGAACTGTTTTCTTTACATCAAAGGTAGACTCTGTGCATACACATACCTGTGTGGGTGTCTGTATAGATGGTATTTTTATAGATTTCACTTTATCTTGAAGATGCCCATCCATTGACAGATTTAGGAGAAAAAGAAAACTGGTAAACCTCCAAATGCCCCCTTTCTGAGAAACTAGAAATATAAAACACAGGTCTGGATAGACTGTAAATTAATTTGGACCTCATGGAAGAGAGCTCAATAATAGCAGATTGTGTCAAGAAAACTGACATCTGATAGAGATCCTAACTGTCTGCATCGTTGCTGTCTAGAGTGCTTTAGGGTATTTACCTAGAAACCATGTTGAGAAAGCGTGGTCATAGATGATGATAACAAGGCACTTTTGTATTGCTTTTTCTCAAATCGCAAGATGCTGAATACGTTGATGGCAATTTAATTCTACTAGCAGAGATGGTGTAATTCATTGCTTCTTGCTAATATTTGGCTGGAAACTGGGAGAATATTATTCAGACAGGAGCAGATCCGTGCAGGTCCTTCTTCATGAATAATGACTTAGTTTCCCTCAGGCTGTTTTGCCAGCGTGTTTCAGCTCTGTCATGAATCAGAAGCTATTGTTAAATGGAATAGTAGCTCCAAAGAAAGCCTTACTGCTTGCTACAGTTCTATGTTTTGTTATATTAAACAACATTATCTTTTCACTTTGCTCGGGAGGGGGGTTAGATAATGCACGCTAAATGTGACTGTTGTCCATTGTTCAGTTCTTATTGTTAGTGCCCTAAGCAGCAATTAAGTCTCACTTAAACCCATTGCATTGCGCTTTTTTTTTTTTAAAGCATTTGTATGTGTGCTCTAATTCTACCTATAGAATCAAGATAGTTATGTTTTATTGTGATAGTATAAGGTTCAACCTGAAAATCTTCATTTCCTTATGTGCAAAATGATAATCTTACATTTGATGAACAAGAGAAATTTTGTGAGGCAGATTCCATGACTGAAAGCAGGCGTTTGTTACTAGTGGAAATTAATATATTTTGTAATTCAAAAATTAACAATAAGAGTTTGTATGTATTGCAAATATTAATTTACTAGTTCCTCATTTTTACCTTTTGTATTTACTCTGCTTTTCATAATTCTATAATTTGGCTGTAGGCTTATTTAACAAGACTGTTTAGTCTTCACTATTTTTAAGTAATTGTTAATTTTATTCATGCCCTTCCTTAAATGTCAAATGAAACCTAAATTTCCAATATCATAACCACAGCTTGCTTTTGAAGGAAGTATCTTGCAGTTATAAGAAAAAACCTTTTATGAGGAAAAAATATATAAAATCATATAGGAAGCACATGTTTTACTTAAGAGTTGTGTTAATAGATTAATCAAACCTCAGACAGGAATGCACCCAGTGTAGTAGCATAAATAGCCAGATTTATGTAAATACTCAGAAAAACCATAGCAGTATATATTAGAAACCTAATGTTTTAACTGATAAGAGGTAAGTTTAGTGATGATTTCAATGATTTTGTTGTGTGCCCTACATACAGAAAGAGATTTTAGTAAGATACTGATTTGCAGGATTCTGGACTTGACTCATCATTATCTGTAATGTTTTTATTTTCTTAATTCTATTATAGTCATTTTACATGCGGAAGAGATGTCTAAGTATGTGCTTTACCACC
The DNA here is from genome assembly GCF_028858705.1 of Grus americana. Taxonomy (NCBI): domain Eukaryota; kingdom Metazoa; phylum Chordata; class Aves; order Gruiformes; family Gruidae; genus Grus; species Grus americana. The sequence continues at coordinate 35,769,450 of NC_072857.1, forward strand.
AATACTTCTGTATGCATCACGGGTGCTTGGTTTTGTTCTTGTATTGCAGACTGCTCTGAATTTGTATTACTTGGCCATCATCGGACATGGTCTTTCAATTGCATCACTTCTGATTTCTCTTGGCATATTCTTTTATTTTAAGTAAGTATATTTAAAATCCTTTACCAAATATCAGTGGTTGCAACAATCCTAGTTTCAGTGCTTGAAACACCAGCCATCCCGATGAGATTAGATGGAGCAAGAAGGTGAAGAAAGTCCGTGTATTGGTTTGGCATTGAACGTTATATTGTAATAAAATTTTAGGTTTCTTTTCTCAGAAACCTAAAATCCCAAATCTGCAAACCAAAAACCATAGAATATATTGAAAGTAGGAAATGGGAAAATGTTAGTTTGTTTTGGGTTTGTGGGCTTGTTTGTTTTTTTAATAATAAGTTACAGTGTGGATATGCCAAGCATCAGCCAAACCAAAGAGCAAATGGGAGCCAAAATACTGATGACCTATGATAGGTACAGTAACATTCCAAAGTAGGTAGCCACAAAATGTGATAAACCGTAAAGAAAGTAAGGCTAAGAGCTACAGTAGGAATGGGAATAATAAAAATAATCCTGTTTTTTTTATTCACAGTAATGTCATATCCACTAACATTTACTATGTTACCTTCTGGAAAGAAACTTTTAGCAGTGTATCACCACTGTCACAATAACTTATAATGCACAGGTCTCTTAAAATTAGTCATATTACTTTGCATTTTGTGGACGTACTTTTCTTTCCTGTGAAAGATTTTTTTTTTTAAGAAGTTGATGATGTGTAGTAGAAAGGTGAAACCAGGAGTGTTGCCACATGAGCAGTGCTGAGAGAAAGTTATTCTCTGCCAAATGCTGCATCACATGGTGTAGGCTTTCCTTCTTAACTGGCACTAGTTTAACCATTTCTGCATCATTTTGCATTGGATAATATAGATCTGCTCTACTCTCTCAGCTGTTTCTTACCACTATACCCTACTGTCTCACTCCATCTTTTATTTTTTCCTAACATTTAAATACGAATAGCACATACACCAGCAACTGTGGGGCTAGCTCAGATTTTGCTTTTCTCATGCTCTGGACTTTGATTAGGTAGGAGTAGCAGAGATCTGATAAAAAAAATATCCTTTGTAGTCACATCTGGCTGAAAATAGTGTTTCCAATTTAGATATGCGTTATTTCCCCAGGTTCTGGGACAACATTTACACAAATTCCCAACAAACCACAGTGCTTCAACTTTGTAGCCTCTCTTTGTGAAATCCAATATTCAAGATGACTTTTCAACTTTTTCTGACTTCTTTTTATGAGCACAAACCAAAACATTGGTGGGTTTTTTATTCAATTTATTTGCATATGACCTGTAAAAACAATGCTTTCCAAATTCACTTTCCCTCCACAAAATTAACATGGGAAATGGCTCTGAGTCCTTATAAGAAGCTTGATTTTGCATAAAACAGGGCTATGCTGTTGCTATAAATGTCACAAACCGTTTAACAGACTAAATACCTATTGTGACAGGAAAAATGCTTCGACATAGACTTCTCAGGAGAAAACAAACAGATTTGGAATACCATATGGTGTTAAAAGTTCAGAGACATTAAAACATTATTTTTCTGTACTATCATATGAAAACCAAGCCAATTTCATCTTGGCTTGTGGCACTTAACTGCAAAAGCAGGTGATCTGCTTTGCCACCATTATAACTATGTCATGTTTGTCTAACTCTCCAGGGATATTTTTCTCCCTTTGGTAGAAGGATCATCTCTCCTCAGAGAACCACATGGAATTAATCCAGACCCACAAACCACAATTTCTAGACTGTGGTTATGTTGGGATATAAAAGGAAATTACAAAATTTAAAGGAAGCTAAAGAAAGTCCTCTACAAGCTGTTCTCTTGGGATGTACAGTTCCTCTAAAGTATTTTTAGAACCAGAAGGGTATTTAAGGATCTAGATTAATACCAGGATGTATTATATATCAGCCGAAGTTTGTATAATTATTCATAGCTTTAACAGGTGGATTTTTTTTTTTGTTATTGTGTGTGGGTGCCTTTGAATTTGTCATGTTTCCAAAGAATTTATTCTGTTAGTCGATTGACAGTTTCCAGATGATATTTGCTAGATTGCTGACCATTAGAATATCTTTAGGTTTGACAAGAAAGGTGGTACTTTTCTCCAAAGGAAAAATGGCAGTTTTTTCCAAGTCTCCTCAACTTTTCAAGATTAAAATGTTTTTGTGCATTTTTTTCATCTGAAATTGTCTTTTTCTTTAGAAAATTGTCTCATTGGAAATACTTGTCCAATTTGTGACTTGTGTTCCCCAAGTGGATTGGACTTCTTGGTATAATAGCATAAAATTGGCTATAAACTTGGAACTCCAATCTTCCTCTCTGAAAATTCATCTATGACACATAAAAATAACTTCTGCAGTGGCTCTGCTTCCTCGTTTTGCTACGTACTCTAAATTGTACGTGTGTTTATTATAAATCTTCTGTTAAAATATTTGTATGGTTTTCATAAAGAGAAACAAGGCAAGAGAAATCCTAAAAGAACAGTGAATTCAGAGAAAGGGGAGCTATAATTTGAAAGATGTCCCCTCACAGCTCCAAATAAAAAACAAACAAAACCACCTTCCTCCTGAAATAAAGAAGTTGTTGATCAAACATCATGTCGAATCACAGAGGTTAGTAACACTACGCTTAAAGAGTGGGCAAACAACTGACTGATAGTGAGACAGGAGGTTCCTAAGTCACTTTAAATTAATCTCAGCTGGACAGATAATTCCCCTTAGGTGCATATGTGGCTCTCACTGGTTGAATTCTGCAGTATTTGAATACCTTAAAAATTAGATCCCAAACACATCCAGGGGCTTTTGAAAATGTTATCTTTTTTATCTTGGAGAAATATTGGAGAAATGAATTTTTCCCTAATGCCCAAGACATACAGGAGTCAAAATGGGAAGGGAAATAGGTAATTTAGCAGGAGGTCTGTTTTTATTTTACTGCATATGGTTTAATCCAGCGTAGGTCATTCAACTGTTCTTAGATCATAATTATGAGAATTAAGTGATTAAAGGATATTAGGTCATTAAGACAAACAGTTAGAAAAAGGAATATAGGAAGGGTAGAAGAGGAGGGAGGGTGGGGAGGCTTAGGAAAAAACCCCTTTTATTAATAAAAGCAGTCTTCATTTTTAAATGTCATCAGTCTTGCTTTCTTGTTTCTTGTCCGGTGATCCTTTCAATCCTTTTATGCATGGGTGGAGGTGGGTGTGGATGGGTGTGTTTGAATATTCAACAGGAACAGCTGCTGGATGACCCTGAGAGATGGCCCCATTAGCTGTACGTGCTTTTCCTTGCCTGTGCATTGCTTAACAATAAGCAGACAGAATTCCAGAGTTCTTCAGGACTTGTTTATACAAAGCCCTTAGCTGGAATCTAGTGTTGCCTCTCTTTTCATATATAAAATATATAGGGAAAAAATTCATAATACATATTCAAAGAACATAAAAACAGCATATTGTAATAATCAAAGCTTTATGTGTTTTGGTCATTAAAACCAAAGACAAAATAAAGTTTTAAAAAAGCCTAATGGAATATACTTTATCATTTAGTTCATATCCAAAGCTGTGTTCTGTATTTTGGACACTTCTTCTTTTCTATTTTCTTTGGGCAAATAACACTTGGCAACCAGAGGTTGATGTAGGGTAGTTCCTTGTGCTGCATGGTTGTGCTGGTGTCTGGAGAAGTTTCCTTCCCCTATATTTAGTGGCATGAGGCTTAGAACGTCTCAGGGCTCCGAGGCTTGACTTGCAGAAACTCTGTCTGCCTGATTCATGGTATGGCACTGTGCATATCTGAACCTCTTAACTTACTCCATCTTATCTGTGGGGTGCTTCATACGCTCATCTTGTGGTAGTTGCAAAGAATGCAACCAAGGAGTGCAGTCTCCTATAGCCCGTCTTTTTTGACTGTGTCTCTTGTTTGGTAGGGTCATTTCATTTCTTGTTTCATCTATCACATTCTCAACAGATTTTAATCTACTCCTTCAGCTTTGGTGACTATTCCATATCTGCATTTCTCTGTTAAAATATAAAGTTCTTCTCCCTCCTGCCCTCTCAAATTAAAAATTAATAAACAATGCTCCTACTTCATTTTTTCTTCCAGGCATGCTATTTGAAAAGGCTGGACAACTTTTCCCCCCCCCCGTGTGTGACAATTTAGACTTGTCCCCTGCTGACTTTGTCAATGCATTTCTGATTTCTCTAACAGTGAAAAGCAGTTACATGTGTAAGCGATAGATTTTCTTCCTCCAGTTAGTCATTTCCTTTTGTCAATGAACTGCACTCCGTTTTGCTGGCTATGAAAAGGAGGTGGGTAGGTGCGGTTATAAAGCGCAGAGGCTTCAGTAGATGCTTTCTCTGAAGTAACCAAAGAGCGTTTCCTGAGAGTGACCACAGTACCACAGTCTTTATCACATCTCTGTGCGTGTGGGAAAGCTTTCTGAGGAGTGCTCACCCTGCAGAAGTGTGCTCTGTTCCTGACTGCCAGTACTGACATGCTGCATGACTCTGATCGAGTCACTTGGCTCCTATCTGCTGTGCAGCCCCTATCTTAAATCTAACAGGATCATTTTTACCCAGCTTTGTAAACTCATCAGCTTTCCTAATAAAATGGATGCTACTTGTGCTTTTGGGAATTTTGAGCATTAAGGTTTAAGATCCCAATGATCTGAATTGTTCGCATATCCATATAGGCTTTCTATCATTTGTGTTCATCCGTAAAGCTGAATTTCTTTGGAAAAACTTGAATAAGAAGCACTCCTGCTTCTTGGAATGGTGCTAAGTTAGCCCTGCTTTCTCTGGAATGGCAGATAAACGGAAAACATGCTATGACTATGTTCAACTTCTAGTATTGTTTTATATTATTGAACCTCTGTTTAAAAAAAAAAGAAAGCTCTTCCAAAGATATTTTTCTCTTAAATTTTATTGCAAGATTAAAAGCAAATCTTGAAAATTAACACAATTAAATGCAGTTATATATTGCATTTTATAATTGTATCTTATGTACTGTTTACAACTTAGTTATATACAAAAGTCAGGATAAGATTAGCATTTTATTTGCATTTGGTTTTACTTATTTGGGTATTTTTCTAGCTGTAGGATTAAGGAAGAAAAAAATGACAAGAATGTTGGTAAAAAGATAAGTATCCTCAAAAAATCTTAATAGGTTTGGGTAAATGGAAACATAGGGTAAGACAGCTTTTTCAAGCTCAGGTATGATAGTTGGGAAATTCTTCAGGTACTAACAAAAAAAGGTATAAATCTTCTGAAATATGTTGTATTATTCAAATCTTTTTTAGATAGCCACTACAAAGCAGGTCCTTCACTGTAAACATACTGGAACTGAATGTACTTGCTTTGCCTCCTGTTGGCGTTTAAGGGAAGGTGTTACCTTTCACATCATTTTATTAGATTTGGACTGGAGCTGAAGAAAGGGTTGATGTAAGACTTCTTAATAAAAAAAAGAGCTCTAGTATTTCAAAATTTCAGAGTTGTCCCCAAGTACACATAGTTGTCCCCCCGTGTATTCATTTGTTCTTGTTTCTCTTTTCTAGGAGCTTGAGTTGCCAAAGGATTACCCTGCATAAAAATCTATTTTTCTCTTTTGTTTGCAACTCTGTTGTAACAATAATTTCACTGACTGCAGTTGCCAACAATCAGGAGTTAGTTGCAACTAATCCAGTAAGTGAAAGTATATTTGGCAGCCTTGTTGATTTGCATGTGGAAAACTTCAGCAACACAGAAGAGATGAGACATGAATAGTTGATGAAATGTTGTATATAGGAGGTTAAAATGTTCAGTGACGATGTATCCATGTTACATAGTACAACAAATGTCTAACAATGATTTGGGCATTTCACATTTGAAGTTTCGAAATACTAAAAACACTCTAAGGGACAGACCATACTGAAGTGCTCTTCTGAATTTGTACAGATCACTTTCACACTGAAACAACTGCAAGACAGTAGCCTATTCTAGATGATGTCAGTGAGGTTATGACAGTTGAATTCACCAAGGAAGGGCAGTAAAAAAACCCTTTGCAATGTACTTTGGATCTGTCAGCTACTTTCCTATGGCTTTAACTTTGCCATCTTCAGTTGAAATGAGAATTTTTTTTTTTTTTTTTTTTTTTTTGTGAAAGGAGCTAAAGCTGACCCTTATATTCCAAAAGTAAAAACAAAACAAAAAAGCCATCCATTTGGGTCTGATTTTTCTCTTTCATTTCCTAATAATACTGGGGTAAGTGTGAATCAGTAGCCTCTCCCAAAAGGCTAGGAGTTATAGCAACGGAAAAGCCTGAAAATTGAATGCATAAACAAACAAATCCCTAACTATGGCTTTATTTTTATTTAGACCTGGAAGATAAATTTAAATTCTGTGAAAGTTAGGGCAAACCTCCAGAAGCTGAATCAAGTAAAAAGATAAATTATTTCTCTGCTGTCAAAACTCATCAAAGTGCTGGAATATAGGCTGGAGATAGCGGCTAATAATCATCATCAAGTGAGTTAGGTAGCACAACATGGGATAACAATATTGATTTGTTTGTTTGTTTGAAGTTAAGTGCCAGAAATAGATCAGTCACACAGCAATTTCAGGAGGAAAAAGAAATATCTACTGTGTCCAAATGTGCAAGTTAACTATTGCTCCTTTTTCACAACCTCACATTTCAGTCTTCAGAATAAGCTATATTTTAACATTTCAGTTGAAGACTATCATGTAAATGAAGTTAAATACAAATATATGCCAACAAGAGAGTTTACTTCCAGAACCTACTATGCAGGTCCTCAACTGGCCCTCAGTGCAATTCTGACTAGGTTAAAATTGGAAGTATTGGAAGCATAATTGTAGTGAAAACCAGAATAAACATTAACATTTGACTCGAGCAGTATCTTTTTCCATTTTGCAAATAAAGCTCTGAGATTTTTGCAACTTAAAAATTTATATTGTACTCTGCTTTTTTTCTGCAGGTTAGTTGCAAAGTGTCACAGTTCATCTACCTGTACCTAATGGGTTGCAACTACTTTTGGATGCTGTGTGAAGGCATTTACCTGCATACTCTCATTGTGGTGGCAGTTTTTGCTGAGAAACAACACCTGATGTGGTATTACCTTCTTGGCTGGGGTATGCAATTTCACGTTCTGTATTTTAAGGCCAATGCAATCTCTTCCTCCTTTTCATGAGAATCCGAACATCTGTACCTTTGCTTCTCTGAGCTGGTAGCTTTGAACAACGATGACACACCCCTCTTCTTTGTCCGTAGTGTTTTAACAGGCTTAGAAATGTTAATGTAGGAAGTTGTACGCACCTCTATCTTTGCTGAAAGAGAGATTATGCATTTCTGGAGTCAGGAAGCGACTCCTCCTTTGTATAGAGAAAATAGTCTCCTATTATAAAAAGGACATTAAGAAGTAATTATTCATTGTTCCTCATCTCGAAGATGTTTATTCAGGAATGAATGTTTGTTTTCAGAGAAGTCTCGCCATGTCTAGGGTGGAGGGTCAGAACTGAGTTAAGATGGCCAAGGATTTATTTTTCCAGCAGTTCCATTTGACCTGTATTGTTCACTAAGCCAATACAGAATAGCTGTAGCTGAAGATCTCAAGTAATATCAGTATGAAAACTCAGCAGCCAAACCTGGTCGTTTCAGATAATGCACAACAGCATGTTCGCAGAGTGCAAGTGAGGGCTTTCTCCTCAGCTTCAGTGTGTTGGCACATTCAGCTAGAATGTGTCTGGGCACCTGGGTCGCTAGCCGTCCCACTACAGACACAGCTGACATGCGGTTAAAAGATCATAGGTGCTCAGCAGTTTCTTAAAATTAGGTGCCACCAGAGTGTCAAGGACCCCAGATAATGAATTTGTTTATTCTTTTCATATTTTGAATTCAGCCTGATTTCCAGAGTCTGTTTTCAAAATTATTTTTTTTGCATGTGACCTTGTTTTCTGAATACCCAGCAAGTAGCAGTGAGGACAGGGATATACATACTGTTAAAGTTATGGTCATATATGCAATTACCTTTTTAATGTTACTTACCTATTTAGCTTTATTGCAGATTGCAGTCTGAAAAACATCTGTGCTAATGAAAATTGATTGCTACATTCTAAAAAGTTATAATTTGATTTGACTTTTCTTTCTGTGTGCTGGTATGGATTTCCTGGCAAGACAGTGGGAATAAGGTTTCATGCACTTCTCTGAAATAACTCTGAGAAAATAGAAACAGGATTGGTCCCTGTTACTTTATTTGCTCTGCAGGTATGTAGTTTAGATAAGGTGAAAATAGAGAAGATTCCTGCAAGAGATGCAAGTTTACTTAGTTATTTGCCTGGCTTATATATGAAGAAAACATTGTTTTTTCTTCACAGGTTTTCCACTGATCCCTGCCTGCATACATGCCGTTGCTAGAAGTTTATATTACAATGACAAGTAAGTAGCATCTCAACTTTTTATGCAAAACTGTTGTATTTTCTTTAAGGGGAAAAAAAGGAATACAACCAATACTAAAATGCCAAATGTTTTTTTCTTTCCCTGTTTGTTTTCTCTAGTTGTTGGATCAGCTCTGATACTCATCTGCTGTACATCATCCATGGCCCTATTTGTGCTGCTCTGTTGGTAGGCATTTTTCAGATAATAATTTGCTTTTCTTATTTGTTTTCTGGCTGTTCTTCACAGGCTTATAAAGTTGGTAAGAGCCTAAAGCTAAGATTTAGAGGTCACTGTCGTTCACAGGATTCTTGCTTAACCCAGTAGGTGCCTTAGACACACCAGATGCACAAGTCTCGGCATTATTAAGGAGCTGTACCCCATGTCCCTTGAGAAACTCAGGTTTTGCAGTGTTGATTATCATTCCACTTAAATGCTAGTGACAAGGAAGGACTAAATATTATCAGGAGTACTGGAGGGGCACATTCAAGTCTTTTCTTTAGCAGAGAGTGTTTTCGCACTGCCCAGGCCATTTGCCAGGCTGACCCTACTAGGAGCATCACTGTGTCACTGTGCTAATGTGGGCAAACAGCTACCAGGCAGGACCTCACTGGGGTTCAGAAAGAGGATGCTTGAATGTCAGGACTGACTGTGGGTGGGAACACAGGATGGAGAGAAACTAGAGCAGACCCTTGGGAAAGAACCAGTGGAAATAGTCCTGCAAGTATTTGTGCCTGCCCCTGCTCTGATACTAATCTAGCAATGTGTGCTTTGGCCGCCGGGGTGCTGCGGCAACTCTGCTTCATTAGTCCTCATGAACTCTCAGAGCGTAGTGTTCTGTCCTGCACGCCAAGTTAATGCCAGCTCTGTTACGCCAGTGTTTGATACTGAGGACATTAAATTCTAGGCAAGTAACTCAAGACTCCACTGTATAAAAATCAATGTCGTATTTCAGTTATTCTAGGACTGAATTTAACCTATGAAATTCAGTCAATAGGTTACTGCTAAATTGAAATAAGTGCATAATAAAAGAAAATACTAATATATACCTACTTACACAACTGTCTACAGAATTAACATCTATGAATGCATAATGCAGAGAATGCTGCAGTGTAGAGGCATTCTATTTAGGATCTGAAATGGCTGCTGACTATATATATTGCAGTCATCTCTTGTTGTAACAGAGACTTCAAGCTCATCTGGCAAAGGTATTGTATACATCTGCTGACTTTGCTTATGGCTTTTCAGTTCATGCAAGGAAATTCATTAAGAATGAAAACTTTAGGTAACTTTTTAGAAATAATTTCAGTTTCTGATCTACACGAACTTCCTTTTCTGTTAAATTGTTAATGCATATTTACAGAGAGCATTCTGTGCATAGAGAATTCTCCCCGAAAACTGTTGCATTAAATCACGTGGTTCTTGTGACTCCCATTTTCACTCATAGTGAAATTAACCAATGAACTTATATTTTGAAGGTTGTGTTGATATCATTTTGTGTTGATACCATTATTGAGATCCATGGCCCTTGGGGTGTAAATTATTACTGAGAATCCCTTGTCCTCTTAGTCAGGTCTGCCATATATGTTCATGCAAAGACATTTTAGTGCGCTAATCTGTAAACTTAAAACCAATTATAAATCCTTTCAGTTTTTCTTCTCTCAAATTTACACAGAAGGTGAAATCCTGTTTTCACAGAAAAGGATAGGATTTTTTTGCTCACTTCAGTGGTGCTGCATTTCACCCAGAAACTCTATGCTATTCTGCATTGCCTTGTGGGGTATTACTTCCTTTGTCCAGGTGTCTCTTTACAGATATATCACTTAGGTAAAGCTCTTGAAAGCTGAGATATAATTTGTATTAGTCAGAGCTTGTTTAAATAACAACAGAAAATATTGTGTAAAAGTTATGAGACTATACCACCTCCCATGAAGTGACCTCATTTTAAGATGTAAGATTATTTTCTCCTTCCCAGCAGTGGCCTCCACAAAGTCACACTGAAAACAGTGGCAAGGCTCCTACTGGTTTCAAATGTACTGGGTCAGTCCCAAACTGTCAAGTCTGCTTTCCGTTCAAGGCAACACTAGGAATGTCCTTTGATTTTCCTGGAGTCATAGTAATTGCCTCTCTGGGGTTGGTTTGGGCAGAATCTGTGTCTATTCCCTTTGCAATTTCCAAATACGTATACCTTTGGTAGTCCTATATTTTTCCTGAACAGACTGAAAGTGTTTCTCTTGCATTTTTCTTGCCTCAGTACAATCAGTAAATTTATTTGAAAACCAGGTAGGAACAACACAGATTAAACACAACTACACATCTTGTCTGTGATGGGAAAGTACCTTAAAGGAGTTGCTTTCCTTTCTGGTAACAAAAAAATGCAATATGTCAATTTGGAAGAGACAAGCCAGGGATGAAGACATCAGATGAAATGCATGTGTTTAGGCTTTGTGAACAGAACCCTCATTTGCTTAAGCAGCTTGCTTGCCAGATACAATTTTCACACTTTACTAACCATGACCTGCTTTAGTAGACATTTAAGCAACAATATTAAACTGCAAATTAGATAACAAGGGGAGAAGACACTGTTTCTACTTGCAGGAGCAAGATCTCAAAGAACATGAAGAGGACTGTCAAGTGGGTGCCAGGGAGAATTGGCAGAAGCCAATGCGAGTTTAACTCTCGTACATCACTGAAAATCCTACAATTACATAAAGTTAACAATAACGCTGCTTTTACGGTCCCTGTTATTACATAACTGTGGTCAGATCCCTGCCAAAGAGACTGGAAATGGGAGCAGACGTAGGGTGCATTTTGATTGGAATTGTCTTCAGTTGACCATTTAATTAGAACTGTTTGCCTAAGCAGCCACAATTAAAGAAATAGTGTGGGAATGAAACAGTAGAGGGTGATGTTAGTTTTTACACTAGACAAATATTGATCAAAATGGAGGGGAGTGTGAAAAAGCAATGGGTTTGAACTGGTGAAAGCAGCAGTGATTTCAGCGTAGATTTCAGATGTGCCAGTGCACTGGTGATTTAGTGTGCATTGGTGCTGCTGAAAGAGTAGGTTTTTATTTAGTTATGCCACTATTTGTATAAATAATACTACAGGGATGCTTATTTTGCCCTATAATGACGTTACGCATTGGTGTCTTACACTGAGAGCCTTTTATAGATGCACATTCTTTTAGCAGAAGTAGTAAGTGAAGGTATACTAGAAAGAATTTCAGGAGCTGCTAGCTTTGTCACTGACCTATTTAATGACTTTAAGCTGGACTCAGTACAAACAAGACTTAAGAGTTTAGAAGTTGAATGCTGAGCATCATACACCCAGCCTTGGAAATGTTCACAGGCCAGGTGTAAAGCTTGTCTTTATGAGCACATACAGGTGTTCTGCCCAAGCAAGCCAGGCTAAGATCTGAATAACTGTATTAAAAGCCAAGCAATTGCTACCAGCTAGTATCTAAGAATATCTGAGTTTCTTGAGCTAAGAATGGTCTGTTTATCCCAAGGAGGAATTTAAACAGGATTTAAACCTACATGCTAATAAGGATTACCATACTGCTTAGCACAAACTCAACATGGAGAGAGTAGAAATATCAGGGACCTGAGGAGGTTTGAATTCAAGAACTGCAGCTCCTAGTGACTTATAAGCTCAGCTAAGTTCACTGCCACTCTTAAGGCAGAACTTAAATTCTACTAAGTTCCCAGTATAGACACCAACATTTCTTTTTATCTGGGATTGCCTTCGTTCCCATTTTTGTTCATTTGCCCGGTTCAGGTCACCATGGAGCTACCATTATTTTGCTATGTGTTCATATTGCAGCTAGCACAACAGGACTCCTTTGGGGCTTTACAAACCAGTCAATTTGATGATAATATATATGCGAGTAGTTCCACTGGCCTGCTTTTACTTAAATGTAAAAATCTACTCACTTCCTTGCTCACGTCAAGACCTGTTTTCATCATGTCGATAAGAATTCACTTCATCCTGATCTCATTGTATTTGTGGCAGAAGAGATACTCATCAAAAATTGGTGCTGCATACTTGTACTGACACTCGTACTGTTCTTCTCTGTCCTCTGCCTCATTCATCTTTTCCGTTTGCCCTAATATCTATTTGCAAATTCCTTGTGTGCTTATGTCTGTGCTTTTTGTTTTTGGTGGGTAAGTGGAAGGATCAGGAAAATTCTGTGCATTTCAGCATGTTGTAAATGAAATTGGTGGTATTTTACTCCTGGCTGATGCAACTTTCATCTTCAGTTAATATTTAGGACAGTAATACAGGAATTAGCCATGCTACCAAAGACGAGAGGGCTGAAAACTATGGGTTTGAGAGATGTTGATGTTGAACTAATAGATTTAAGTGAGAAGGATTAAATATAGAAATGGAGGAAGGACTTATTGTCTATGTGTACAATAGGAAGTTGGATGAGGATCGTGGGCTTGCATAAAGTCTAAATAAATCCCTGAGAAAGAATCAGAAGACCTTGGTTGCTTAAACAAAACTTAAAGGTAGCTGGAGACTTCCAGGAGAAATTCATGCAGTGGTTTCCTATGTAAAACAATTTCCTGTTAAAATGATTTAAATAGCATGTAAGTAGAATATAAATAACATCACATATCTGTCAAGGGCCATGTTGCTATAACAATACACAGCTGTTTATCATGAAAACCTTAACGGACATGAAAGATGAAAGAATTCTGCCAGGATTGTGGAGGACATGGTGACACACATGCTCCGAAATGGCTTCCTTGTTTGCACTTGTCCTACGGGAAGACAGAAGCCTCCCCCAAGACCAGGAGTTCCTAGTCTTTTTAGAAGGGAGTTGTCTGTCTGCTGGCTTCTCCTTCCCCCTTTTGTCACTGGATGGTTGTTGACGAGGACAGACCAGAGGTAGGACCAGACTCTAGGTCTCTCCCTTCCATAGTGGTCCCCTATGCAGCATTCTCTTGGCTCTGTGCCCTCGGGCAAGGTGAGGGGATTGGCTGAGCTCTTGAGGTCTCTTCTAACTCCAGTTCCTGTGAGGGGCTGCCACTATTGCATGGGAGGTGACGATATGGTGTAATCATCGCTAACGTTGGAGTTGCTCTGGTTATTCACGTCCTTCGTCTGTTTGGGGGTGGGTGTGTATATACACATGTATATGTACGTGTATGTGTGTATTAGTTTTGTGGTTGCCCACAGTGAGAGCTCACATGTTGAAAGATACAGTTTTCAGTTGGGGGTATTTTTTTTTTTTTTTTTTTGTGAAATGGCATGAACAGGTATGCACCACTGTTAACAAGAAAAACCTTAATAGCTATGGAAATAATCGAGTTCAGTAGTGCATGAGAATGATGTAGAGCATCTCCTCAGTGTTTGCCCCATTTGCAGTTCTGCTGAATGATTCACAAATCCAACCGTCGGCCGCTGTGAGAACATTAAATCTGCTATTTGTCTACAGGAGTATACACAGTTCCTTGTTAGCAGCATTTTGCCTGCAATTTTATGTTTATTTTTCATCTGATATTTTCTTTATAAATTTGTCAAATTCATATTTGAAAAATAAAATGTAGCTTTTTGAAGAACCATATTTAAACACAAAGAGAGAAGAGTACCAACTTAAAAAGAGATAATCATTTTAAAGTAGCTAATCATTCACCTGTGTACTGTTATTGTGATAGCAGAGAGAAAGGTGTGTGGATTGTTAGCACTGGAAGACCAACAGTTACCGGGATGGACAGCTGCCTAATAAGTTAGAGGAATGGATGTGGATAAGAGATGGTAGAGTCCACTCTCGGTTACTGAAAGGTGTTTTCAAAGAGTTTTAACTCATGGTTGTCGTACAATCACAATGCTATCCACGCAGTATGAATTGTCTTGAGTTTCTAGTTTTTAGCATCACAAAACCGTGTGTGGGATTCCTTTTCAGACTATCTTCAGTGTCATTTTCTTTTCTGACAGGTGAATCTTTTCTTCCTGCTCAATATCGTTCGTGTTCTGATAACGAAGCTGAAGGACACCCACAAGGCAGAATCCAACCTGTACATGAAGGCAGTGAGAGCCACCCTGATTCTGGTGCCACTCCTTGGCATTGAGTTTGTGCTGTTTCCATGGCGACCAGAAGGCCGAATCGCTGAGGAAGTGTATGACTATGTGATGCACATCCTTATGCACTACCAGGTAGGAAGCATTAGACAGTTCCTGCTCACTTGAGCTAGATAGAAGTTGGCAGGTGCAGCAAATAAAGGAGAAATGATCATGTTACTTTTTTAAAGACTTTTCTGCAATATTCTTATAAACTACTTTAACTTTCTCATGATGCTGAACTTTCATTTCTTACAGGAAAGAAACGTACTGTAGTAGATAGCTGGCTCAATACTTTTTAGTAATGTATTTTTAGAAATAATTCACTAAGTTTAGATTTGTACTGCATTTTCTTTGATATCTATATCTGAATTTTATCAGAAACTTCTAATTATCTCAAACCTGACAAAAAAAAAATCCATACGCATGTGAAATAAAGCAGAATCTTTTTATTTTTATTTTACAGGGTCTGCTGGTGGCTACAATTTTCTGCTTTTTTAATGGAGAGGTAGAGTAACTTTTAGTATATTTATAATACTTCTTTATATATATGTGTTTTGTTTCAGCAATTAAGAAGATGGTAATTTTTGACTATATTGTTTTAATTTTCTAAATCTGTCAGGTAAAAAATTAAAAAAATAAATCTGGCTGCCAAGAGCAGAGCTTGGGAAAAGACTACATCATCATTTGTGGCATTACGTACTTTTAGGACTCACTCTTTTGTGCTGAGCAGTATACATGTCTCTTGATTATATAAGGGATTGAAGACACTTTGTCATTTTGGTATAAATTCTCACATGAAAGTAAAACATAATTCAATATGCAGAAGGTGTATTTGTCCATGGTAGAAGCTGCATAGCATCTGTCCTAATCTTTCTTCGGCAGGACAGGGCATATTGCATCCCTGGTGCTGTGCTGGGGTGCTGTGCTGTTACCACAGTTCTTTGGGAAAATTTTAGGCTGAA
Source organism: Grus americana (assembly GCF_028858705.1). Taxonomy (NCBI): domain Eukaryota; kingdom Metazoa; phylum Chordata; class Aves; order Gruiformes; family Gruidae; genus Grus; species Grus americana. The sequence goes on from NC_072857.1 coordinate 35,784,990, forward strand.
ATCTGGAAAACTGTTTTTTAGCACTGCTGAAAAATATCATTCAAAAAATGAGAACTTAATAGCTCATGGTGCTTGGGTCAGAAATTTGTGTTGAATAAGAAACGCACTTTTAAGGAACCACCACCACTCAATTCCAAGAAGAAACTTCTTTATTCTTACATTAGAGGACTCTGCCATATTTCAGTAGTTTATGGTAGGGATCCTGGTGCTTTGCTGTTATCTTGAATTGAGCAAGGTCCAGTAACTCTGGAGCACAAATAGTGACTTTCATCTAGAAACACTGGCCCCCAAGCTGCAGAGAGTACACTTACAGGGCTTACAGTGCCACAGATCAAAGGGGTAGAAAGGCTAAAAAATGTGTATACAAAATCATTAATATGGCTCTTGCTTGCAAAAACCCAGTAACCCCAACACAAATGAACAAAACCACCCCACCAAAAAAAAAAAAAAGGTAATTTTTTTCCCCCAACCCTTTTGGCAGAGGAACAATTACAATCCTACACTTATTCCTACACATCTGTTTGTTCGTTTGTTCTACATTTGGTGTGGTTGCTGTATGTGGGAGTAACCAGATGTTTTCATGTGACTGAAGCCTTAGTTTCTTTCCTCAGATGTTATAAAATTGTATGAGTGTGCTTGTATGATGTTATTGGACAGTATTATGGACTTACAGGTAAATATTTGGCTAGTACTAGAATTGATTCATGCAGATCGCCCTTCCTCCTCTTCCTAAGTCAGAAGCTGACTGAATTGCAGTGAAACTTCCATGGGGGCTCAAGGTTTGGTTTTATTCCCACCCACCCCACCGCTCCCCCCCTCCCCAGCAATGTGAAAGTGTCAGTGATTTTTTTTTTTCAAGGATGCAGAAAGGATGAAGAGAGGTTTTCTCACAGGTTAGTGGTCATGGGGCAGTGGTTTTGATCTGGTTTTAACACAAAGTAGATCCAGGTTGAACTCCCTGATTATTATATATTTGATTGAAAGCAGAACACATCATTAAGCATTCTGGATCCGATGTGATCACTTGCCCACATTAAGCACTGATATTTCACACACTGTTTCCCTTCTAAATATTATAGTTCAGAATGCCCTCTAAAAACAGATATTTGGAAAAAATCAGAGAATTTGTTCTGCTCCAGTGCAAACTGGGGGGTGGAAGCAGGGGGGAACTTGAAAACCCTGAAACTTCTATGAAACAATGTTGTCCACTGCTCAGCTCTGCCTTCTGATCCTTGTGGATCCTGAGGCTATTTCATTACTTAAATAAGTAGAAACCCTAATTTTAAAATATGATATAATCAGTAAGAATTGTATCTGTTACAATTCCATTGTTACAAACTTATATTTTTTACACGCTCTGTTCTGCTGTGCAATAAAAGCAAGCCCGAGTCACCCCGCTAATTCAGTATCCTAAATTCACTGTGGGCTGAGCAGTTCCACAACTCCTACAAATGGTAACAGATTAATCATGTCTTGAACATCTGTGGGCAGGATACTGTCAAAAGGGTGATTTAGCCATTTTAACGTTTATTAATTTCAGCATTTAATTTTTAGACCCTATGCCTTGACTTTGTCAGTTGAACGTACGTGTCTGCATTTGCTCTCTATAGAGTGGAAATTTATGCTTTTTAAATCAGTTTTGGATTCAGTGCTTCAATGACCACTCTTTACGGGTTTTTTTTTTTTCTTATGACATCTTGTTCAAGAAGGGATTTACTGCTTTATAAACAACTGTATCGCTGAGGAAATCCATGGGGAGAATGACAGTGTAGTTAGGAAAAAATGTCTGCACAGGAAAAAAAGTGTTTCCCTTGTCTACTAAGCAATTCTGCCTCTGGCACGCGAGCCTGCAGGCACACGTGTATTCTGTTGCCATTCTAGTCTGCTGCTGTCATGACAATGCCTGAACAAAGCCTGCAACTGCAGCTTAGCTGTTGTGTACAAGAAGCTGCTTTATCATCGTCTGTCATAGCAACACCTCATTAGAGACTGTACAAATGACAGGCGTCAGAGAGGGCTGTTAACGCTTGCCTGTAGCAAGCCTGTGCTTTAAAGGTGAATACTGATATTGGAAGTGACACTTTGACTGACAACGGGGCAGAGATTTTTGCCAGCGGGGTATGAGCAATTAAAAAATGCTAAAAGCACTAATTTCTATCTAAATCTTAGCGTTTCCCAACTGCTACTATATCTTTTAATGTTTTCTATACCACGTATCAGGAGCTAAACCCTGTTCAAGTAGTGGCTCGCAGGCCACCTCTGGCCAAAAAGGAATAAAAGTGATCTGCTTGCTAACTTCCTGAGCAGTGCAGCCAGGGATGGTCTGTCAAACCCAGTTCTAACTGCACTGCAGCTGTTCGTCGCAAAAACTCCTACAGACAAGGACATACATGCAAACTCTTCATCTTTGCCTTCTGTGGCAAGGCTTCCCAAAGGCACTCACATTCTGCTCCCACAGAGCAAGATGCTTCTTGAGTACCTCCCCGTGTTTTCCAGTTGGGGTTGGCCTAGAGTGGCCTTTGGGGGTCACACAGGCTGCAGGCAGAGGAGGGGCTTGTCCCACAGCTCTGATAAGAAAGATTGCTATTGAGCTATTAATAACAGGTGATAATAATGACCTATGTTATCCATGTAAGGTTTGTGGGGTTGGGTTTTTTTTCCTTTCCTTCCATTGGTCTATAGAAATGTTGCAGTAAAGATTACGTTCTCAGGTCTGCGGGGTTTAATCCCTCTATCAATAGGCGAGGTTGTGGTGTGGGGTTGTTTTTTTTTTTCTCCTTGTTGGCTACTGAGCTGTTTAATTTGTGCTCTATTGACCATCAAGCTACTAGTATGTTAAAGAGCTGATTGGAAGGAGCCCTTCATGAAAACTCATCAGAAAGAGCCATTGCTAACTAATAAGGAGGTAAGAAAGCAAGAATCTTCCAGCTGGAACTAGCATGTCTATTAATGACTGAGAAATACAATTATATTTATTCCACTACTTTTTTTTATTAAATGCATTGCTTAATATTCTTTCTTGTAACAAAGTGCTACCCCTCCTAACCTGGATTTACAGCTCTCTGCAACTGCTCAAAGCTGAGGAGTGATAAAAGTTCTGGTTTCATTTCATGGCTAGACATGAATATTGTTAAACAGAGTATAATTAGTGGTGAAAAATTAGTTGTCTTATTGATTTTTCCCATCTTCTTCTATAAATGATTGGACAGTTTAGAGAAGACTGAAGGGCAGTCACAATAAATGAAAGGATGTAATATGCTACAAGAATAGACGTGCAGTAGGACAGAGGTGAACTACTGATTCAGCAGTAACAGACAGGCTTTGGGAAGAATGCCAGGAATACGCAGCTTGGTGAGAACTGCACACGATGGGCACTGGGGCGGGCACAGAGGAAACAGGGTTTGCCCAGACAGGAAACACTATTTATAGCATCCGCCACTGGCCAGAGCACAAGCTCAACAGCCTGCTTTCTCCCTAGAAGTAGCCCAAAGGCACTTGTCTCACAGGGCCACTGATGGCTCGCTGGAACTGTGGGGACCGATATCCTTTAGGACTGGTTTACAAATATTATTAGCAACTGAAAAATAAGACGAGCAAACAAGCACACTGAAGGAGCGCAAAACCAGGAGGAAGTGTGGGAGAGGACCTGGCGTAACGCTTTCTAGCGACTTGGCAAGTCTAGTTTATTTCCCAGCTCTGCCAATAGATTTCTTTAACCTTGGTTAAGCCATTTAGTTACTGACGTTTCCCCATCTCAAGCCTAGGTTGTCTAATGTGAAAATTGCTCGATTTTTTTTTTTTTTTTGTGCGTGTGTGTCTACAATAAAACATGAATCTTATTAAGGTAATTGACTATGGAAAGGAGATCAAGTGGAACATAGCTTAGTGATATGCATAGATGGATTGATACAATTTAAAAATAAATGCCAAGCTTCCCTCTTGGAAAAGATGGAATTTTGATTACGCTGCTTCTTTTGGCTTTGTGAGGGATTATAGGAAATGGACTCAACTTGTGTGAAGATTTAAGGCTATGTGTTTCTATGCAATGCAAATTAATTAATAAAAATTTTCTTGTGATGAAATAAGAACTTTCCATTTAGACGTGAAAGAATACGGAATTTTGATATGAAGAGCAGTAAGATCAGATTCTCAGAAGTATTAAGACACTTGATTTTTTCTTCAGTGTTTGTAGAATTGTGTTTAGATGTTTTGGGTGGATTGAAATGGTTTTTATAAACAGTAGGAGAGCATCTCCTTTGCTCTAAAATACTAATTTCTTATGTTACTCACTTGATACTTGTTCCTTTACCCTTTTATGTTTTCTTTGTAAGGATTTTTGAGAAATATGAAGTTTTCCTTTAAACAGAGGATTCTGATACCAGACTACAGGAAGTCTCAAAATTACATCCCTTTTCTTCTATTTATTTTTATTTTTCATAATTAAAGCCAGAGTAAAATTAGACTAAAGAAGCCATTGTGTTAGGGAAATGTAAAGCAAACACAAAAGAAACCCTGAAGATATATGGAAAATCCTAACAATACTTACCCACCGTATCAACATTGAACTGGGGGAATCACTGTGCACCGTTTAGTTCTTTTGTATATAACAAAGTGAAATGAAGGTCATGGTTGTGAATGAGGCCTGTGATTTGGAGTGCTCTGCTGGATTGATGTGAGTGTCAAGTGTCCCGCCCAGCATTTCTGGAAAGTCACTGCCTTGCCAGTCAGTGCAGGAATACTTTGTGTACAGAGTTTGGCTGAAGAGGAAATTAAATATTCGTGATCTGTGGGCAGGGGGGTTTTTTAAATGTTAAAAAAAATATTTTGCAAAAGCAACAACAATAGCTATTACCATTCTTAGCATTCCTCACTTGGTATCTTCACTGAAAAACTAATTGCATGTGAATTTCATGACTGTGACACTTCATCAATCCAATAGGCACAGGTGTTTAACCATACTGTAGGAGAGGAAGGCTATGACAAACATAACATCCTTTCAGTGGAGACATGTAAACCAGCTGGGGCCTTCAGCTGTTTTATCAGCTTTATTTTTAACTTGGGTAGAAATACGGACTTTGGGAAATTGTCCTTCTGTTCATTTGATTTAAGGCATGGTCAGAAATTAAGAAAAGCTTTCTTGTGCCAAAACCATGGCAGATGTAAATGATGGTTTGTTGAGAGTAGAATTTAGAGCTGCTGAGGATGTGGCCATTTGGGTATAAAGGCGAATAGAAATGACCTTTTTCACCTGTAAAGCTGATCTGTCCACATTAGACTTCAGTGCAGAGGAGAGAAAGCAGAAAATTGTGTTGCTGCTGCTCATTCTGTAATCTATGCTTTTCCTGAGCAACTAGTACCTTACAATTGTAAAATGTAATTATTTCACACCAAATTTGCCTAAGAATAGTGCCTGCTGAACTCGTAAATCTTTCAGAATAGCTCATGTGACAGATGACATGTAGGTACCCCATTTTCCAGGATTAGTGAGCCTTACTGCCTGCTTTGCTTAGACACATTTACTATGGCACTCATTCATCAAGGAATGAAGTCCAGTGACACCTTCCCGAGTGGTTTACGTGCACTTCTTTCTGTTTCTTGGCATAGGTCCAAGCTGTTTTGCGACGGCACTGGAATCAGTACAAAATCCAGTTTGAGCACAGCTTCAGCCACTCGGACGCTATGCGCACCGCTTCCTACACAGTCTCGTCAATCAGCGATGTTCAAGGCTACAGCTACAATCATGACTGCACCAGCGAACATTTAAATGGGAAGGGCTACCATGACATGGAGAGTGTTGTTTTAAAAACTGAAAAACTGTATGGTTGACTGCCAAAGGCTCGGGCTATGCCGGTGTGCTTACCCTCCTGAACTCCAAGTTTGACTGAATGACTTCACGGCCAGAGGATTTTACCTAACTTGGGATGTGTTTTTTTTTTTTTTTTCTCCTGAATGATGCAAACTAAACCAACACATTTTTCATATGTATGCATATATACATATGTTTGTGTTTCTGTGTATCTATATAGTATGGACATCTGTACATGCATACATCTATATATGTATGTGCATTTATATAAGGATACAAACTTTGCCTCTTCAGTTTCTACTGTGTAGACAAAGTTGGCAATTTTTTGTACAAAGGGAATCAATGAAGGATTTCTTACGTTCTTGGAAGTTTGTATAAGACTGTATTGTGTTGAAGCCACTTCATTTGCCTATAGAATCTTAGAGTGTAAATACCATACTGTATTGTCTTAATTCAACCTAAAACAGAACAAAGGAAAATGGTTAAAGTAGGTGCAATAATAACAATAAGATTGTCCAGGCTAATTTTGTGTCCAGCATTTGACTGTCAAAAAAAGCCCAACAGATAGATAGGTAACAGGCTCAAAGATATCAATAGTTTGGGTTGGTTTGGCCAGTTTGGTTTTTTCCATTATTTTAAATCAAGCACAGAGAAATCAACCAGTGCAAGTCTGAGACTCCACTTCTGTACTGCAATGTAATATTTTACAGCAAGCTTTGAGCAGTTTTATTTAAACTATTTTTGCACATACAGGAGTGTCTCCTCCTCAAGTTTATGGCAGTTTCTTATTGGCTTTAACACAGAGCAGATCAATGAGGCCTTTGTTTCTTTGGTTCTACTGGTGAATAGAGGTCTCACTGAAAATGAAGAGGTTGTCAGGAAGGTCTTGAGAAAAATGTGTCTTTATAGCACGCTATGGTTTAGTAATAGTTTATGCTTTAAAGAAAGGGTTTTCTTGGGTGAAATGACAAAAATATTCAAGAACAACGACATGATATCAGGTGAGTTTAGAAAAGTCTTACTAAAAATCCCAAAAGCAGAAATAGGTTTTATTGGTTTATTTTGCAGGTAAGTTTGCTTCAAGTGGGGAAAAAAACCCAAAACAAAGTAGAAGAAAAATAGATTCCGGAGTTGATAGACTATTAAGCTAATTAATGTATATCTGCTGCATGTAAGCCAGTCAAAAAAATGACAGTTCTTTCTGAGACCACTTCAGTTTTAAATACTTAATTTTGTATATGAACAACTTGATTTTAACATGTACACGTTTTTGTCAGTAGCCTTTCTGTAAGCTTCATTAGCATCTAGTTAATTTGCTGTCACAGTGTTTAGTATTTTGTGACTGCATAAGGCTTTAAATGCTTTGTATTTAGAAGGGAAACAGTAGGAGGATACGGTAAGTTCACACCACTTGCACCTTTCCATAGTTTTTTACAGTTCTTATGTATGGAGTTTGAATTTAGAAAGTGTTTTATTAATGATTTAGTTTGATAATATAGCATCTCAGCTGGGATGCACAAATATAAATTTCTGTTCTGCAAGGCTGTCTGGTTGATTGATGGGAAGGATTTGAAAATCGGTTGGATTCTGTACTTCCGAATAGTATGAAAGCTGGCAGTCAGATGTCACAATCTCTTAAATTCTAAGAATACAGTAATGGTATCTACTACAACATGATTAGAGGTTACCACTCTGCTTGCTGATCTATGTAGCGTTACTTAAAATCTGTGCAATGTTCTGAAAATATTAGTGGTGCAGACAAATCCCTGCTCTGCTGGTATAGCAGCTTTACACTTGGGGGACCAGATCATCAGCTGGGGTACATCTGTCTGGAGTTCCATTTTCAGAATCAATGGGTACCAGCTGAGAATCAAAGCCCAGGCAGACATCTGTCCATCTACAAGTGCTTTTAAGTCCTTTATGGCATATTATCAGACAATTATTTCAATGGTACCTGGTGGGTTGTTTTAATTAAAAGATGTGACGGGTTAGAGTGTGTTACAATATAAGATTTTGAATTAAGCTTCCTTTTCAGCTAGGCAGTTCAAATTTGATTGCATTAAATGATAAAAATTGATAGGCTAAGTACTAGTTGCTAATTGTTCCCTGTTCTCTGTTAGAGGAACTTGTAATGGTAATTTTGGAGAGAAAGTTGTTTTTCCATGGAAATCATCCTACTTCTAGGTGGACAATCACACCATGCTTCTAGGCACACGTCTGCCATCACTCTGGAAAATAAACATGCATCCAGCTGGATGTGCAAGCAAACGTTTGTAGCTGTGGAGGATTACATGGCATAGAAGAGCTGCATTTCCTCCCTCTTCATGAGGTTAACTAACCTATTTCCTATTTTGCATTGGAAAATATAAATGCCCTATTTTGTCTTCCTACCTCACTTTTTCCAGTTCCTATACAACTAGGAGAGGAGTCTGCTTCTTAAAATGTTTTGCTGTCTCACAATAAATTAAAAACAAATCCTTATGCTCATTTCTCATGGCTTATTTTCTACTTTACAGAATGTTGTAGTCCTTATCTGTATTCTCTGGGATGGAAGTAACATCTGTTTTGGTGGGGCTGTGAGATTCCTCTGAACATGTAAACAGTTAGCTGTTGGTATTTGCTCTTTATTTTTTTGTTATTTAGTGAGGATTTATTCTGTCAATCTACAGGGGCTACAGAAATACTTGTCTTATATTTGGTATCTGTAATACCAGCATGTTAGTATTCTATGAGAAGGAGTGTCTATTTTTAATGCTACTGTCTTCAATTAATAAAATGCTGCATTGCAGGGTGCCCTCAGTTCTTTGTTTGTTTAATGTTAGCATTTATGCTATGTATTTTTTCATTGTGATGATCTACTAGAGTATTTGGCTGTAGAAATGCTGCAACACGTACTCCTTTTCATGTCATGAAACATTTGGGCTGGAAACCAGGCACCATTCACGTATTGTACTATGTAAATAAGATTAATAGAGGCTATAGCATTGTATTTATTGCTTACACTAAGAACAAAGTGGAAAAAAATGTGAAGTTTTTTTTTTTTTGTTGTGCTTTATTTTCACTTTGTTCACATGAATCATCATGCATTTTAATTGCTAAAAGAAGTATTATGTTTGTGATCAATAAAATACTACTACATTTATTCAAATCTCTTGTGCTATAATATGGAAATAACAAAGCTGATCTAAACTAGGCTTTCACAATGTTTTAACTCTGTGTTAATTGAATATGAACCCAAGGAGAAAGTAATTACATAGAGTTGCTAACGATTATTCAGTTTTTAAGTGTTTGTTTATTTAATACTTACATGTTAATGCATAGTAGAGTGTTGCATTTCTGGAGGAAGCTTGCATAGATGACTTAATATAAGATGGCTGCACTTAAAATTATTTACTCAAAATCTTCATATTCCTATTTCTTGTCTCCTGCATCTGCCTTTTAATAAAAAGTTATTAATACTTACTTACGTTAAGAAGCCAAATTTTCTGTTTGATCCTGAGTTGGCAGCAGAGGGGAGACGAAAGTAAGTATATCTATATCTTCTTCATTCCATCAGTCTAGGTAGAGTTCCTCTCACCACGGTGTTCAACCAAAAAGACCGATCTGAGCAGAAGCCGCTTTGTTCTTAAGACCTACAAGAAGCAAAGCAATAGAAAATATGAGTGAGATTCTTCCCCCCCCAGAATTGATTGTGTCTGCACAAAAGCTATGAATGACAGGTATGTTTTACATCTGTAGAATTGAGTCTGTTCTTTGAATACTCAAGCCTATGTGACTTTAGAGGGATGTCTACCAGCATGTAATTGCTAAACTTTTGAATAGTATCAGCTGATGACCAAACCACTCCAATATAGGTAGGAGAAACACCAAAGTACATGGGCACGGAATATACAACTTGAGTTATTGCCCACCACAGCAATATAGGGGTGTAGCAGCTCTAGTGGGGAAGCAGTATAATCGTAGGCAACTCAGCTCTCCCTACACTGCTACAGGTCTAAGTTTAACCAGGTTAAGTGTGCTGCTACCTACAGTGATGACACATGACATTTAGGCATCCATTTTGAAGGGCAATCTGCAGGAGTTCTGTTTAACTTGCTCGGTCATCCAAAACTGGGAAGGTGTTCTTTTTTGTATGCTTTTGAGCAAATACCATTAAATTCAGAGCTGCACTGCTTACCTGCTTCCAGAGTGAAACGTACTGCTTCAAATTATTTTATTAACTCATTTGAATGAGTTTCTAACATAGCTGCTAAAAAAATCTGGCAAAACAACTTTAGAATAACCCATAACCTGTCTGCATTTTTTTTTTGTCTCAGACTTTATGTCTGGGTGAACTGAAGGTATTGGATCACAGCTCAAGAAATGTCAGCTAACTCCTCTCCTTCAGCAGACTTTTAATAAAAGATGTATAGGAAATCACCATATAGAATTTTTAAAAGTCTTAATTAAAGATACATACATGATTCTTTGCCGTTAACTAGCTTATAGCCATGAAAAGCAGTTCAATGCTGCACTTAGCCTAATTTTCTCATTTCAGAGATCCGGTTTACAAATGAGCAGAAATGATGGCTCTGTTTACAGTTTCCTTGTGATTCAAGATTAAAAGCAAAGATAGCACAAAAAACTTCAACTGAGGGGAAAAAAAAAAAAAAAACCCACAAACTAACACTTGGTAATTTATTTGTGATTGCTATTAAAGGCCTTGCTATAGTAAGAGTCGCCATGGCCCTACACCCTTAACTTATTTCCAAATGGCAGGTAATATAACCCAGAACAGACAGATATTATAAGGCTAGAAATCTTACCTTAATTGATAATTAAATTTCAGTTCTGTTGAGCTGTGGGACAATAGTTATAACTGGAATAAGCTATGATTGACTAGTTCAAATATTTGTATATACTTCTAAGTAAGTTACATAAATCACTTTAGTATATATTATATACCAAAACAGCAAATAAGTGCACTGCACTTTTTATTTTTTTTTTTAATCTAAATCTTTTCAAATTTTTTACACATAGTGGTAAGACTTCATACCTCCTTGTCTATGTGAAAAAGCTGAAAGATGGATTACTGAGGTGGTTTACCCAGTGATAATGTTGGGACTCAGCTCGTGTCCAATTGATGGATTAAAGTTGTGCTCAGGACACGGAATCATGGAGGATGTCAGGCAGCTCTGGGGGGAAAAAAAAAAAGAAAAAAAGAAGCTACTTTTTTCCCCGTATTTACTTTTTTGAGGAAAATAAAGTATGAGAGTGAGTAAATACTCAAATAGAGTAATACATAAAAGGGTTATTACGCTTTTTTTTTTTAAAGCCTACAGAGCTTAAGGGGTTTATAGGGTGGTGTTTTTAGGAGACAATAGAAAGGAGAATATATTTTCATTGCACACAGAGCTGTAACCACTGTGGAAGACAGCAGAGTGAGCATCACCTCACAATTTAGAAGGGAAGATATGTACAAACCAGAGACTGGTGACTAACTTGAAAAAAAAAATGCTCAAAATAATGTGGAAAATTAAGGACACTTCTGTCAGACTCAACTGTTTAGCCTGTTTATTTCTTAGCAAGCAAAAGAACAGTATTTTTTCCAACCTTTTTTTTTAAAAAAAAAAAAGTAAAAGCTGTGCCCCTGTTTGTTTGCCTCAGGTGAGACAGAATCCTTTTGAGGTTGGACATCAGGAAAGGATGTGTGGTAGTGGTGGAGGGGGGGAGAAGGAAGAAGAAGAAATTACTGTCCTGAGGCTTTAAAACAACTTAATTCTGAAATCTCAGTTCAGCTAAGGTATATAACCAATCTTGAGCTAAAGAAATATACTCAAGAAAAAAGAAACAAAGATTGCCTAATTAAGCCAACACACAGGGATCTTAATACTACTGTGTGTATGATAACCATATTTAAAGCGTACAGTTTCTCGAAATGAATGTCAGTCAGACAGACTCTACTAACACTAATTTATTTCTATTACGCCAGCCAAGCATATGGCTTACTGTTTTCTACCTATACCTACTAATACCCCTTACTGCTTCTGGGTGATAGAGATGCTCTGTATCAGCATATACAGAGTTCAAATTGTTACATTTAACAATTATTTTATACTTTTTCATAAGTAACTATAGAGAAAAAAGAAGTAACGCCAATCCCCCAAATAAAAATGTTACTGCCTACAACACTTTGTACTGCCCAGCAGTAGAAAAGTAACACAAATTATATCCACAGCAGCATTTACAATTGGAGTATATGAGCCTGAAAGCTGTAACCACCGTATTTTGCTCCTGAAAGAAAAATAAAACTTAGCATCCTAGCCTCCCTAGATAAACAGCAATTCTTACATTTTATACATAATTTTAAAGGAGGAAATGCTCTTTCTCTACTCTACAACTAGCCTTGTAATTTTTAGACATGCCAATAAATACACTAGAAAACAAACAAACAAAAAAAACCCCAAACCCTGAACCAATTTCATGTCACCTATTCCCACAGAATACCATTCAATTACGATGATAACCATTCCGTACTCTGCAAGATACAACAATTACTTTGAAAAATATTCCAATTGCACTACTAGTATATCTTGCACCATCTTGTCATGGCAGGCACCATCAAAATAGTTTTAGCTTTTAATGGTTATCTGATTCTAAAAAAAAAAAAAAAACAAAAAAACCCAACCAACCAAAAAAAAAAACCTACGTGCAAAGAAAACACAAAATTTGAACTAGTGGACTAAATACATGCCAAAGTGAATAATTCCCATTGGTAACACTAAGCCTGCACACTGATCTACTGCATATTGGAAATAAATTCACAGAATTAAACAGAATTAAAATTAAAACCCTAGTGAACATGAGTCAGCGCTAGTGTTGGACTACAGTGCGGGCTCTCTATTAATTTTGGAGAGAGGACAAGCTGAAAGTAAATGCAAAACTGCACCATATCATGTTTTGTTTGGTGCAACAATTTACGTTCAAACCCATCCTCAAAGCTAGAACAGCAAGTGGAGAACGGGGCGGGGGGAAGCAGGTGACTAGGCTGACACACACATTCCAGGAGTCTCAGGCATGTGGCTGATGAATGCTGCTAGGAAGATTGCAGAACTACCACGCTAGCTAGTATACCAGGACAGAAGCACTGAGACTAGAGCTTAGGAACCATTTAGGAACAGCAGGATAATTCTTACTTATACTGAAATAGTAGTAACACAAAATGCATTTAACACATGAGCAAACACAGGTCTGGACACAAAAAAACTTTAGAAAAAAAAACAATTAACCTTTTCAAATCTCACAGAAAAGCCTGAGTAAGGTCTATTTTTGCATATGCTATGCCTATAAATAATAATCAACGAACAAAGCAAAAGCTTTTTCCCTGTCGCTTCATCCTTATACACTACAATCATTCTCTATTTCAGGAGCCCAGCTCAAAACTGTAACAAGAGCCTGACCGGAAGTTCAGAGCTGACAGCCCCCTGCTTATAATTAGAATTACTATCTATCATCCCAGAGCTATATATTGTTAATAACTTTTAAAACATACTGTCTAAGTGAACAATTTAGATTCAGCCATACAGCGTTCATGGTTCACTTGAGACAAATAACACGTATAATGGCTTTTTAAATTAAACTCAGTTTTATCACTACCCAAAATAAAAAGTTGTAGATATTTGCAACTACAGTTCCTAATGACTAATTCAAAGTTTTCTTCCCCTCAACAAAACTCACCACTTTCTAAATGAGAACTGTTACAAAGGGAAAAATATCTTCTAATTAGCACTCACATGACGCTTAATACATTGTTTTATGTGACTTTCACAGAATATAAATGCAGAAAAATCAAAGCTTCCAAAGCATGTTTGCAGAAAAAGTGCATACACATTATTGCTCATTCCTGATTCAAGATGATGATCAAGCTTTTCAGTAAATTCAGGCTGCACCATCACTGACAAACCAAAAACTGCCACAAAGGAAAATGAGGTGAACAGGGGTGCTGGGTTCGGTGGTGCTGGCTGGTTAAAGCAAGTTGTAATGGTAAGCACAATCTAAACTGCATTTTTCACTCTGCGAGAGCTAAGAATTGACCAAGAACACAAGCCTCCTGCTGCTTAGGGTAAGGTAAAAATGTTCCCCTCTCCCTGACCTAGAAGAGCCTACTCTTTTATGTGGAAAAATGGTTTGAAGTCGTCGGTGGGCCTAGGAACAGGGTTTGGGGCAGAGTTCAGGAATGAATCCTAAAGTTCTGCAGCAAACATATACGTAACAAAATATCAACTGCACAAATACTGAAAGTAGAAAAAAAGAAGCTTGAATACAAGTACATATTTGCTTCGTTCCTTACCTTGATATTTGCAAATGAAACCTGACGAATGCATGCCTGTAGCAAAGAAAGTGCGTCAGAAGGTCCTCCATGCATTGGAGAGAGATCGCTGTTAAATTGGCAATGTCTTTGATACAGTGCAGTGAAGTCTGTGATTATCAGGTCTATTGCTTCTGCAGAAGGGTAGTCGCAGATTATTGCTCCATGTTGTGACAGTCCATTGTACATGCAATAGCTTTGCATATAAATACATATGAAAACAAAATACTGACTTAGTAGGGAACAACACTCTTTTGATGTTACAAAAAGTGTATTGCTCTGAACAGAAACACCTATCAAAGAGTTTTATTATTCTAAATATAATGATAAACATGATGATAAAAAACATTGCTGGTATATTGAATTTGAAGTAAAGGAAAAAAAAGCAGAATGAACTATTTTGTGGCTGTTTTTACACATGCGCTACAGAAAGGCTTAAAAATCAGAGTATTTTTACCTTTCATACCACATACTTGTAGACTTAGACTAATGATAATGATTTTGTCCCCTAAGTTCCACTGGATGTAAGACCTTAAACATCAGTGAAGAGCTAGGAGCACAAATACTTCATCACATTTTATTTAGCTAACAGTGAATATGAGCCAAATATGTACATTTAACAGAAAGCTCAATAGCACATTTGGCTATGTTTCCCGGAAGGATCTGTGCCCATATATTCCACAGTATAGTGTCTCCATAGCCCAATTTGTTCTGTTACTCACAAGGGACTCCTTTCTTGTGATTCCTGATGGACTCCAGAAGCCGTCTTCAAGCACTGGCTCCTTCCATCACATTTCAGGCAGGTGATGACTGTAGGAGTTTCCTTGTTCAAGGGTCTCTCAATATTCTGTGGGCAGATAGTCACTGGAGACTTCAGAATCTGTGATGAGCAAAATTCACAGCAAGAGATCTCACACTTAGATGACTTAAAAAAAAATCATAATAAAGTTGTATCACTATCCTGTGGTTTGTAATACTGTACAGTGATACTGCCTTGTTTTTCATATTTGTGTGACTCTTTCTTACAAAAAGCATCTCAGTTTAACATAATTGTGATAGGCTTTATCCAGATGATGCAATGGACTAACTACAAGAATTCAGAAAGTTACAAGACCAATTCCTTCAAAATCTTCATAGCAAATACCTGTGATAAAACTAATTCAATTTCAGAAAATTTCAACGTTTGGACTCTGACCCAAACAGTCCTTTCCAGTCCAGGTCTGTGTTTGCTGTGAGGTATAGAAAATGTTTCCCTTTCTTTTTCACAGTGGAAAATGACAGTAGCTATTTTTTAATTTTCATTTAAAGCTAATCACTTCCTTTTTTTTCTTATTTTTCCCCATAGGTACTTGTCTATAACAGTCAGGAGTGCTGTAAATAGCCTGCTCTAGCTGTAATTAAAAAGATGATTAGAATGATCTGTAATGGAAATATAAGAAATTCTTAATGAACAAAGTTGAATCAGGAAGCTTTCACAGAAAGAAGAAAAATATTGAAAGCAAAAATGGAAACACATTAGCAGCAGATTCTGGAAATGTATTTTTGTTGCAGACAATAACAGCACTACATACAGTTATTTCATTATATAATGGAAAAAAAATTAAAAGTCTTGTAATGGGGTTTTTTTTTTAGAAATAACAGCACTTAAAATGGTAAAATACACTTTTAATGTAAGTTCAAGTAAAATATTTTGGGTTTTACACCTTTCTCTCTCCCACCACCTCAGACCTCAGTACTTCACCAGCATTGACATGACTTTGTCTTATTCTTGCAAATAAAATTCTCCCCTTATTTCTTAGTATTCACCAAAGACCAGCACCCAGCGGTATCAACATCCCTGCGAGATCCTTTCCCTTCCGCCAGCTATCTCCAAAGGGCTTAGGAACTGGAGGTAATACTGCTCCAGCCTCGCATCTTTTTCCCAACCCCGCCAGCTGCACAGGGACTGCAGGAGGAGTGCAGTAGGCCAGGCACTAGCACTCACTGGATTTCCGTTTCAGTGGAGGTACACTTGGCCCAGGAATGAAGGAAGTGAAGCCTCAGAGAGTCTTTAACTCACACCCATCTCCTCAGCAAAGTTGTTCTGGCACTGGGGAGTAACTGGCATTGCGCCTTCCTGCGAGGAAGAATGCACTGAGCTGGTTTTCTGGCTGTACTCTCCTCGCTGTGCTGTGGAATCTCTGGCCTTCTCCTCAATCACTCTTCGGTTATGCCTTTTTAATGCTGTTTAAACAACTGAAGGGAGAAGGAATCCCCATCAGTTTCTACACGCAGAGGCTGCTGCAAGTTGAAAGCCAGACAAATCTAAGAATTCATCATATTTCTAATCCAGCAGAAGCATAAAATTACTAAACATACATAGACAGTATGAACACTCTGCAAATCAGTGGCAATACCGCAAATACACAAAAGACTCTACTAGCATGCAAAGCCTATGGAGCGGTGTTAAGAAACAAACAAGACACTTGTACAGTTATGGACTGTTGGTGATTTAAGAACTTGAAAAAGAGTGTCTCTTCTATCACTGCAAAAGAACTGTACTTTAGAATAAAGAAAAATTGCATATCCCTCTACTTAAAGACATTCGCCACTTGCTTTCCAGGCACACGTGCTGATGAGCAGAAAAGTTAAAAGGGAGCCTTAGGCTTCTGCCATTAGTATCAGTGGGCATGGCCCATATGCTTAAGAAAAAGGATAGAGTAGCAGCTTTATACATTCTTTTTTTTCCTTTTCCTTTCTTGAACTCCCCTGGCCCCTTTTTTCATTCACACCATAATACCATCTGGCTTTAACTACAGTGATTCTACAGATGAACTCCTTAGCCATCCAGCTCAGTTTCCTACAACGGGTGCCAAGATAAAGAAATCATCCCTATTTCTATTGAAATAATATTTACTGTTCAAGATATTTACTGTAGAGTTTAAGTACTATCTCCTGTTAAGAAAGTTCCCACAGACTTAAGTAAAACAGTTTAAATAAGATGTCTAGACCAATCTAGACTAATCTAATGTATAGAAGTGAACATGATCTTTTTAAAGGTTAAAAGACTTTCTTTTTTAATAATGTCTTCTTTGGTTGCAGCTGAAAAAAAACAACATATGAATATAATGAGAACGACTCGTCTAGCAATCGTTCCCTCTGAACTGTAACTAAATTGTACAGAAGTAGCTGAGGTTTGGACTAAATACATGTGGATGTGCATCATTAAAAAAAAAAAAAATCCTGCTTGCTTCCACCCAACCCTTGAATTAGTATTGCTGTCCCATTCACAAATCGGCAGCATCTACCCATGGAACACCTTCTTGGCACGTTCCATTCACAAACTTCTTAACAACCACTATGAGACCACAGAGTTCAGCTAATGCGCTCGATTGCATTTGACCAGCTGACCCTGCAGCTGTTTGTTGGAACTTTCCTACAGGTTCTGCACTATCTTGGTTTGAAGTCCTATACATTTCTTTCAAAGCATTTATTTAAGTAGTCTCTGAAAGTTTATCATCACCTACATGCAGGAAAAGCATCAGATTTGAAAACTGACAATAGTGGAGTGTTCTCTAACCAAAGGCATGATAGTTGTCTGTGCATACTGGTGGACAGGCTGTGTGTTTAGCAAGATACACTTAAAGAATTGTAGTTTACTTCAAGATGCAAATAATTGACATTTACTGGAGAACGTGAGTTACCACAAAGGGAGACAATATGCTCTGAAGTACATTGAAATATACAATGATTAATCAAATTATTAACAATGATTAATGATTAATTAAATGATTAACAGTGCTTTCAGAAAAATTTAACACTCAAATTATTACCTTTTCCAGGCCTATTGTATTATGTTTCCAAGCCCACAACTAACTGAAAGATGTGATGTATTAAAATCACTACATCTACATCTACATCTGGCTTCAGGGTGCAACTGGAAAGAATAAAGATGTACCTAGCAAAAAATATGTTCCACTGTTGCTAAAATTAGAGGGTTTTTATCACTGCTGCCTCATTGCAATCATCTTTAGGATACTGTAGTGAATCTCCTTTTCTGGACTCACTGTGACTTTGAACAGTCTAGATAATGCACTGCTGCTTGATAATTACAGGTTCAAGATTATACTTCATTGCATAAGAGTGATGTTTAAATTTAAAGGACAATCCTGGCAGATATCACTCTGTCATCATCATCATACTCTATTTTTCAAACAATGCAGCTCAAGGGATTATAGTAAATATAGAAGAAATATGACCCAGTATGTTCTTTTGAATGCAGAGAAAGGCCAAACAGACTTTTTCTGATGTATAGTGTTGCCCTTCAGTATAAATAGCTGTTTAAAAATTGACAGCATGAGATCCCCTCAGTAACAAATAGATGGTGTGAGCAGCACGTTGTCATTTCAGTGATGACAGAAAGCTCAATTCAGCAAAAAAGATCTTGCTTCTCCCCACTTGCTTTGAACTTGTCATTTTATTTTTGCAAGCTTTCTTCATCATCTGTAAATAGTTAGCGTGGCCATGTGATAGGGAATTACAATATTATATCCCCTCCAACTATGTGTCATTAAAATTATTCTGCTTTGCTTTGAGATTCAAAGTCAATTCATCTGCAGATTAGTTTCAGTGCCTCTGAGCCTGCAATTGCAGGAAGATGTGAGCCTCAAACCGACTGAAACCTGCAATGGGAGTTTAAACAGAGGTGCACCCATCCTGCCAGAGTTCCTCAAAAGCCACAGGCAGGACCTGAACTCTCAGAACTAATTGCTTATGACAAGATGCATTTTTACCTGTCAGTTCAGTGAAGGTCTGTGACCACCCAGCCATCTTGACAGTAAGCCAGTCCAGGTATCCTTTTTAGTTGATGCTGTCTGGTGCTGCATTAGTCTCTTTTTCTTTCCTGTAAGCCATGTAGGAACATCTGCAAGAGAAGAGCTCCTTGAGATTTCCACCTCTTATGTGAATTTGAACAGGGCCAAACATATTCTGGTCCTCTTTTGCCTAAATATTTAGTTTATTTAGTTTTCTTGCCTCATTTGAGTCAATCTTGGCTCTGTTCTAAGAGCCAAGATGTTCTTTTCAACATCTAATGGCTTTTTTTAAAATGCTGCTACAGTACCCATCAGCAAGTGCTTCATACACTGGCAGTTTACTGCAATAGCTATTCCAGACTAGTGATTCCAGAATTCCCCTTGTGGACACTGTTCCTCCAGAATAAAAGAGGGTTGTGTGTTTTTATTCTCAAATTGCTTTATTCATGTTGGAACAAAACATTTTAACCATAAATAATTTTTCTGGAGTATCTACTCTGGCAAATTTCCAAGCACAGTCGTCCCATCAGTAGCTAATGGGGAAGCAAAACATAAGGCTCTCCAAGACTCCAGGGAATATTTTAGATCTATAAATCAGCATCCCCTATATTAGGTCCTTGAAGAATCTTTGTTTAATAATTTTGTGCTAAAAATTATTGTTCTTGTACAGTTGCCACATGACTCCATATCTGGTACAGCCTACCATTCAACAAATAAGACAAAAAAAGTGAAGATACGTGGGTTTGCTGAACGACAATGAAAAAAAAGGTTGCAAAAAGCTTATATTTAAGCCTTCAAGAACTGTGTCACTAAAAATCTGTGTGTGGGTGTATGTGTATTTTACAAATGCACAAAGGCACAGAAATTGCAACCAGTGTTTGCAAGAGCATTCAAGAAGGCTATATACTCAAGCCAATTCCCCAGTAACTTTGGCTTTATTCCTGTGTAACCCTTCTGAACTCAATATACTTCAGTGTATCTGACATCAGAATCTTCACCCAAGAGGCAGCCTACTTGGAGACAAAGAAACAAACCCATTCTTTTCTCAATTTAGGTCACACTCATTCAACGTGTTTTTCTATAACAGCAACTGAATGTGTTAATCAACAAGCTTTAAATCAGCAAAAAGCTCTAAGCAATCAAAACCGTTGAAATTTTCAAGACTGCCTTACCTGTGCAAACTTCTGGTATATGATGCTTTGTCGTTTGCCCAGCTACATCCAAATGAGAGGAATTTGTCATGTAAGAAGTTTGAGAGAAATATGCCAGACCTGCACTCTTTGGTGGAAATCAGTGCCCTTCATATGGAACAGGATGCAGAATTGCTGCTGTTTGTTCATTTTGCTGCTGGGGTCTCCATCAGAGGTGGTTTGGTAGTACACGAAATATCAGGTTCTAAACTGAATGGCAATAAAACAAATGTTACAGATTAAACTCCCATTTCCATCCCTCCAGAAGAAATACAGTAACTAAACTCCCTTCTAAGAAATTAATCCATTTAATTTTTTTTTTTAAAGTTATTTACTGCGTGACAGTTTCCAAATACTGAGGAAATAGTGAAGGAAAGAATTGTCTACTTTTAGAACAAGTTGCAGTTATTCACTAAAACACAATTTTGCCAGGAGAGGTCATTATTTTTAAGAGGCTATGATAAAATACGGAACACGAAATCAAAATACGTAGGACTCATCAACAAATGCGGAACACAAAAAGCAAAATTCTGAAATGCTAAAATTTCCCATATTCCCTTCACTCTGGTCTTTTGTCGTTATAGCCAACATACCTTGGGTTTATTTTTCCCTGACATTTTCCTGTCGTCGACAGGAATATTATTTCAAATTCAGTAGATTAAAGCCAACTAGATTCAAATTCAGTAGATTAAAACAGATGCCTGTTTTCTTCAGGTTCTAGAGCCATCTTTAAAAGACTCCGGATAGATTTTTTTTTTTTCTTAACTCCCTTCAAATACACTATTTAAGCTTTATGATTTTATGCCTGTATGTAACAGCGGTTGAATGAACTCTAAAGAATGATGCCCTCCGTAGTTTATGTCACTACCCACAGCTCCATCCCCAGCTGCCCTCACAAAGCTGACTGTCCTCCCACAACGTTGGCCTCTCAACAGTGAAATCATATGACCAGTGTTTCTGTACTATTCCGTTTACATACTGGATACAAAAAGGCAGATCTACTGTGTTGGTTAACCCCTTCTAGTGGATGTCCTGCCCCATTTCAGCTGAAAAACAGCTAAAGCCTACTTCATAGTTTTCCTCATGTATTTCAGCATTATGTGATACACAGACTTGCAATTAAGGAAGTTATTTAAATCTATCTAATTTCTGGTATTATGGAAGATACATACCTCCTCAATATCTTTAAACAAACACCTCCCTTAATTTAATATAGTACTCCTAATCTGATAACAGCTAACATATATAATGATATGCACATAACACCCTTCAAAAGATAACAGCAAACCCTCCAAACATCTTTAATAACATTTTGGAGTTTCTCACCTTGAGCAATAGTTTGAGATTTTATCAAAAAATCTCGAACATAAGATTCATATTTTAGGCAAAATAAGACAACTGTGGATTGGTTTTGTGTTTTCTGATGTCACTCAAAGCAAATGGATGCTTTGGGCTTTGACCTTTTAGCAAGTGCACTCAAATACTTAAACCATTTCAGGTTTATAGTCAATTTGCAAATCATGCTTCTGTAGTATCTAGATCACTCATCTGTCTGTTCTTGGAAAGGGGAAGAATTTGCCAGGATAATTTTTGCAAGATAATTTTTTTCCTTTCAGACAGT
Source organism: Grus americana (assembly GCF_028858705.1). Taxonomy (NCBI): domain Eukaryota; kingdom Metazoa; phylum Chordata; class Aves; order Gruiformes; family Gruidae; genus Grus; species Grus americana. The sequence goes on from NC_072857.1 coordinate 35,806,747, forward strand.
TTCAAACAGCGTGGCTCTTCCATGACTCCAGACTTTTTATTCCCCAGCCCAACCCACTTAGATTACAAATATTCTTCTTTATTTGATCACAACAGCACTAAGTTTTGTTCATATCTGTGATGCACAAGCTGCAAAACTCCAGTTTCGCTTATAGCAGGACTGTGCCAGTATTCTTCTTGGAAAGGTCTCCAAACAGCTGAAGTTTACACTTGTTGTCCCAGTAACATAACTGCTCAGACTAGTCACTAAGAACTCAGTCCAGTTCTCATTCCGTTGCAAAGCAGCAGTGTCAGATTGCTGATTCATGCAGCTAGGTTAGGGAAAAATGGCTTCATAAGGGCACTCTTCCAAAGGAATCGATACACTGTCGGCTGAGGCAAGGCAGGATGTTTCCTTTGACCTACTTCTAAATCTTTGCACATTCACTCCTTTCCCAAGATTATTATATCCAGTATCATAAATTAGGTTATCGTTTAGCTATAGGCTGACATTCCTGTTTCTTTCCTATGTTATTCTGAGCCTCTGTGATGATCTCCTGTTCCCTCTTTTAGGTTTCTAACTAAATCCCTGTACTATTACATATGCCTTGTGTTCGGCAACCTATCTGAAGTGCTGAGAAGTAGTAAAATTGCAGCCTGCTGCAATGGAGAGTCCAAAAGGCCACAAGTTTGTATTCTGCCTCTTTCTTTAAATTAGTACAGAAATGTACCAACTGTTGGGAAAATACCTGACATAGCTATCTTTCTTACTATATTTTTTAAACAAGTGAAAATATTCCCTTTGTTACGTATTTCTTTAATTAGTTTGAGTCTGTTCATACAACAAGGCCTTTTGGATGATTTTGTTTTCTCCTACAGCAAAGTACCTATTCTTGTTTTGCTATATTTCTCCCCAAAGTGATAAATCTCCAACTATGGACGTAGGAGTGCTAGGGTCTGCTTACAGCTTTCTCCATGTTACTTGCAGAATGGCTATAAGTGCACTTAACAAATCTTGATGACCACACATGAAAAGCATGTTGGAGAGGCTATTTATTCTTAGTCTCAAAAAAACCCATATGGTCCCTATACTTTAAATTGGTATGAAACAAATGAGTTCTTTCCAACTCTGTAGATACATGATGAGCTTATCTGTCGTACTATTCATAGAGGTTAGGAAATGTAGCTTGAAGAAAGCTTCTGATGTCTGTGGGGTTTTGGGGGGGGTTTGCCAGTTTTTACTTTCTTTACTTCACTCACAGAAATTCACAAAAAATAATTATCCATGCTATGGGTTGAAAAAAACCAGTGTCAAATAATTATGCTGCATGTAACATGAGTTATTGAAGACAAGAAGCAGCAAATAATGTTTTTCTTACATTGATGCCCTGGTTTTGGCCTGGATAGACTTAGTTTTCTTCCTAGCAGCTGGTTATTGCTGTGTTTTTGATGTAGGATGAGAATAACATTGATAACACACTGATATTCTAGCTGCTGCCAAGCAGCTAAATATATATTCTATTATGATTATTATTATGATGATGATTGTTATGATGATTATTATTATCATTGCCTTCCTTTTCTGTCCTATTAAACTGTCTTTATCTCAACCCAGGAGTTTTACCTTTTTCTTTTTGATTCTCTCACCTATCCCACTGAGTGGGGACAGGGAGTGTGCGAACGGCTGTGTAGTTGTTTTAGCTGCCGGCCAGGTTAAACCACAACAATTGAGTTCATATGCATTTTGTTGGAAGAGTTAGAAAAAGGAGTGTTTAATAATTGAATTACTGTGCTTCCTTACTGAAGTCACTTCCTGATAAGCAGCCAAACCAATTTTCTAAAATAAATAAATGAGACCGCTTGAATAACCCGGTCATCTTGGCTAGTCACAATTGGTGCAGTATTATTCTGGTTAAGACAACCTATGTTATTACTTTAGTCCTAAACAATATGTACAAGTCAACTAAAAACATTATCAATTTATTGTAGGATTTGGATTTCCACATTCAAAGAGGTAAAAACATTTACAGCACACCATCGTCAAAGATATTAACCTTAACCTTTGTTTTTATTTTCCTCCACAAAGTGAGGTCCTGCTTAGGTTTGGCAAGTAGTAAATTGTATTTTCATAAAATATGGTTGAATACATGTATGTATAATTACCACCCCACTTCCCCCAAAATCCACAACTTCCATCTGAAAGTCACAATGAAATAAGCATAAGACTATTCCCACAGAATTTAAAAAGCAGTCTAAATGTGTATGTGTAGAATATAAGGCTAACTAGTACTGAATATGTGTGTAGGACTTTTTAATATACCTGAAATCAAAGAGAACATGCAAACTCCAAACATCTCAAAAAGCTTTTTGGAAGTTCTATTAAAGCCATTCCTGATGTTTTATTGGAAGTAGTTCCCATCCACAATAAACTTCTTTCATGTTCTGCCATCATGTCAATGAACCTTTGTAGTCATGCTTTGGCTTCTATGAGAAACCAAGCCAGAGGAAGTAGCTTTCTTTTTTTCGCTTTTATAGTAATTAGTTTTTCAATGTTATGACCTTAATTCAGAACATTTGGTTGCATTTTAAAAATGCTTATTGAATTGAGAGCAATTATAAGTTTGAAACCCTTCTCAAAAGGTCTGCCGACTAGAAAGTGTTCTGTTTCTGCATATTAGAGTGCTTAGCTACACAAACAGGGTTGATAATCGATGTAATGCTTAAAAGCTATCGATCCTTTATGGGAACATTCTTAAATTCATTTAAAAACTTCTGTGTTACTGGAGATGATAGACTCTTAAGTAGAAGTACTAAGATTTACAAATGTTCTTTACCAAATCTACCACCCTCTTCGACCTCTCCATCCCCTGTGGGAAGAAGTAGTTCCTACTCAAGAAAGGCGTAACAGCCTTTCTATGCCTACCTCAGTCACTTTGGCACAAAGTCTGAGCCTGCTTACACACCTTAAACTACTTTAAACTTACCTTTGTTGAACAAGTGAGCAGACTTTGTAATGAAATGCTTAAAGAGAGTATCCACATGAGCATAATGCTCCAGAGAGAGGCTGCAACAACAGTGATAGCTTTTTCCAAGCAAACCTGTGTTTGTGATAGCACATCATCATATGATTGCTTAGTGTATTTCATTGTTGCATTCTAAAATGTTGGAAATCCTCACTGTGTAAAGGCAGGTCTTTATTAGTGAGAATATAAACATTACAGCAGCCTGTCTGCAGCATCAAGCACAGTGATCAGACTGCAGTGAAGACAAGAGGTCATTGGTCACCCAAACCCTCACCTGATTGTGACTCAAACAAATGGTAAAATAACAGTTTTTATAAAAATTATTCCCTAGTAAGCAACAAGTATTTCCCTGAACTAATAAAGCGATACTCCATGAAGGAGCTGGTTCACTAGCATCAAAAGTTTCAGGCAGAAAACTATCTTTAAATCTAAGATATTCATGCTATTTGGTATAGTGGACCTGATATCAAACTGCGCATAGAGGCAAACACGAACACTGAGTTTGGTAGTGGAAAATTAAGTATGAAAGAGGCATCAGTATCCAGATTCAAATTTGTTAAGCCTTATCCTAAAATAGCACTTACTTTTGATGATTACTTTAACCAGCAAAAGACTCTGTTTCAGCTTCATCATGGGCTGTATACCAAACCCGGTAAGTTCTGTACTGGCAGTAGGAGGCAGTGGATAAAGATGCATCTCCATCGCTGACATTAATTTCAGGCTGTTCCCAGCTGACTTGTACTAGATGTGCCTTGGTGCTTATGGTGTCAGTGGAGTTTGAGAGAGATACAATGAGCATGTTAGGATGCTGCAAAATAATAAAGCCTACTTCAGAAAGCATAAGATAATGAACAAAGGCACTGATCGATTTCAGGTACAAATCTCTGTAGACAATATTTCCTACCTAATCAGATTCGAAAGTGGTAATGATTTCACTGAATATGTGGCATCCTATGAAACAGGATGCAAAAAACCTAACAGTGAATACCAACAACCTGCCTTAACGGCATCCAAGATGTAGGAGGAATTCTAGACCAGCAAACCCGAAAATTTTCTGCAAGTTCACTCTTTAAAGTGGAGGAGCACTTAACATTACTGTACAGCAAAGTGATTGTTCTTAAATATATTACTTTCGCGCCTAAATTTTAGACCACACTAAGACACCTTCACCTATGAATTGAATTGACTTAGATTTCAAAGCAGAAGATTTAAAGAGATAAAAAGTATAGACTCTCTGTTTCAAATCGTAAATGATTTTTCAGTTCAGTTGAAAGTACAGAGTGTAAATTTCTTTTTATGGAACATAATTTAATCTATGACATCATTAGAAGTCTAGCACACCACTCTGTCACTCTGTTTACTGTGGCTAAGAAAAAGGAACCAACCCAACAACTATAGAAACACCTAATGGCAATATTCAAAATGACACCTACCTGTTGTATCTGAATTACTATGAGACTATTTCCAGAGATTTATTATACACGTGTGTCTGAATGAAACAGTAGTACTGTGCAATAAGTAACAATTACTGAGCGTTTCTTCTATTTTCTCCTCCCTCCTTTCCTTTACCCTCTTGCTTCCTAGGGCAAAAGTTCACACACGCAGGACGGTCCCATCTGTTCGCAAGATGACTGTTACCACTTAGGCTCTCAGCAACTTCAGTTTACAAATATTTGGCTGCAGTAAGAGATGATGTGCTTTTTATTGTTAGGGTTTTTTTCACCCAGAATGAAGTCTCACATAAAACTGTTACTAACTCCACCTTAATAGTGATAATTGGTGCTTAAATGAGTAGATTATTTATTAACACCATTTATTTTTATTCTGTAATATTCAAAACTCCATAAAGGATCAGGACTGCACACTGTAGGCATCTGGAGAGACAGTGTCTTTACACTGGAGAGTTTACAGGTTTATCAGAAAACAAACAAGCAAACAAAAAACCTCCAAAACAAAAGAAGCAAACCCCAACATGCCCCACCCCACAAAAAAACCCCAAACCCAAAAAGACAAAAAAACCCACCACCAACGCCCCCCCCCCCCCCAAAAAAAAAAAAAGAACCCCAAAACAAACCCAAACCAAACTGGGAAAAAAAAAAAATCAGGAAAATCAGGAAATTTTAGCCAATAATAAGGTAACTCATTTTTGTTACTGCATTCAAGTTAATAGCAACTAGTTGATAACTTGCCTTAAGGGAAAAGCCTGTAGGTATGTCAGCCGAATATATTTAAAATCAGTGTCATTTGAGAGGTTAGAAAGAAATAAGTGAGAAGAAGGATGCTGTCAGACTGATGGGCATAGTAAATGATCTTCCTTGCACCATTATGCATAAATTGAACTAGGGCGGCTGGGGCCTGTCCATAAGTTTGTGTAGCCAGTGCCTCGCAAAGCCTATGAGACCAAGACAGCAGTACAAAGTATCAGCACTGTACGATGGTGAGTTACTTTAACTACAGAGTCATAAAAGACTGATCTCACTTAGAATGGTAACCACTCAATTATTGAATTTCAAGACAGAACATGTTAACATGAGGATATTTAAGCACATATATTGTTCATTTCTTCCCCATTTAGTGGAAACATCATTTGCTGCAGAAATTATCACAGTGCTTATAAACACCAGGATATGAATCACACCAAAATAGCTTCTTTGGTATACAATGTCAGTGCAAAAATAGGTTGTTTTGACATGTTCAGGAAAGTGTCTTTAAAAGCTTTGGGTCAAATTTACTGATCAGCTGATCTTACCAACTGACATGCTGTGAAAGGCCAGAGTTTGTGCCTTTACATCAACCCTGCTATAGTCGCATGTTTATTCCAAAGGATTTGATTCTAAATATATGTTGTGCTCAATATTTCATAAGAGATCCAAGATAAGCATGGAATATTTCTGTCAAAGAATAACAAGGAACTGTTCACATAATTCCAAACACCAGCTTCAAAACCATATCCCTTGTAACCTTGTTGTGGCTAGAACTACTGACCATTCACAGGGTCTTACTGACTTTATGGGAAACTCACCAAGTTATCCAATGTAAAAATAGAGCTTTACGTGCCATATAAAACTCCCAGCCCATTCTTTGACAAAAGGCAGCAGAGTTTGCTAAATGGACTTTTTAGCAACTGAATTCCAGATTTTTAAAGGTCAAGTACGTTAGGGGAACTTTTCCCAAGACATACGTCTAACTGAACAAAAGTCAAAGTGAATTTTCATTTGCTATCCTACTTAAATAGGAAAATTAAAAGTTATGTGATATCATTTATGTCTTTGAAAATTTAACCTGGAACATTTTGATATGGTAATGTGACTCGACTCTATCAGCCAATACCTGTATTTCAGAAAGCACCAAACCCAAGCTTTTTTGCCTTTTATTCAGACCATCTAAGCTTGCCAGATGATGGAAGATCGATTCCCAAGTCATTCTTCAGAATTCATTTAGAAATGTGCTTGATGTGACACACTAAGCCAACTGGAAGCCAGCTGTAGAGAAAAATAGAAGCCAGAAAGGCTGTGAAAAAAACATGATTTCTGTCTAAACTAACATTTCACTATCTGCTTTAAAAGCAGAATTATTATATTAATAACATGTACTTCTCAAACTTTGTAATTTAACTTTGGGACACATTTCTCTTTGTCAAAAGCATTTTTATTTTGTTCAAAAACTTTTCTGAAGAAGAAACTTGTAATGCCTCAAGATTTTTTTCCAGGAACTAAATGATACTTATGGTTTTGGAAATTCAAAATTGTCCAACGTATCACACTCAGGAAAAGAGATTCTTTGCACTGATTCCCCTAAGTATTCTCCTGCTTTTATTAAGCAATAGATTCCCCAGATTAAATAATTTTTTTATTTTCTGATAACAATCAAAGAAGAATTTATAATCTTAGTTAATAAGTGATCCAATGAATAAAAAATAAGTACAAGAACAACAGAGGTACAAAAAAGAACTACAGGACCTCATGCACTGTTACCAAGGCATGTCATATATTAATATATCTGTGTGAATTTACTGTTCAACTAGTTACCATAGATGTACGGAGAATAGGGCTCAGATAAGTAGTCTGTCAGAGTAGCTGATGAAAACACCTTCAAATGCTGGAAGGAAAAAAAGACAGTTTGTTTGGAACATAATGCTGGATGGTAAACAAGAGATTGCAGTTAAAGCTGATCTCATGCTTTGATAGTGGGACCAGAGTCGTGTTCTGAAATACACACAAAAAACCCCATACAATGGGTTATTTCGTGTATTGCACTGTTTATGTTACCCATTGTCAGACTCATTGATATACCACAATGAGAAATTGCTAACATCATCTCCAAAAATTGGAGAATTAATTATTGATCATGGTTTTAAATAAGCACAACAATTTCTTTTGAATCATTCATCCAAAAGATTGGGAATTCTATCAGGAAGAAAAATTATAAAAGTTCAACATCTCTCATTTTTCATCTTTTACTAAAGAAGTAATTTACATTGCTTTTTATTTTTTCCATATCATGAGATCATTTCCAAAGCTTAAAATAACTTGGCAGTTCTACAAACATTTTTCTGTTTTCTTAACATTTCCTTGTTTACTTATAACACGCATTATGTTTATTGAACGGTGGTTTCCCGACAAAATAGTAAAAGCTTGCAATGATTTTTTTAAAGGCAAGATAAGAGAGCTCCCTAGTCACATAGAGTGCAAATTGAAAGGCTCAATTTTGGAACTCTCTATTGAGCACATCCTTAAAATGACTAATCCTATTGACTCCAGCAACAAAACTATTTGCTAAAGTGATTGCTCACTAGTGTGGAAAAGATTATAAAATTGGCTCCAAAATGCTGAAGATCAAAAAGTGAACTACTACTAGGATAACAGTAAAAGATGAAATTCAATCAAATTAAGGCTCATCCATCCTATTATTTATATAGTTATTAAACATGCGTATTTATGAAATATTGCCAATACATGCATGAACAAGTGCCATTGTTTTTAAAAATATACAAATGTACCCAGTTACTTCACTTCTTTTTTCTTACACTTTAATTTATAATTCATTTATGTTTTTAAACCTTTTCTCTACAATCCTGATGTTTATAGCAACTGTTACAACAGATTCACAATAGAACTTTGGTAAAGCAATTCAGATACATAAATGCTTCTCTCTAATGAAATGTCCATCTCTGATCATAGATGACTTAACTTTAATAACAAACTCCTGCTTCTTTCTGCTATAATCTATAATACATTGATTAAATCTCAAGGTATTTTCCACTTGTATGAAATGTACGGAGCTCTCAGAACATTATCCCTTGAGTAGGTGTAAACTTTGCCTGTTGAAAGTGTTCCACTTTGCAAAAATCACAAAAAGAGATTCCATAAATTTATGAATACTTCTATTTCACAATGGAAGAGACAGTAGATCCTAGATGTCCAATAAGTGTGTTGTAACCTGCTTTATATACTTCAGTCAATACACTTCACCTCTCTGCTCAGTGCAAGATGTTTTCAGAGTTACAAGCACTTATGATGCCATCTCTCAGAACAGCCAAAACTCACTGTTTGGGCTTGGATTTCTAAAACTAAAACCAGGAGTGCTTGGAAGCCAGGTCATAATTTATGGAAATCACCTAAAGCTTTAAAGCTGGTTTGGGTCAATGTAGCTCCATTGCAGTTATCTGATTTACATCAGATTAACTACTTAATCATAAAAATTTTGGATAAAAACACCAACATATTGCAATTCAATCTTTGTCAATATAAGATAGCATTTACCTGGCTGTTTTGATTTCTTCAGTTCTTTAACTTTTACAGCAGCAGCTCTGTGTCCCATAGCATGAGTTGTGTATATCTCAGGAGACTTCTTCACATCATCTTTAAGAAAACTTAAAATTACCGCAAAACTCATAGGAATTTATATGCTGCTGCTGAAAACAAGACAATTGTCTAAAAAAAAAAAAAAAGACAAAAAAAAAGTCAAAAAAGTCTAAAGTGACTTGTGGCTCCTCTTGCTCTTGTTAGGTAGTAATATATACATGAGAGGTGAATATACCTTGAAACAACATATATGAATCCTGAAGTTTTGATCACCACTGTCATAAATATACCACTTAAAGAAATGAATACAGAATCCATAAGCTCTCTTATTTCAACTCCGAAAACTTGAAAGAACAATAGGAATACATGAACTGCTCTGATTTTTTTTAATGGCATTGGAAGTAATTTTAAGTATCATTATTCAGGGGATCTCTCACTAAGGTGCTGGGGGTTTTTTTTAAGAGGGCTTAGGACATACTCTCAGAAAGTCATGATTCTTTGTGGCAGACACAGATTGTTGGTGCTTGTACTATATTCAGCACAGCACACACAAATTGGCTGAGGACTATGTACACAACCATAATGGAAATGTAAAATAATAATAGGTTTCAGGGTGGATAGACTACAAAGAAGGCATGCAGGGTAATTAATCAATGGTTAAAATATCAACTTCAGTAAAAGTCATGGCTTTGGCATCTACTGGAACAGACTATGGTTAAAACCGCAGTGAACTGAGAAAAGGAAACCAACTACCCTGTTTTATCAATATTTCTGGTGAGATTTCAAACTCAGTGGGGACCTTCAAAATTATTCTGGAATTTAGCACATCTTTCCAGCTCCTTGGAAATATCTAAAACATTTTGGCTGTATTTTTTAATGAAATGTCAGACTGAGGCAGACATCTAAAAAAGAAAATAAATCCCCCAAATCAGAGTTTTATAAAGTTATAAGCAGCAGAAAATGCAATTGTATAAGAAGAGTTATCAGGAAATTTCAGTATATGAGTGGTTCTATCTACCTTGCATATACTACAAATTTATCTGTTTCTATCTTGCAGTGAAACCACATATGCACTATTTGTAACAAATTAATTTTTATAAGACTTAACTAGAACAAAAAAAACTTAGCAGAAAGTCTATTTTTAATAAAGGAAACAAATAGAGTACCTAGACTGGAACCATAGGTTGAGTGGGGGAAAAAAAAAAAAAGCAAATTTGCAGAGTAATTTGTCTACTATAAAGAGTAATATTCAAGGCATGACTGGAAAAAAAAAAGTATACCTGTAAAGGTCTGCAGTCATTTTGACCATTTTCAGGTCATATAATAAACATAAGGTTTTAGTGAATAATCCTAAACAAAGAAAATACCTATTATTGATGAATAGAGAAAGCCTCTTTGAGAAAGATCTGGTGGGATAGGGGAGAAATTGGACTTACATAGCAACTTTATCAAAATGCAACTACTGCAAATAGGTTTATAATACGATCTAATTTTGAAATAGTCTGCATGCATGAGGGAGGTTTCCTAACTAGTAGCTCTGTGGCTAATGCCATTAGGAAGACCACAGAGCAGTTTGCCAAATAGCCTTTACATCTGTTCTTCAAAGAATAGCCTACATCCTCCCTCTCCAGTGCATGAGGACAAACTGGCCAGCACATCGAGGACTCAGCTTTAACAATGTAATTGGCTTCTCCCTCCTGTTAGGTGGCTGAGAACCTTGTTCCACATCTGTTTTTTTGTTGGTTCCACAGCCAAGTATCCAACTAAACACCAAGTGAAACTTCTGCTGTTACAGGATGACCCCTCCTCTCTCAATGCCAACCAACATCATGAGGGATGGCCAGAAGTACGCTTTAACTAAGGAAATTGTTTCATTGTGAGAACATTAAACAACACACAAAAATATCTCTCCTCTTCATTATCATCATGGTGTAAGTAAAACCTTTGCAGTCATATTTAAAATCCAAGTATAATGTTCAAAGTTGTACCCACCTGCATATGCACGTACAATGTTCAGTCAGTAGTGCTTGGCTGTGAACAGGTGATGAACCAGATTCCTAAGAAAAATCACAACATTCAAAAGCAGATTTAGGTATAGATGGCAGTGATATGAGCTTCCTTACGTATCCTAGTCTGTTGAAAAATGAGTTTACTACCCATAGTCTTGGTACACTTAGACATTAAGCTAATGCCTGACTTGTTCAATGTTATCTGTTTTGATTTGGGATTTTTTTCTTAAAGACACAAATAACTATGCAATTAAGAATACAGTTCCAATACTATATTAAACACGGAATTACTTGTATTAGAAAAAAATAGTCATACAAAAATCTGGCTAGAAGCCAGGTTTGCCGAAATTCAGTTATTTTACACCAAATAAAATATAAACCGAACTCTTTTTCCTGTCTTATTACAGATTACAAATGTTTGGGATTTTTTGGTTTTAAAGCAAAGAAATTCCAGATTTCTTCTATTTTTAAACATTCTGAAAGAGACCACTACATTGCTGATTTTGACACCATAGAGGTAAAGATGCATTGACAGATATTACTTGCTCACATCACTTATAATAAGGGCTCCTTCTGTTAAAATATTTCAAAATGAGGAATTTAATGCTTTCTCTATAGAAGTGACATACAATGCTGCAAAACCAAACCCAGGTAAGTTCAGCTTCCATATTGGTAGATATTCTAACCTTCAGTTCGTAACGCTTTAGAGCAAACTCCAGTAAGGGAGCAAATGGGTTTTCTGGTTTCATATTGAAGCCTACATCTAAAAGTTTTTACAAGATAATGGGGGAAAAAAACCCCTATTTCAACCGAAGTTGCTTCGAAATGCTGGGTCACTCAGACATAACTGTTAAAATGGGAATTAGAGGCAACTGAAAGCAAACTCGGGAATGAACCCAGGGAAAACTATCCAACGGAACGAGAAGTAACCCTTTGCACAAAGTGAATTTTTGGACAGCAGGTGTCCTGACAACAAATATGGAAAGTTCCTGAACTCAGAAGTAGCAGAAAGAAGGATTTTTCTCTTTTGATATAATGTCCTTGAAAGGATATATTAACTCCATACATCTCAGTCTGCCCGATGTTCTTCCCAGTGAATTACTGTTACCCACACTTTTATTGCTACAGCACTCCAGAACTTTGCTATGCTTAGTGCTGTGCAAGCACACAACAAAAGGAGAGCTCCTGCTCCAGAAGGTTTAGTCACCATGCAGATGGAGTCTCTGCTGCAAGTCAGTAGGCCTCATGAAAATAAATTTATTATCCTTCAAAACCAGGGTCATTTTCCTCCCTTAAAGAACAGTGAGGATTTCCCCTCCCACCCCTCTCAACTCCCTCTGCATTAAAGCAATGACTCACCACTGGAGATTAGCTCTTATTGCTGTTAAATGTGACTCTGAAAATTCATATTTCTGTCCTGATTTTAACAATTGATAGGTCTGCTACTTCATGCGGAATAACCATGTAAACTGCTTCTAAATTAAGAACTTCAATTATCTTATTGCTATATGCATGTAAGTCACATTTGAATTAATGAGAATACATTCATTAAAGACAGCTTAAGGACACATCCGGGAATATGTAGTGTGCAAACTCCAACTTTTATCATAGTTACTGTACTAAGCAAAGAAAGTACCACTTAGACCCTCATCTCTACATACCTTACAGCTCACCTTTCCATACACTTTCTACGGAATTAGGGAACAAATCTCTTCTGGGAGTTCCAGTGTGTTCTAACCATTGCTTAGTTTAATTTTTTATTTTAGGTAATTTTTTTGTTTCTGCCTTGGACATACTTTCCTTAAGGTCAGTTGAAAGAGACAGCATGGCAGGCAGGTTTTTCCAAGTTTTTTATCTCTCGGGGTAAAATATACCCAATTCAGCCTCCAGCAGGGCTTGAATTCTAATTCATCATTGAAGAATTTAATTTACAGAGGTAAATTTTAAGAACATTTCCTTAGGGCATATATTGCTATATCACCATGGCTGGTTTTAAGGGATGAGTTCTCTGCAGTACACAGTAGACAATACTAACTCCAAAAAAAAAAAAAAAAAAAAAAGGACTTTTGCATCTGTATTCTAAACCATATTAGTGACAGATTTATTTTCACTCCTTCAGACTTTGACCATGTGTTTCAGGGGTAAATGTTAACCCAAGCTGCATAGGAAAGAACATCCTGTGCAGCATTTTCTCGTACTTATTCCCTGAAAAATAAATACCAGTGTCTTCTGACACGATACAGTCACTTTGATTAGGAAGAAGTATCATCCCAGCAGAGACACATTGAGCCCATAAATAATTTACCATTAATGAGTTACACAGTTCATTAAGCAAAATATACAGTGTATTTTTTATCAAATCCAGGCTGTTAAACAGGTAGTCCTCACTTTCTGCTCACAGAGGAGGAAAGGGCAATCTGTTTTAATGCCCTGCCTGGGGAGTCAGGCAGTCTGGAATCTATTCCTAGCTCAGACCTAAACCATTAGGCAAGTCACTTCATTGCTCTGTTCTTCATGCCACATTCTTAAATGAGATAATAACATTTCTGTTATTATTTGGTCCCTTCAAAATATAAATTCTTCATGGCAGAAGCACTTTCTTACTATAAATGTCTAGCTCCCCTGTGGCTTGGATTTTTGTTTAGGTTTTCTAAATGATTGCTTGTTTTATTAATGGAAAATTTTTACAATGGAAATATTCTTCACAGTATCCATTTTTTAACGCTAAAACCTACAATATATAAAGTTCGTAAATCCTTATTGGACCACCTAACTAAGGAAGAAGGACCCATTTAAGACGTAAGCTAAGAAAAAGACAACAATTCAAAATTAGAGGAAAATTACCCTCCCATCATCAAAATCAATCATTGGCAGTTGCAACTTGGCAGTTAGAAGCATCGAAGAGCAGGGGAGTAAATCAGTGTCAGTTATATTTTGGTTCTTCAGAATAATAAGGAAACAGAGATTTACTTTTAAATTTCTGGTTTTAAATTTTAAAAAAGTTTAAATAAACTTCAATTTTTTTCTTTTTCCAAGTTCTGCACCTGCAGACTCTTTGTTTCTTAGCTTGTTTTAGTTCTTTAGTTGTTTTTTTTTTTTCTCTATTTTGCAGCCAGTTTTGCTTTTCCTAACAATAGTTGTCATCCAGGCACTCCCTGTTATCTCTTCATGTTTACACATATTACAAAGGAACACAGAGTCAAATTCACTCAAGAATACATTCTCAGAATTGTCTTCATTATTTGATTTTCTTCAGAGCCCGTCTACTCTTGCTTCATGTGAACCCTAGACAAGGCCTATTTCCATTATGGATCTAAGAAACATTAGAACGAGCGCATTAAAAATATTAGCGTCTTCTGGGGCTAACACTCCCAATGGGAAATATCATTAAAATTAATGGGCATTCCAATTAATTTCTTTCATTACATATTTGTTCAGGAGATTAATAGAGGTGTAATCAACACCTTTTCTTACAACTGACATACTATTCACAGCAAAAGCCAAAGCAGTGTAGTGTTACCTACTGTTTTTTCCGGGCAAGATATTCCCATTAAGCACTAGCCTTGAAGGGGTTCAGCACGAAGCCACTTCTACCTCAGAAGTACTGTGGCTTTCAGGCAGGAAACATGGCTCATGTTGGTCCCTCACTGTGGACAGAACATTGATTCAGTTTTCTTAGACTGCAAGAGAACGTAAGCAAGAGTTTTTCTTTTGTGCTAACACAGAGCCAAAGAAAATAGGGTCAATCCTCACTCACAACAGGGATTCTCAGGTTGCAGTTAGACTGACATCTTCCATACATCTTATCGCTTGCTCTGCTCTCCTACCAATCCAGCTGCTTTCTCACCCAAGCTCCTTGACTGTACAAGGTTCCTGCGTCCCAGGGCATAAGCTTCCTGTCTTTAGAAACTACACCTTGTAGTGGGGAAGAATTGGCACATGCCCTCCCCTGCAAATGTATGTACTGCCCATGTGACTTCATGACCATGCATAAAAAAATTGAATAGAAATCAATGTGAGATCAGTATGTAAAATGACAAGACACAGCCCAATGCATGAAGAAGTGAACTGTGCTACTGCTGCTAGAAACTGATTTTAAATATATGCACAACACATTTTCTTTGTCAAATATTGATCTAGGAGAACTTTTCTTTTTTTGCCTACAAAGCAGTGTTTCTTAACAGGAAACTGCGTTTATCCGTTTACTACCCCTGCCTTTGCATAGGATTCGTTGGTATATCTTACTGTATAGTCCCATTCCCACTGTGAAAACTCAATGACGAATGAAAAGATGACAAAAGCTAAAAATGGCCACAACAAACCCAAACATGACTGTTGCATAAGAGTTGTCGCAGTTCATTTTCTGTAGCAAGAAAATCATCAGTTTCTCTTCCAAAACTTAGAAGTGTACAAACACAAAAATATGAAGAGAGTAGAATAAACACTGCAGGAGAAAGATATATTTCTGGGGAAAAAAAGTATTAATTCTACTTAAAGCAGTGAAGAATTTGAAACTAGTATATTTTCTAATGAAAGGATGTACCTCAGGGTAGCTTGGGTGAACTCTAGTACAAATTCCAAATTTAATGTCATTTTTAGCGATGGCTGGTCTGGTCTAGTACACCTTCAGAGTGAGGAAAGGAGGCATAAAAAGGTGGAACTGATCCACCAATAGATTAAACTCTGTGCCTACAATTAGAAAGAAGATTTATCTCTCTCCAACTTCTGAACTGCCATTTCACCTGTCCCACAATTAGATAAAAATAAATAAAGAGGGGGGGGGGAAATGCCATGTTTGCAAAAATGCACATAATATTTAAATAAAAAAGAAAGAAATAAAAGTAAAATTATTCATGAAACTTGGTCTGTTCTACTTAGGGAGTTTCAGGCAATATATAAAGATTGGTTTAGTGTGCAGCATTGCTCACTTCAGACAATTAGCGTCACTGACATTTCATTGCAATTCAAATTTAAAAGGGTAAGTTCATACCCATCATAGGAAAGTGCAGCTTTGATAAAAAGCAATTTAAAAAGGGGCAAGTCACATATGGGGGGGTGGGGTGTGTGTGGAGAAGGAGAGAGAGAGTGGAGCTGCGTGCAGAACCACCTTCCTTGAGAAATTACTTGAAAAATAAGTTTTGATTAGATGAACTCACTTAGTATATTTAAAACTCATGCTGAATCAAGTGCAGTCAAGTTTAACAAGAATTTAATAATACTAACAAATGCTAGAAACAGAGGAATGCAAAATCCCAGAAAGCAACTATGAAAAATCCTATTGATGTGCATTCCAGTAAACACAGGGAATTGTAAATACCCCTGAAAGAGCACTATACAACTGAAATTGCAGGAAAGGAACTGGCACAAGAGGAAAATAAATCAAAGGCTAAACAAAACCTTTACATAAAAGAAAAAAAAAGAAATGAATCCAGAAGCTGTCAAGGAACTTGGAGTGTCTAATGTACTGAACGAGGCAATGCCACAAGGAAACAAATGTGGAAAGAGATAAGCAAAGTGATGAGAATGCAATAGGAAAAGCGTCAAAGAATGACATAACTGATGAAGTAAAACAAGAAAACACAGGCAATAGGATAAGACATATGTCACTTGTGAGATCATCAGTGAATGCTACAGATCCTTTATATATCAATGAGGAACCTGCCAAAACAAAATCCCAAAACTTTGTAATCAAAACCAAAGAACATTTCCATTGCTTTGCAACTGTTAGTCACATACACTGTATCTATTTGACAAAATATCTGAAAAGCGGTGTTCCTTAATTACATGACAATTATAACATCTTAATGGAAGTCTGCATTCTGAATAAATGAGTAAGTAAGAATCAGAAATAACAAGGGGGAGGGAAATTTTAGAATCTGATTTGGGATGAAGAGGTGATATTAATGTATTATAAAGCCAGGAACAAACCAAATAATGATCAATAATGTTATAGCTTCTTTGTCATTTAAAAAAATCTTATTTATCAGCATATGAAAAGATTGTGGTGGAAGAAGATAGAGGAAGCAGGAGAATCTGTTTTCAGGCATTATTTAAAAGTGAAGTCCTCCATTTTCCTGAATTCTATCTATCCCTGGAAGAAAATATCCATCATAATACATCTTCGTCTTTTTAGGACTGTGTGGTGACTTGGAAGGAAAGCGAACCTAACCAGAATTTTCTAGAGTCATACAAAGGATTAAGGGTAAGCTCTCGAAGGCCTAATGAACCCTGTGGAAGAACTACAAAGTCATTCAAATTTCAAACTGACATACCAAATACTCGCTTTTGCTGCTGAAACTGGAGCAGTTTGTGCAGTGACGCAAATGTTAGATTTCTGTATCTGTCCAGCTACAGAACATCCAGAGTTCAGAGCAGCTTCCTGTTCATTTCCAATGCAGTGCTCACCTAAACCCAATTAGGAATCAGAAATTAAATGTTTGTACTCTATCTTTTGACGTTTGATTCAGTCATCAGATTCAGAACACTGTCTAAAACACACTAACAAGGTCTGAGTCTTGCAAAATACAATTATTGCAACTTCCATTTTCAATGAAGGAAAGGAGGTGATCAAATATAGATTTTGTATAACAATCAAGTCTTTCTTCCAACCATGGGAGTTCAAATATGTATCTCTTCCTTTCAGCTTTTACAGTAGCTAAGCATGTGTCTGCCTCTCTTTTGGAATAAAAAGATTATGTTTCACATGGTGGAATAAGATGATAGCCAATTGATTGTTACAGCTCTCTTACATAAACCTTTTATTCTGACCTTTCTTCAAGATGTGTATATTTTACGGTAAATGATCCTTCTGTCTAGATTCTACTTTGAGGACTTAATTCTTAGGCAAAACTAACCCCTAACTCAGTCTAGCTCTTACACACGTAGCTAACATTAAAAGGGAAAAAAATCTAAATACTTTATACCTTCTCAGAAATATCAATGTAAATTTTTGCTTTGAGCTGTACAGACTGATGTAGAGGTGTGAAGACTTGCTTTTAGTTTTTTTTATTTCCAGTAGGATTAACTTCCGTGTGCATATGCTTACCCGTAATCCTGCAGAATATAGGTTTAGATTAAGCCTGAAGCTTTCCTACTGCATACAATAAATATAATGATAATATTTTAGTTGCAGAAAGGCTACTGTTTGGCTTTGTTTAAAAGTTAGAATGAATATCAGACAATTGCCATTGTCTCTAAAGCAAGGAGAGTTCTTTCAGAAAAAAAAGTTATGAACAGCAGATGACAAAGACAGTTGAACTGAAAATCAGTAAAAAAGGCAGAGTAATGAAAAAAGTCTTTAAAATGTCTAAGTCAAGCACAACAGCAAATTATTTCATGTCAAGGAAAACTTTTTTTTCTTCATAATTATAATTTTACACACTAAGCATAAAAATAGTAGGCTGAATTGAATTTTGTAAAGTATTATTTATTTATTTATTTTTAGTGCATGGAACTGCCTTGAAATTGTTTTGACAACACGTGCAAATGATATGTATATTCAAGTTGTCTGGTTTACTGATGAAAATGACACAACTTCTATCCCACAACTGCCAACCCTGCAAACACCACAAGATCTGAAATTCAAGTTGTGTGCAGTCTTACTTGTTTTGGCAGTAGTAAAGATGCCAAAGATAAAAGTCTCTCTCCAATAATTACATCTGTATATTTCCAGTGTGTTCTGATTATGCTGTGACTTGCTAACGCTGCAGATTTCAATAAAAATAGCAAAACCAAAAAAACAACTATCAGCTAAAATTTGGCACTAGAGATACACTGGATCAAATATCACATTTGCTCCACCTTAGATTACCATGGATATACATGGCGTACGTTGGTCATCTGTGGATGAAACCAGGGAAAAGCCACAACACAGACAAAGATTTAATTTCTCATGTCTGTGTAACGTCATTATTTTGCACAGGTCTACATTGGAGAAGGCATAATGCGTAAATTTGAAGGACTGAAACGTCATGTTAAATAAGTCTTTTAAAAGTATAATTACTCATATTCTTTGATTTTCAAGGGATGTGGTAGGAGGTCCTACTGTTCAATCATCAGAGGATGTCATCTTATATAGTTCCACTGATTTATACCAGCAGAGGATCTATCACATGGACATTAAAGCACTGGTCTAAAAATGGGTGTCATAAAAATGTCTTTATTCAAAAGACATACTCTAAGAATGTGTCTTTTGAATAGAATATGTATTACGAATAATTAAAAGAAAAAAACAAATATTTTACTACATTTACCATCATTTATGCTAGCGAATAAATACTTTGCAGCATCTAAGGGAACATGTGACACTGGTGAAGAGAACAATAAAGTTAAAACTGAAAAATCTTAGTAAAGATTTTTAGTAAAATAAAGTTTTTTAAAAAAGGGGCTTGAAAGCTTCATATCCACAGACTCGTTTAAATGCCAGGGTAATTTGCTCTAAGTTAAACATATGATTTAATTTAAAAAAATCAATATGATAGGAAAGTTACTGGATAACAGTACATATAAAAAATGAAAGTAATATTCTCATATTCACTCCCACACACTTTATTACCTTTCTGAACTAACATAAAAAACATTCTATATTTGCAAATTGAATCAGATAGAGACTTAACTGTATTACAATGCATATAGTAAATAAAGTCAATATCAATATATTTAATTTCCTAGTAAGCTTCAGTGCGCAATAATGAAATAAAATGCTAAGATGACCAAAGAAATCTGTAAGAAATCCAGTTCCAAGATTCCCAGCGGCAGTTTTAGAACCTTTTCCTGTTTCTTGTCCCAGCAAGAACTATGATTCCTATAGCAGTAGGTCTAATCATTGTACTGGGTAAGTTACAAAGCATATTTTTCTATATGCCATTTCTACCCTCAAAGTCTCATGGGGTTCAAAATGGGGTTTATTAAGTCATAGTCAAATGTATCATTTGCAAACTTGCCAGTGCTTCACTTTTTGCTGTGTGAAGCAATAGTCTGGCAGAACTGCTGCGTGTCAGAGGCTTATAAAATATACATCATCTTATCTATCTATTCACAGAAACACTTATCAAGAGGTTAGAAAATTACTTTTTTTCTCTTTCAAAAAAAAAAAAAGTACATCTTGCTGCATGAATAAATTTAGTCTTTTTTATTTCATTACCATCTGCACAAAGCCACTGGAATTGTCCTTGAGGACATCGGCAGAGTATCTGACCACTGTACATTAAGGGGAGTTTTCTTTTTTTTATTTTACATGGCATAAATGCAATAAAACAAAATGGAACCATATAATCAGGGGATAACATAACTATTCTGACTAGATCCAAAGTAGCTTTGAGTAAGGAAAGATTAAAAAGAAAAAGTACCACCAAGAAGAAACTTGAACATATTTTTCTGTAACGCATACCATAATATCAATCATTTGCCTTTAGTTCAGATAAACTTTTTATTTTTTAATCTCCAATGGTACTCAAATGGACTCTCCCTGCATTTTCTAGGAAAGATAACTGTGTTGGTAAAGACACACCAAATTTCAAATACTCGGTCAGTTTTCCTCATTAGGAATGTATTGGAATTAGTATCAGGCCATTTAAGATTCTTTTCTGTCTGTACATCTGACCTCCTAAATCTGGCAACCATAAAGTAACAGATTACCCAGTAATGTTATTATATTAACCACTTTGGTGACTCTAAGATTTAGGATGGGGCTAGGGTATCGGTAGCTCTGAGTTTTAGGCCATATAACATTAGCTTTTTCAACAGAAATGTAATTTAGATGCCTAGTTAAAAACAAATATTGCTGAATCACCTGAATGGGATCTGGTTGCAAACAAAATCTGCAATTTCATCTTCATTAAAAAAATAAGTATACTACAACATTTACTAGGTGTGTCCCCCAGGGGAAACAGAGCAATACAATACATTCCTTTCTTATCCTTAAGTTTACATCTGAAAAAATAAAAATGTTCTGGTATTCATTGTCCCATTGTATCTCTACTAGATCAGATAAAGCGGGTGTGTTCTTGCTCTCTTTGAAGTTGTATCATTCACTTCAGCGATAGTGGGATTTGAGCTGCATATTTAAACAGCACCTAAACAAAAAGCTTGAAAAGCATTGTATGTAGTTTATGCAGTAATATCCACCCTTCATTTATAAGTACAAGATATCTTGTTCTGTTAGGAAAGTACGTGAATTATTAGAATGATCACTGAAAAGCTCACAATCATAAGATCTTTACCATTAGACCACATTGTTTCTTATCAGTAGTTTTTTCCTGTCCCATGGAAACACTGTTTAAATTTATATAGCCATTGAATAACAGTAGTATTCTTTAGGATTTTTTAATATACATTAGAATTCCTTTTCTTCCTAAACCTGGTAACATTTTGCTGAGACACAGCACCCTGGAAAAACAAATCTCAATTATTTTATTAAAGAAAAGGCAAGGTTCCAGTGGCTCAATGAGTTATCTAACCTTCGTAACAACTGATTCTCAAGGGTTCTTCAAAAAATGTAACACAATTCTGGTCAAAAATAATGTGTGGGAACTTACTCATTTCATAAATATAAGGAAATGAACTATTTTGCTGTACACTTCCTATGGTTCCCCCTTTCTTTCTCCATCCCATTTGTGTCTCCACCTCCTGCACCACCGCCTACAATAACTTTCCTATCTCTGCACATGCATTCTGTTGAAAGTCCAATGATGGAGAAATTGTAGGGCTCAAGCACAGGCACCAGGTGTTGATGCTGTCAGGACATGGAAAAAAATTACTGCACATCCAAGTGAAGAACAGCAGGGGAACTGTTCCTTGCTTAATACAAATTCAGATGTTCTGTCAAATCTACTTCTGAACAGTACAAAGAGTCTTGGTGTACACGAAGTGATCTTGCAAAATCCTCAGCAAATTCTGATTTTATTTAATAAAAATTTACATGAAAGTCCTAAGTATTTAGAATGTCCCTGTTGTCTAAATTACACTTCTGAATTTCTTGTAGTTAAGACGAGTTTGTACATATTAATGGGAAGTTTAAAAAAAGGAAATGATAAAATGATCATATAACTGCATATATACTCTCTCCTGTTACGAAATATGCCAGGGGATAATTATGTTTCTTCCCTTTAATAATCATTATCATTCTAGCCTGAAATAGGTTTGGGATTCCAAAGCATTTGAAATGCTGAATTTTGTGTGTATGTAAGTACATTCCAAATATAACTCTATATTGCTGTTGAAGGAGGGAGGAGGGGAGATAAAAGCTCCTCTGAAAGTTACAACATAAACCAATAAAAAAAAAAATTTTAAAAATAGTAAATTATAACCTACTTCGAAAAGCTGATGTAGCCAACAAAACCATCCACAAAACCAGAAGAAAAAGATCTTTTCACAGTCTGAGATAATATGAAATTCATCTGTTCCATTGGTTTTTTTCACCTGTGTTTACTGTCACCAGAAGAATGGCTATGTTCATTATAAGGAAACTAAATCTAGCTCTCTGGCTTTGGTCCTCATCTGACTTGGACTTTTATAAACAGAAACAACTGTAATATGTCTCTCCTACCTTAGATCATAAAGTCTCTAAATCACATCTTTCTCACACCTTAGAATAAGGACTCTAATTTAATAAAAAATAAGATTTCTCTTGGTTAATTATTACATGGAGGTCTCAGAAGAGGGTGTATTGGAAAAAAAAAAGAAATAGCTTTTTTTCCTTTGAAATACTGGAAAATAATGTTATCATTTGAGTGAAACAGATATGATTTGCAATTGAGGACTATCTATTCTTTCATCTTTATTACTAAACCAATTTACAGTAATAAATCAGCAACTGTAGACTGTAACCTAAAATAATGGAATAAAATTCGGAGACACACTTTAGCAATCCTGATATGTTACAACAGTTTTGTAACCTAATTTTATCCTGTGTGAACACGTACTCTTGCTTTGAAGTATTAACAAGCAAAACCATTCTCAGATATGAATATAAAATGTAATCTTTAAAGAACATGGGTTAGAAGGCAGTCTTCGGGAGACATTTTCATTGTTCACTTGTTCATTTTAGAAAATGCTACCCCATTGTAAACATATATCCTGGTTACACCCACTGCAGCTCTAAACCTAAAGGCACCTTGAAGTTCTGGTTTCGTGGCTCTGAGCTGCACTTGTGAACAGGACATCTGTGACGGCCTATTTGTGTCACTATAGAACTATAGTGAATATACAGAGTTTAGTGTCTGTATGCTTTGTAAGATCCACTTTGTACATTATTTTGATTTCTTTTCACCCTTCACAGGTTTACATGGAATAGAAGCTTAATGATCCACTCCACCCGAGCCGGGTATTTCCTGGTAATTAATTAATGGCAGTTAAGGGATTTTAGATTTGCTGTTGGCACTCAACAAATTGTCAACCATCAGGAAATACCCTCCCTACTTGTCATATCTGCCAAATTACTAATTAAGCATCCAATACTGAAAAGCAAAAAAAAAAAAAAAAAAAATTATGCTGTTATTGGCTTCATCCTTTTCAATGAAATTAATCAATTAAATCTCTAAAATCTGAATAATAGGCAATTTGCATTGTATACCAGTGACCATTTTCATTGGTGGAAATAGACTATAAAATAATAAAATAAAGAAAAAAACCATAAGTGAAGTAATAAAAGAGAGAGGCAACTCTGTCTACAAACCCTTTCCTTATTAAATCAATATAACTATTGGGCACGGATACATATAATATAGTCATAAATGATAATATAGTCATAAATGTTTCTTATATCCAGCTTCTGACGATACTTTTACAACTGAATACAAATGCCGTTAAGCCAAAAATCTAACTGAAAATATTCATGTATTTGATCTGTATTTGCTAAATAGGAAGAAAGACATAAAGAAAAGGAGAGAGAAGGAAGAAAGCAGGGAGGTGAGGAGAGGAGGAGTGGGGGGAAAAATGTTTAAATGGCTTTCATTTTGAGGGACTAAATTCACAAAAACTGTTAAAAACCATCAAAGCCAATTGTCGCTGTTCACCTTCCACCTTATAATTCAGAACTCAAATTTTGCAGCCAGGATATTTGGGAATTAGGGTCAACATATCTCTGTGCACGAGTCAGAACAAACATTTGGATCAAATGGTCCTCCTACAGGTCTCCTACAGGAGATTCTTATACTCTACAATACCTATAAAAAAGCACTCCCTCTCACAAAATGATTCTGGTTTAGATAAAATACAAAAGCATTCATTACACCAAAGAATGAAAGCATGAGTTCTAACGCAGATGCTGAATTTCAGGCACCCCAAACATACCACCAACCTCTTATTTACACTGTTGTAGACAGAAAGAAACACCCTTGCCTGCTTGGTTTTGAGCAACCTCTTCATTCTTATTACAGCTGGCTAAAACTGGCATTAAAAAAAAATATACAAGTTGAACAAAACATTAAGATTTGACCAGAAATTAATTTGCCTCTTTTGTTGCACGTTAAAATAAATTGTTTTCATATTGACTGTTAAGAAATCAGTTGGTGTATGAGCTGAATGAATCAATCATATTCATGCAGCCCACTCAAAGAAAATTACTCTCAGGTCCCACTGTTGTAAATGTCCAGCCCACTCTTCTTAGGCTGTATATTTATGTCTTTGGTAGACATCAAGCATAGTTTTAATTCTTAAAAGGGATTACACAGGAGATGTGCTCAGCCATGCTCAGGGACTGGGTAAAAAAATACGCAAAGCTTCTTTTGACTTATTACCTTTCAGCCTGTTTCTCAAATGTGGGACTCTCGGAAACATTTGCCATGAAAAGTGTTACTGCCCATTATGACCTTACATCATCAGAAGCAGCCAGAACAAGAACAATGGGAGCTGTTTCCAGGAATGATGAGGAAGGCTTTGTTTGGATTATCCCTTGGTACAGTGATTACCATTGGTAGCATCATAAGCGGTAGGTAATTACTCATTTTTTAGTCTCTTCTACAATGTCATTAGAAGAAGCGAAGCTTTCATCTCCTTAAAACAGATACTGTCTCTTGCTTCAGCATAAACTTGACTTGCACCAAACTAGATGTTTTAAGAGAAGCTAAAGAGGTATATTTTTCACATTCATTTTGCAAAAATGAAAAAGAATAAGATTTATCAAACATGACTTACTTCCCTTAGTTACCTAGCACTTCAAAAAGTGAGATCTCCTGCTAGAAAAATTACATGTTTTTATTAGATTGCTGTAATTAATTATAAAAAAAAAAACTTTCTAAGCACAAATCATGTTCTTTACATGCTTAATTAGTAGGAACCTGCATCAGTGCCTAAGAGAGTCAGTGGAAGACCTTGAACTGACAGCAGTTAATGAACCAATTTTTTTGTTGTTGCTGTCAGGTTTGATAGGTTTTTCGAGTTTCAAAGGAAGCAATGAAGAGTTGACAAAACATATGACTCAATTTCTTTTAAATAATTTTCTTTTCATCTTTTCAGAGAGATTTTCAAAAGCCGTTGACAAGGGACTTGCTATGTTTCAGATGAAATAGAAGACAAACTTCCCCTTAACTTCAGTAGCACTATGTTTTTATTAACCCTAAGTTCTCTTCAAAATTCTTCCTGTAATTTTATATTTGTACTTTAGCTAGAAGACACAATATTGGTTTGCTGTTGCCATAACAAAACCTGGGATTCAGTGGAATTGAATCTTTTGGGGCCAACAGTTACTTAACACATGTAGTGTAATAAAAGCCAATATTATTTTAAGAAACAAAGTTGATATATACAATATACTAATATTTAACAATTTGGCAGTATAAAGGCTGACAGGCATAAATATTAAGTCTGACTGCAGTTGCTTATCCTGTTAGAGTGAATCCTCTGAGAAACTTAAAAACTATGTTTCATTCCAAAGCAACTGACCACAGAAAAATGCTTCTCTCAGCACTAGTTATTAGTGTCAAAAGTCTGCATTCATCTCCTTTTTTTTTAAGAAAAAGATGTTCTTCTAGTAAACAAGTATTACCTTTGCAACCACCACATGAAAGTAAAGCTACGGTTAACAGAAGCAATATTTTAAATTATGCTGGAGCTCTAAATGCTTCTAAATGAAAGTTCTGCCTTTCAAATATAATTGAATTAATTTGGGGGGTGGGGCGATCTACCTTTTTTATGAACACTGAACAGCAGGGTTTTATTCAAAGGAATTTTACAATTACGTACTCTACTATTCATGTTCTTATGATTCAAAGTATTGTTGCCATTAGATAGTGGAGCCACAGAGCATAAACAAATGTTTGCACCCCTGTATCTTGTGATGACTGTTGTTCTGCTTCAACCCCAAGACTGTTCTGATTTACAGTGGCAGTCAATGGCTCCAAAGAACTAAAACTGCACGAAGAGATGCTGAAACATCCTGGCCACTTTCCTTCTGCAGATGAGCTAGGCAAGCAAGAGAAGATATGGAAAGTAAGCACCATTGGTGAAGTACAAAGAAATCTAACTTGCCTCTGAGACATAGATACCAAATAGAGAGGACATTTAGCTCCAAGAACCCTCCCGTTTACATCAAGGTTGCATCTGCCCCTACACCTAGTAGAGGATTTTATACTAAAATACGTCAACATCAAAACTGATGGGTTTAAACACCTATGGTAAGGCAACTTATATCCAAATGTAGGCACCTGGATGAATCCAGATTTTCCATTTTCTAATTTTCTCTTCCACCTTTAGGGAGAGCTGTAAGAACCCAATGCATCCAAACATCAGACCCCTAAAGGTTATACCTCATCCTAGGCCCCAGCAATAAAAATTGTAACCTAAAGACAATGTTCTTATAAGGCTTGCACTGTCTACACATAGAATACTCATACCTCAGCTCTCAATCTTTTTCAGGGAGCATTGAGTGCCTGTTGACATGACTGTGTACGGATAATCGTGTATCCGCTCCACCCAGCTCACCGGGTCTGAGAAAGCTCCGATCCGGAAGCCACGCAGCAGCATTAACTGCATGCTGACAGGCAAGGTATGTTAACTCAGGCTCGGTGCCACGCAAATTAGGTTACACAACTCCTGGCCAGAAGTGCCTCACATCCGGCCCACTTAGGATACAGGGAGAACAGATCTATAACAACATGTTCTTGTACTCTTACACAGGTAGGCATACTTCGTATTTTCTCGAAACACAGTGTACAATTTCCACATCTTCCTTTTTTGGCTCTGAACCTTATAGGAAGATGGTTTTAGATAGGAAGGAAGTAGTTTTAATGAGCAATAGTCCATTTCCTCATCAATAAAGGATCACAATACTTTTTAAACTACTTGAGTATCAACTGAAAGTTCGCATAGGGAACTTGTGAATAAAGCATTAAACAAATACAACTGTCAAAATATCTATTCAAGGGTATCTAAATGTGGTAAAGCACATCAAAAGGTATATAGGTATATTTTTAATTCAGTTTATTACCTATAGCATAAGCTCAACGCATGATCTAATTTGTTTGTGGCTGCAATAAACAGGTGTGAGTTCAAAGCCACAACAACTGCATGATTTTGAGAGGCAGGAACACACAAAGTCAGTACAGAAGCAAGCAATAAAGCAGTGGCACTGAAAACCTGTGAAATACAGACAGATATTTAAGAGCTATTAGTTGATTGTCTAGTTTTTTTATACAAAAACCACACGTATACCAAATTTAAAACATTTGTAAACAAGAATCATTCAACATTTATGAAGTTGTTATCAGGCTGCACAAACAGTCTACAGCACTGAGCCAAATATTACATGATTAAAAAGTAAAGTTACACATACACACAAACTTTTTTGCTGAAAAATGTCCTCATGTTTCCAACCGTTTCAGAAGGTAACTTAAAAACACAATGCCTGATCTTTTGGATTGGCCTGTAAGACTCCAAGGTCACAGAAACAAGTTGCAATTAAAAAGGGTGTAATGAGGAAAGGTCATGAAAAATGAATAGGAACATGACCCAGCACTGCACAGCAGTGAGGTACAAAAACAAGCGGGATGGGAAGGCGCCAGCCAGCATGCTTTCCTATCTAATCAGCTGTGTCTCTGATAAAGGAGGAAGTTAAGGGAGGGAGTCTTCAGCACTTAAAACAATCCCCAAGACTCCATTTCTGCACTGGTAATGTAGTGGCTTTAGGATTCAGGCCAAGAGAATAACTAAAAGGAAACTTAGCAGTCATTAATTGTCAGCTTCATATTTGTTCATGGATAATAATGACCTGTTTGGACTAGGACAACAGATACTGCTTTTCACAAGTTACTTAGCACTGTCAACGCAATGGTATGTATTTTGGTCTATGAAGCCTCACAAAACAAACCCTGATACACATCTCTACCAAGGCAAGACTGTGTGGGTGCATTCCAAGTACCCAGTTTTGTTGCTGACCTTCATGCTTCATTCCTCCTTAAACATCTCAATGATATTTCAAGCACACTGTTCTGATTTCTCACTTTTTGTGATGATAATATGATCACTGTAGATGCTGTCTGGGAGGAATCTGACTGAATCTGAGTTTTGAAGAAGTAATGTTTCTTCAGAATTCTATGATACAACACAATGTGAAGCAATTTCAGATTTAAGAGTTCTGATTCGTGAACATAGCTTATAGCAGCTAAGGTTAACCAAGACCTGCTGCCCTCCCTCCACGAGGGTGCACAGGCAACAGAGGTCTACAACAATCACCTGTTCATTTGCTGTAGTTTATGGACTAGCACTTAAGGCAAACTGATCAGTAACATATTTGCATGATTGACTATCATGTAGTTTTATTTTTGTAACAAGAAACATGAATTCTGCCTGAAAAAAAACCCAGCAAGTCTTGAATTGAAGAGACTGGGTAATGGAGAAATCATTACTTACATCATAAACTATTTCATCACCCTTTGCTGTTCATAATCTGCATTTAATTTCCTCTTTTAATTTTTCCCTTGTCAGGTACCAGATGTTGGGTTTTGCTACACTTTTCTCCATTATTTTAGAGAGTTTTTCCTCTCCTGTGGTCCAGACAATCCATGAAGTTGTTTGCATACCGTAACCCAGGATATTTACTTTTGCCAGGATATTTACTTTGGGCTTTCAACAGGAAGCATAAATGAGGTTCAAAGGATGGCAAAGCTCTTCAATACATTCATTGTGTTCTATTATCCATACCATTCATATTTATCTTGATCATTTCTTATTCCAATTATAATGTCCTAAATAGCACAATCTAGATAAGCCTGCCTATGTGCAACTAAGAAGTGGTGCTTATAGAGCACTTTGATTTGAAAAGAAAAGAGCCTTGAATGACGGAACACGTTTGGGTATGTCAAAGACTGAATTCTCCTTGCTTGTGCACATCCTTGTCTTTTTCTGTATAAGACTAATTTTAATATTAATTGTCTGACTATTGCTTATAAATCTGAAAATTTAGGAACCAATTGCATGCTTTGTTGTTGTGTGTTAGTTGTTGAACTAGCTGTGTGCTTTCTGAGAGGTTGATTTCTGTTGTAAAGGAGTAAGCTATTTTGTTTCTTGTGGAGAAGCATATCTTTCTATTGCTACAGAAATTAAACAGAGGATTAAATAAAATGACACAGAAACTTGAGCGGGAAAACTAAGACAGAAGTAGAGCAGTGAAAAAATCTGTTCCATCTGTGTCCTCAACCTTCTCTGCCTGTCATTTTAAAGGGATGTATTTGCTCAGGTCCTGTGGAAATGACATGGCTGGATCTGAAGAGTATCGATATCCAACTGATATCCATCCCTCACAGTGACGTTCTCCTGCCAAAGTTGTCTGAATTCAACAGGTAAGGTAATTTTACCTGAATTGTTGCAGTTTGCTCTACATCTTGTCTGAAGAGGCAGAATCATCAAATGGAGTAGGCAGCAGGAAGCTTTTCTAGCTGCATAGACCTCCAGGATCTCTGCCTCAAGAAACTGAAGATGATCACCAAAGGAAGAACAGAGCTTGCAAAGAAATGCACAACTTCTGCCCAAATCGCCCTATTCCTATCAGGATTCTCCACATGGGCTCCAAATATTTTTTGAGAATTCATTCATAAATATGTTCAGTGCTTTGCTGCATTGATTCTGAACGGCACTCCAGAGCAGCACTGCAACGTATTTGAAACTATTGCTTTGGCTTTGATTCAATAATTACTTTAATGAGAAAAGTGAGCTGTTTATATTAAGATATCTTGCTTACACAAGATGAGCTGCTTCACCACAGCTAGAATTCATTAGTCATTATAAAAGCTGGTTTACAGAAAATTGCAGGCTCCAGCTTCCCAGGATCAGATAGTTCTAAAAGGCTTTAAAGCAAAGTAGCTCATTCAGTTGCATGCAGGCCAAACATGTTCATGATCATGGATTTTAAAAAGACTAATTGGTTTGTATTTACCTCTTCACCATCTAAAAGCAAAAGTGATTGAACAAAGTATTTGAATATTCCAAATTAAACAGGTATGGTGGTTCAACTGAATATTCCACTAAATTCCAGATTATGTTCACATCCCAGTAGGCGTCTCTTGTTGTACTCTGGATAAAAACATTCTGAGATGAGTTCTACAGTTTGCTCTGTTCCATGTGACCAATCATCATCATTTTATACTCAAGGATAAAACTTCTGTTCTGAAAAGAAAACCCAACCTAATACTTTTCTTTTTCTTCATCCACCCTGGCCAAATAAATGACTGCCTTTATGTTCTCTGGACTGTTTTACAACTAGAACACCTCAAAATACTTCTATAGCACCACTTTCTTTTTTTTTTCCCCCCTTCTTCATATTATAGGGAAAGGAGAAGCCCTCATATCCCTTAGGAACAAAAGAAAATTCTCATAATATTGGAAGAGGAAATTTCAGACTGTATTGACATGTCTATATACACGAGGTTTTGAACCAGACATGAAAGTCTCTACTGTTCTTATTCTGATCTCATTATTTGAAACTAAGATGGAAACCTCACAAGAAATAATAGCTTCTTTCTATGAAACACGATTCCTGGAAAGTGAAAACCAGGCAGTGAAGAAAGGCAGCTGTAATTTCCAAACTTCAAACACATGGCATAAATCAGCCCACATACTGGAAAGCCAGCCTCTCCATGCTGCTTGGGCAAGAAGAGGGACAGGCAGCAGAACGAAAACTTCTCATAACCCAGGAGATAAACTTGCTTTCTGCCTTTCGCTGCATTGGAGAATGGGGTTAACTGTCATCAGAAAATGTGTGGACCGTAAGGCACATCCTCCAGGCCTGAGGAGTTAAGGGAATGACTTGACCAAAGAAGGAAGCAAAACTATTAAGTCTCCTTTTACAGCTGATGGCTTCGAGCACATGTGAAAATGAACCCAGACCAAAAGAACAAAGTAGCATGGATTACTAACCGAATAACTGATGCTGGAGAAGCATTTTCAGTTTCCTATTTACTGAACCACCTCCTTCACTAGTTCCTGCTTCCCCAGAAGCTGCAGGGAGACACTTTATTCCAAGAATGTTTTCACAGTTTTATTTTAACTTTATGTTATTTTTAACCAGATTCATTCATACCAATCAACTATTCCTTAAATTATGGATCGCTCCAAACATTTTTAAACATTTTTAAAAAATGTGAATCAGATTCTTGAGTAGTAGAAATTGGTGTGGTGCTACAGACTGCTTCTGAATTCCATCCTTGATGAACTTTTCCTAGTTTAAAACTTATTGCCACTGTATGAATAGAGGTATTTATTCCAAATAGCAGAAATAATGGCAGCTCTTGGGATTATAATCATTAAAAATTGTGCTCATTAACTTAAGTGGAGTTTTAATGCTTGCAATCAATGCATAACTACAACAGCATTCCCCAGGATATGAAATTATATGCACTTTTTGGAAAAGAAACAGAAACTACTGTCACTTGAGTTACTGCTTCCTTTGATAACCCTTTGCCTACGCAATTAATCATCAGTCATGAAACATTACCACAAACTCCAAATAATATGATGCATATGCTCTTCCAAGCATATAAGTCACTTTTGCAACAGCAGTTTGTTGCTTGATATCATGTTTTTGGGTTTTGCTGAATTAAGATAAAGAAAAAATAATAGGCACTTGACCTGCTGGCCAAGATGCCATGAAATCCTTGATTAAACAAACAAAGATGCAGCTGGTCAATTTGCTCTTCATATCTTTCAAAACAAACTTAGTAAAATAACTTATTAAATAACAACAGTTTAGTGAGTCTTTTCTACATTATTTTTTCCACATGTGCCTTACTTATGAATCCAAAAGGAAACTTCTTTCTCAGCAAGGCTGCATCTGCATTTCTCAATCAAAATAACAGCCCGCTATATGTAACATCACAGTTAATTACTATGTAAATGAGTCTATTTTGACAAATACGATTTAATGAGGGGAATAAGTAGTTCCTAGAACTAATCGCTTCTTTATAAACAGACACTACTTGCATTCAACCAAACATAAAAAAAAGACAAGAATTAAACCAGAACACCTAATTTTGATTTCACATCTAACACCACACCGGCTTAGTATTAGTTACTCTACATCTGACTTACATCCTTCAGAGATCACAATCAGGCACAGAGATGCCATCCCAACTTGATGTGTAAATGGATTTTCAAGGTTTATAAAAACTTGCATCAGCTTTTTACATGTTTGGATCACAAAGTATTGAAAACGTGCATTGGCAATGACTAGTACACAAAGAATTGGCATTTTTCAGAAATTAAGAGGTTTACCTACATATAGCAAATTAAATGGAAATATTAGGGGGCACAGCTTTTAAACCATCCCGCACACCATCAGATTTTTTTAGTTTGTATAATAATAATATCAATAAGGAGGCTTTTACTTTTTTCATCTTTGTAATTACCACAAATTAAATCAGAGTTGGATTCTGAACAGCAACAGGTAAATTCCAAAAAGACTTGTTTAAAGAAAAATCAGAATACATATCAAAAGGTCTCCTAAATATACACTGACCCAAGCATAAAGTTTCAGGTTGGATGAGCAGACTTCTCTTTTCAAATATCCAGGATTTTATATTATTGATCAAGCTGGAAACAGAGTCAATTATTCTGTTGGGATCTCAGGTCATCACACACAGTGTGATGATCTGTGATCATAAAAATACAGTGCTAAGGGTCAAATCCTCATAGGATGTTCTTGAACCATCATAATGGAAAGATCATCCAGGCCTCCCAGTCCTCAGGGTCTGGACTTCCCTTCTTCAAGCCCACAAGTACTTTAAATACACCCTTTTATGTTCATCATACACAATTATTTATTGCAGAGTGGCATCATATACAGTCATGTAATGGTGTTTGTGGTCTACTACC
Source organism: Grus americana (assembly GCF_028858705.1). NCBI lineage: Eukaryota > Metazoa > Chordata > Aves > Gruiformes > Gruidae > Grus > Grus americana. The sequence continues at coordinate 35,839,860 of NC_072857.1, forward strand.
ATTAAGGGGGTTTACTCATACTAAGAAATTCCAGATTGCTTATATATAAGACTTCTGGATTTTTTGCACTTCCAGGATGGCACACACAACTAGAAAACCCTAGCTTGGCCTTGCACCCTTATCAACATGTTTGTGATCACAAAATACAACAGGTATTTTTCATAAATCACCCACAAAACCAATAATCAGCATGTATACCATCTGCAGCTAGGAGGCACTTACATTTTATCATCTCCTGTTTCAGCGTGATGGATTTATTTTACAGGTGCCTTTTTGCAATTCACTTTGGAAAAAAAAAAACCCAAACAAAAGAACCCAACCAAACCAACAAACAAACCTTCTTCATCACTGGTTTGTATATTGCAAACGCGGGGCTTTGCAAACCTGATCTCATAGTGGCATAATGATTATAATATTGGTTTCATGACTCATTCAGTGATTACATGCTAACTACTAAATGGCCACTCCTTGTCACTCATGATTTGCCAACACAGTGTTTATCTAAACCAGAATGTGCTGACCGAAAAGCACATGCTGTTAAAAACGCACTTAAATGAAATCACGAAGTTGCTCTTTTTTTTTAATGTCCCTGTGTAATTGCATGCATAACACAAACACTGAAGTTGCACATCCTTTAAGTTGTAAAATCAAAACAGTATTTTGTTTAGTTTCAATTCTTCTCCATTATATTTACAGCCAGACTTAAGAACAAACAATAAAAAGATTTTTAGTGCCTTCAGATTGCATTGACTTTGGAGCAAGGGTATGTTCCTAAGCCCATCCCTGAAGTTTGTTACCACAAAACTGACCACAAAGGGTGACTTGCTCCCTAGAACTGACATAAAACTACATACTTGCAGTTGTACTAATGAAGGAGAAAGGGAGGTTGAGAGGGGAGAGAGACAGAGATTGCTGTGACCTTTATCAAATCACACCACCCTTGCTTTGCCACATTTCTGTCTACCACCTGCCTGGTCCTCACAAGGAGGTGAAGTGGGTTTTCATCACTGCTACCAATTTTTCCCACAAGGTTGTATCACTCAAGTTAGAATGCATATTAGCAATTTAGTACTCTGCCCAGCATCTCTGCCTTCAACAACACTGAGATTACGCAATCTTTTCTTGAACAACAGAACCACACAAAGAAGTCCCAGGCCAAGTCCCTCCCCTGAGGCGTTTCAGAACCTTGCTTCCGTGTGAGTCCACACAAGTCAGCCTCACAACATTCACACGTTACAGAGATCTCGAAGATTTCCAAAAGAACTGATTTGTGGAAGGAGCACAGAGCAGATATTTCAGAGGTTTTCTAAAAATCATGATCATCTTTATCTCCTTTTAAGGTATTAATGCATAGGTGATGCTTTCCCAGTTAGAGAAAACTGGCTTATCCAAAGGTTTTGGAACTGATCTGAAAGACTTGCTCTTTTTCTCTCTCTTTCATACCCTGAAAATTCTGTAAGTGCATACAATTTATAAAATGAATCACTGTAATTTCAAATGAATAATACATTGCTTAAGATAATATTCTACCATAAGAAGCCAAAAATATGAAGTCTTAGGGAAGCCAGTATGAGCCTATTCTTATTATGTTTACAGCATAACTATGCAAGATACTTGGAAACTTGACATAAATTCAAATAAACAACAAAGTTGGGTGGTTTTTGGATATTCCACTTTCTGTAACTAATAAATCGAGGCCAAGTTGGAGGGAGAAGAAAAAATAAAAAATACTAGAAATGTAATTCAAACAATATTTAAATACTGAACTTTTTTATCACTGATAAATGGGGCGCAAGAGGAATTATGGCTGCTTGTAAGACCATTTAACTTACGCCAATCTACTGGCTGCATATAGTTGCCATACACAGAGTTTTATCTGCACAAGAGCGTACAACTGCAAAGCTAACAATTTTGCTACAAATATATGCTGATGGGTACAGAATCGACTTTCTGTGTCAAAAGATACATAGATGGTAGACTGACTTCCAATATTTTATTTAGGTTTAGTTCCTCTGTAACAATGGTTGAACGCTGGAATAGGTTGCCCAGAGAGGTTGTGGAGTCTCCATCCTTGGAGACAGTCAAAATGGGGATGGCCCTGGACAGCCTGCTCTAGTTGATGCTGCTTTGAGTACGGGCATTAACAACAGAATCTCACAAGGTCCCTTGCAATCTCAATCACTCTGTAATTCTAAAAGAGCAGCTCTCTGAAACCCAATCCAAGGACAATGGAGACTTCTATGTTTTGCTGAGTTGTTAAGCTGATGTCAAAGAAATAAACTCTTCCCCCCCCCCCCCCGCCTTTCATTCTAGAACTAGAACTTCTAGGGATGACTAAAACTACCCTAGTGAGACCAACCTTTGTTTTTGAGATGCATACTATGATGATATTTTTATCATCACTTACGACCTTAAAATGAGCCTGACTTGCATTACAGTATGTTTGAAAATAAATGGAAAAAAAATAAAAGCAGCTGGATGTTGGAAAAAAAAAAAACAAAACCAAAAATGAGGGAAATGCTTCCTCTTGCATTGCTATTTTTAGCACTAAGCTTGACATGACCTTGAATTTCCCATGATATAATCAGACATAAATATGCACATTTACTGATGAGATTTTACTGATGGCTGGGGAGGAGGGATCATGTACCTTTGTGCTCTGATTATAAGCTCATCATTTTCAAGTAACATTTTTTTAAATTCCTCAAAACTGTTGCATTCCACACTTAAAAATGCTCCACACTTAAAAGTACTCTTCATTTTTATATATTCAATATGGATTATATCTAGGATATTAAGGTTCATTTTTGTAAAAAATGCCTAGCAAAGGAAGTATTAATCTACAGAAGACACAGGACATGACAGTACAATAAATGGATAGACTGATTGTCACTCTGACAGAAATATTTCATAGCATATGCAACCTCTGATTTTTCTTCTTTGGTAGATGTCAAGCTGACAATGCAATCAGCATTCCTCTCTATAGTGCAGTTTTCCCATGCTGAAGGGGCAACCATATAATTATGGCTTAAGAGTATTTATTATTGAAGAAAAAAAATAGAACAAAAGAAGTATTTCCATGCGATACAGTACGCAGAGCAAAATTATTGTCTGTAGATGCTGGCAGAATTCTGGTGCAGTTCAAAGAATATTTTTCATTTCACCACTTCAGCCTATAGCTCAGCCAAAGAATAAGACACAAGTTCCTTATTCGGCAGCCCACCTATAGGCATTTCTCAGCTTTGTATGTAAATAACTTATACAGGGTAAGGAATTAAAGGTTCAGAAATGTAAACAAACCCCAGTTCTTCTCCATTGTAAATATTACCCATATGTAACTAAGTTTTAAGGGTCATTAACTTTTGATCTCATCTAAAAATATTTTTTAGAAGTCAAAGGAAAGCTCTGTTGCCCAGCCCTGTTCACCCATAAGCAAAGGTCATTGTAGTAAAGAACAGCTAGTCATCCAAAAGTCAAAAGCAATTCCAAGTAGTTACAGTAGCAAGAATGATTTAGGTATACTCTCAAAATATTTTTTTGAACTCAAGTGTCTGGACTGCAAGTAGCTCATGGATCAGCAATTCAAAACTCAGCTTAGTAGCTGATAGTCTACTTTTACTAACATGACCCTAACTGTTCTGACACACTTAGAGGAAACATCCTGCAGCCTTCTGCCTCTGGTTTTGCGTGTTCAGCTTCAGTTATCTGTAGGGATTCAAGTGTGTTTCTTAGTAAGAGAGGCCAATTTTGCAAACTAACAGGTAATTGGTTAAGCAACTTAAAATACCCCAAAGAGAAAACTAATACGTACAACAAGCACAAATTATTACTACTCTATAAAACAAAGCAGTTTTTGAAGTTTCTTCTTCAGACATTCTTATTGCTCAGCAAGCCATTTTGTACTATTAAATGAGCACAACCTGAGGTATAGTACCTCCTGGCCTTGTGGTCTGTTACAAAGGAAACGAGATAGGAAATAAAAATACTCCATTAATGGAGGCTCTCTGTCTGCAGGAAGCTTATTCATGTACATTAATAAAACACTTCTGATAGTATCAAAAATAGGATGCTGGGAGAACAGAATGTAATATTTTGGACATTTCTCCAGGGATATTCACTTTCATTTGGACAACTTCTATGGAAGTAGAAAGCCAAAAGGTTGAGATTATTTATAAAACCGCTGGTCCTCTTTCCAAGACTCAAGCTGTCACACAGGTTATAAGAATCACACCACAACATAAAGAAACCACACATGCCTCACCTAAGTAAGGCGGCTTAAAACTCATATATTCTCCCTAACAGGCAACTGAGTGAGAGACGGTAATTAATCCCACCATGATGAATGACCATCATGAATTTTGACATCAGTGAGAGAATCCAGCTCCATGAGCCACATAAATGAATACCCAGACCACAGGAGCACCTGCATCTGAAGATTTTACTGCAGTTCAGGATCACAAGTTATGCAAAGACCAGTTGTGGAAGGAATGGTCTAAGACTTGAGCACCAGCATAAGTAGCAATGACTTTACTCGCAATTTAAAAAACAAAACAAAACCAAAAAAACCCCAACTATTAACAAAATGTAGAGCTTAAACCACTCAGTTACTTTTAACAAATATTGTGATACTAGATTATGCTAGGTCTGCATAATTAAAAGATGCAGAGAAATATGAGGAAAAGAAATGTTTTCTCTTTCTTTCCCGCCCCATCTTGGTCCAACTGACCACTTTGAACTGATTGTTTTATTTCGATATGTAGGTATTCTATATTCCTCAAAGGGTGTGTATCTCTACTCTGAGTTTCTATTCTACAGACTTTGTACAATTCATTCCTTCTTTGATTGCCCACTTTCACTAATACACTAGGAAATGGGAAAGAGATAGGATAAGTGCATTTGAAAACTGAATTCTCTAGAAATCAGCAAAAAGTGTTGTTATTTCAAGCAACACAGAAGGGTAACAAAGTGAAGCCTCAAGCTGCCAGCCATTCCATTTTCTTTGAAGTTAAGGGATGAAAAGAAACCAACTCTCTGTTAATTTTTATTTCACAATTCTTGTCAGGTTTCAACAACTGGTATCAAACACAGAGGAACCCACCCCATCTGGCTATATATTTCCCTATAACTCCTTCCCTCCAAGTATCCTCATTTGCCTCATTATACTCATTTTGTATAATAAGGATACCAAGAGGATGCACTCAGAGTTCCAGGCTCTGCTGGGGGAGGCTGATTTGTAAAAAGACATTATTGTTAGAGGTACTGCAGGAACAGCTTGCCTTTTCCCCACTCTCTAACTTTCGCATCCTACCACTCTACTGTTGCTGGCAATAGCTAATATTTCCCTGAGCAAAGCCTTGGGCACTCCCTGGCAGACCTTCTTGGGCAAAGGTCTGAGCTTACTCTGTTGCAACAGGCTGGAAATTCTGTAATAACTTTATTTAAATATATCTCCAGGTTTCATAGTTAATGAGTCATTCTGATAGAAATATAAAATTCAGAAACTGCTGAAAGAGATGAGAAAGAAAGGTACTTCTTGTTAGTTTCTATATTTCAATTCCCTAGACTTTTCTCATTCTAACTAGAGGAGACATTTCTAATAATTTCTAATCCTGCACTAGCCGATTCATCGTTGTAGCAACTTAAGCTTAGCCCAGAAACATCCTCTTTATCTAAGAATCAGTGCAAATTTTCACTCTTTAGTGGTGCAAACCTCTCAAACAAAGCCCACCCTAGAAACCCACACAAGATCCAGAAGCGAGATGGTTACAATAAGCATGAATCTTGTAACTCCAGGCATCAAAAATAAATTCAAAACACATCTGAACAGTGCATTTTTCTTTCCTCATGAGTGTTGTTATAACCTCCCATTTTGCTCTCAGTCTTATAGCGAAGATAGGAAAGTTTGTAATGGGGGACTTTTAACACCAGGAAAAAGAAAAAAAGCATGAAGTGCCTAATTCTTATTTCAATGACACCTGTAGAAGTGGAATTAGGAACAGTAAGTAAAATACTGCTGAAACTCAAGTCATGCAAGCAGTGTTTTAAAAAAAATCATAACTATTCCAATTTTTTTTTAAAGTATAATGTGCTTTAAAATACTGGAACTCAATATGAGAATTTGTCTAAAAATGTAACTTTCAAATTCTTGAAACAGCAAAACACTGTCAGAACCATTTTCCTTTTTGCCTAGATATACTCGACACAGTGTAAGTCTCCCTTTTAATACCCATTTAATTGACACACACAGTTAAAAGTGAACATTACCTAAAGAGATGATTTAAAATACCCCTGAGAATCCTGGATAAAATAGAATTGCCCAAGAGTAAAAATTATGCCAGTGACCCAAAAGACAATTTATACTGCGAAGGAATATTAATATGATTGTGATTAGTCAGAATCTGTCATTTCTCTCTTTCAATTGTGTTTATAAAGGTCATACAGTTTCCACTGAGACATTTATCCAACTCACAAGGTAACTTGCAGTTACAGAACTCCTAAAGAAAAACATTAATGGACTAAAATCAAGAACTCACATTAAAATATTATTCAGACAAATACTTGGGTTCTGTTCCATAAATTACATGTGTCAACCTTTTTAGTCACATTCCTCCTCTTTTTAGCATTAACTACTGAACAAAATGACACCAATTATGAAAATTAATAAATAACTCCCACTACTAGCACACTTTTGCTTTCCAAAACACTACTGCAAGACATATCCATTATTGCAGTTTCCAAGGTAATTTCTACAGACTCTTCTAATAACTGTACCTTTTTTGTACAATGGTAACTCACTGAATATGCTGTAAGTTTAGGGCAGTCTTTTAGACTCAAGGCTGAGTATGTTAAATAGGCTGTATGTTACCCCAGTGTTTGGGCTTCAGGAATTATGACTGTGTTAAACAGACCATAATCTGTGTATACAGAAAGCCACTCTGAGAGGATAACATTGACTTCTCACCTTAAATATCTTGGACTTTGAAAACCAGCAAAGGTAAAGAAGTTGGACAATAAAATGTAATCCTGCTTTAGTAACGATCTACATTCTTTTTACTTCTCTGTCTTCATCACATATTCTTTATGTATAACGGTGGCCACACTGCAAAGATCACATGCCTAATTTCACATGCCCCCATACAGGGGAAAAAAATTCAATTATGCAACAAAAAAAAAAAAAATCACAGATGCACAGAATGGTTGAGGTTGGAAGGGACCTCTGGACATCGATTAGTCCAGTCCTCCTGTAAAAGCAGCATCAACTAGAGTAGGTTGTCCAAGGCCTTGTCCAGGTGGGTTTTGACTGTCTCCAAAGATACACACCCTATAGCTTCAAGCTTTTACCTTACTCAGCTAAACTGACCTGCACTTGCCATAAATTTTGATTTAAGCTTCTTATAGTCAGCATCTTGCTCAGAGAAGATCAAACTTACAACAACGGCACAGCTTCACAACCACAGTCTGAGGAGAAAGTACTGAAGACAAAAAGGAACTATGGCTACTCAATCCTTCAGTTAAACCAGAAATTACATGAGTTTACTGGTCCAGATTTCGTTGCTGTGAGGACTCAGTCTGAGACAAGACCATTTGCACAAGTTATCAAATAATAAGTTAACATCTTCAAGTCGCTTTGAGGTTATCAAGCAATCAAGTGCTCTGGACAAACTCAAATGATTTAAGAACACTCATAAATAATTCTTTGTTATTTGGGCAGTGTGTGTGGAGTTGTGGTTGGTTTTTTTGTGTTTGTTTTCTGCAAACGAAACATTACATATGGGATTAGGATCTGCTCATAGCAACAGTTCCCACAAATACAGAACGTAGTTGTGTCATCCCAAGTGTTCTGTCCCTACACATTGGGTGGAAAATTTGGAAAAGAAATCTCTTGAACCTGAATAATCACTGCATTGGGTGGAGCACTCACTTTGCAACACTGAATATTCACCTCTGGAACTGAGTTCAAACCCAAGTCAAACTGATGTAACAAAAAACTCTAAACAGAGCATTAATAATGAAACTGCTAGTCAGAAATCAGCTTCAGAAAGATAATGTTTAGGGTAATCTTTTTTCCTTTTTTTTTAATTAGCTGTTGAACCCTATGGTCAGGGTATTCTAGAGCTGTTGTCTGAAAGAGAAATCCTTAATACTTTGTTTTATTTTTCAAGATTCTAGATGCTAAGGTGGTGGAAACTTTAGATCTTTGTTTAGATCTCTGAAGTCCAACTTCACAGAAAAAAGAACCAAGCCAAGAGGATTAAGAATAAATATTCAAGCAAATTCCCATAAGACTAAGTTTTGGGGCACAGAAAAATACATCTGTATCTCACACTTTTTTACTTCTAATAATTTTCTCTAGCTATAGAAACCAGTTCTGAGTGAAACAGAGGACTTAACAAAAGTCAGAAAGGTGGGGAAGTGCCACTGAGTGCTACTTTACTGTAGTTTTCCCACTTGCTGGATCCAAACAGTATCAGCAGTGCAATGTCTTGAGAAAAGCGTTCTTTGGTGTATGTTTATTTTGCTAGAAAAAAGAAATTCTAGAAACCCTGCTAACTACCCAACTGGATCTACAGAACCACAGGTTCTCGATAGGTAGTTGTACTCTTGGATGTTAACCTGTGATTAAACATGCCTTTGGCATTCATTCAACAACTCCATAGTTGTTTGTTTTACTTCTGCTAATAACAATAACGCAAGAGTTGCATCACGAAACTGCTTCAGAGTACATTCAAATGCAGATATTATATTGTTAACAATGGCCACAGGTGACCTAGCTGACTACCAAGATATCTAGAAGCCTAATCACAACAGAACAATTTCTATCACTACAGAAACATACATTAAGAAAGATCACAGACAAATATGCAACATTTAGTCTCACTACAGCCCTGAATAAAGATTTAGCACAGACAGCTATCAGACAATAAAAAATGAGGCAGTGACTTCTGTGTAACAGGTAACAGAGATATGTATTTCCAAACCCACGGTGAGAACGGGTATGAAACAAGATGTTTTAACAACCACAGTTAATACATCATAGAGCAGTTTCATCAAACCCATGTTGTCCTCTCAGTGAAATTTGGTGTTCCTCTTCTCAAATTTAAAGCTAAAAAAGCTCTGCTAAAAACCAGTAGTACTACCAAAAAGGACACTTAGCATCGCTGTTCGTGTTCAGCCTATAGAATGGAGAAACGAAGTACTTCAGTATTAACAACTTGCACATACATGGGGGAATGCTGTAGGAAAATGGCAGGCAAAAGGATCCAGTTTCCCCCTACTGTCTATTGTAAAGATTCCCCTTAAAATAATTAATGAGAAGCAGTTTAAGAAACATTGCCTCTTTCATCCATCCCATAAAGACTTCTGTTTTCATTTGATGCAGAAAAAGACTGTAAGTGAATATTTTTTGACAGAGCTTTCTGACAAAGTGAAGCATAAGGCAAAGTGGTGCTGCAGGTCTGGCATCAAGTAAACAAATGCTACTCAGCTGAGTTTACAGAAGCGTGCTTTCCCTTTGATTAATCTTAAGGCTGGCTGTAAAAGTGCTTACCTTACTGATGGATTATGTATGAGAGGGAACAATGCAAACTTGGGAAGAAAATGCTTCCAATTTTAAAATAAAAATTTCAGAAAAAGTATTTTACAAATATATGAATTTTCTTAGGAACAGAAAATTTCTGGCCTTTATTTATCCTGTAAACCGCCTCATGGAGCATGAATGAAAAGGCAGAGATTTCATCACTAAGCCTCAGGCTTATTCTGCCAGCAAAGCTTTATATTTGACATTCTATATTCTGATATTTTATTACTAGCTGTGCTCTGACACAATAAAATGGCATGGCACAATCTGATGATTCCAATTCAGTGGAGGATTTGGATAGGACACTTTTTCCTAGATGCACCATTTTATATTAGTGAGAGGCATTAGTGTTCACAGCAGTGACATGAAAAACATTTTTAAGCTACCGATTTTGAAAGTAACGTGAAGCAGTGGTCATGAACAAAATAATGAATTTTAAGGCTGATCTCAATTACCTCTCTTCTGGAGAAGTCTTCTATGTTAGTTTCAGAGCACTGTCATGCTAACACTCATTTGCAGAACTGAGGGGTCTATGACCTCCATTTCAGGAGGGAGCAATAAAATGAAAAAAAAGTGCTGAGAATATTATAAGATTATCTTAAACTGAGTTTGCATCAAAAAAAATAGCAATGCATACCATAGCTAAACTCTGTTACACCACATTTTTTTATATTTGTTAAATTTGTGCTAGGAAATGCAAACATACAACTGAGAACACAATTTGTCACATTTAAAAATGTACCAGTAAAGATTTCTGATGTCAATTACATCTATTAATAATTGATAAAATCCTACTTTAAAATAGTATTCTTACTTTCATTTAAATAATTTCAATAATACTGTTACTATTCATATTTCACTAAAATAGCAGTGAAGACTCTATATGATTTAGGAATATTTCAAAAGAAATACAGCAAGATAAATGGCTGGACTTAGAGGAAGTTTTGTCCAGAAAATATGATCAACTGTGATTAGCTGTTTCCAATATATGCAATTTCTATAACTCCCTCCCAACAAAACTAATTATTATATGAACAAATAACAATCTTCATTTGTACAATGATAATATCTGCCAAGAATGCTTACTACCCAGGATTTAGACACAGTGGGTGAATTAAAAAAAAAAAAAAAAAAAGTGACCTAACAAAGACATGGGAGATTTGAACACAAAATATGACATCTGTATAACTTTGTAATTAAGAGCTGTGTTACAGCAGAACAGTCTGCATTTCAAAATAGACAAAAGCAGGGTAAGAGTTTAAAAAAAATCAATTACAGCCTGTATCACAAAATGAACACAACATTAAGCTGCTTCAAATTCATTACTGAAACATCAAGAATTATGCAATTTAGAGTATTTAACATTTCCTTTGAAACTCAAATATCACACAAACTGGGTGGAGAGGAAGAAAAAAAAATATGTTGTTTGACTCCCAGAAAAACTGAAAAAACTCAGAGCATAGCTCTCACCATACTTTCATAAACAACAGATTTTAGTGCAGCTATTGATTTACAAAAGAATTTCCAAGTAAGGCAAAACATCTAGCTAGTGATTTATGACAATGGTAGGAAGTGCACTCAGAGCTGGGGCTGCTCCCAGAATTTTTGCAAGTATAGCACAAAAAAGTCTCTTTGATACAACTTGCTTATATGGGTGAGCGTATGATAAACATAGCATGCTCTGGCTCAGTGAAAAGAGAACAAAGAGTTGGTTGAATCAAACAGAAGTTATTTTAAAACTTTTATACAGCTTCATTAAATACTTAAAATATGCAAAATTACTTACAAGAGTAGCTAACATTTCTATCAGAAACTAAACGATTCTCAAATGCCATCGGTTTCTGCCAGGGATTCACCTCTTACAGTATCATTTTGTTTCTGTTTTTAATTTTTCATGCTTTCCATGGTAAATGTAATTAGCTTAGCTTGTCTATGACTAACAACTCCATTTAATCATACCCAGCCTCTCTCTTTGTTTTTGCAAATCATGAAAGAAATCAATCCTGTAGATAAAGTTGGATGCTTTGAAAGACAACATTCAACTCATATGTGGATCTTGCCAAATGTTGTTAACTGTTGATCCTGAGATCACTACATCTAACATTTCTTCTTGTTATTAAAAACAAACATTCAAGTATGAAACAGAAATTAAATAGAAAGGATACCATAAACAACATCTATTCAGTTTCCCTATGGGTTGAAGACTGGACTAGAAGAGGGGTAGTTTTGGCACATACTGCACATGCAGCACTACAGATAAGGTCTACGAAGAATTCTCTGGGGATAGAAACTGTCCTTTTATTACATGATTACACTGACTAGCCAAGTGAATGTGCAGTACCCATTCACAAACATAGATGTTATTACAGTAAAACAAACAAGAAGTAATGGCAATAAAAGTTTAAACAGACTATTTTTTAAAGATTCTTTAGGAGAACTAATTGCAAAGGACCCTGCACCAAATGCATAGAAGTTGTAAGATATTTTGAAATGTCCCCTGGTAAATCTGGTGTTAAACAGAACACTTGTTTAGTTTTTGGTTGATATTAAGGATTGTCCCCTGAGATTCAAAGTGATATCATCACTTATCAGCCAAAAGATGCATCAGAGCTGTTCTAATGAAATTAACTTTCTCCAAGATAGAAGTTTACAACTGAAAGAGCCAGCCCATGATTCTCTTTCAGGAAAGAAGAAACAGTAATAATATTCAACTAATTTAATTTTTATATCAAGTTATGTAAGAATTTTATAATGTAGTAATACAGAAGAAATCTAATCTTTGAACTAAGATAAGATCTATTACTTGACAGGTTATATAGGATTTAAAAATAACACCACAGAAATATGACATTATTCTTTCTAATGAATGGTCCCAACACGAATTAAGTAATTAAGTACAGATTGCACAGCCAACAAAAACCCAATAAATTCTGTTAATGAAATTGTTTTATTCAAGGAATCCTCTGGCATGTTAATTGTCCTAAATCCAAAGTGATGTTTCAAAAGCAATTACAGTAGTCAGTTCTTTATTTTCTTGTCTCACATTAATTCAAAGCAATGTGCTGCAAGTAAATCAGTTGCATTGTAATTTCTTAATGCTATTGTCAGCGGCCAAAAGGCAACATATGCTCCTCATCATAAACAGTTAAATCGCTAACTCTTTAGTGGCAGCAAAGAGTAAAACTTCGAAGGCTTTTATCTCACAAAGGATATTTTTAACAAAACATAGATTTACCAATGGAAACTGGATGCACAGATAGCAGAAGATACACAGAAAGATGGTTACCAGCAAGCTACTATTTGATTTATCAAGCATTGTTCAATGGGTTCTGTATAAAAGTACATCTAAGAGCTGATTTAGCATAGGCGGCACAGAAGACTGCAGTTCTCCTCCACAAGCACTCTGCAGTGCCATGCTCTCATGCTTGGCCAGAAGACTGAAGTGCACTAAAACAATTGTACAACCCCATGCCCGTTCCTATACCAAAAATTCACAGCAAGCTATTAGGCAACAAATTATAGCAGGGTTCATGTCCCTATGAAACGCTGAATACAAGACATATCCAAACTTTGTACTTACATATCTAACTGTACAGAGTTGTGGTCTTGGAAGACCACCATGTACGGTAAAGTAAAAGCAAGGAAGCGTGGCCCAGCACTTGGTTTCTGTGACCTATTATTTGCCAACAGAGTCAAAAAGATGCCTTATGGTTTCAAAACTGCTGCTTTGGCAGACTAGAATAAAAATGAAAAGGGGAAAAGCAGAAAGACCAGTCAGATGTTTTCCAATTCTTTTTAAATCATTCTGTCATTAAATCATTCTTTTAAAATCATTCTGTAATTCTTTCTTTCTTTCCAAGTCAAATTATTTGGTTATGATTTTAATTAAGAGTTTCTCTATTTTAATTAAGAGTTTCTCTTTTTTAGCTGAGCACTTAGGTTAGGAAGGGATTTGTTTGGAGGTGCTAGAATCAGAGGCTAACAGGACCTCCTTAGCACAAAATACCCTCAACAAGGGACTGGTCCCACGATATCCACGTAGATCTACACAGAGAAACAGTTCATGACTTGGGCAACATATGCTTCTTAGATTCATAGTTCTATGGGCAGAGGAGAAATAGTACTACTACTACTGTGAGAAACTGTTAAAAGTGTTTTATACTTGCTTAATAAAATCCTATTTACAAAGATTGTTTCCCTGAAAATAAACAATAGAAGATAGAGGATTTATTACTCAATATTCACACCATCTTTTCAGCCTATGAATTACCTGAAAAGCTGCCAGTTTTTCCACAAAATCAGAGCATACTGTCTCTGTGCTATTTTCTTTGAATACACTCTTGGTTTTTCCAGTAACAAACATGTACCTCTCCAGCAAAATATTCTGAGCCATTTGCTGCAACTTTGGCTGTAATTTTGGCAGACTTCCAGGGTTATCTATTCAGCAAATTTCAAAGTAATCCAGAATCAGCAGGCAACTTGAAAAGTTCTCAGCCTCTCCTTGCGCTCACACATTGGCCTCAAACAGTTATACAAATTTAAACACAATAGCAATTTTTTCCAATGTGCTTCGGGAGCATGCTTTCCATTTTAATTTTGTTTGTTTGGCATTGGCTGCTCTGCAATGTGAGCCATTGCACTGTAAGAGTGAACAACAGGGAGAGTCACTTCAAAACTGCACTCCTGATCTAAAGCAAAGGCCTAGTGAAGAGGCACTGTCTTCATTTCTTATTATGGAGATTTAAATACTTATACCAAGTTTTCCTGTTAGAGTTGAGACTATATCTGGATTTTTACTTGAATATTCAGCAAAAATGAAAATCACAAAAGATATGGGCTGTCATTCATTCCACAGATCAGCCAGCCAGCCAGTTTAAACCCTTTTCTGGAGACAGCCCTTCAGAGAAATCTCCAAGACTGCCACATGCCTGAGGGACATCCTCACTGCAGAAAGGGAGCAGAGCATGGTAGCAACTAGTGAAAGAAGTGATTTAAAAATAGAGATAGAGGCAGAGATAAGTAAAGTCTCACTTTTCCACAATAAACTTTTGCCTAACTTTATTTGAAGTACAACGTTCTCTCCTCTTTCCTGAGCACAGTTTTGTATTTCTAGCACTTGTGAAACTCCATCGACGAAGTTTCAGAATCCAAAATCCAAAACACTGAGATTCTGTTTTTACAATGTACAACAGATGAAATAATGATCTATTTTTATGTCATGGACCAAAACAAGAAGCTGAATAGCAAAGTACACATCTTTTGCTGTTTCAAAGACCTGCTGATATTTACTGCAAGATTTGTGGGTGTTTTGTCTGACTAATTGCTAGCAATGAAACCGCAAATACACGCTTTATATTTAGTGAGACTTACGTACATGTTACATCATTAAATCAAAGATTCCATAGGTCATTCTCTAAGTCTTTAAGTGTTGATAAATTGGTAACAAACTTTATTCTTTAAAAAGAGAACTTAAATAGACCTTTGAGCCATTTACAACACAACTATATTAAGATTTCACACTTAATTCTTAATTCTACTGAATTTCTAAATCGCTGGCATTATATTTAGTATGGCCAGGATAAAAATCTTTTATCAGTGGGAAGTAAAAAACTCTGCCACCTAATATGCATTAAAGTTAAGATCTCCCAAACACAAACAAACAGTCAGATCCTATCATCGCTTTCAACTGTACTGTGTTTTCATGTCCTGGGAAAGCTTCCTCTATTTCTGTCAGCATATACCAACATTTGTTTTTCTGCAGTGCAATCTCTTTGTATTGTTTCTCTTCTGCACAATTAAATTACTATTCTGTTTCCTGGATATTTAAAGACAAGGAGTTTCTATGTAATCTTAAGGAATACATCAACCAATCTATTTTAAAATTCAGTGTATCATCTCTGTTTTTAAAAACCATCTGAGTTTTAGCTAATTTCGTAGTTAACGTAATAAATTAAAACTTGGTAAGTGAAAGGTTGTGTCCTGTCTGAAAAGACTTCTTGGATTACTTTGACTGTGTTCATAGTTTTCTCAGAGGCTTTGCATCATGCATCTCACATACTGAGACCTTTTTTTTTTCTTACTAGTTAAATTTGATCCAAAAATCTCAATTCACAAAAGATTGTAGCCAGTGTCGCAAGACTGAGCAATACAGACAAGGTTTCTTGAATAGAGCAGGTCATATTAAGCAGGACTTCTGATTTTGTACTTGCCTTCAGGCACAAGTACACATATTCAACTAACAGATGCTGGATTGCCCAACCACCCTTTCTCTGCAACAACAAAAATGTATTCATATTCATTTTTGCAGGTACAGTACTATAAGTTTCAGCTAAATGAAAATTCAGCTTTTATTGTCTTCAACACAAAATAAGGTTTCTCTAATATTGTTGTGCCTATCAGAAATTTAAAAAACTCAAAGGAACTGACTATCATCTCAGTAAAGTTAATGTTTCTTCATAAAAACAAATGTTACATTACCAGTGTGTCTTAAGTATTATACAATGAAAATTTCTAGTGGCTTGGAAAACTCCTTATTTCATCTGAACTTCAGCTTCTGTTCTAAGAAGTAACCCAACAAAATTTAAGTTGTTTGGTTTTGTTCTAAATGTATTGATTTTCCCTTAAAAAGAGAATCTAATTGCAGTGTATTTTTAAACTCTAAACAAAAGATCAGCACTGTAACACAAATATTTTAGATGCAAAAGCTAATCAGAATAATCCAGTTTCAATCTCAATGCTTAAATCTCACCCATTTTAAAAACTTTTTTTTTAGGCTTTTAGAAACTTAATACTTTGTATAGAAATTGTCTTTTCTTTTTAAATGACAGAAAATTGTCTTTTTTCAGAATAATAATTCACAATAGGCAAGTTCCTGGAACTCAAGAGACACTTTTAAAACTGCTGTACAAGCTTTCACCACTTCACTCTGAACTTTATTTTAATATAAACCACAGCAAATGAAAGAGAAATACTTGGAGAACACATGCACAGGGACACACACATGTGCAATGACCTTCTGAACTTGTTGAGGAAGCTTCTAATGAAACAGTTAAAAACAACAAGGATGATGATGACGACATAATTTTTTTCATTTATTTTTTTAAATGAAAACTGGGATAGGGTCTTGATTCTTTGGCCCTGCTACAAGTGACACTCCCCTTCCCAGTTTATGTAATAAGTGAGTGAACATTATGAAAGCTTCGCCCATGTTAGGCTGTGAGACTGAGCTCATGCCTTTATACTGAATCCACAGATTTCCCTTTAAAATATGTTGCAAACAATGAGAACATGCTGATCATTAGTGAGTAACTCCCTTCACATAGCAGAGCTAATACATGAAGGTGAGCAGTTTGTGACCTTCGACAGTTTTTTAAAAACACCAGAAATCTCTGTGAATCACAGTCACATGAAGATTGTTTTAAGAAAAGTACCATTTCTGGCACACGCAGCTTCCCAGCCAACTATATTTCTAGTTTTGGCTTTTCGTACTCATGAGCCTCTCAGAGCAATGCTGTATTAAGTAGGCCAACCAAAAGAGTGACACTAAATTGTAAAAGAAGCATTTCATGTCTGTTTGGGTTTGTGATGGAAAACAAGACTTGTCTGGACTCCATGGCCAATACAAAATATTGGCAAAATAGCTTGAAGTTTTCCTAGCTGTAAGGCAGCATGCTTAAAAAAACCTAATAGCTTAACAATAAAGCTCCGCATCTTCTCACATAATTTCACTTTTTTTAGTATTGTTCTTTTTCTTTCTCTGACTGAGGGAAAAAAGTCTTTTTCTCTTTTCTGTTTGCCCCAAATTAATTACAGTAACTAGATAAAATTGGCCATCTTAAACCATCTTGCTCACCACACACACTCATCAAAGCAAGATCTGAATGTGAATTAATCCCATGCCAGATTAGCTGAAAAACAACCACAGATGTTCTTAGGATACACGATACAATAAACAATATGTCTGTATACCTGTCTAGTATCAGAGATACTTCTGGAACAGAAGTGAACATAGTACTGAGACACCTCATGAGGCTTCACCAAGGAACCTGGATTAATTCACAGCAAGCGTGGGTTTGTTCTCTTAAAGAATCCACAGTACCTCCATGGAGTATTTCTCAAGCCATGCAACATTCCCTAGCCTTTCTTATCCTTTCACAGCAATTTATCAGGGAATTGCCTGAGCTGCTTCAGCCATAGATTTGAACTGAGTAAAGACAAAACAACAACAGAAAACCAAACCCACAAATAAACAATTTAATCTTGATATTAAAGCTTTTATAGCTTGTGTCTCTAAAACCATGGTCCATGATTTTTTTTTTTTTTTTTTTGGTAACTTCAGCTTTCCTAGATAATGAATTCCATGGTAAAATTATCTTGTTGGTGTACTACAATACAAGTATAATTGGAAAGCCAGCTGTAGATATATTCATCACAGCTAAGAGGGGGAAAAATGCTCTGTAGAAGTAGGAAATATTTGACTATAGAGTAGAAGAGGCAATTTGTGAAACGTGATCAATTTTAAAAATAATTCTGTCCTTTCCATACATTGTGCAGTCACCAGTGGAAAATTCCTACTATTTGTGAAGTTATAAGGCTATATGTCAAACCAAATAGGAAATGTCTCCTCAAGCCCTCAACAAATAGGGAACAGCTGCAATAATACTATTGTAGAATGAAAGGTTTGGTGTATTCATTGTGCAAACACCTTAAATTGTTAACAGTCATCATTCTAATTGTGTTTTATTGTGCAATAATAAAGTACTGTTCTACTTGGCAGCTCCCAAGTTTAAGTTGAGAATTATTCAGTATATTTTTGCACTGTTTACATTTAATTTTAGACTAGCTAAGATTGGTTATGTGACCCTAGTCCCAGGTCAAATAACAGACCTTTTACCATATTATGTGATTTAAAGTAAAGCACCATCTGAGCTAAAATAAGGAAGCTGAAAAGGAAAGAGGAAGCAAGTTCAGGCACCCTCCAACACGACTGATTGTAATAAATCAGCTGAACAGAAAAGTGAAAAAAATTCTTCATAAGATACAGGCAGGATGTTTGTCCAGATTTACAAAACGATGCTCTGTTACTGCATTAGCAGTTTTACCCTCGTGCAATTTAATTCTTACTTTTAACTGGTTTATAGTTAAAAAAAAAACCAGCAGAAAACTACACATTTTCCATCAGTGCTTGAAACTAAAGATCAAAGACCAAGTGACATGCTTTTGTCATTTGAAACTATCCCAGGAATCATCAGTGCTCAGCTGCCACACAAGGAGAACAAAGTCCAATCCCAAAGCCAAACTAAGATTTCCTAGTGACTTAATTGGGGAAAGAATGAACATTTAGTTCCACAGGAATTTCACCTGCAATGGGGAATAAACAAAGGAGACAGAAGAAAGAGGAGAGAGAGATACCCACTACAATATAACTCTCATGGCCAAGACTTTAATAATCTCATTGCATCCTTTATCTCAAAGTGCTGTGGGTATGCTACTTGGGAGAGATTTTCCTTTTTCATTTTTTAACTTTAAAGTTTATTTGTAATTTGTAATTGAAAACTTCTTTATGCCAGCGAAGCTTCTTCCTGCTTGACCAAAATGACCAAAGCCATAAACCTAAAATCTAGACTTAGATTTCAAGCCTTCTTAATCCCACTTCTTTTTTCTCAAAATTAGATAAAGAACTTTGGTACGTGCCCATCTTGAATATCAGGCTGTCACAATATTCTTCTGTTTTCCTAAGACTCCTGAAATATACTACAGGAGCATTAAAAAATAATGCAACTTTTCAACACGACATACAATTCAAGACTGAACAAGTTAGTCAATTCTATGCTGAAACAACCTAATAAGAATCAATCTACCAAGCACATTGTGCCATGAAGCATGTAAATTAATTAGAATCATCCTTTTTTGACATTCTAATGACCATTCGCCTCTACATCTATGACTAGCAATATTATTTGTACTCATTTTATTGCTAATGACACATCTCATCTGAGACAATATGGACAAAAAAATAGCAAAAATGATACTTCAGAAATTATTGAATCAAAAAAATAAGAGCGTGAATAAAAACATACTGACAGACACACTGCTTTGAAGCACAATCTACATTTTTATTACAGGTCTCTAGAGTATTCAAAATATTCTGAAATGCATGAATGTTATGAAAGTTACTGTCTAGGAAACAGTTGCCAGATGGCTGGTATATATACCTATGCGCATTAGTCTTTCACATGTCACAGCTATCTATGATTTTATAAATGCTGTAAATCTCTAAAAAGTAGGTGCAGTTTTTTTTATGCTCAGAAGATTGACATCTCCAGGCTAGATATGCAAAGGAAATGCACGTGGAGAACTGCTGGAGATGTCCATCAGGGAAGGCTAACATACATGGGTGGCGCTTAACGGCTCAAAGTGGCAGGCGGTCACAAGTGCAGTTTCTTGGGGGTCATTACTGGGGTCCAGTAGTATTCAATATCTTTACAAATGATTGGGATGATGGAATTGAATGCACACTCACCAAGTCTGGGGATGATACCAAACTCGAAGGAGAGGTAGATACAGCACACACAAGAGACACCTTGGGAAGGGAGAGCTTAGCAGGCTAGAAGACTGGACTAACAAGAAATGCATTAGGTTTAACAAAGATAAATGTAAAGCCTTGCATGTGGGATGGAATAAACCCAACCAGCAGCATAGGCTGAGATCTCACTAGCTAGACTGAGCCAAAAGAAAAGAAGGTTTGGGGGATCTAATCAGCCTTGCAATATTTAACAGGTAGTTACGGAGAAGATAGAGATATTCTCTTCACAAGGATAAATGGTGACAGGACAAGAAATGGACACAAGTAACTTCAGGAGGAAATCCATGCTGGTATAAGAAAAAAATTCCTCATCATGAGAAGAAATCAACATTGCAATAGTTTGCACAGAAAAGTGGGAGAATCCCTTCAAGTCAAGCTGCACCCTACAGAAAGCCTTTATCTTGTTCCAATTCTCGCTCTTATCAAACGCTAAATGGTTTTAGAAAAAAAACCCACCAAACTTGGAATACATAATTTCTAAATATTATTTTACAATTTATTGTGGCTAGCTGGATTTAGCGAGAATAGGACTGTTAGTTAATTCTGTATTTATGTGTTTAAAATGTAACCTTCTTCCTCCATCTGAGCAACTACTGTACCATTCAATTCCATGGAGATCTAAATTGCAACTGAAACACAACATTCAAGAGTTTCACTAATAAACATTCCCAAGTGGTTTCTATAAGAAACAGTCATGTGAAATATACTCAACGAAGAGTTCAAACTGTAAACTGGTTCCACCCACCCCGCAACATACACTTGTAGACTTTTTAGATGTTTACAAGCTATCTGTGTGGGGTTTTTTTGTTAATGAGAAGTTATTTATGTGCTGGCAAAACTGAGGTATTTAAGCAGTCAGGCTCACAAATCAAACTACATGACATAAAGTCCATGTCTTTTTATCAGCATCCATTAAAATAACATTTATTTAAATTATATAGTAGTGGCTTAACAAGCTGAAATAAATTAATGTCACATCAGAGCTAAGCTCACTCTGCTGGAAGCATTCCAAACACACTGTTTGGACATACATATAAAGACTCCCCTTTGTACTGTGTGCTGGGGGAGCCCATTACTCAGATGATTTCAGCAACACTGGTCTGACCTACAGCTTATTTAAATCACTAGAAATCTTTTTATTGACATCATGGGCTTTGGATTAGCTCTGTATGTATTTTTGTTTACTTCATCAAACACCCCTTACCTTACCAAGCATCTGGTAGTTACTCAAGGAAATTATAGTCAATGTAAAGAAATACTCTATTTGCAACATTTTCCAGGATAGCCGATATGAAAGAATTATCAAATCTTAGCAAGACTTTGCCTTCTTATATAAAAGAGCCCTCTAGCATTATCTTTTATTGTATTATGAACAACTGAAAAGTTCAAGAAATATGAGTAAATATTCACCTAGGGAAGACTTTAGTGTTCTAATTAGTATTATATTATTTGATGCTTCAATACTGTTTTTCATACTTCCCTTTGATAATTATCACACTGTATTCATGACTTTGTCTCTACTATCCATAAAAGCTTCACTACTGGAGGCTGAGATGCTTCAAATTTCATTTAACCAGGCTCTGAACTCACAACGATACCAAGCAACATTTTTCCAATTCTTAAATTAAATTTTCCAGAAACTATTTTTGGACTGTTAGATTCATGACACTTCCAGATTTAGTTTCTATCTGATTCAAATAAAGAAGAAGACAAGAGAACAAATGCAGACTGAAAACAAAGAGGAAAAAAGATAATTTCCAGTGACTGACCACACATTAAAATATGCCATTGATTTAAATTGACAAAATCTATCCATCTGCAATAATTAATCTAATATTATTGATAAGTAGCATGAAAGATCAAAATTAAAGCTCTGCATTTAGAAAGATAGGGAGGGGGACTATACAGAGATTCATCAGGTCAGTCTTGTCTCATGTAAACAATCATGAATATATTCCTATTCACAAAGTTTACATAGTCCATCTTAAAAGCAAGTTGGGAGTATTTAGATGATGATTAGTAACTTTCTAATTTAGAGCCTAAATTTATTCATCGCTAATTCATACATTTATTTGACTGTGTACTAGCATGTAACTTAGCTTATATAATACTACTCTCAATAGCTATGTGAAGGGAGAAAGAGATGTAGAGTAACAGGGAAAGAGAAACCTAAGCATGTGGGTTTTTTCCCCTAGGCTTAAGTTTTGCTGGTTTCCCTTTGTAAGCTAAAAGAGCAGCCACCATAAAACTGAACCATTAAATCAGTTTGCCAAACCCGCTTAAAAACTAGTAATGCTATCACATGGTTTGAAGATATGAAATATATGACCTAAAACCCCAAGTATCAACCTAAAGGATGGGAAACACCAAATTCTGTAGGAGCAAAATGCTATTAGTGGGGGAAGAGCTTCCTCTAATAAATATGGAGGACTAATTTCTCTGATGACAGAAGTGGGTCCAGTCCCCAGAAACATTTTTACCAACACAATATACAGCCCAGAAGTTTTACATCAGCAAAATTCAAAGACTCTTATTTGCAGAAACAAGACCTTCAAGCCTTAGCTTACTGAGGAGGCCTTTGAGAGCTCAGTAATGCACAGTGAACTAATGTTCCAGGCTATCAATTAGTCAATTTTGGATCAACGAGTGAGAGGGCAAAGGTGCCTTCCGCATATATCTTAAGTGTTCCCTTTAAGCAGCATGTAAAGGTATAACCAAAATTAATTTGAATTCTTAAAACTAGCTGAAATAATATTCTGCAAGCACTATACATTAAACAGTCATGAAACTTTGGCTTGATGTAATCCCAGAAAGTCTACTCTAAGGCTTCCACAATTCAGTGCTCTCCATCTAAAAAGCTTCTGTAAGCATAAGGAAAATATATAGACCCATATAGATTAATTCGTATTTGTAATTTGATAGCATTCTAGAGAAATTTCTCCAAAGCTGTTTTTTATATTTATGGTAAATATCTCTCTTTTATTTTTCCCCCTGCCCTGAAGGTGTGATATCATTGTGTATTAAATTCTACAGTGTGTCCACAAGCAAAAAAAACCAGAAAAAACCCCAAAATAACCAACTCATGGGAGGTTTAATATTTTAGTACTAATCTCTGTGGGATTTCCCACGAAATAGATGGTTTTCTCTCATCTGCCGGGGCTGTCAACAATGGTTTGCAGTTATGCTGCAAAATTAGCTTAAAGCTTTACTGGTGAAACTGCTGTCTGCTTTGGGCAATGGGAGTGAAAATTTCCATTGGAACCTCAGTCCTTTAAGGAACCCTGCTGGACATCAAGCCTGCCCTTGAACACGGTGCAAATCTGAAAAAATTCCCCCCTGCACCACTCCTGCCTCCCAAAACCAGAGGACCAGCAAGAAAACCTACCTGATATATCTGACATCCTTCCCAGTAACATAATGGCTTGGCTAAAAAAGGGGTGCAGTAGTGCTTTCACTGTCTTTGCAAGTGAGAATGCTGGACTGTCACATCACTTTTGAGTCTGAACCATTCTGATCTACTATTACACTGCACTAATGTAACTGTCAAGCAGAAAATGCGTGTGACTTCTGTAAACAGTTCCAATAGATTTAATGACATTTTAAAAGGTCTTCTAGTCTGTCTCACATCTGCCAGATTAAACCACATTCCATTCATAAAATTTGATCTTTCCTCATTCCTAAACTTCAGATTTTTCCTATGCCTTGCTTCCCTGTCCAAACACTCCTCTTTTCAGTCTTAACACTGACATTTCAAGTTACACTCTTCCCAGTTAGGAGCAGAAGAATAGGATTCAATGTGTAGGCAATCAGTAATGCCCTTTAAGAGCAATTGATGCTAAACAACATATCATTTCTACTTGCCAAAGAATCACTGCATATTAATTCCATGATGTCCCTGCCAACAACATCTGTGCTTTGCTATCACACTGAAAAAAAGGCTTCAATGCTATAGGCCATGTATGTGCCGTCTTTAAATTCTGAATACAGATCAGGACATAAAGACAGCATTGAATAATGATTTGAACATTTTTTTATTCAGAGGTGCATTACCACAATTCAACACCCGAAAAATTCACCACCAAACATTCTGCCACAGAATTGCAGGAATAGAACAAAATGTACAACAGATTATGAAACATAAACCAGTCATGATTTTAACTATTCACTAACAAGGGTTAAAAAGCTCAACATCTGAATTTTGCAAGAAAAAAGTCCTTTTGCTTTCACTCAAGGAACTCTCAAGTTATACATCTCTTTGTGCCTGTACACAATTGCAGAGGTACAGCAGGCCTCTAGTTTGGGCACAATCAGCTCTGCTGGCTAAAACGAAGGCCTATGTGCCCCTTCCCTTTTGAAACCACTTGGTTCTTTTTGATAAAGCCACAAGAGGCAAGGATCACTGGTTTTTTTGTGTTTTCACTTGTAGCTAATTTTTCTCTACAGGAGCTCTACTGAAATTTCAAAGGTCTTGGTGTAGTCTGTGGGCAAAAATCAGGTCTGAGTTAATCAGAGGCAGCTACATGAACTTATCAGGGCCCATTTTCACTTAAGTTATGAAACAAAATTATCCTGTTTCTCCAGAGAATCAAGAGAGGATGTTGAGGCATAATTTTATGCAGTATAATAGAATGATTCCAAAACTATATGGTCTGACTGTATATTCATAAACTTAAAATTTTCAGGCTATAAACCGATAAACTATTCAGTACAATGCATGCAATTTTGGTTTTGTTCATACTAGGACTTTACACACTTTTCGCTCCAGTGATCCCTTTCCAACCTATTTCTTCCTTCCTTCTACTATTATCACTTCATAATAGTCTCCCCTTGAGGTTTCATAGACACCCACTTCTGCTCTGTTGAGTGAAAACCATACCCATTTGTCCTACACATAATCATTTATTCAAATCCTCTAATATTTTCTATCTCAACAGCTCTCAGCTCACGTGCCATCGCCATTATCTGCAAGCTTCTCCTTCTGCCCTATCTTACCTTGGTATGAACCTTTTAATGTAGCTAACTGCCTCCACACATACTCTTTCAGAGTTACTCCAGTTATTCCAAATTACCCAAATTCCTAATCATATCACCAAGTAAGCTCTAGATTCCTTATTAATATACTAGATATCTCCCTTTATCCCAAGTAATTAGGAAGCTGCTTTGGCATGACATTAATCTGTAGTTAAACCTGTGGAGCTAAACGCGGAGCTACCATTTAACTTACAGAAGGTACATGCAATGCAATTGCCAAGTGTGGTGCCAATTCAGGAGAGTATCTTTTAGGTCAAATGGTAGAGGTCGGTTATTGGGTACGAAGAAAACTATCAGTCAATGTTAAAATACCAAATTGCAAAAAGGAAACAACATCATACCTAAATATTTGAAGATTTAACTCTGCTGACAATCTGTGGAAGAAACTATATTCTTGCAAATCAGAGGACAAAGCCTTGGCTTTTATTTGAATGAAAACACAAAACAGCAATTTTGGACATCCTTCGCATGAAAAGCTTCTTCTATATTTTGATATCTGCAGACTGATTAATGTGAAAAAGGTGCTGCCTTTATTAATCTGTATTTCTAAAGATTACTTGGGTTTGAAACAGCAGAAGAAACAGTATTTCAGTAGCAAGGTCATGATCTAACTAGCACTATCAAATCCAAACTAAAGGCTCTGTTTTGCTATTACAATGCAGAGACAACAATCAAAAGACAGGAAGGTAGTTAAAGATTTGGCTTAAAACCAGGCCTACAGCCGTTTTAGGAGACTCCAGGTACTGTTTTCTTAAGACTCTATTAAATAAAGCTACACTCACACAACCAAGAAACTCAAAACTGAAGGAAACCATTTAACAATCCTGCTATAGTGTCTTGACATCATGGTCCTTCTGCTTTTCTGGAACTGACATCCAACAGTTCTTTCAGAAAAGGTATCCAAGTGAAGAAGCTGCAGTTTGATAGCTTTTCCCCACCTCCCTGGGAACCAGCTTAAATTCATCTGGAAGGGTTCACCAAGGTCTTCCTTCATTGTTTATTAAGGAATAGGGGAGGTGGGTTGATCCACATACCAATTGTTCTGCATTGCAGCTGATCAAGTGGACATTCAAGAGAATATCTTATCAGGACTTAATGTGGCCTGAAGCAGTGCTAATGCCTGCCAGGCTCCTCCCTGTCTGCTACTTTGCAGGAGGAGAGATCTCACTCCATATAGCAGAATTGCTTGTTATAAGGCAGGAAAAGGTAGAGGTGGGAGCACAAAAGCGAAATAGCACTAGAAAAATCCCTTTCCTACAAATTCTCATAATTTGCCATTAACATCTCTTTTCCTACTTCTGCTGTCTGCCACATCCTTGAACAGGAAGAAGCCAAACAAAATTCTTCCACCTTTGGGATAGTTCTCTGTAGTTTTTAGAAAGGTGAATCACCTTTGCTCCCTACTGTGACTTCTTCACAGAATGAAGTAATTAAACATATGATTTGAAAGTTGTCATGAAAATAAGACAACAGGAGGTGTAGCACTGATTGGAGAGGTGGAAAAAAAAATGACAGAAAAAAAATACTGGCAAAGGAAAAACAGGAACACAAAGAGATGAGAGAGAAAATAAACAAGCAAAGGGAGGTGAAAGCCAAGGCAAATATAGGAGAGTAGTCAATAAAGAAAAGTAAGAGTAAATGAAAGAAGTAAACAGAAGAATACATAGGAAGAGAGAAACAAATGGATGCAAGAGTACTAAATGAAATACCAGATCTAGAGAAGACAGAGGGGAGTCCCTTCCATGCTTATTGGTAAAGCCTAGTATATAAATACAAACTAAATAATATGTGAAATCTAAATTTGAACTCTAAACTAGTAAAAATAACTTCACATACTTCAAAACCGACTGCTTTAATCCAGAAAAATAGTTATTTTCCACAAAAAAAAAAAAATTAATTAAAGGTACTTCAGATACTGCATTTTCCCCATCTGGTTTTATCATGCACTTTTTTTTCAAGCAAAAATAAATACTCACTGATGTGCTACAATGGGATACATCTTCAAAACTGTCAAAATTAAATAGCTAAAATTACCTGGCATTGAAAAAGATAAGGCAGCATATACAAAAGTGGCATCAGAGACAAAAAGTAAGCAAACAGGGAGTGAGGATTTTTAGGTGTCTTTAATTATTACTAACTTTAGTTCTTTTATAGTATTGTTACTTATTAAAGTAATAAGTTCATGTAATATTTTGGGGAGAGAAGACATAATTTCAAATTTCCATTCTGTTAATATTGATGAAGGAATGAACACAGAGAGAAAAGAACAAAACCAAACTCAAGTCAAAATATGAACTTATTTTGTTAGAAAATTCTGCTTCCAAATCAATTTCTAATCTCCACTGTCCTACTTCTACTGGAATTAAATCTATAAATAGAGAAATCTGCCTCAGATTTCACAGTAACTAACAGCAGCAGCTTTTCATTTATGCTTCATTCATGAAGGCATTTACACCTGTGAGTGACTATTTTAATCAAGGGATCCCATTAGATTATCTATATGCTGGATTTTACCTAACTACACACTTCATAGCTAAAGTAATAAAATTGCTACTTCCTCCAGATAGCTAGATAGAGAATAAACTTACTAATAAAAAGTAATGCCGTGTCAATTTTTCAAAAAAAATTGTTTTGAATCTCCATCTGTTCTGCTGATATGCCAATATGGAATCTGCTTCTCATAATGGCAATTTGTTTATGAGCATGTCTGCTTTCAAGTGTTCACAGTCTGACAGAGAAAAAGTCAGCTATGGTGCAGCCAGCAAATACGGAGTATAAAAATTAATGCCAGGAAAGATACTGCTCCCTACTGGCTCATGTAGATAAGAACAGAGAGCATTTTCCCTTCATATTTCTCAAAGTAACAAATTATTTTTCCAGAGATAAACCACAGTTTTGAACTATAAAACAAATAGCCAAAAATCAGTAGCCAGACATTTATTAAAAAAGAAGTTGATTAGATGAAGCACACAAACTGTTATGCTTTCTAAAGGAAAATTAAGGGAGGAAAATACCAAATATCTCCAAAGTCATTTTTCTTCTTTACCTCTAAGCTTTATAAAGGGAAAATGAAAAAAGAACATAAACCCCCTAAACAAACAAACTAGCTAGGATATTATAATGATTGCTGTTAAGAGTAAGCATACCTAAATTCTTGGCAATAGCTAGAATTATTTTACTTATTTTTATTCTGGTAGCTTTGGCTACATGTAACATCTCACTACCCTCCCTAATTTCAGCCATGATCTGAAAGTGGAAACCTGGAATACTGCCACTGCGCATTAGCGCTGATTCGACTAGATTTCAAAGACATTGGATAGAAAAACAACAACAATTTCATGGACTTGACAGTTTGCGAAACGTAACAAGATCCGTACCTTGATTCCAGCACATCAAAACAATCTCATAAAAGGACTTGTCTAGCTAGGGAAATGCAAAACAAGCTGGAATGCCAATTGTAAGCCTGAGTGCTATTCTCTACTACCTTCCCACAAGGTCACTTACTGAGAGGTAAATGGGTCATTTCATGGTTTAGTTTAAACCATTTCCAAAGACACTGGCATTCAACCACATGAAAATGCTTGTACTTAATCACTGCTAAGAAGCTAGTAAGAATTATTAGCCTTTCATTAAGAATTCTGTGCTATTTCCTTATGTAGACTCCACATCAATTTAAATTTTGGAAAAAATCAGAACTTCTGAAAATTTACCCAAACCAGGCTTGAGACTTTTTAGATGTCTAGCTTGCAAAGGCCTCTCACCTCTGGAACTCAAGGCCTGATTTTTCCCTGTCTGCGCAGATAGGAAGGTGGATTTTTCTCTTTGTTTCTGACCTGCTTCTGACTGTAGATCTTTTGGTTTTTTGCAAAAGCTATGATCTGTGAACTCTGGGCTAAATTTTCATTGCGATCCAGAAACTGGGTTTATCTCTTTGCATTAAATTTACACTGTCAAATAACTTTAAGCCCTAAAACCATGCACATTCAATTCTAAACTGTACTTTATGCTAGCAGGTTAGTTACCTGGAGATACACTCTGCATAATAACCCAGAATTGTTCTTTTTTTTTTGCTATTTTCAATGGTATGCAGCTGAAAGAATGTGAGTTGTTTTATTCCATGCAATATGATAGCAGATATTTCTCTTAGAGTATGTTTCGGACATAGACATAGGCTACCAACTGCCTAACAGTTCCACAGTGTTTTCAAGCTGCTAAGCCGAAATGGGGTAAGGAATGGCTGGACATCAGACATCCATTGTGACAAGGTGACAGCTATAGTAAATTGAAATCTTACTGTGCAGTTGTCAAAGTAAAAGTTACAGAATGGATTTGCAGGAGAATGACAGTAAGATTCTGCTTTCTACACTGCTATGAATGAAGAGATATATTCAAATTCTTGTTGCTCAGTTGGCTCTCCAGTTTAATATGCTACTCTCAAATTCCATTATCAATGAAGATGTCACAGCTTATCATATTCCCCATCCCTCTGACAACAAATCAGGTAACAAAGGCAATTAAGAGTTCCAGGATCCTGCCTTTTCCCAGCTATACACATATCTTCTTCAGCTTAAGGTAGAACAATTGCAGGAAATGGTGGAATTATAGCTTTTTTTTTTTTTTTTTTCCTAGAAGGGGACTTTGAAACTTAGAAAAGAAACGCCTATCAGTGCTCTACTTACACAACCATGAATTGGAGGAAACTGGCCGCATCAAGTGGATTTAAGCTGACTGACATGACAGAGAATTAGATTGTCACTTCCTAAAAGGGATGGGCAAATACACTCCCCGGATACACCTTCCTCTCACATTTCCTGTGCCTTTCCCTATTAACCCACTCCCTGTATTCCAGAGAAAAGTTTGGTATGTGAACACTAAAAAAGGCACCCAGAAATCCTGTTCCTCCCAACGCACTCAGTGTAACAGCTAACAGCGCTTGCATTGAAATGCTATAAATACAGGAAAAACAGACTTTGGAGGGAGATAGATAAGACATCCATCATGAAAATCATCTGAACTCCTAACAAGCTCACTCCCTGATGTTGCAAAAATACTACTGAAAACCCTAGCATGGGGCCAAACTCTTTAGCAGTAACACAGCCTCTCACTTTCACAAATCATATATAACTGGAAGCTCTTCAAGCACTAAAGACACAGGGAGAAATACTGTATTTTATTGCAAGCCATTACTTCCTATAGAAATATAATAATTAACAAGATCTTAAGACACAGTTGAATTCTTAGCAAGAGAACGTTCAGATAAGGAATAGAGATTGAAGCGCAGGGCATTTCCTGGGGATTAATGACTGGCTGGTAAAAGCTGAGGGCACCCGGCTGAGCTTCAGACTCTGAATCCCAGCTGATCTCTAAGTCCCAGGAAATGTCTTGAACCTCAATCACTATTGCTATTGTAATACTACAATTAAATATGTACACACACACACACATGCACACAGGTCTATGGTGTTGTAACAGGAGACTTGCTGTTTCAGTTGGTATTCTCCTGGACACTGCTGCAGAATTAGAGCTCTGTAAATTAGCCAGCTTGAATCATTTCTCAACATGCCATTCATCTTATAATAGATTACATATGGTATTGCCACTTGCAAGGCTACAGCACAGACATTTTGCATCTCTTTCTACACATCTTCCTGGTTTAAATGTCTGCTCAGAGAAATAAAATCTCTGGGTCAAAACTAGATTTCCTCCTTTAATCACATTCAGCCAGACATACCAGTTCTGAATTTATCCTGGAAGTTATTTACCTCTCAAATAGTTGCTTTAAATACATATAAATATATTTTCTTTTTTTCTTTTTAAACTTATGCTGGTCCAGAATAAGATTTTACATTCCTAATCTTAATATTTTGCCTTTCCAAACTACAGAGACTGACTTTGCTATGCAGACAACCTACTACACCCACAATACGTAATCAGAGACTATTGTGGACATATGTATCCTGAACGTGAATTAAGCGCACCCTGATTTAATGTCAGATGAACTAATTCAAACCCAGGAGCAATAAAGTAAACTAGCCCTCCTCAGTTGTCCCAGGCTCAGTACTATGCTGATTTGGCTTCATGATAGAAGTTAGTGTCACAACAGTGCTTTGCATATGCTACATAAGGGGCAACATCAGTGTTGCACAGCATTATACCATACAGATGCCTCTGTATTTAAAGCTCACAAGTGGCTCTGAGGGACATGGGAGAATGAGAGAGACACAGCCCTTCAGTGCTGTCACTTTTAACCCGATACGATCATCCTAAATGAAGCAGAATACAGCAAGATACTTCCTTAAATATATACAGAAAAGCTCTTCTGAAAACAGCAACAGATGATCAAGATGGAATAGTAGACTTCCACCTGTCGTGGAACCTCTGTTCCCAGTTCTTCTGCTAACTTAATGTCATCAATAAACGTCAGGGAGTCAGCAGCAACAGTTCTCCAAAGCTTTTATATAGCCTGGTCACGCTCAGCACCAAAGTGACTATTTGACTACCGCAGTTTTGTATAGTGCAGGCAATTAATAACTAAACTGAGCACACCTGTTAATGTTGTCAGGTTTTTTTAAATCACAAAGGCATTGGCAAACTTGGCATATTTATCAATAAAGTCACTTTGCACTTTAGCAGTACTTTTTCATTCCAGGCTCAGGATGCACTCTCATACTCAGAATAGCCCAGAGGAAATCTAATTTTTATGCTTATTCTAAAGAATTTGAGGCTGAGATGCAGAGGTTAAGTCTCAGACAAGGCCACACATTAAGTTAGCAGAAGAACTGGGAACAGAGGTCAACAGTTCTGATTTTCAGTCCCCTTAGCCTAAACACAATGCTCCTTGAGAACAGCTAGTTCCACAGGAATTCTCTCAACAGCAACCAACCATAAACTGCCTTTAAAATAAGATTCACAATCTTTGCATTCGTTATTAATGTGTGAACAATAGAGAGTGTAAAAATGACCACACCATGAAGACATTTTTGCAAGTTTATGGTTACGTTTAGTGACAAAAGTGTTCCTCTCACATAGTTAATACTAAAATTACATCACTAATCCAGCTATTTTTTTCTCCTCCTTAATTTCTCACAACACAATAAACATACAGTAAAAGACTCTACTGTGGAACTCCTAACATTCATATTCCTGCAGACAGAAAAGGCATCAGCCATGTTCTTCTATATGGGTACCACACTATTCTTCAAGTCCATTAGCAATGCTAGGACACCTGTGAAACAAGCCCACTGTAGGAGAAGATCAGGTTCGAGAATATCTAAGGAACCTGAAGGTACACAAGTCCATGGGACCTAATGAGTTGCATCCGCGGGTCTCGAGGGAACTGGCGGATGAAGTGGCCAGGCCGCTCGCCATCATATTTGAGAAGTCCTGGCAGTCCGGCGAAGTTCCCGCCAACTGGAAGAGGGGGAACATAACCCCCATTTTTAAGAAGGGTAAAAAGGAAGATCCAGGGAACTACAGGCTGGTCAGTCTCATCTCCGTGCCTGGCAAGATCATGGAGCAGACCCTCCTGGAGACTATGCTCAGGCACATGGAAAACAAGGAGGTGACTGGTGACAGCCAACATGGCTTTACTAGGGGCAAACCGTGCCTGACAAACTTGGTGGCCTTCTATGACGGGGTTACAGCGTCGGTGGATAAGGGAAGGGCAACTGATGTCATCTACCTGGACTTGTGCAAGGCATTTGACACTGTCCCGCACGACATCCTTGTCTCTAAATTGGAGAGACGTGGATTTGATGGATGGACCACTCGGTGGATAAGGAATTGGCTGGACGGTCGCACTCAAAGAGTTGTGGTCAACAGCTCAATGTCCAAGTGGAGAACGGTGACTAGTGGCGTTCCTCAGGGGTCAGTACTGGGACCGGCACTGTTCAACATCTTTGTCGGCGACATGGACAGTGGGATCGAGTGTACCCTCAGCAAGTTTGCCGACGACACCAAGCTGTGTGGTGTGGTCGACGTGCTGGAGGGAAGGGATGCCATCCAGAGGGACCTTGACAGGCTGGAGAGGTGGGCCCGTGCGAACTGCATGATGTTCAACAAGGCCAAGGGCAAGGTCCTGCACGTGGGTTGGCGCAATCCCAAGCACGACTATAGGCTGGGCGAGGAATGGATTGAAAGCAGCCCTGAGGAGAAGGACTTGGGAGTATTGATTGATGAGAGGCTCAACATGAGCCGGCAGTGCGCGCTTGCGGCCCAGAAAGCCAGCCGTGTCCTGGGCTGCATCAAAAGAGGCGTGACCAGCAGGTCGAGGGAGGGGATCCTGCCCCTCTACTCCGCTCTGGTGAGACCCCACCTGGAGTACTGCGTCCGGCTCTGGGGGCCCCAGTACAGGAGAGACATGGAGCTGTTGGAGCAAGTCCAGAGGAGGGCCACGAAGCTGATCAGAGGGCTGGAGCACCTCTGCTGTGAGGACAGGCTGAGAGAGTTGGGATTGTTCAGCCTGGAGAAAAGGTGGCTCCGGGGAGATCTAATTGCGGCTTACCAGTACCTGAAGGGGCCTACAGGAAACCTGGAGAGGGACTGTTTATCAGGGAGTGTAGTGACAGGACAAGGGGGAATGGGTTTAAGCTGAAGGAGGGTCGATTTAGATTAGATGTTAGGAAGAAATTCTTTACTGTTAGGGTGGTGAGGCACTGGAACAGGTTGCCCAGAGAGGTTGTGGAGGCCCCGTCCCTGGAAGTGTTTCAGACCAGGTTGGATGA
The DNA here is from genome assembly GCF_028858705.1 of Grus americana. Classification (NCBI taxonomy): domain Eukaryota; kingdom Metazoa; phylum Chordata; class Aves; order Gruiformes; family Gruidae; genus Grus; species Grus americana. The sequence goes on from NC_072857.1 coordinate 35,873,776, forward strand.
GGCTTTGGGCAACGTGGTCTAGTGGAGGGCGTCCATGCTCACAGCAGGGGGGTTGGAACTAGATGATCTTTTGAGGTCCCTCCCACCCCAAACCATTCTATGATTCTATAGCTACAAATCATATCCCAAAACGCAGGCTGTTTCTTTCCTCCAGTGAATAACTTTTTTTTCCTCCTCTCTTAGCTAGAGCTTCATATCTATACACAGTGTAACTCTTGCTCCAGGTGTGGCCCTGAGTACTGAAAAAACATCTGCAGACAAGATTTGTCTCCTTATTATGCCATGTGCAATGAAGTGAAATTCTGCCTTTTTGCTCTCATGAGGAGAGCTCTGGGACTAATTCAATTGCAGATTTTTCCTTTTTGTCCTGCCTAACACAGATCCTGTTCTAATCTAATGACTAAATCTAGGGCCAGAAAAGGAACAAGTTTATCCCAGCAGGAACAAAACCTCAGGAAGAAATAAAGGAGCTATTTTGTGCAGTGCTAAGTAACTAAGGATTCAATTACAAAAAAAATAATCATATTAGCATCAGTTACCTCATACACAGTAGTACTGTTTTATTTCTGCCCTACCATACTGTATTAGTTTATGTATAAAAAATACTGAATGGCAATTCCACACGAATTTTGGTTGCCAAGCTTCTGATCTGCTTGTTTCTTATAAATTATAAACTACAGAAACCTTAAAATATGCTGAGCTTCAAAGAAATTTGAAGAAAATCATTAGATGGGAGAAAATGAAAGAAAAAATGCAAAGATTGAACGATGTCTGAAACAAAATTTTATGGCATTACAGCATTTGTCTCTTCTTCATAGACAAGCAAACCAAACTCTTTGGGGATATTCAGGTCCAGATTTGACTTATCTCAGTGGGAAATACAAAACAGATCCAAACTAAAAAGGAATTAAGAATCAGAGACAGAGTATTATTGTTGTAGATGGATTTGTCCAGCCTGTTATCCCACTCCCTCAGGTTTAAGAGACAAAAGTGGGACTATTTTGCTGCCAGAAACAGCAACTGCCAAACAGACAAGAATAATGAACTGCACTTTACAGAGAAGGTGATGGTTGTTGCCTCTTGTATACTTAGATATTGGATAATGCAAAACCAGATAGAGTGGCGCCTATGCAGTCTTAGTAGTAAAGGATGGTCAGAGCTATCTCGGAAAAGAGCTGGGTGGCATTAGAACACATTTGTTTTCTGCTTCATCATTAAGTCTTTACACAATCATTACTGCCTATAAATTCTTGGAATAAAGTTTTCAATACTATAGCACTATGCTCTCTGTAAACACTAGTAACAGTACATACAAATACTCTAGCCAAAAGGAGCCACTAAACTGCTATTGAAGAGGGCAGTTTACCCAGAAACTTCACCAGATACAGATATCTACCACCTGGATGGTAACTACCAGGTTCCACACGTCAAGTATCAGCATGAAAATCTCTGAAACAACACACTAACATCCAAGAAGTTTCTGAGTCACCAGGATTTCTATTTAAGGATTCACTGAGTACTATAAGGCCTTCCCAATTATTCAGTAAAAATAATAAAGAACAAAGTAGGTTTCTCTCTTGTGTGCTTTTTACATGGTAATCACGTCCTCTGCCATTGAAGAACAATAGCATAATGTGCCACAGTTTGTTTTCATATAGCTCTTCCAAAGTACAAGGTATTACATTTTTCTCAGATAAATTTCACTTCAAAGTTCAGTTATTCAATTTAATCTTTACACTCAAGGAAAAGATTAATCCATTTTATGGGGTGTGCAAGCAGCCATTTAACAAAGCCACCAACAACTACCTTTTATGAAGGGATATAAATAGAGTGGATTTATTTATAAGCCTCCAGTTCTGAGCCAGCGCTCCTTTCAATTCCTCTGCCAGACTCAGAAAGGAGACACAGGAATTGAACCAACTAGAGACAAAAGTTGACCTTCAACAGTTGGGGGAAAAGTTGTGATGCAGGTCTGAATTTGAATGCAAGAGCTTTGGGGATTATTTTTTTTTTCCAACTCTGATTCATGGCTTGCAGCTTGAGATCAGTTCTCAGAATGAGGAAGACCTTCAGTTAACAACCCAAAAAAGAGCTACAGATTTTGAATATTAGCAGAGAATTCTGGATATTCATTCACATTTATGCCAAAGGATGGCAATCACATGATGATTCTGTGAATATACTTTATATCCTTTTATGAAATCCAACATTAAGACATTATTTCTCAGTGAAATTACATTGATTTCAGTGTGAACTGGGATATTAAGTCAGAACAGAACACTGTCTGAATCAGTTCTACAACCGATTTCTTAACATCGCATATTTTGAATACTGTTAATTAAAAATAAAGCATTTCTTTTCCTGATCAGACCATTCTTCAGCACAGTAAAGTAGCACCAAGTAAAAAGAAAAACAAACCTGAAATGGTAAACCATACATCAACAACAGTTACAGACTAAGAAAATAATTATGTTTCTAAAGCAAAGCCTGTATTTACTGAAAATTAACCATGTGCCAGGTGTGATATCCTATGAACACCAGGTTGTGTAACTGTCCTAAAAAAAGAGGACAAATAAAAATGCATACAAATTACATATGATAAAACAACTGAAAAAGCAGTCAGGGCTAAACAGAAGGGGGAAAAAATGACACCCTATGTATCAGTAAATAATTTATGCAAGAAAGAAAAGCTCCATAATTTTTTTTTTTAAATTCTGTGAAAAAGAAACAAGCTAAGTTCTAAACAGAGGCTGATAACCTGACTTTTATCACAAGCCTGAATGTCTGAAGAAACTAACTCTCTTGATATTTTTCTCCATTTATTATTAACTGCAGTGTTCTGAACAGCTGATGTTTTCTGAATCCAAAAGGCAGACACGTCAGCAGGAGATGAACTACAGTACACCCGGTTATGTCAGTATTCTGCATGGCTTTTATCACTGGGCGTGAACAGTAACTTCCAGGCGTGTGAAACTCAGATGCATCTCAGACAATCATGGTAACAAAAATTCCTCATATTGAAAAAGTAACTCATATATGGGGGATAATTGCTTTCTTTTCTTTTTTGTCCTTCCCCCCCCCCCCCAAGGAAAACACAGTGCATAAAAATCAACCATTATGCAAGACAATTCTTTTGATGTTTCCTTGCTAGAAACAGAAATATTTTATCATGTTGCCCACTGTGTTCAGCTACCCAATGAAGTAACCTTGATTTTTTACCACTGTAATTCTAAAGACATGCTATGGTCCAATGAGAAGATATTTTCATAGTATGGATTTCTGCAATTATTCATAATTTTATTAGAAATAAGTATTGTAAAACTAACTTTGAGCAATATATATTAATGTTTCAAGACTGCTATTTCAATTTTAATAAAATTAGTATCTAAGTGAGAAGATTTATATTTTTAATATGGAATAGGCACTGTAGTTTGCACACAGCATAATTAGGATGTCCTTGGGCAATGTTAGCTATTCTCAAGGATTTGAATTACAATCTCTGTGTCAATGATTCCCAGATTGCTTTCCTCCTCACTCACTTCCCTTTTGTTCACACTTGTAATTCAAACTGGTTCTACAGAATCTTCTCCACATGTCCTCTTGCCAACTGAAAATCAGGATGTCAAAACCAGCTCCTCTTCTCTCCTCCCAACTCCTTCCCTCCTGTTTTGCTGTAACTGTCAACAATTCCACCATCCTCCCTGTCCCGCAAGCCCTTGAGTACTGGTATCATTTTCAGTTCATCTCCACTTGCAAAGGTTCCACACACCCAAGCACATACTTAATGTTAATCCTACTGCCGCCTTCCGTATAATCTCTCTGCAGCAAAGTTTCAAAATAGACATCAAATAAACATCAAGTGCCACAGGCTGATTGAATGAAAGGAGGATTTACCATCTGCAGAAGGCCTTACCTAAATTTGACAGACAAGAAAATAGAAACTCTTACTCCTGCAAAACAAGTTCTATTTGCTTGCTCATATCAATTATTAATCTTCTGTTTTTCTACATACAGGTATAGAAAAATGAGAATGATATAGAATGCAAAATAATCATTAGCAAGTGAACAATACTTGAGGCAATTATTAAAAAAGAAAATGCCGTCTGTATGGACTATTGAGTCACTTATTCATCTTAGTTCTCTTTACTGTCCACACAATATAACTCCATCCATGGCACGGGCTCTTTGATTACTACCTTTAGATCTAACCTTATAACATAATTAACATGAAGAAAGAAAGCATAATAGAAACTTCAAGAGTTTTTGCATTCCAGTTTAGAGCCCCTGGTCTGCATTTCAGTGTCATCTTCTTGAAGCAAACATTTTCATAGACAAGAATAACATGCACTCGTAACAGAACATGGTAAGCTAAAAAAAATACATCATATGCAGCATGACAGATAAGGGATTTAATCTTTTTTTTCCTTTAGTCCATCTTAATTCAACACAAACATGTGAAAAATACTTCCCTCTGTTGAAGTAACCAAAGTGATCCCATATGTTCTTTATGATTTAAGAAATTGCCCAAAGCAGGCAAGTTTAATGTATAATCTGCATTATCATGCTGAAGTATTAAATTTGAAAGATAAACTTACCCATTCTAGTTTTTATAAATGTGTAATATTTTCAATTACAAGAGACAGTTGTCTTCTACATATATTTCAAATTAAAAACAAATGTTGCTTCAAGATGAATAAGATGAATAGGGCTTGATACTTAGCAGGAACTTCACTTTATAAAGTCAGAATTTGCTCTCATCTTCTAACCTGGCTGCTGTATTTTTTCATGCAGCTGGACTACATGAAGTGGTAGACTTAAAAACTATAGCACGGAGCACAAAGGGCTTGTATGAAATTAACAGACAGAAAATATTAAGAAATCCAAACCCACTGACCAGGAAAGTGATAAAGACAAAGCAAAAAAATTACCTGTTATTACTTGGAGCTTACTGCAAGCATTGTCCTGACAGACACTTACAGCTTATTTAGTTTCAGAAAAGAACCATCAAGCTTATGCTGTGTTTGCCAGAATTCTTAGTTATTGTTATGTAGAACTAAATGTTATTCACTGGCTGGCAAGAGGGTGGGGTATGTTATAGATATTTAATATTTATCTAGTATAAATGGGCAAAATATTGCCTAATCTCAATATTTCTCAACCACTGAGCAATTCCCTCAACACTGACTACAAAAAAATACATCCATAAAAATATTTTCAACTTACAGGGTACGATCACTACTGACTGAGGGATTTGACTTGTGAATTTTGATTAATAGTTTCCAGAAGTACCCAATTTACATTAAGCTGCAATTCCAAGGAATATACCACTTTTTTTTTTTTTTTGGGGGGGGGGGGGAGGAGTGAGGGGAGGAAGTCTCAGGAGGCAGAGCGTTGTTTCTGTTGTCTTGGAATTTATCATTTCCTAGTTAATGAATGTTTTCATTGCTGCTCACATCTTTCTAAGTACCATCGGAGTCTGTCATTTTGCATGCTGTCTTCCCGTTTGTGACTCAATGATTTCTGTCTATCAGTTTAGCTCATAAACAGGGCAAGCAAGCACAGAGCCATACGGGAATGTAAGTACAACTAATTACTGACTTGTTTTAGTTTCAGCCAAACTTGGACTTCATCCTAGTACTTTCTTCACATAAGCCATTATGTCACATGCTCAGGCAAAGTAAAGGATAAAGAAAATCTAGATTAAGTAGTCAATAAAATGTTTGCAGAACATCTATTTCCTAGAGCTTAGAAGGGCCTACTAATGACTTAGCTGTCCAGCTCCCCAGACTGCACCACTGCTATTAACACCCACGCTTCCTACCAGGGAATTCTTTTGAATAAAGCTTGATTATTTGTGATGTGGAGAGGTGATTGCAGAGCCAGTCACAGCTCCAGCCTGTACAAAGGCTCCATTTTTCTGGAAACAGGCAGTAGTTAGGACTAGAACATACTCCATGGCAGCATAGTCATGGAACACAAGTCAAACTAATCTTCCCTCAAAAGTCTTCCATCTTCCACAATTGCTCAGTCAGCAGATCCCCACAGAGATACCCCTTTGCATGCTGTTCTCTGGTGGGTCTCAAAGATTCAAAACCTAGTTTTCTATTCACTTAGGGGTTTTGGTTGGGTTTTTGTTGGGTTTTTTTTTTTTTGGGCGGGGGGGGATTTTGTTTGTTGGTGATGTGTGGGGTTTTTCCTGTTGGTTTTGGTCCTTTTTTTAAAACAGCTCTCTCTCTTTCTTTTGCTTTCTCTGCAGGAGATTAGTACCGAAGTTAAACAAAAGCTTTTTAGAACCTTTGTGCATTTAAAGATCATTTAAGGAAAACACAAAAAAATCCAAAGACACAGCTGTGAGGAATATGAAGGCAGTGTACAAAAAAACCCAAAACACTTGAGACGCCATCAGACAAGGTAAAAAGAGGAAGAGTACCACAGAGAAAACAGACAACTGGAAATTTTTGTATTTGAGAAGAGACATGACAAGCTGAAGAGTCACATGGAATAATTATTCCTTTACTGCTTGTTTCCATTGGGAAGAGAATTTTTATTTTTAAGTGAAACTCAAATGCTTGATTTGGGTTGTTGAATTTTGGTGGCTTCTGCAGGACATTCACATATTGACAAGTTTTTAGAGCCTTACTTTTATCAGTTCCTCCAACTTAAATAATGGGCCTGTCATTCAAATGCATTTTCATTTATCATATTTTCACATTTCATATCCTAACAATACTAGCACCCACTGTTCAGACATCACATAACACTTTCATAAACAATATATCTGCACATAATTTTCATAATATATGGATTGAGGCACAGAGCCTGTATGTTGAAGAGTACAGTGACTAGAACAAGTAGGAAACAGGCGTTCTCTTAACTTCCAGACTTGTACTCAAAATCTCTTCAGTATTAGCACAAAGAAACAGCCCATCTTTCTCAACATTGCTCATCTGGACAAGCTTATAATTTCACTCAGCACAATAGCATCAACGTTAATCAAAAAAATTCAAATCCCTTCAAACTAAGTACATTACAAAATCAAGTTAAGAAAGAGAATAGCATTTGTGTAGAAACAAACAATTGAACACAATACTTGGCTTTTGTTCCCTTGCTAGATTTATTGAGAAGTTGGAAGCCAAAACTCTTCTCTTTTTTTAATTTTTGTTTTAATTTAATGCCAATATCTAGAAAAAACATCTGGTTATTCTACACAATATTCTAACTAAAATTGCCAGAGAACAGAACATCTTTCGCACAGAGTACTGAATGTACCTCTCAACTTTCTCAGGTTTTATTTTCAAAATGGTAAGGGCTGTTTGCTTTCTTTAACGTCTTTCTGTAGAGAGGCAATTCTTGTAAAGGATTCAGTCTTGTGCCTAAGTCACCTACTTTTACCACCTCCTCAGTGATACCAAAGACTCAGTTTTGTTTGGGGGATGTAATTACTGTTATTTTATCTGGACTATAAAGAATCATTTAAATATCTTGTCTTTGAGAAACACTGAGAGCTGAAAGGTGGTGTTAAGTGTGTTTTATTAGTAGCACATTTAACTAAACCTTAGTCACTGCACAAGGAGGAACAAAAAATGGAAAAAACCCACAATTCTTCATCCTGGCTTTTCCTACAGATTACATTCATCATCAGGATCAGTCTACTTTCTAAATGGCAACTGAAGTCATCTGGAACATCATGCAAGATTTTTGTGTGTAACTCACAATTCTTACATGATTTTATTATAAATTGTAGGAAATAACTGACAACCTAAATTATACTACACAAAAAAGCTTAAAATTCCATACGAATTAAAAAAAAAAAAAATCACATGCGTGACCATATTTTTCTTTTCGTGGTGCTGCAGATGCTATAACACGGAATTTACAGTACAATTTTCAGAATTAGCATCAGACAAAAAAAAGAGGGAAGAGACCTAGATTACGTGTTTATTTTGGCCATGTTTTAAAAAACATTCTGGTTTTTATTTTTCTAAACAAATTTTAATCATATTTTGTTATTTTTCCTGACTTGTTTTTTTCAGATATTTAACCCTCCTTCCTCAGAATTAATTAAAAACAAAACAAAAGAGAGCATTGGCTTTAAGAGTTGTTTTGTAGGTTACTTAGTGTCTCAGGACAAGTAGTTTAATTCATGAGACTGATTCCCCAGCTGGTATGCATCATTATAACACTACTGATTACACTGGAGCTATGCCATTAACATCTAACAAGTCCTTGAACTAGGAAAATTCATAACAAGTGAGAAAGCTACCAGATTAACAGGCAGAGTGCTCCAGTCAAATATTTAAGAAAATCTGAACAAATGGTCATGCTATATTTATTTGCAATTTGGCAAAAAGCGTCCTGAGAACTTAGAAATATCTGAAAGCATGATAGAGAAAAGGAGCCAAGTTGCCTTAACAAGCAAACTCCTTGTATTTTATATTAAGTTCTGCGATATTACAAAGATAGCAAAAGTTTTCTCTCCTTGTAAGTTGTTGCTCCAATGCAGCATATACTGAAAACGTGCAAATATTCAGATAAAGATGAAACATCAGCAAGCTAGACAATTACAAAGTCAAAATAGCATACAAGAAAATTCAAGTAGCTACTGTGTATAGCAAATAGTTTGGAAATGAGTGTCTGTTTACACACTAAAATAACTTGGAAACCTTCTGAAGAGTAATACCTTTTGACAAAACTCACAAACAGAATAAAATAATTCTGATACCTGTTTAGTTTGTGGCTGTGGCAAAGTACAAGTCCAACTTTCTTGCAACAATCCTCTCCATCTTGCAACCCAATACTAGAAGTGTTCAGCTGTGAATACAAAAGAAAGTATTTCACAAACTCATAGAATGATAGAATGGTTTGAGTTGGAAGGGACCCTGAAGATCATCTAGTTCCAACCCCCGTGCTGCGGGCAGGGACACCCTCCACTAGACCAGGGTGCCCAAAGCCCCATCCAACCTGGCCTTGAACACTTCCAGGGAGGGGGCATCCACAGCTTCTCTGGGCAACCTGTGCCAGGGCCTCACCACCCTCACAGTGAAGAATTTCTTCCTAATATCTAATCTAAATCTCCCTTCCTTCAGCTTCAAGCCATTACCCCTTGTCCTATCACTACATGCCATTGTAAAAAGTCCTCCTCCAGCTTTCAAGAATATTTAAAGAGTTTAGGTCTGTTACCATAGGACTTGTAGCTATTTTGTAGTAACAGAAGGGATTTAAAATTTGCTGAATATTGTTTTGTCCTAATAGATTCATATTTTAAAAATTTTTATTCTAATGTGACAAGATAAATCAGATAACTTTAAAATCAAATAACATAATTTTGAGTGCTGCCTACATAGAAATGTTAGCAAATAACAGGAAGCAGAAAACATATTCACTAAGCAAACATGGTTTTGATCCTTGATGAATAGAATATTACTTCACCTAAAACAGCAACAGGACAAGAGGAATGACATCACTGTCCTCAGAGCAATCTTCATGCCTTGGCTGCCATCCCTCGGAGTCAGGGAGAGTACGATAGTGGTCTCTGCAAACACTGACAATCAAGGTGGTTGTTTCACTCAATGGCCAAACTTTTAGCTCTAACAGGCTAATGTTTCATCTCTTACCTTATCTGTATACTGCTTATATGATGACACCCATAAAATATATGGCATAAATTATAAACTACAGTTTACAGTGATTCAACAGAAGTGTCTGAATGAAAAAAGTTATATAAAAGGTACTTCCATCAAATGTTTTTTCCCTTTATTAATTACTGTATATCATCATAAAGTTTTTACTTGGCTGAGGTTTGTTCCAAGTGTGACAGGAAATTATATTCCCCATAACATGCTAGAAATATTTATTTTTAACAAATTAATTTTAACAGGAGGAAAAAAAACCCCTCTAAAGATATCCTCTGACAGCCACGTTCCACTTTAGTCAGAAATACTTCTATGAATGCATACATTATGTACTTCAAGTACTATGTCTTCAAGGGTTTTGCTTCTTTAATCACATCGATGTGCTGCCTCTTCTGACAAACTTCAAAAACAAAGCTTAGCTGTACTGATTAAATAGTAAGTGTGCAATCCATTAAATTACAGCTCTAGAAGTGGATACAATAACATGTATCTGTAATTTACATAGATCTTGCTTTATGTGGTTATGTTATTAAAGAAATCAAGCAGTCACAGGCCTGGAGTTCTCTTCTATGGTCTTTTTCAAAGGCATCAAGCAAAATATACAGACTAAGGGACAATTCGCGGGATGGAGAAGAGTCAGGAGTGTGCACAAGTGAGTTCGCAGGAGTAGGCAGTTTTATTCATCTTGATCAATGACCTGGAGAAGGGAGATAGTAATAAATCTCCCAGTCTGTGGATGACATCAAGCTCTTTGAGGCAGTCACATACTATGCCCTACCAAGTAACTCAAGTCACCAAACTCTGAGCAAGGGAAAACATGGCAGAAGAACTTCTATGTAGATAAGCGTAAGAGAACGCACTGCGCAGTGTGGAGAGGATGGAGGGAGGCAGGGAGAATCCAAATCATGCCAGCATGACACTGCAATTGGGACTGGCAGTTACAGCTTAAGAAAAGGACACTGGAATCATCACTGGCTGTTCTCTGAAATCAGTGACTCAAACAGACAGTGGCGGCCAAAAAAAGCCAACAGATCATCAGGCATCATTCAGGAAGAGTATGAAAAACAAGACAAAGTGCTTCATTTTGTGACTGTATAAAATCTTGCTGCATCCACATCCTGAGTGTGGAATGCAGGTCTGGTCACTCGGAAAGAATGGACGCCTCTGAAAAGGAGGTAATCAACTTAGAAAAGGCCCGTGAAGGGCAACTGAAAATATCAAGTGGATGGAATAGCTGCCTTTTAAGGACAGACTAAACAGGCTGGGACTCTTCAGGGGGAAAGGGGAAGGCTGAAAGAGGACAACATAATCGAGGTTTAGAGAAAGCGTCACCAAATTCATAATCTGAAACCCGGAAACAGAGACAAGGCAGAGATGTACCCTCTAAGATGACCAAAATGACAGTTCTGGATGCTGACAGGCAACAAAATTGGTGAATTCCAATCAATTTAATTGATTGCCAATTAACAATGGTTCCTTTTCTTTTGATGCCCCTCGATTCTTATTCCACTGCTCTGGTGTGGGTTCGTCCACTGGCCAGTGTCCCTTTGGGGGTTGTACCTTCTCCTATGCCTTCTCTGAAATCCTGTTCAGGCAGCTTTTCATTCCTGCCACTGCTCTGGCAGCCCTCCAGCCCTGGCATTGTCTCTTGCATCTCGTATGTTTCGGCTGCCTAGTCGTTACTGCTCTTCCTTAAATATTTTTTTGCAGAGGCACCATAAACTCCCCTGACTGGTTCAGTTCTGGTGCACAGTGAGTCCATTGTGGAGCCAGGTATGTCTGGCACAGGACAGTCCCTGACCTACATGCACAGAGGTAGGCTAGCAGTCCCTCTGCTCCCAAACTCCTGCCAATTATGCCCAATACACATGGCTAGTAGGAACTGTCCAATCTCATGCTCTTCCTGACTAGCCTCTCCTTTACAGTGCTGGAGGCACTGATTGGCTAGACCACTGGCTTTACAGAGTATGGCATTTTTTTGGTTTTGACTATGCTGTCAGCCATGAAATACATCAAGGCTCCTTTGAATAAAAACCATGACCAGAAGCAAATATGACTTGGATACACCTACTTGTTCAGAGCTTTGATGAAAAGTTGATTTCATGATGAAGTTTGTCCAAAATCCATTTATCTACGGATGTCTTAAATGTATATGCTGAGCCAAGAAATAAATCTAAATGGCTGGGATATTAGCATTTTAACAATGAAAGGAAATGGTCATCCAAGTGAAAATCTAGAGAAACAATAGAGTAATAATATACCTTATTGTTAAGTACTAAATCTTGGGTATCTTAATTACTGCACTCCTAAAAGAAAACATCCCCATCTTTGCAAGAAGATTTGAATTTCCACCAGCATGCAACCTCTGTACTCAAATTAAATAAAAATGGATTCACAGAATAGTTTAGCTAAAACCATCTTAGTTATTTGTTATACCTTTTAACTAACAAATTGTTTAAGGGAGCAATTTGTTTCATTCTCTATTTTAAAGATTTATCAAAGCATTTCTGATAGAAGTTCGCCTAGCTAGAAATTTCCTTAAGATATTGTTTCAATAACTTTCTCATCTAAAAGAAAGCTTGCAGCTGTTGTATTTTCAAAAATTTTGGCAGGGATGTATTTGTAGGTTGTGAATGATGTCACCATCTTGTGACAAGCTACAGAATGCTTTTGGCTGGGTCAGCTCTTGTCTAGGCCACAGTTATCTACATTTATTTTAAACCCTTGATTAAAATAGATCTTTAAATTGTACATGCAGACATACAGCAATGAAAAGTAATTCCTTTTGTTTGTTTCATGTGAGCAGTTAATTCACGATACCAAACAACACCATATGTTCCTTCTCAATAAAAACATTTAATTAACACGTGGTATCAGACAGATTCATGTGGAAGCTGGGTATTCACCTTTACTTCTTGACAAATATTCTCCCAGCACACATTCTGTCTCAAGCAATTGTTTTCTAGTAGAAGAATTTTGTTCTAAACAGAGCTGATCCCAAGTATCAGTTTTAACAGTCAGCAAAGGCGGCAGTTGCCTAAGGCCTCAAATGGGACAGCAAAAAATCACCATAAAACCAGAGGCTGTGTGAGAAGCTCAGGGGAAAAACCATGCAGCTGTCAGGCATCCCTCCAAAAGGGCTGGGCATAAAGAAGGAAAAGAAGTGGAAGCACACAGAAGGGGAGGCTGAAGATTGACCAGGCTGCCACCTCCACAGAATTGAATTTTGCCATCCCCAGGCCTCAGGACTAAATAAGTTAATTCAATTTGTTTAATGAGCTGGAAAGCTTCTAACAAGCTCTGCTTTTAAATGTCTGGTCAGGAATACAGAAATCTTTCCAAAGCATTAAATCTACTACTTGCAGAGAAGAGGAAATGTTCCCTTGGGGTAACAAATAAGGGTGGTGAGGGACAGAAAAGGATACAGCCCAGTCAGGAACCTTAGCAAAGCAAAGCATTTTTCGTTGGAGCACAGTCTTCTCAGAAATGTTAATTACCTTTCCTGTCTCCAAGACACTCTGCCCTATTTGGGAGCAATCCAGGTAGGAGGCCGGAAACCGAGTTTCCACTTACAAGGGTGATTATGAATTTTTTTCACAGTTTTGATTTATTTTCTTGGAGAAGTGGATGAGGATTCTGCCTTCCAACTATTTTCTCCCTGAAAGACAACCATGAAGGAAAAAAATAAATTGATCTGATATTATGATGTACAAAATATCCCCAGTTTTTTTCTCAGGAAAGTTTGCTTCTTACATTAAAAATTCAGATTTTTCTACTCAGAAAGACTTTTATGGTGGCTTTAAAACTGAGAACACTGAGGATATATGCCAGTCATAGACTACTAATAGAAGCCTGGTTTCAACTATATTCCAATTATTTTATGAACCTTGACAAATATAATTTTGAAAGCACATAGAATTGTAATAAAATGTTCTCAAAGACATTTCCTTTTTCTTTTTTTTTCTTTTCTCTTTCCTGCAATGAGTGACATAATATAGACAGCATGTTTGACTCCCAGGAATTTCAGCAAATTACCGTTCCCCAAACAGAATATTACATTTCTGTCTAAGATATGTTCGTCTCTGCATATTATCTGTCATCTTCTAAAATGAAAAAATATTCTTGAAAAACACATTTTAAGACACATTTGACCATCAAAGTTCCAATTTTATTTGTACTGCGGACTCTTTCAACTTGGCATAATAACAGGGAAAAAAGCAGACGCCACTATGTCATTCAAAATGAATTATCCATACAAAAGGAAAGCAATAACATGGAACATATGTAGTATTCCAGCAAATACTGAACATCTTTGAAATTTTTCACCAAGATAGTTAAAGCTATTGGTATGGGTTCTGAGTGATGCAAAAAACCTCCAAACAACTTAAACCAAAAACCAAAAGTATTTTTAAATTAATTGAAGATTTAAACTTTATTATAAATAATTCATTTGTAAATAGGCATGTTTTTGGACAATTCACGCCTTTTAGTGTTCAGTAATCACCTTGGTGATCACATTCTCACCTGGCCTGTTTCTCTGTGGTTTTGCACTTACACATCTGAAAACACTAAGCCTTCTTTCAGAAAGTTACATTCAAAATAAAACAATAGTTAGAAGTCTCATCAAAATAAAACTGAAATAGATGCTAAGCTGTATGCTTAATGTACGCCCTTTATCTATTTGGGAATGTTCCATACATCGCATATCACATTTCAGAAGTTAAAATCTATGATACAAATCAAAATTACTTGTTTAGTTACCTCAGAAAACAAATACTAATTTATAGACAATGCAAAGGTTTGTTTTAAGAATTCAGGCTATGTTGCATAGTTTTGATTTGAGATATAGAAGCCACATGACATTATTTGAGAGTGCTAGGAGTGAAAATATTAATGTAATTTTCATAGAACAGCATGAAATACAACTTCATGGGTAAGAACCTTGTTCACAGCCTGAACACTAAGAAAATACTTTGAATTTATCTGCAGTAATTCTGTTTAGACTGTTTTTTCATATATCGGATTTCAAAGAAAGAAAAAAGGCTAAGAATTTTAATATCCTTCCAAATTCTAAATTTAGTTGAAGGGAATTTAACTAAAGCATATTTTATTTTAATATAACAATCAATATTTTTCTGATAAGGTTAAAATAGGTCACATGCTTTAATAGGTTTTTCTTCTCACTATTGAAATAAATTTGCTTAACAATCCCTTTGACTGTAACTGCTGAGAACATTTTTAAAGTTCATACTTTATTCTTGTAGGTATGTCATTACAGATATGCCTACAAAGTACACTGTGGTGGTGCATATTCTGAAAATCATCTTCAAACTGTATTCTCATCAAATAATATTTTAATCACCTCTCTGGTTTCAGATTAGAAACCTTTTAATCTGTATTTTTCTAACCAAGTGAAATGGTGCAATTCCAACACAGATGGTAATTAAAACATCAGTAGAAGCTTCATATTAGTGTATCTCCCAGCTTTTTTTGCACCAGAAAACCAGGTAGAAAGTATCAAACCCAATGCACATTTGAATCCACCACGTCCAGACAACATTGCGATGTTCCTGCATAACACAACATGCTACTAATTTTCAGATGGATGTGAATCTACAAATGCACACAAAGATGGGCAGACTTCAGTTACTGAGTGATTCAAAGTTGTATGCTTATATTTTTCTGGTAATATATATGAAGTTAATGTGGACTACTAACTTCACACAGGTTAGATGTGGTGATGTTTGCAAACTCTAACTAAAATAAAGCTGAGATGTCTCCCTCCCGCCCCCGGCTAAAGAAACCATTCCACAAAGCAAGTCATGCGCTGTAAACTAGCCTATGTATTTCTTACAACCATATTCCATATCCCCCAATGCTTTGGGTTTTTCCAATGAACAAGTTTCCCAAATTAAAAAAACCAAACCAAAACAAAACAACCCCCCAGCTTTCTCCTTTCTTTTACTTTTTCTTGAAAAAAACATGTTATTTCTGGTTTTCATGCACTTGATGAAAAGGAGAAAAATAATTAAGTCCAAGTCAGGTGGTTCTTAAGAAATAACTCCAAATGCTGTGTTTCTAGGATCTCAAGATTATAGAGAAAAAAAAAAAGCTTAACTAAAAGTTTTACAGCCAATCGATAGGACAGAACACCGGTTCCATACATCATTTCTTGGTTTTATCACTAACCTTAATCTCAAAGTTAGTATTTCCCCTTTTGCAGATATAAAACCACATTCAAAGCTGCCTGTTCTTCCTTTTCAACATTACTAAGCCTCTTCTGCTATGACATCTGAAATGCTATAATGGATAACAGACCTGATCACAAGTCTTGTAAACAACCTATATGATCTTTTTTATAAATCAATTTTCACTTTCCTTGACATTACTTTCATGGGCAATATACTATACCCAGGAACTAGAACATAGCAGGGGTTATAGCAGGACCCTGTCCAGTATCTTTCAGCTAATAGAAATTGGGCCATTTGGTAAAATGTTCTCATGGTTGCTGATATAGCACAAAGTCTGAGAGGAAAGACAATAGGGAATTAAGAATATTGCATGGATATACCTTTTATTAGATATTAGCTGTAAAGATGAGTAGCTGATGACCTCTGCTGAAAGGACAAGATGAAAATGGTCTAGCTTTTAATTAAATACTTACTGATATAACAACAGCTGGGAAACAACCCACTGAAATGATAACAGCCCTTTTCTTCTGCCAGACACAAGAGTAACAGTTCCAGTTGTGGACACAGAATAAGACTACCAACTACTCATCCTTGTCAGTGCCCTAATACACCTGAATTACAATAGCAATATTAGCTACAGTGGTAAAAGAAACACAGAAGAAACAATTGAATTAGAATTCTATAGTAAGACATTTTAGCTATGAAAGCTATTACCATTAAACTTTTGCACAGAGAAATGCATTTCTTTATTAATTAGAGAAACAATTGCAATTGATGTCAGTACTGTCAATGTCGTTCCACTCTTAAGACTTCAGCTACAGAGATTTGATAGAGAAAATAGACAATACTGCCATAACCACCAGCTTATTTGCTACATTTTATTTTTTCAAGTTTAACTCCATTTTCCTGTAACCTACAGACTGAAACCACTCCTCACCTCAATCATTTCTACCTTTTGTCTGGTTAAGCTTTCATCAACCAGTAGGGAAAAAAAAAAAAAAAAAGAAAAAGAAAAAGCTAAGTTAGCCTATAAGCCAGTCTTTGAAGGAAATGAAAGGTATATTACATGAAGGAAGAAAAGGTTCTTTCTGACACAACAGTTCAGAAACATGTATTTTCTTATCTCTTTCCATACCAGAAGCATGGCCTATAATGAAAGAGTAGATTTGATAATATAGCCTACTAGTACCAAATTGCAGCGCTAACATAGTGAAACATTTGCTTATAAAAGCATCATTATGAATTGCATCAGACTTGAATACAGTGTTGCATTTAAAAGACAGGGAAGATCTGCTCTCAGCCACAATAAAAATAATAGAATTTTCATCCGTCTGCTTCCCATCACACACTGCTGTGGTTTCCTTTGAAAACAGAGAATAAAAACTGAAAACAAAAAGGCATGTTATTTTGAGGAAAGATGCTTGAAAATGTTGGCTTTAAGTTTACAAAAGGTAAGAGCTGAAATCTTAGTGATGTTAGTCACTGCATCAATGATCATCGTCTCCTGAAATAAAAAGTAAAAATCCCAAACAACATCAACAAAGAGACAAAATTTCCATCAAAGCATAAATTCTGCTATGTCCCTCTTGCACCAGCCGTACAAATTCTTCAGTGAGTGTGACAGCCCCTATCTTGACAGAAGCAAAACACGAACCTGAATTTTAGAATACATCTAAAAGCAGAGATCATTGTTGTTTGAAATCAAAGGACTATTTAGTAAGGCAAGACCTATGCCATCCTATGTGGACTAGCAAAGAAATAGAAACCGAGGAAATGACTGTACACAGATACTGTAGTTTCACTGATTTCAGTGGAGCTTTCCTGTGAATAAAGCTAGATCAATCTGTCCATAGAATAGCAGTTAAGACCTAGCAGAGACCCACTTAAGTCATTATTCATTGGTACAGGTAAAGCTACTATAAGCCAGAGATTTTGGAGCTGGACCCTCTGGTGGCATATTTACAATTCCTTTCTTTCTACCTGTTGACTATATTAGAAGCCTCGACAGATTAGCTGCTTAATTCACACACTCATATGCTCATAAGTTAGTGGTGTGAATATCGCCATCTGTGCCTTGTTATTCAAACTAACATTATTTACTTCAGAGTACTTTACAAAACACACTGACTCTGCTTCAAATCCACTCCAACAACAATAATCACTTACTATGGAAAGATGACAACTTGATTCTCTCTTTCATATCCAAGTTGGCCAAACTTACAAAGTTCATCCAATTTTTTTACTCTGTCCCTTGATGCACAGATATCTGGATACTTTGGTTTGCCTGTTTTAACTGAAGACAGAAAGAATTGAACATTTGCTATTTATCACAGAAATTAATCAGCATTTAACAACTGCAACGCTGAGTTCAGTAGGTTCTCTCAATTCACTATATTGCAATATTAGTTTACCACCAGATTAATTTTCAAGGATTTCTAGCTACTTCACAAAGTTCATTTAAGTTGTAATGGTACTGGCTTCTGTTAACGTCTGCCTAACTCTCTGTGGAAGCGCAAGATGTTGTACGTAATAACTTTAGCATATCTCTGGCATTACTGCTGTAAATTTAAGAGAACAGGCAATAAAACACAGATTTGAATTGATTTCCTGTCATTCAAAACCCTAAGCTAATACAGAAAAAGAAGCTAAACAGAGAATATTACAATTTTCCACCCACAATGATTCCATGTGTTTGTTATGCTGTTATCATAGCACATGAGAAATGAGAACACTTTCCAAATTGAATTATTTGCTACTGTATGATCTCTTAGAAGTATCATGTATTAATATTTTCTACTAGAAACCTGACCTCTGAAGGGTCAAATCTACTGCAAGTATCTCACAAATCTAACTAGCTATTTCATAAATTGCAAGTGTCCTGTGTATTTATTTTCTTTCCATATATTTTCTTCTCAGACAGAAGTCTGTATTTTTATCACACCACAATAACTGCGGCTTACTTGTAGGCACTTGATCTTTCCCAGTAGATGCCATAATCTACCTTAAAGAAGAACATATGAGAATGAAATAGCACAAGAAGAACAGCACAGATTCTCAGGAGAAATATTGTACTTTAGGCAGGCTTGAAGCAGAAATTAAGATAGATTTCTACTACCTAACTTCTCCTTAATCAATGGGTCAGTTGCAGGAGAAATTTAGCACCACAATCAGAGCATCTCAGCATGACTAGATAATTAGAACTCCTGTGGCTACTACAAGAACCATAAGTAATCAAAGTGCCCCTCTGTTCATCACCTCCAATTCTTTCTCAAAATGTCACATGAAGATGACTCATTTGCTCCAGCAAGGGAGCTCGGAGGTATGGAAAGGGTTTAACCTTACTATTCAATCAGCACTATGGTTCATCCACAGATGATTCCTACAGCACGCTATCCTTCAAAATAAAATCTTTTATAGAAAATAGACTCTAAGCAAACCGATAGGAAATAAAAAATGTAAAATATTTTGAATGTGAAAATATCATGAACAAAAATGTAGCAAGTATTTAATTATTTTTTTTCCTTTCACATCCTCTTTGTCTTTTCACTTCCCTTGATGCTCAGTGCCACTGTGAGACTTTACAACATTTGCTATTTTCCACAGAGTTAGCAGCATCACTGGCTTTCAATGCATTCTTTTTTTTCTCTTTTGAGTACATTAATTTGTCAGATGCCTTCGGAAACCCAGAATAATGGCATAATACCAGAAGTTTGTCCAGCATTTCTTATTCTAATATAGAGCAAATGGAGCAAGCAATAAAGTATGCAGTTATCAGACATGATTTTTCACTTAAATTACTTCACAGTGTTGTTTCTGATCTCTTATTACATGTAGTAATTAACTTTCTGGATATTACAGCATAAACAAATTTCTTTAACTCCTATTCCATTGTGGGACATTAGCGTCTGACTAGCAAAAGAAAAAAAAACCAAAACCCTCCTCTTAATCCTTTTGAAAAACATGATCTTGCAAAGGACCTTCATCCTGCATGATGTTCTGTATATGTGATTTTCAAATCCAATCCAGGATTACATTCTCACAGCAAAGAGTGGAACCTGATTCATATCAGTGTATCAAAAAGTGACAGGCAGTACAGTGGTGAAACTATATTTGTACGAGTATCAGAGTGAAAATATAAGATATTCAGGCATGTCAGTAGCCCTGAGAATGTAGAAAGCAATGCAGGTTTTCCTTTCAAGAATAATTTTGGTTTTTTCTCACAAACAATTTACAACTTAATGGTAGACCCACTGAAGTGCAGTTGATGGAACTGCTTTTTCAAAAGGTGAGCAAAGGGACAATGAAGGTCTTCTAAGAAAAATGAACAAATCAATATAAAAATTAATTCCCCACACATCTTTCACCTGTTTCCCTTTAACCTTTAATCCATTCCTAAATATCACAAAATAAAAATATGTAATTATCACACATCTGTTACATATCAGAACAATTACTGTCACATCTGTTAACATTTATTTTTTCACCAACTCTTCATCCCATCCACCTAGATTATGTTTTCTTTGAGATGGGAACTAGTTTGTTATGATGAGTTTTCTTTTTGCAGGTGTTTCTATGGTGCCCGGTGCCTTATTCCAATTTTCTTATAGAAGGCAGCCTTTTGGTCATGAGGAAAGTTCTGCTCATGATGGTTACGTGTCTAAAATGCATTAGATTGCTTTTCTTGGCATTGCTCCCATGTATGAGCTGGTTTTGCATACATCTGAAAGATAAGCTCTCTGTAGCAATCTCAGCTTTTTGACTACACTAACAGACATCAAACCCACAATGAGAATCAATGATCTTAAAATGATGAAAATAACTAACCACTTAATCTCTCTATGGAAGTACTTTCCTCTATGTTCCAAATATTTCTAAACACATACTAGACACTCATTTAAAAAAATAAAAAACAAAAAAAACCCCACAAAAAACCCACCAAAAAAGCCAAAACACAACACTCCCCTCCTCCCCCCACTGGGAAACCAGTAAGAATTCACTGTTTGCACCTAGTATTTTAGCCCAAATACACAATGATCCAGGTAAGCACTATGAAACCACTACATATTTTAAAGTTCAATATATTGACGCATAGGTGGAAATTTTGGTGGGTTTTGTCGATGACCTCAGTGGGGAGCAAAATATCCTGAAGTAGGTATTATGATTGATAATGGAATTCTTGGGGGGGAAGAAGTTATTCCATACTCACAAGACCAACAAGAAAAATTATTAGCCAAGTCTAAACTGTACATGCATAAGGCAAGTCCAAATATCACATTAGGTTACACTAAACAAATTATTGCTTATGATGCCCACTACTTACAGCCTGAGTAGATAACATAAATTACAGTTTGTAAAAGGTGCAGTAGCCATTTTTAGAAATAGACATCTGAACACTGTGATGAGCAATTTTATTTAAAAATTTATTCTATTTTGAAATCGTAGGGCATATCCTAAAGGCATTTATATGGTTCCCTTTCATGTAAAAGAAATAAGATAATCTGTTTTCATTATAAGCTTGAAGTTTATCATATGAAGCCAAAAGGATATTAAGACTGACATAAGGGAATTGGTTACAGGCCTTGTCCTACAGTGAACTACAAAATCTTATGATGAAATATATCTTAATAATGCATGGTTGATAGCCATATAATGTTCTTTTACTTTTTTTTGACTCTACGTTCTACATGTAATTCAACAAATATTAGTCTAGAATCCATCCAGGTTCAACACAAGGTTAATTTTGTGAATGTAATTAGGGGCAGACAAACCAGCTTGGAAAAAAATAAGTCTCCAACTTCCCTCAGTTTTTCACCCTGCATTGACTCTCATTCAAATCAAATGCCAAATTTTACAAAATATTTTTCCATTTTATCACACAAACAACAAAACTCCCCTAATGTTTACTGGTTGTGTTTTGCTTTTGTATTGTTTTAGTTAATTGTATTCAATAAACAAAATTAAATTCCCATGCTTTTCCTGTGAAAGCTGCCTACATAAATCCCAATACCTACGATTTTCCAACTGTCAGTCTAGAATAGCACTGCTTTTTTTATCTAACAAGAGGTTCAGCCAACACAGTAGCATCAGAGTAGCTTTCTGAAATTCATTAAACTTTGTCCTCACAACATCCCAGCAAGGTCAGAATATACTACCCCTATTTTCCAAGTGGAAATCTAACATCCTGAATCAACTGAATTATAGGGAGGCCTAGAATCGAGCATAAGATTGCCAAACTGCTCTGCCATTATGCTGCTAGACCAGTGAAGGCAAATCTTTTCCATGCTATGTGCTATTTCCACCTTCTGCCCTCTTCAACTCTGTTCCTTACGTATTTGGGCCCTGTTCACATACTGCTGGCCATGAGCTTATTGTGCACATGTGCCAGAGATCTGTCACTATGCTAGATCATTCTTCCTATCCTTTATGGTTTGTTATTTTATGCTGCTGCAACGGATATTGCTTAGCTCTAATCATCTGTGCCTTTATTAAGCAAAGACTTACAAAAAACCTTCTAAATATTACTTTTACTTTTCTGTATCCTCTCACTGTTTAGTTCTTTTTTTGAGTCAGAACTGTGATGTACCATGGGAAAGGCTCAAAACTTCCAGTAATTCTAAAAGCAAGAAATTCTAATGAAAACCTGTTTTTCAGGGGACGCAAACAAGCACCTATTGCCGAAGTGTTCAACTATACAGGGATTTTTGAGTACAGTTGTGCCATATATTTGATACCTTGTTATGGTCAGTCCAGAAATGGCTTAAGATGATTCCTTCAGAAGGTCTATTAAAATACAAAGTATCTTCAGAAGGGCTGCCCACCTGCATCCGAAAGGGAGATGGAGTTGACAATGACAGCTCTTGGAAGATGTTTAATCCCTATTGGTGACAGCACAGATTACTTTAAACATGGAAAGTGGATTAATCTACATTCACACTACATATTACTTTCCATAAATTAAAGAAATCTGGAGTGACACTGAGGCTTTTATCTCAAGTGGGACTCAAGTGGAATTCTATGTACCCTGAACTTGAGGATTACCTTCTGGGCTTCACATCTCAGGGACAACATCTTAACTGTTATTTGTCTAATAACAATACTCCAGAAAAAAAAAAATCATTTAGTGCAGAAATGTAAAACAAAATTTACTGTTGTGGTGTCCAAGAATGCTTTATATTTCAGAGATGCCTTTTTCTACAAGAGGCATTTTACTTTTCCATATAACTCATCTAGCATATCTTAATTTTCATCTGCCCTTTTTCTCAATTGTATTTTCTTTACTGGCTGCTGGAGATGTATGATAGAAAGCTTAATTTGTAGCCGACCTTAGAAGCAGACATTCAGACTCTGCTGTGTAGTAATGTAATTCTTAAGTTATGATCATATTCATAACTTCTACAGTCTTGCTAAAATTTTATATTTACTGGTCAGAAGTAGGCAATAAAAGTTGATTTGTTGAAATCAAATTTGTTGAAAAGTTGAAATGCTTTTCCTCTTCATTGCTCCCCCTCCACCCAAAAAATAGATACAACATGTAAAAACATTTTATTTCTTTCACTGTGCACTGTATGTGAATATGTTTTCCTCCACTGATCCAATGCAGCATTTAAAGTCACTATATTTCAGAATTAAAAAAAAAAAAAAAAAAGGATGGAACAATTGTTCTTTCTGAATGTATCCAAATGGATGACTAATACAATCATGTTCAAGTGAAGAAGTTTAAAATAACTATTTAAAATCCACTGAAATCATGTGCATTTTCTTTATACCATCCAAGTGTACTTCAAGAACTCGTGCTGTAGCTTTGCACATGAGATCTCTCCTAGATAACATCTAATTTGTCTCTGTAAGTATTCAGGCAATATTCTTTTCGAGATACTTCCATAGGATTCATTTTTTAACCAATATTTATTATGTAATTCCATCAACTCCACCTTGAAAGTCTTACCTTTTAAAACTCCTAGACTTCCAAATCAATTAGTTAGTCCATCAACACCTGTTTCTTATTTATCCATCACTTGGATAAATAATTCATATTCAGTAATTCAATAATTCACTTAGATCCACATCAGCAATGGATAATAAAAACCTGTTGTCGTGAATCTATTAGGGGAACGGCTCACCCATATGTACTACTTGGCCTATTTGCTCCCAACAGCAGCAGCCAAAGGCTAGAGGTGAACTATTTTTTAGTTTTTTCAGTTTAAAGTCAAATTCTACCCATTCACATTGGACAGTTATGAAGTAAATGGTCAATGACAAAGCATGAATAAACCAACAGTTTGATAAACTTGAACCTACAATTTTCCCCTTTGTTTTTTTAGAAGCGGCAGCAAAGTGCCAGAGTAGACATTATCTATAAATGCTCAATAGCTTAAGAAAAACTCCTGACATCGAAAAAAAAAAAAAAAAAACCCCACCCACAAAAAGGCAGTTATAGTCAAGATCTGATTAGCTACAAATACATCATTTTAATTATTGCGTGGACCTTCTGCCATCAGGGAAACACTCATATACATGAACAGACACTCATATATAGAAATATTAACAGTAAAAATAAATGCTGTTATCATGACTACTCACTTCATTCAACTTGTATCTTTGTTAACCAGGAAAAGCAGGACAAGACAGTTCTCCAAGCAGAGGTACAGCATCTGAGACAAGATAACATGACTTCAGAAGGACTCTCAAATGGCAGCCGCTTAACTAAGGAAATTTACAGAATGTTTTTTCAATGCAATAGACAAAAAATCCTAATGACTGGGCCCCTGGAAAATACTTATTTGAACAATGTAACAGCTGTATTTTTTTAATTAGTGGGGTGGGGTAATAATTTCACTGTGTTCACAGTCACTCACATGTCTTTTCCTCTGCATTCTGTTAATGTCTCTTCCCCATGGCATTGCACCCCCTTTCTTAAGTTCAAGAGAAGCTCCCACTGATATTTATAGAGATCAACCCAGTACGTCTGTTGCTCATCAATTAGTGCAGTTTCTTAAGATTGCTCCAAATGAGGCAGTGTTTCCTTTAATTTCCTTTCTACCTCCCTCAAGAAAAACAATATATGAAAAATATCTCTATATTCAGGCCAAAGATGAAAAATTAAGTAGTCTTTACTCACCCATGTTCAGGCATAGAGGCATAAAAAGGGAAACTTTCAAAGAGAAAGATCTATGTAAAAGAGCTGAGAATTAAGATGTAACACTCATTCAATTAGCATTTGTCTCCAAGGATGACTCCAACTATTCTAATAAGAGTATAATACAGCTAGTTTAATGTTTTCTTTGAATTAATCATTTCTAGTTAATATAGCTTCTGCCTAGACTAATAACAAGTCCAGATGTGACCTTTTGCCACCCTTTATCTAGAACTCCTTCTTGCATAGAGGACAAGGAGGATGATAGACCAGAAACTCTAAAGGCATTATGTTTTGTTTTGTTTTTTTTTTTTTTAAAGGCAGACATAGATTTTTTACAATGTGTAAAAGAAAAAAAGCATAATCGAATAATAATAATAAAAAAGAATCCTTTTTCTCTGCAAATGATAGGAGTCTTTCCATTGCCTTTGATAGAAATAGTATTTCTACTATTGGAAAGTAGTGGAAAGACACATCAATACGTAAGGTGCAACCTCATACTGAAATACTTAACATTCTACTTAAAACTATGGAAGGTTTTTGTTTCTATAGAAGGCATTAGCCTAAACAATTCTGCAGATGTCATCCAAGTGACAACAAAGTGGACAAGCAGGTTCCAAGCAGTGAGACAAGATCTGGGAACCCCAAACAAATGAAGCCAAGCAGGATGATCCTAAGAGCAAAAGGCGAAGCTTAGAGTTAGCTCAAATCACTAAATTGTCATAGTTGGCACTGGCAGGAATTAATCTTACTTTTTATTAGGCAACGGCTTATATTACCAAGGTTTTACTGACTACTATCTATAGGAAGCTATTGCAGATTCCATCAGAAGTTGACACAGAGCCAGCCTCCAATATTACACTGTTTGCCAGAAGTCAAGAGACATTCGACACCTACTGACAAACAGCAACTTGCTCTTTGGAAGCTATGATAGATTTAAACTTGTGCATGCAGGTTCATCTATTTTGGAAGTATAAGAGATATTTATGGCTCTTCAAAACAGTATTTTAAAAATTCTAGTAACACTATTTGCATTTCAGTCTAGATTATTATATTTGTGTTAAGAATACAAGCTGATGATCAACAATATTTCCTTTATGTATTTATTTCATTCAAATTCACAAAGATCCCTTGTTTGTACATAACTGAGAAAGCAATTAAGTATTGCACTTCATAATAACAGCAGAAAGAATGGGATTCTTTCCTCAAAGAGGACTTCCTGTCACCAGGAAATTAAATGTTTCTTCTGGCAGACAGTAAAGTACACACAGAAATAAAAATTAATCCGTAGGCTTACACTTAGATGCTTTCTCAAAGTTAATTAAGAGAAGGTTACCCAAGGTTCAATGAATGAGGCAATAACAACTCAGGAAATTATCTCAACTTACAAGATATGAAAAATGCAAAATTTAATTTGTTGAGCAGATTAATATATAAAATATTCTTGTCTTTTACTAAGTTGTCTGATTTTTTGAAAGTATGACTCTTTGAAGTCCTATATAAACACATGCAGGGTTTACACTAGAGGAACATATTCCCAAGAATGAAAAAAATTACAAAAAATAGGATAATTAACACAGAACAAGGATAGGTTCTGTCTGCTTAACAGCTGGACTTATCCAGATATCAAGAACACACAGGGAGGAAACATGGTCCCAGTTCGTGTAATGGCAATTCAAGAACTGAAATACGTATGTGCAAAAATTTCCCAAGTTTTCATGTGAGTGAAGATAAAAAATTATATTCATTTGTTTAAGACTATCAGTGATGGGAAAAAAAAGGATCTAATATAATTTCTGGGGCAATAGAAGTTTCTCCTCCATCCTGTAATTAGTGACTTTGTCAAGGATTTATTTTTGGATGCGTTTTACCTTTTTCCTTGTCATTTTAACCCCAAGATGAAACTTAGAAGGACTGATAGTACAAACCTAGTAACAGGTGCTACTTAAATTAAGGGAAGGGCAAGAAAGTAAAGACTTTAGAATTTTTTTTTTCTAACAATCATTCTAACTGCCTGCACTATTATGCTTTGATCTTCAAATTGAATCCAAAACAACATGCTTATCAGACCTGCGCAATCTCATCTTTACCAAAGCTACACTGATACTTGGAGAAGTGAAGAACTAGCTTCTCAGTGATGGCTTGGACTATGCATCTCAGAAGTTGGTGGTACACAAAGAATTTAAATTCTGGGAATTAAACTAATTAGGAAATCAGGACTAGTTCAACCCTAGAGACTCAAAATACCTGGGATGTAGCACTTAACTGTTCTGAGAACAGTGTTATAAAAGGCCATAGGGAGGTACTCTGCTGGATTCTGTCATACAAATGTAGCCAGAATAAAGATTCTTTGGTATAACATTTACAGTCCTGTTTCAGCTGTTTTCCAGAGAAATACACAAATACTAATTGTGACACTAATTGTGACATCTCTGTCACAATCCAAAACACTGGTTTAGGAAAAGCATTTTAAATACATATATTGCTTCCACTTAATTCCAATAACCAATGATTAGAAAAGAGGAGCATACACATTCTGGGAAATCTACATTAAAATTATCTTTGAATATCATACATTCTCAAAAATCTAGAATAAAATAATATATAAGATCACCAATGATATTTTAGGGTACTTTTTATGGTGCTCACATACTTTGGATACTTTATAATTATCATCCATGTAGAGAAACAGACAATCAGTTCATCACTTTCAAATCTATAGTTATGCCCCAACTAGGCAAGGAAACATTTATAGGCCCTTTTAAAGATTACAGCCCTGGGATCAGGACTGAACTGTTAAGCAAATATCTTAAAAACTTTACTGGCATCAACTCATGACAGAGTTGCACAGCTTGTTCTTAGATTCATTTTCTCTTATGTTTCTGTGTAATGCTTAGGCTCCAAAAATACCACACAAAAGCTGAAAATCATAAAGCTAGCTAGTCTTTGTGGTAGGACAAATAATTTTTGTGATACACTAACAAAAAGGTTTATGCATGAGGTAGCAACATGAAATAGATTTGCTTTACCGTAATAGACTTTGTTGTTTTATTTTGACCTTTTAAAATATTTAGATAA
Organism: Grus americana; assembly: GCF_028858705.1. Classification (NCBI taxonomy): domain Eukaryota; kingdom Metazoa; phylum Chordata; class Aves; order Gruiformes; family Gruidae; genus Grus; species Grus americana. The sequence goes on from NC_072857.1 coordinate 35,901,810, forward strand.
AGTCAAAGTAAAATTAACAGGCAGTAATAATGCTCTCCAACACAGTAAGTCTAAGTAAACCCATATTGCTGCTCCATTCAGAATGGCATATGTCACTGCATACAAGTGTAGCAATTCCAGTGGGTCATTGTATTGTGTGGTAGCTGCAAAAAATCAGTTTGGAGCCACTATTACCAAATGCCAGAGATAAGGAGAGAAATCCTTCATGTTTATTCCATGCTGCTCTGGCTGGGAGCCAACAATAGCAAAGGAACTTAGAACTGCAGGACTAAATCCCCATTCTTCTCACCCTTATAGTCATAAAACTGTCTATGTAGATAAAAGGACTGACAGAATTGTATCAAGTGCCATGTACTGAATTACTAAAAGCTTACAAACGCACTTTTTTTAAGAGAACCTTAAAAGGGTTGAGAAATCATTTTATTAACACACGGCACAGAAATTTGTGTCAATAATAAAATATGGTGCATTTGTTGCTGTTCTGTGGAAGGGTATGCTTCTGTCTTATTTTGCACAAGAAGAAATACAATCTCGGAGAGTTACTGGCCTTATTTTACACAAGGAGAAATATAATGCAGAAGACTTACAGTGTTAGTATCAAGAAAAAAGAAATTATCTATGCAATGTGGAGGGAAAAAATAAGACTGACAGGTGGTAGTTGCAAAACCATTTTAACACTTCAGTTCTATAGTTAAAGCAAATACCAGCCATTGTGGGAAAGGCTAAATTGAGCAGGGAATAGAAATGTGAGTTTTTAACTATTACACTGTTTACTTTTGTAAGCAATATGACACTAGTCAACGTTTAACACATCAGACTTATTAAAAGCAAAAAGGGTTAAAAAGCTAAGTTAGAAGCCCTTCTGTTTCACATGCTTTGATAGCTGCTCTCTATACCATGACCTTGCTGTCTTGAATTAGATTTTGAGAGGACTACTATCATTTAAGAGCTTAAGTGGTGACACCAAATTTCCTTAAATTATCAGAATGCAAAAGGTCCCATTTTTCTCCTACACGAAATGTATTTCAAAAGTTTAGACATTCAAGTGTTAGTCACATTTTACTTCTTGCCTTCATGTCAGTATACCATGGCATAAGCTTAATCACATGCACTAATATCATCATACCCATCTTGACATGTATTTTGAAATTTTCTTCCAAACTGACCATGCTTCTTTTCAGAAAAAGCTTTAAATTCTCACTAAATACTTATTTTGTCTTTCTCTCTAGTAAAAAGATTAACTACATTTTAAATTGACCAAAGAAGATTTACTAGAGCTAACCCACGAAGCTTTGATCAGTTCTTCACATCTCTTTTAAACAGAGGTTTTTCTCGCTTCAGAAATATTAGTAAGAACCTATTACTGGTATCTAAGATGGGCTTCCCATGTACAGCACATAATAAGTGCTCCCATGGTTCATTTGGTGCATTCCAGATACATGGTTTCACAATAGGGAATAGTGGGAAAATCATTACAGCATACTCCTGCTCTCCACACGCTCCAGAGGAAGCAGCAAGGGCAGAGTTGGAAGACAGAGAGAATACCCTAAACTGGTACTAACACTAAATGTTTTAATCTTAAAGACTCATGCACCCAGCAGGTAGATAGTTGAAATGCTGGCTTCAGTAGCCTTCCCCGATGCTCACATCCTTCCCACATTCAGCCCATTATCTTTCCCCTTCTCATTTATGGCAAAACAACTAGTATAATTAAAACCTTAAACTGGTACAGGGTTAAAAATAGTCCTCTTTCTTGATGCATTGCTTTCACTCTGAATTAATTCAGACATTCAGTTCGCAAAGTTCTACAAAACCAAATTGCTCCAGCAGACCAGAACCAAGGGGAACTGTGATCACAAAACTTTTAAGACAGCCTTGCTATGAGAAAGGCATCTCATGAACTGTGTTGGGTTTGCGTGGCAAGGTTTTGGTAGCGGGGGGGGCTACAGGGGTGGCTTCTGTGAGAAGCTCCTAGAAGCTCCCCCTGTGTCTGATAGAGCCAATGCCAGCCAGCTCTAAGACGGGCCCGCCGCTGGCCAAGGCCAAGCCAATCAGCGCCTCTGTGATAACATATTTAAGAAGAAGAAAAACAGTTAGAGAGAGAGAGCTTTTGCAGCCGGAGAGAGGAGTGAGAAGATGTAAGAAACTCTGCAGACACCAAGGTCAGTGCAGATGGAGGGGGAGGAGGAGCTCCAGGCGCCGGAGCGGAGATCCCCCTGCAGCCCGTGGTGAAGGCCATGGTGAGGCAGGCTGTCCCCCTGCAGCCCATGGAGGAAGGATGAGGGGGTGTAGCGATTCCACCTGCAGCCCGTGGAGGACCCCACGCCGGAGCAGGTGGAGGCACCTGAAGGAGGCTGTGGCCCATGGGAAGCCCACGCTGGAGCAAGTTCCTGGCCGGACCGGTGGACCCGTGAAGAGGGGAGCCCACGCCAGGGCAGGTTTGCTGGCAGGACTTGTGACCCCGTGGGGGACCCCACGCTGGAGCAGTTTGCTCCTGAAGGTCTGCACCCCGTGAGAGGGACTCCATGCTGGAGCAGGGGAACGATGAGAGGAGTCCTCCCCCTGAGGATGAAGAAGCGGCAGAAACAACGTGTGATGAACTGACCGTAACCCCCACTCCCCGTCCCCCTGTGCCACTGAGGGGGGGGAAGGTTGAAGCCGGGAGTGAAGTTGAGCCCGGGAAGATGGGAGGGGTGGGGGGGAAGTGTTTTAAGAGTTGATTTTATTTTCTCATTCCTCTACTCTGTTTTGCCTAGTAATAAATTAGATGAATTCCCTCTCTAAGTTCAGTCTGTTTTGCGCGTGACGATAATTAGTGAGTGATCTCTCCCTGTCCTTATCTCGACCTACAAGCATTTCGTTATGCCTTTTCTCCCCTGTTTCGTGAGTGAGGGGAGTGAGAGAGCGGCTCTGGTGGGCACCTGGCCCCCAGCCAGGCTCAACCCACCACATGAACTAAACAGAACATGTGAAAGAAAACAAGCCCTGCATTATGGCTTTGTTACCCTGCACAGCTGGTAACATTTCCCACAGATGCTGCCACTTAATATCAATAAAATGGAACAAGCATAGAATAAACAAAAGATAATTTACATATGTCATTTAGCTTGGGTCATAACTCAGATGACAATGCTTCAAGTATCAGTGCAACAGCAAAATAATAACAATAAACTTGGAAGAGGTAAAACAGAGAAGAAAAGAAGTCTCTAACTCCCATGAACATTCATAACATGCATGGAATTTTGTCAAGGATCTTCAGCCTCCAGTTGTCTGAAAAAAATCAAGATTCTAAATGTGGTTTAGAAATCTTACTAGAGAATGGAATAAGTAAAAATACAAGTGTTCAACAACTCTTACAAGTTTAAAGACTGCACAGTGTATACAAGGGCCCTAAGATCATTCCCCCTCCGGGAGGCTTGTCTGCCTGGGCTCAGGGCCAAGTTAGAGAGCGCAGCTGCAGGCTGTTCCCCCCCCCTCCCTTTCCTTCACTGACCATGCAGAGAGGCTCCCAGGCAGCACCGCAGCCCAAGGTCAAACCCTCTTCCCATGGGAGCTGCTTTTAAGCTGAGCCTCTACCATTTGCCCCCAGCCTGAGGTACATCTCCTGCTGTGATGCAGCCAAGCCTGTGCCTGGTCACGGGCATTCACGAGGGAACATAAATTATAGGACCTGATTTATAATGGTCTAATTACAAATGAAATAACTTTTATCCAGCTAGCTTAAGAAAATAAAGATGAGAGGAAGCATAGAATAAAATGTTTTTTAGGTCAATCTGACATTTGTTGCAGGCAAATGCTCCTTATGAAAATTAGAGTCTGTGGTCACATGATCTCAAAATGAACATGGAAAAGACGACATTTGTCATCATTGACATGGCTGCTAACATCACAGGAAAACTTCAGCTGTGCCTAGAAAGTGACATAACTGGCTGGCAATGCATATATATGGATAAGCTTTTGACTCAGCTGTGATGGAACAAGAGGATATAAACCAAAACAGTGAGGCTTAAAGAGAGCAGATTCTTCCCAACAGCTACAATCTTTATAAACATCAAAATAACTTGGTAATTGTGAAGATTTAAAACTCTAGGATGAGTATTAGACTAATCTGGACAGCCTTCAGAGGAAATATATTGTTGGTCTACTCATAAATTGTTCAAACTTGTTTAAATCATATAGCTCTTCCTCAAGATTTCTGTCAAGTGACAGGCCTGTACTCACTGTTTCAATTTTCTTGTTTAAAACCTTTAGAATTGGACCACTTATGTTACATTGCCAGATGCAGTTCCAACAGTTAGAAATGAAAAATCAAGAGTTTCCATGGGATTATATTCCACAGACTCTCTGGTCTGCCATCAAGTTATTTTTAACATACATTTCTTAAAAGTTCCTTGTCATCAGGGACATAGTTCATTTCACATAGTTCTTCAGAATTGCAGTATTATCTTTTTCCATCAATACAAGTTACTTGTGCTAGAAAGAATCAAGCTCTTTAACTGAGAGTTACTTAAAAAACAGGCAAAAAGCAAAAGAATAAAATAACCTAGCACTTGGCACAACACAAACCTTCCAAAAACAGCAACTATTGTTGGAGTGAGGGAGTAGGAAAGAAGCTTGGTTTTACAATACATAAGAAATTAACTTTCCATTGAGTATCATTTCATGCATATCCCAGGAAAGTCTGATCTCTCTTCATCACAGGAGGAATTACATATATCTAGGGCCAGGCTATCTGCTGTATCTAATAATTACTGGAGTAACCAGAGACATGGGATTAGAACAGAACTGTTTTAAAACTACTGGAATTGGGCTAGTTTTGTGACAAAGCCACGCTTCTTGTAAACTACACTGGCAGCCAACAGTGCTGGATCCATATACCAGCAGAGATCATAGGAAAGCAATGCCACAGCCATAACTTGTTTTTTCCATTAAAAGCAACTGGAACTCTGGAAGGCTGATCCTGAGCTTCTGCAGAGAGTCAGCGCATGTTATCACATTAGCAGGATTCTGATGCAGATAACCATCCACACCAAGTTACAGCAGGAGAAACCAGAGCATAAGGTAAAATGACAGGAAAGAAATGCAACTCTTCTGAAGTTGCTCAGTTCCACAGTAAGACAGAAAAGGTGGTAAGTAACCAAGTACAGATACAAATCAGGAGAAGAAAAGAAGGGTAGAATATTAAAGTGATTAGGAAACAGAATACAACAGAAAAAGGATATAAGAAAAAGAGAGAAACCAAGTATATGGAGCAAAGACAGAAAGAAAAGGAACGAGCTAAGTGTGCATAAACATTAATTACAGAGAATTTCAGATAACTTCAGCTCTAGAGTTTTATGAGCAGTAATAATACTGATTGGTTACCTGTAACAAACAGGATTTACCCTTATCTTTTTCAGCTAAGGAAAAATAGTGAACAATGTCTCTTGCTAAAGCTAAGCAGGAAAACTGTTACAAAGACAAAAAATAAAATAGTTAACTCTTAATCCAATGGCTTTGCTAGTACAAAGCGGAATGATCTGGAGATATGGGCCAGGTTCACAAGCTCTAACTAGCATCTCTTATTTGCCCCTCATAGAGAAAGAGTACTGGCCTAGACAGACCACAGGCCAGACACAGCTGCATTCTGTGTATCCTTAACTCATCTTCATAACTACATTCCAACTCAGAGACTAGAGAAATGTCCATCTGCACAACTTCTCACAATTATACCCTCATCTTAAGACCCCGCTATTATGCTGGGTAACCATAAAGCTTCAGAATAGTAGAGCTAGAGAGTTACTGCAGCACTGTGCTTTTATGACCTTTTTAGTCTTTACTACTTGTTAGTCTATGCAGATTATTGGTGTTCCACAAAAAGACTACCAGAAACATACTGCGCACATTCCCATGCATACAAGCAAACAAACAAAATATGAAGAAATAGAGGCAATAAGAAAACTTCAACACTTAGCCCAATTTTAATTTGGTTAGAAATGAAAACCAATGTGGCAAAATACACAAGAGAGGTTTGAATATTGTTTTTCTCCAAACAAAAAAGACTAAGGAATGCTAAGTTTTTAATTACATCTCTCAGGGTTAGTATGTCTTCACACAAACAGTACTATTGGAATGCCTAAATTCAATACTGAAAGATTAATCTTCCTAAAAAGCAATATTAATTTACTGTTTCTGAGCTCTTTCTCATCTTCTCACCACTATGCAACTACACTCCTCACTGTTGTATCCTCAAGAATTTTATGAGAAATACTAACCATAATAGCACTAGTCTTGCCATTTATGATTCTAATCATCTAGACTGAAAAGCAAAGATGGCTGCACCTTTATCTGAAAAGTTTTAGGCTGAGCTTTAAGAATTTACCTTTAGATACTTCACATTTCCTTCTTAAAAAGGAAGAGTTTATTTCTAATGGAAGGCAGGTAAAATTACACATTTAAGTTTTTCCAAGGCTTTTTTTTCCAGACTTTTATGTCTGCAAAATTTGAAGGGGAAGGGGATATAGGAGAAAGAATTTGTCAAGTTTTGATAAGACATGGAGAACTCACTGAAACCCCCCAATCTTTATTTTAAAAAATGTGTAAAATAATTCTGTCAGCTTGTCAAATTATATTATTTCAGAATATTTCTATTTATATTTTCTATTTTCTATTTATACCAGCACACACTGATTTGTAGAAAAATCTTACTTTGTTGAGATATAAACACTTGAACAAAAGCTTTAGCATCCCATCCCAAGCATTAAGCTCAAATTTTTTATCTCCTTACCAGTAATATCATTTCACAGATACAAGCACTTTTCTTCTTTTCTGCTTAGCCCAGCCATTTTCTCAATGCCTCCTCCTCCTCCAACAGTGATTAGTGCTCTTCTCAGTAGGCAATTTGCTGTGAGGTGTAATTTCCAATGAGATAGAAAACACCTGAGTGGGAGGCACAGCTCTGGGGCTGACAGCAGAACAAAAGGTTCTGGTCTCACCCCACATAGTCAGAGTTCAAATTACAATGTTCAAGAGCTCTGCACTACCTTGGGAAAACTGTAGAATTCTGATGTGAAGCAGAGCTTAGTGTGTCGTGATGCTCCTTCACTTTGTTGCCAGGTAGTCTCTTACATCTTGAGCCTCTCATTTGAGGACTACACTTTCTGTCTATTGAAGGAGGGCAGGAGAAGAGCAAAGAGGGTCTCAGAAGGAGGACACCCCTCTGTCCAGTTCACTAATGTGCCTTCTTTCACTTTTCTCAGCACTTTACTCTTTTCCATCTGTGAAAAATCTCTTGGGGGAAAAAATGGTATTGAGAGACTGAGTCAAATGATTTTGATGTGTTCAGGAGAAAATGCAAAACTTAAAACCTAAATGATAAGAACCGTATTGGAAAACAAAACTGCTCTCTGATATTGCGAAAATGAACAGCCAACCCCTCCTGACATCAATGTACTTATATCTCTAACATACAGATTTTTTAAACATTTATTCAGTTTATTTTGGAAAGTTCATGACAAAACACAAATTCAGTTCTCTTGCATGTGGTTCAGACAAAATGTGCTTTACTTCAGCACAGGCACTACAGGTAACCTTGAGTAGTCAGATCTTCATTCCTTGAAGCTAAATATGAATCTAAGAAATCTGCATTACTACCCAGGTTCTGTAAAAGGAATGGAGGGAATTCCATTGTATTTTACGTCTCAATCTATGTCAAAGTGCCATCAGTACTTTTATCTTCCTTAAGAAAAAAGTGAAAACAGAAATTCTGATTGACCATTTCTTATTACTCTGATTGTCTTCTGTATTTCTTTGCACTAATGATTTACACATAAAATATTCTTGAATTTCTCTGTTTTTAAACTATGCAAGGTAAGAAGACTTGGAGAAACAGACTGGATTTAGCACTTGTAAACTATCAGTATAATCTCTTCCTTCTAGAAACTAGCATATAGATGAGAAATCAGCTTATTGGCTATTTTAAAGTGAAACTGGTAATATTTAAAGTCTTCCAGAGAAACAGATGAGTAAAAGGTTTAGTGAGGAAATATTTAATCAGCAGAGATTTGGCAAATTAATCTGTAAATGAATCCTTGCACGTGTGTTCTTTTCATTACAGGAAAGCAATATCCCTGCTGCCAATCGCTTCCCAGCATTTTCAGTGCCAAAGTGCACTTTACCACACATTGCCCCAATAGACTTAACTGTTTTAGCAATGGCCTCCTATACTTACAGGCCAGATAATAGAACCTTTTCCATAACCTCCCCCCAGATTTCCTATTTTGACCCCCCCTGAGGATCCCACAGGAAGGTTGTACTTCTGGAGATTGTCGACTGGACAAATCCAGAAATGGAACAATATGGTTACCTAAGCAGGGTTTTGGAGTGTGACTTTGATGTGCCAGAGATTAATGATTTGGATGTGCAGGTCTAATCTTGCAATTCAGTGAAGTGAGCAAGGAAAAGGAATAAATGCCAGTTTTTCACTGATCTTACTGTTTTGAAAAAAAACCCCACCAAACTGGTCTTCTCAAACTAGTTTTGTAACAGCCTAAATTCACATAATAGCAATAGCTTACAAGCTCTCACCATAATGTTAGCTTTCACATATTTATAGCTCCTACTCTTTATATCACAGGAAAAGTATTCAGGGTCTTACACTCTGGAGAGCAGAGATCACAGTGTCAGGAAACTCAATAGTCACTTTGTTACAATGCAGTAGCTTCAACAAATAATAAAACATCAGCCTTAAAAAGGCAAAGCATCTAGTGTGTGAAACCTTTTAATCTATTTTAGAAGAATTATACAACTAAGTAGTAATGATTTCACACTGGCAACTCTTTTTTTCTTATTGGATTCCAGGCACAGTCATAATTTATATGTAATTCTTAATAGAAATCTATGCTGAAATGACTGCTTGAAACCCTAGACTGCTTTTCTTTCCAGCCCTTACTGAGCTTATAAAATGCAACAGGTGTTACAGTAACTGTACTTGTTCCTTTATTCTTGAGGTAACCATGTGCTACAAAGAAATTGAGAAGCTCTTGCCTGCATTTTTCCAAGCATTTTAAAGGAGGCTTTACTCTGTACATATTTGTCAGAAATAATAATGCTAATTTACTTTTATTTACCACAGCTGCCTTCCAACTACTTCACATGAAACATGAAACCATAGCTATTCCTGTGACCTCCTTTTAGGGAAACCTCCACTCACTATACCTATAGCATTAAAATAACAGATCTGCGGAAGTTACAACATAACTATTCCAAAGACTAGCAGATGGTTAACATGTCTAAGACAGGATATTGCACTGTACATTATTTGTTATATAGATAACCTAAAAGAACAAGTCCAGGCAACCAGACACCCTGTGATAACAGATATGTGATCTTACGGACTCTAGAAATGAGGAAAAAAACCCAAATATTGAAATGAGTAAACACGTTGATCCTTGCTCATGCTTTTGTCACCTTCAACCAACCTGAATAGAAACGGTGTACTTGTGTTTACACTCAGCAACACATTGAAACGCTTGGACTTCACAGTGGTTTCCACCCAGACAACCACCAAAAGAACAAAATGAAGTTCATAAATATTTGAGGAAAGCAGATTGTCGTAGTGATTTGTGAACTCACTGGGGTCCACAGGTCTCTGCTACAAACTATGCCAGAATTTATTTCATGAAATTCTGGCAGATGAAGCAGTCAGCTTCAGTTCTGACAGCAAATGCAATGTCTCACCAAGTCTGGCCCATGATACAAGGGCAATGCATTGGCTTCTACCATTTCTACCTGCACAAAAATTTAGGAAAAAAGTATTTAACGTTGTTTTATGTTCATGAAGCTAAAAAAGAATTGTATAGCTTAAGACAATCTGTATATTCTAATATTTTTTACATTACAATGCCTACAGAAATTAGCTCTAAGATGTTGAATGTTGGCTGTTCTATAGAGCAAGATGCTGTGATTATTCAAGACATAAAAATCAGGTTTTCACGTAACTTTTGAACACCCCCTTGTGGCACTTGCTTTTCATTATTTGTGAGGACTACCTGAAGAAGGAGATTTATATTAAAAGCACAGTTTACAGAGCTCTGTAAGGGGTTATGAAAAAAATTTATATTCTTTCTCAGACTTCCAACTCTTTAAGGGAGTACACCTTTTCTGCCTCTAAATATAATTATTGAAAATCTTATTAGGCTCTGCCTACACTACTATAAAATTTGGCATGTTGTATACTCCAAGTCCGGTATGACTTTAAATATATTAATTTCAGTTTTTAGTCCCAATGCTAAAGGAAAAATTCAGTGCTGAAAATGGTAAGCACTGAATTGTGTTTGCGTACACTTCAAAAATGAAAAACATTGTTTCTTCATTTGCTAGTATAGCTGTTTTCCCCCTAAAAATTACACCTTATCTCTGATATAAATGTAAATGCATGTTAGTGGTGAAGGAGAACAACTATCATCCAAGCATGTTCCTGGTATGTGAAGACTACCAGAGATGATGTTGCAAACTTGCTGCCAGTTTATCCTCATGCTCTTCAGAGAAAGGGAAATATGTAGATCCTCAGCTGGTACAAATTGTCAAAGGTACAGGAGTGAAAGATATAATCTTTCACATCTGCCTTTATTCCTGTCCATCTAGGATCTTTATCACTAGTTTTTGTATTATTAAATATAATTGCTCTTTAAAGTTGAAGTATGTTCAATGAAGTATTATTATTTAAAAAAATATTATACGTGCAACCCCCAGATATAGCCCCTAAAATAACAAAGCACAGAGCCAAACAGGCATAAACAGTGCTTAATCTTTCTGAATACAGTTCGAGTTCATTTGCAGCACAGACATTAGGAATTATCTGTTCTTAGCTCTTCTAGAGTATTCTTATTAGATGAAACTAGGAAATTTTGAAGTATTGGTATATTTACTTTAAAATCCAAGAGCCTAGGCAGCTATGAATCACAGTTCTTCATAGTATGGCCAGCTATGGGCTAATCGTTTATACTTTAACCTCAGTTTGACTTGCTATACTGACAGCAATGTGGAAATACATGATTTATGCAGTAAAGAAAGTTTAATCCATTAGAAGAAAAATACTAAGTCAAGCACACCACAGTGTGGGCCAAAAAATAAAAGGCTCTTTCCCACTAGACTTTCATCCCTCTCTGGATCGAACCTTTCTGGCCACCAGCTATCCATCCACAAATATCATAAAGGATTGTGTCAGCCTAAATCTTAATGCAAGTTTAAGAGAGAAAATGACGATGTGTTATGCTGGCTTCTGCATAAGGGAAAATTTCACCCAGAACGTATATCAGAATTTTTGTATGACTCTGTTTCAGGCTATTACCTAATAATTGCTACTGCCATCAGAAAGATTATGGAATAAATAGATTTTGTCAGGGGGATAGCCTGAATGATTTCTTGAGGCCCCTTCCAACCCTATTTTTCTACACTCCTATAATTTTGGAAAGATGCTAAAATTTTCATACTGTAGCTGGAATCTGAACCAGAGTATTGCTTCACTAGTCTGAAAAGCAAAAGTGGAGCCTGAATGCTGGAGCATCAAAGCTGACCATTAAACTCCATGACACACAACAGAGGAAATGTTCCATCCAACTCCCCTGTGTTCAAGCTAGAATTCTTGAAAATCCTGGCATTGTTTCCTTTTTCAGACAATCCTGTTAATACTAGGAAACCACAAAAGCCCAAAGAACCACACGATTAGTATCACAATATGATTAGTATCACACTTTGCACACTGCATGGTGAGTAAAGAAAACAGGACATAGTAAAAAAGATGTTCTAGTATGTATGTCCTTAGGCACAGACAGATGAGAGCAAACTGAAACCTGTGGATTCCTCGGGTAACTTTGTCAAATCACTCAAGTTATGTCTAAAATGCTAATTTTATTATTTTGGAGTGCTTCTGTGCTCTTAGTCAATATGCTTTCCTCCTCCATGTTCCAAATCCATATTGAAGCAAAGTTCACACTCTCTATGCCATGATATTTCATGGAACCACAGCCACTAGGAGTATCACTGCTCATTCTTTCAGGACATCACTGTCCACAGACATTCAACCTCCAAACCTGGAGGTATAAAAGATTTCTTAATTTGAGAAACAGTGTTAATTAGTCCTATTGTGCTATAACAACACAGCCGTACCCTTTCCAGGACTCCAGCTAGTATTTCTAATGGCTCTATGCTGCATATTTCCACAACACAATTTACCAGAGCTATCTGGGGATCTCAGGACTGCTCTCCACTGTGTAATGTAAATAGATCCTTTATAGTCTAGTTCTCCAAACACGGGACTAGTACTCTCTACTTCACAAAAATGCAACTGCAATTAACATTCACTAAAAATATTGCAGCACTCGGGTACTAAATTATTGAGAGTGAAGAGAGATACCCTAGAATGAGAAAACTGGGATAGAGTAATTCAAAAAATACAGTTCTTTTGAATGGAATAATGTTAGCTATTCTGATATGTTTCTACAAAACAAAACTAGACCCCAGTAACCACAGAAACTCCATAGTACTAGATGTGAGAGACAGCAGTTCACTACAAAAGAATTAAGAATGTTTTCAATAACAGAAGACAAATGATCACGCAGGGGAGACTGACATTATAATATCAAAGGAAATATCACTCACCATAGCCTTTGGTTAGCCAGTCATTGTTCTTTTAGTGCACTATACAGTATCTTCACAGGTAAAGCTGTGTTTAGTCTACCTTCCGCCTCAGACTCTGTGAAAAAGAGGTGGTATTTTCATTCCAGGCTCACGTTTTTCTTCTAGGGGGAAAAAAAAAAAAATGCAGAAGTTTCTAAAGTTGAGCAAATCTAAAAAATAGCAAATCTAGAAAATGCAACATTTTAATTAAACCAGTCTCTTTCTAACCATTGCCAAAGCCATGTGAATTTTAAAAAAAATCTAAGAGCAAAACAGAGAAAATGCTAATGAAGTAAGGGGATAGGACTTCACACTAATCCATATGCCTCTAGGATAAGATATAACATCCATGTCTGTTTTCCAAGACTTCATAATGCAATATTAAAACTGTAGGATTGTGAACAGATCGATACAGTTCTGCTGGGATTGATTACACTGTGTAAATACACTGAAATATATCAGAATCTCCTTGCACTTCAACATGCATTTCTTTGTAGTGTAGACAGCTTTAATCAGTAAAGCAGCCCCTCCCGACTGACTTCTGTGATTTTAAACCACAATAATCCTTCTGTGTTATCGTTAAGAGTATAAAGAATCTTTTCATAAAACTGTTGCAAGACACAAAATACTTCTTCCCAGAAGGGAAACTGTATAGTCAGAACACCTCATTGCTTTTAGAAAGATGATAATTATGAATAATATGATGGGAACTTTCAGAACATACTGCATCAATCAAGTTCTGCATGAGTAATTATAATAACATTTTATAACATCATTAATTTTGTCTGCAGAACATGTCTCAGATTTCTGAAATACAAGATTTATTTCCAAAAGGACATTAGCCCTCAGCATAAGTTCTTGGTAAATTACTATGACTCTGCTGAGAACATGAGAGTAGTAAAGAAACATTTGTTTTCTGGACTAGGACTTGGATGTTGAGGTCACAGAAGGTATTGTCTGCAAGCTGGCTATTTTCCTTCTGTGGCAATTGTTGCTTTGAAACATTTTACAAACGTGTACAAGCTGTTAGGTGTAGGAGGGCTTCTGTCAGGAAGCATTAAAATTATTTTTCCTTCCAGTGGGAAGCCAGCTCACTTCTTTCTCTTTATTGCTACTTGAATGAGAACCTATCCATTTCTTATGGCTATATCTTCAGATTTCAAGGGGTTTTTTTTATTTTTAATGGAATTTAATTTAAAGGAATTAACAATTTCTCTGCAGAAGTCAACTACTTGAGAATAGTTTTACTGTTATAAAAAACAAGATTAATTATAAGTAAGGCCTATTTTCAAAGGGCAGAAGTAGGAAAAATGAGGCAAAAAACTAGTTTGTTACAGATCACACAAACAGTAGATTCTGAAATTATTACAGAAGTTCATATAAGCAATGACCCTTCAAGCATTTCATAATAATAGTGAGAAGAAAAAGATAAACTTTGAAGAAAGGCCAGAAGTTGCACAGATCAGATATATAAAGGAAAACAGATGCAGAATTGAAATGGGGAAGAGAGGACTAGAAAGGAGATAAGGAACTGATTATGTGAACTGACCACAGGCCATCCATGGGGAGATAACAGAAATGTGAGATTGTTATCACTAACAATATGACCCTAAGATAGGCTTTTAAGCAAGACAGTCATATAATGAAGCCCTCAGTTTTCTGAAACAAAGCTGCATCTGCTTACTTTATGTGGCTCTGTCTTACCACACAAGAAGTGTGGTCAGGCTGACTAACAGGCATTCAGGATACTTGTGAAATTAAATTCCTTTTTAATAAGGAGTCGTATTAAGTCTTTTGTAAACTATACCATTTTCAGTTAAACAAGCTCTGAATTAACTATTTCACCAGAGTTAACAAACACCACTTTACAAATCAAGAAACTTTTTCTTATTTTTCACATGGCACTGACCCTGATTTGAATGCAAAACAAGATACATTAGATGGCCAGAATGAGACTTAGCCAGACCTGTTGGCAAGGAATTCAGTTCAAATATAATATTTGCTCCCTTGCAAGACAAAAAAAAAAACAACACAAAACCAAAACCTAACCAAACGAGATCACTCTTCTCCTCAAATTTGTATTATTTAATTCCCTTCCCATCCATTCACGCTTGTTTCCTTGTTTCTCCCCTACCATTGCAATGGTGTGCGTACATATTTAATTGGTAATGCATTACTATGAGAGTGACAATTTTGATAAATTTTTAACTTTGTTCATTTCAGCCATAAATTTTGCTGATGGCCAGCTTGATGATTTATAAGGCATTTCTCTACTGTCATTTCTATTGCTATCTTTCTACTTGCTGTGTTCCACAGTAGTCCACATTTTTCTTGAGACACTACTAAAATACTCAGAGTACAATAAAGAAAAGCATCCTTCATTCTGAATTTCTTCAATCTCTCTATATATCACAGAGAAATTAAGAAAATAAGGCTCTTATGCAGATGTGTAGAAAATACATTCTTTATGGAACAGCATGTCTTAATAAATGCTAGTAATATGAAAACTTTTTCTGATCATGTGTAAGTCTCCTATATTCCATGTTCATAAGGAGTTCAGCTGTCTGCCTTTCCTAGGTATGTTTAAGTTCTGTGCCATCTTTTAAAATAATATAAAGGTGCTCTCCTGAATGCAGTCAGCCTCCATAATTCATAATGCCCTTCAATTGCTCTCACTTGGAAAAAATGGAATCAATAAATGCAGTAACTATTCTAGCATTTAGATGCCTCTATTATTCTTCTCTTGCTGTGTATATCGTTGATCATCTTACACCAAAATAAGCTATTTTACTCAAATATTTAGACATCAATGAAAGATAAAAATCTCATAAATGTTCAGTTTTCAGGTTTTCCATGTCACAGCTGGCTACTTAAACTACATACAGAGGAAAATATATTTTTATTTCTGCAAGTCACAACTTTTTCACATTTACTATATGCCATATCCAAGCATGCATAGATTTCCCATGTAAAACATGCAGGTGTATTTGTACCACTGTACTGCCTGGCTTTCAGATCACGATGTCTACAAACACGCAATTTCTTCATAAAATAGTTCCCCTAGAATACAAACTGGAAGGCTATACCAAGAGATTTGAGTGATACTCATTGGATGTAGGCCTAGCATTTTCCTTAATATAAGGCTGCAAAATCCTTTCCTAGATAAGGTGAGCCCCAATCTGACTGAACAAGCTGAATAAGAGCCTCAGAATGTTTACTTCTCAGTATTAGCCCCCAGTCACAATTTCCTTAGGATAAAATAAATGATAATATTTCTTCAGTATTCTTTTCTATTTTTGGTACCTAAATTTCGACTGAAAAAGTGCCACATTAAGTTTTTAACATTAAAAATTTTAAACACAACTGTCCTTTGCAGCAATTCCAGTGATAATCTACAGTTCAGTTTGTAAGCACCCTTTGCAGGAGTTTGACTGCAGTTGCCTATGAAATATCTTCTGAATTGGAAATATTTGTCCATGTTGTATGACTATTAGCAGAATAATTTAAGAAGAAATAACTGAGATTTTCAAAAAGAGTAAAATTTCCTGTGTTCCTCACCATTTAGCCTTGAAGATAGAGTCTCTGAGGCTTGTATGCAAAACACAGTAAAACATTTAGTCTTATAAAAAAAGAGTGATTTTTTTTTATGCTGATTATTTTTGGATGCCTCATTTTTATGAAATTAACTGGAGGGATTTTTTTATCTCTAAGGAAGCTCATAAATCTCAGCAAGGACATGAGAAATAATAAACGTGCAGTCATAGGTTTAGGAGGTTTAAGTGTGTAAAATCTGACTCGCCAGTGGAAGGGGTATGCAGCCTCTCATACAAAGCAGTCAGACATCTAAACATTGCAAGCAACCCTGGTGTTTCTTTGAAAAAGGTTCCCGTGTTCCCACTCAGTCCACTGGAGTTATAGAAGAAAAAGGCATCATGAGCCCTTTTGGTCAACTCTGACAAAGTTTCCATAAATCCACATCAGTAGTCCACTAAGGCTGCATGACAATGAAGTGGTAGCCTTAGGGTCAGGCCCAGGAAGAGGTACTGTGGATAACATCAGTAACCTCAAAATGCATGAACCTGCAGACAGCAAAGGCACCCCACAGACACTATTTGAAGGAAAAAGATGTGAAGGATGACCTCAGAGACTTGATCACTTTAGCACATAGTGGACTTGTCAATCCCATCTGGTTAGCCATGGAGTAGGCTCTACACTGTAACAGCTACTCTCCTGAGCACAGAATCACAGAAAAACCTACAGTAGGAGGGATGTCTGGAAATCATCTGGTTTCAACCTTCTGTTGAAAATTGAGGTTATCCAGGGCTCTGTGCAGCTAGGTCTTAATTATTTCCTGCGAGAAACAGTCCACCAGTTCTCTGGGTAACCTGTTCCAATGTCATCATGTTCTCATGATGGAGAATGACAAGAGAACCTCCATCTTGTGTATAAATACCTTCCAGTACTGGAAAACTGTGACTAGATTCCCCCAAGCATTCTCTTCTCTAGGCTGAAAAAACCAGCTTCCTTCAATCTTTCTAATGATCCTAGGCCTCATTTCTGCATTCTGCCTAAAATAATAGGAAAGAAAACAGTTGTCAAATTGTAAATCATCCCACAGATAAACAAAAGCCAATCACACAGCTTATAATGATATTCATTCTCTTCTAGGTTACTTTAAAAGAATAAAGTAAAGTCTGACACTTAAAATTACATGTAACTATATAAAATTTCCAGAAATGGTACTTCGACATCCCCAGTCTGGTTTATTCCTTACTTGGTATATGGAAAGCACTTCTAATTTTTTGGTCTCCATGGCAAATCAGGTTGTTTTTAATTACAAGGTGTTTACAGTATTTCCAGTATGAAGTATATAATAGAAAAGGAAATTAACTTTGAAAATAGAAAATGCTTGTGCCTAGTAGATTAAACAGATAGTTCTTATTTACAAAAAATAATGTTCTCCCTGACCTCATTTATAGTTGCTCTGGTTCTACTGGTAAGTTGTTCTATATGAATTTTAGCTGTTTTGTAGGCAAACCACAAAGAAAATTACATCAATAAATCTATCCACTATATACTGAAAAACTTAGCCAGGGTTTGAATAAAACATATCCACAAAGTCAGAGGGAAAGGTTTTAATCCTGTTAGAACTACTTCATTCTGAATCACTAGTAAGCAATGAAACAATGCTATAACGCAGGGAAGCGAGGGAGTAGGCCACAATGTCCTATTTCCAACGGAATATTAGCACCACCATGGTAGTCCTAAGACATTGTCATTCACACTCAGTGATTAGTTACTGATGTACAAAATGGAACAGCAGCAGCAAGGACAGTATAGGAGATTTAGACCAGAATTCAGTACAGGATGATGGTTAGGATATTAAATCAAAAGGTGATCACAACTGGAATATCTAGTAATCTCTTTGGCTAATCAATTCGGCTAACTATTGTCAGCCTAGGAACATGGAGAAATCACTTCACACAGCACATTTAAAAGTATGTACAGTTGTGTCCTTGGAACATGTAATCCTTTCAATTTCAGTACATCCTGAAGCAGATGGAAGGTCTCCTGATGAGATTTTTCCTTCCTCTGTGTAGGAGTCCCTCACATCAAAATAGAGTTGCTTCTTTCCTGTCACTCATTGTTCCAATCCTGCGGGGTTAGGAGATCATTTTGCCTAGCAGGGCACCTCTTTAATTAAATACATCCTTTTAGGAGATAGCTCTACAGCATCTTCACAAGGGTTAGACTGGGTGGGGTTTGATCAGATATAGTTGATCTTAAAGAAGCATTTCCCCTTCAGAACAGCACTATGGCATGTAAAAGGAATGTATTTCAAGCTATTGCAGCTTTTGTACGCGTATGATTATTAAAACTACGACTTGTGAAAGTTTTATTTTGCTGCTATTCATACAAACATTTACTATAAGTCATATACTTTGATAGGAGGAAGCCATGGCTTGCACATAAAGATATTGATTTAAATAAACCTAAAACTGGAACTGTAAATCTAATAAAAACTCTCTATATAATAGAGATGTCTTTTTAAGTACTTGCTCAACCTTTGCCTTTAATATTTGTGCCTAAACCTGCATTCCACACTTTCATAACTATGTCTTTTTCCTATAAATAAATAACAGATTTCTTTTTAAATTATTTAACATTAAATGGAAGGTAGATTCTATTCATTCACTGGTTTACACTTTTCTGAATTTAAGTGACTGGTTTAAAAACCAGCTGTCTCAACTGCAGAAACAGGTCAAACAGAACCTTAGCATCTACTGCAAGAGATTGATTTTTTTTTTATGACTTTACTGGAGCTTCTCTGAATAGTTGGTCAAATTCATAATACCAATACGTTCCCATATTTAAGAATTTCTTTTTGCTGGAGTTTGGTGCAGAATCATGAATTACTCATGGATTACTCAAAAGACTTTTCACATTCCAAGAAACATACTTTTGAATTTTGTGCCTGCATTAAAAAAAAAACCCAAACCAAAGCAAAAGTCAGTCAACTTTGATTGTGGTTGCAAGTATTTTGCAAAGCTGCACTATTTAATTAGAAATTTAATCAGAAAGAGATTGTGTGGCTTAATATCTAGTTGTGCAATAAATAGTGCAGCCCATTTTGTTTAAAGTATGAATTCACTTCCGTTGTGTTTTAACATAAAAGTGGTTTGAAAGTGCTGAAGTCTTGCTGAATGACCTAACTGTGTGCCCTTAACGGTATGCTAGCTTTACAATATAGGTCCTCAGGACAAAAACTGCCTTGAAAAAGAAGCGTATTCTTGTCCTTTATTGAAAATGCTTATCTGCCATGTGAGGAATCTGCACAGGATTTAATGTATAAAATAGAGACATCTAATATTTGACACTGAAATACACTGACAGCCACATTTGAAAAGCAGAATGCTATTACAGAAACCATAGACATTATCAGAATAAAATGAGAAAAAAGTTTAAAATATTCTGATGCCATTAACTGCTAGGCATGGTCTTCAATGCAATACCAGAGAGAAGCCAGTAGAGAACTTACTGGTAAAAAAGCAAAATGCAGATGGCTGTCATTTAGGTCAAAGATAATTCTTCATTGATTTGCTTTCACAAGCGTATAAATCTATATAGCTAAATAATACGACACAGTTCAGTATGAGTGACATTTAAAACTGCCTGTTGTGAGTTAAATATATAATCCTGGTATCCTTGGTGATAGCTTTGCACGTCTGGCTTTGATTTTAAAACACAACTGTGCCTCACAAAACCTGGGAGGGCGGGATGTGGGGAAACTACCTGACATTAGTGCTACCAAAACAAATCATTTCAATGACCAACACAAATACACTGAAATCATTATGGCCATAGAGCAAGGAGAGAGCAAGACTGTAACCTTTTCTATCTGCAATTATTTCACATACAGCTGCAGGTATTTTCTTTGGATCAGCTGAGAGTCAGTTCTCAGTGTACTCCTGTCTCTGCCCCTCAGACATTTCAGAAGTGCTCATGGTATTTTTCTTTCTCCTGGGAGAATGCAAAGACAAGGCCTATATTCTTGTCTCAGTCACAGTAATAAATCATACACTTGCTGTCATTCTTTATTAATGCCTTGGTGAAAAAGAAAGCAAAATGGCAGCCCTACACATTAGTGAGAACATACTCACAAAGTTCTCATAGAAACCAGCATTCTGGATACATGGCCAAAGAAGGGTGGAAAGAGACTGACGAAGAGTCCCATTCTGAAACAGTCAGCCATCCAGGACCAAATTCTTGGAACTATAAAACATAGTGTGAACCCAGAGGCTACCAAGGGATTCTGAAGACTCCAACAATTCAAAGAGTGGCATTCACAGCTTGCAGAACTGCACTCCAAATGTACCACTCCTTTCAGAATTCTCTGAAAAAAAATGGACCCAGAAAATCCCTTTATTGTGGTTCTAGCTTACTTTGCAAATTGCATTTTACTGAACAACGGTTCCAGATCATGGAGTATCAACTGTGCCATTTCAATCTCTAATTTGGAAAAAAAAAAAAATATCTCCAGGAAACAGAAGCCAAAGGTAAGCATGATGATCCATAACAATGATTTTGCTACATATTACTGGGTACAAATATCATAAGGTTGCTTAATAAACTGCAGGCCAAAAACCACTAGAAAGATTTCCAATACCAACATCAGCCACAATCTCTTAGCTTCAAATTGTAACAGATTTTTTTTAAACACTCCAGATGTGCATATGTCTGCAGGGAAGAAAAGGGGGCAAACACAATCTATGCTCTTTTTTTGATCCTGGAATATCACAATAAAAATGAACAATAAGAAAACAGTGCATGTGTCTGGATTATTTCAAAACGTAATTAACCAAGCTCAAATCTCATGGGGGTATATTTTCAAATCCCTTTGAAAAATAAGCCAAAGGCTTTGGTGGATATGGCTAAAAACAACCAAGAGCTAATGAGAACAACATTTTTGTTCCATTCATAAAGCTCATCAATCTCATAAATTAGAATAGAAGAATAAATTATTCCTTATGTATTGGTTTAGAGAAACTACAGTTGTTACTTACTGTAAACTTTACATGATAATCATTATTTTAACATAAATGGTTATTAGCTTCCTGGAAATGCCACACAGTTTTCTTTCTAGTTTAAGAGAAGGTACTAAGGCGGCTGAAGAGAAAATAGATACAATATTAAGTTAATTAACTGTTACGGATATACTCTCCTTTAAGGTTTTACAGAGATGCCTTTTTATAGGGCACATCAGGGAATTAAAGGCACACTTTGGGGTACGTAGTGATATAGATGTGTGAACTTTACATTGGTAGAGAAAAATTGAAATAAATTATTTATATAATTACAGATAGCAGATATAATTTTTATAGGTATGGTTCATTAATCAAAGAACTTGAAATATTAACAGCTATATTGTCAAGAAGGAAAACAATCCACCAGAAGCAATGCCTTATGAATAGAGCTCACACTGAGCTACATTCACCTAACTCACATTGCACTGTATTTGATTCAGGGGCAGGTGATCTCCATTGGTGCTGATAAATACAACATTCGAAACACAGGATAGACACTTTCTGCACTTTTCTAAAGCAAAATAATTCTTTTCAGAAGCCAGCACTTTCTCACACCAATACTAGCTCCTGGCACATCTAGCTGCAGTTAAAAGCAAAAGGTGAGTACTCTGGAGGATTTATGCTCCAAGGGTCTCCCAGAGTCCCACACAAGGCATGAACAACCTACTCAAGACTCTGGACAGCCTTCAAGGTAAACCATGAGTACAGTTCTAAGCCAGTAATGGCAAACAGGTTTGGGGGGAAGGGGTCAGAGAGTCAACTTGGCACATGTACAGGTCACTGCACAAATCCATGTATAATAAGCACCTTTTATCCCAAAATTCGTAATGCAATTCAACACAAGTCGGTCTGCTGATGCTGTTGTTTCCTCTGCCTTACATGCTCTTTTCATGCAAAAGCATACTTTAATAAGTTAGGTAGGTTTCTTTTCAACCATTTTGAACTGCCAACCAAGATAAATCACTCACTATTTTCAAAGAGAAGATGTTTGAGACTATGCAGGATTTGCATTGAAAAACCTAGTATTACCTATTCAGCCATCTTCAACATCTCTACTTCAACATGCTGAGGACCAATAGAGAAAAAGGCACTAGTCTAGGGAGGACACAAGAGCAAGTAAGTGTGGTATCAACATCTCTCTTCTGCCTGGACAGATGTGCTGACAAGCACAAGAGGCTTTCCAGCAGCAGAGACAGTACATTTGCTTGTATCCACTGGAGATAACATGCTAGCTACAAAACCTAATTGTGCGTGAGATCTAATAGCCATTGTATACAACTGTCCTAATTTATGGAAGTATATTATTTACCCCACAAAAAAACCCCAAAAAACAAAAAACCCAACAAAAACACCCCACACCCCAACCTGAAGTCATTTACCTGCCTTGTAAAATTTGAGGAAAATTCATACGAGCCAGTGGAAAAGAATTCCATCATACGCATCAAAAATCAATTAGCTGAACCATTGTTTGGGTGATTGTGAGGCAGCTTTTAAGCTGCTGTAGTAGCCTGTGAACAAGAATAATGAGTGGATGTTTGCATTTTCTTTTTTTTTTTTTTCTTACTACAGGATATTGGTGTATTCTTATGACACTTGGATTCCCTTTGTGGACTGCTCCTTCTCTTAGTGGTCTAATGAAAAAACATTAGAATGAAGAGCTGCTACAGATTGCTGTATCTAATATTATAATTCAAATGTGGTATTATGAAGAAAAAGCTTAATGAAAAAAATCTGTTTAGAACTTCACATTTTGCGGTTGTGTCTAAAAATTAATTAAAAAAAAGATGCGCATGTAGAATTGATGAAAAAATGGCAGTTTAGAAATTAGTTTATGTTCGCGTGTTGACAATCAATAGCCTGTTCTTAAATTACCTTTCAAAGTTCCCTGAACCCCTTGGAAATTATAATGCAATAACTTTCCATGAAAGACACCCAAATTCATGTGGTTCAATTGGCCTCCATCCAGATTTCTGACTTTTCCCCAGGGAATGTCAGGAACAGCTGCTTGAGTAATGAAAGCTCTTCCAAAAGTCAAAAGCCTCCTCTTGTGTTTGCTGTAGCCTTACACAAACAGTTGCTGCCAGCTGTAGTTGCTGGGGGGAGAAGATAGTCACTGAAAGAAGTGTTGGTGTGAGAGTGAGATGTCAAGTCCTCCTTCAGAAAAATATGTGGAAGGAAGGAAAATGTGCCCCGGGGAGATGGGAGCAACATCTAGTTTTGCTTTTCACTGTGTGAGATTCAAACACCTTCGTCTAAATGGTTGCAGGGCTTGGTCATATGAATGTTTAGTCTGAAAAGAATTTCTGAAGTGTGTCTCACGGCTGTATCCCAGATTCCAGTTTTGCATCATGTATTGTGCCAGCCATCACAGTCTTCTCATAGAAAAGCGAACAATACTAGTGAGGGGACAAACCTTAAAAAATTATTCTGTAATACTCTTTATTCCATGTTTCCAGGAGAGAGATAAACTGAATCTAATAATACTTTATTCATATGGTTCTCATCTATTATATAATTTATTGAAAATTTACAGCAAGTTTTCTGTCTTAAGAGAAACTGTTCTTGATCTTTGCTTAAGTGTGCATTGTAGGCAAAATAGAACCCTTTCAACACCCATAAACTGTAACTGTATAAACC
The DNA here is from genome assembly GCF_028858705.1 of Grus americana. Taxonomy (NCBI): domain Eukaryota; kingdom Metazoa; phylum Chordata; class Aves; order Gruiformes; family Gruidae; genus Grus; species Grus americana. The sequence goes on from NC_072857.1 coordinate 35,925,689, forward strand.
AGGATATAATTAATAATCACTTGCCTTGGACCCAAATATCAGTATACTAAAATAGTGTAACTAACAACAGTATCTGAGGATTTTCTAATACTGTGATGGCAAAACTGGACATAATGTATGAAAATTTTATACAAATATGTGATCAATGTGACCACCAAACAGGCAGACAGGTGAGTGAGTACATGCAGCAGGCATTCAAGTAACCAAAGCTGTCAGACAAGATAAGCAGAACAACCTCTTTACTATACAAGAAGGATGATGAGCAAAGCCAAAACCAAGAGAAGCAGTACTGTGACACCCCTTTAGGGAGGAAGTGGGCAATAGCACAACAACATCACACAGTCAAGGAAAATCAGAGAAGTGATAACCTCGATCTCAGAGACTAAGAACCACCAAGGATTTCATCATCAGTCCTAACTATGTAGCATCAGCTCTGTAGTATCGTATGCTCAGTGCTAATGTAAGTGTTAAAACCCAACACTTTTGTATGATTAATAAAGTGTAAGAATTAATCAAGTGTGTTGTTGATGAATTATTTTAGTAAGGTTGATCTTCTAAATAGTAATTACAGCAATCTCTAATTCCCTATTCTCCACACATATTCACCTGCAACAGCATTATAATAAAGATGCATTAGGCGAGATTACAGAATACATTGGCTAGTCTTCAGTAAATTACTTAAGTGCACATCAAGCTGTAACTAACATGACTAGTCCCACTAAATGCAATAAAATGACTTATTTTAACGCATGCATCATTAGGAATTCCTGTTTATCATGAGGAGTTTTGATGTCAGATCTTAAATTTGACCTTTTTAATGTTTTGAATAATCAGAAAAAATTCACTAGGACCACAGAGTCCTAACACTGATAGCAAAATTCCACCATGGAGCCACCTTTCCATCAGTAAAAATGAATTAGCTTTACCCAGTCAAGAAAGCAGCTTTAGGACCTATTAATTTTATTATCCTGGATATCTCATGCTTCCATGATCTGTGATGGTATACTTTGATGGCTCAGAAGTCTCATAACTGTAAAAGATTTATCCAAAATACTAAGATAAGAATTAAGGAAACCTTTCCCAAAATTTATACATAAGCTTTCCACCCAAACCCTTGAAAATACTTTTTTAGTTCAGATTGTCACTTGAGACTTAATTTTTGGAACAGTGTCTTGTTCTAAGCAGGGCAGGCATCATAAACTGATTTGAAGACAAAGTAGGCCATGAACTGGCAAGAGAAAAAGTTATGGTAGCAACAGAGTGAAAACCACCGAGCCCTATCCAATCCAGCCTGCACAGGCCACAGTCCTCTGTAGAATTAGGAAGGAAAGTAAGGAGAGCGGAGACTACAGCTGGCTGCATGTATTTCCTTTCTCAGTTGTGAGGCTTGTTCTCTAGGTAAGTTCGAATAGGCAGCACTCAGTATTAAAAATAGTTGGGGGGCAGGGGCTGAAGAGGCAGGAACAGGGATAGTCCCTAACTACAGCCTGAAACATTTCTCAGTCTACAGTAGCTGCAAAATATCAAAATTATAACAGTGTGATTTCACAAGAAAGTTGAAACAGTAGTTGTGTTCTAAGAATTTAGGACAGAGAAAATTAAAGATGTTATTTTGATTTCTATGTCTTGCTGCTTTGCTTTTTTTGGAAATTCTCCCAGGACATTTCGGGTTGGTCTCTTTACACTTCCTCAATTGGTCTATGGGGATTTCTAAAATCCAAGCTACAAATGAAGACGTGTATTTTGTGATCACATCTAACACTGGGCACTATTAATAAAGGAAAATTTGATGTGCTTATATTAGTCAGAATAACATAATTTACAGAGGCAGGCATAGCAGTTCGGGTGGACTGAAAAACTGTATTCTCTGTAGACAGTACATAGATTAAAACTGAACACTTCTCACATCCTTTCATAGTATTAGGCAAAGGTCTGACTTCATAATTTGAAGACTAAGCAGCAAACTCAATAAAAACTCTGCTCATTCCTTCATATTCCCTCATGCTGTAGTTAAACAGAGAACACTAAACTGGTAAAAAAATCAGATTAAATCATCTAGCTTATTGATAGCTGGCCATGAGAAACTGCACGAGTGCCTGGATTTTAAAATAAGTTATTTGTTTCACTGAAATTTTGAAGCTTAACAGTTTTCTGTACTTGGGAAAGTGGGATAAAAGGCACTCTAGGGTTCAAGTGCAAGTTTCTTTATACTTCTACAGGATTTTTTAATCTGTCATCCTGACCACTTAATTCATTCCTCATCTGTCCATATCCGTCTGTTGTCTCATCTCTTACATGTAGATTGCAAACTTTCTAACACAGGGCCAATCACATGTAGTGTATGCTCCCCTGCATGGCGCAATGGATCCAGGGCACAAGAACCAAGTTCCTAAACACTGCAATAATACCACGAATTACCATTGACAGTCATCAGTTAAACTGTATCTCACTGATACACACTATATCAATTTATCTTATAATGAATGACAGAACACAGTCAAATTGAAGACTACAGCCCGCCTTCAGCATAGCGCTTTGGGCCTTGATTTAAAAGCTGTGTTGGGTTCCAGCATTTTAATGCAGCAGAGCAACAATATACAAGTTTTAGCAGCTTTGCTCTTACCGAAAATCTGTTTACAGACTGAGCAGTCATATTGTAATTGTGTGGTTCCCCATCAAGAAAAGCATCTTTCAGAAGCTTCCTTAGCCAGAATTACGGACTAGCACTAAATATCCTACAGTTGGAGGAGCAGGCAGGAAGGAGAAAGTCCTTTCCTTTCTCTGTCTGGTAATTAAAATGTAAACCATTTAGAGCCAGCCCAGCCATTTCAATATGCATTTGGACAGTGCCCAGCACAATGAGCCCCAGAGTCCCCAATTAAAGTGTCTATGCTCCATCACAACAGAAATTAATATGTATTTAATATATTCAATAGACATTAATTCATCAAATAGCTTAGGGTGATTTTTCTGTTTCCTAAAGAAGGAGGAGAGCTTGAAAGGAAGTCACTCAGCCTGTAAACAGGAGTTTATCATATTCCACTTCCTTCTGAATTGAGTAACGATTTTTCTTTTTATGGCTACCTGATTTATGGCACCATACAAAGCTCAGATGCTAACTAGAAGTAAATCTCAGCAGCACCAGAGGCTCCTCTCCCAGACTTTAACTCCATTCTCGCTATGCCCCACAGTGTCCATATAGCACATTTGCAGAAAGCAAACTGGTCTATAGATCAAATAAAGATAATCACAGCACTCAAGTGTGCATTCAGGAGAAGGACATTCACTTCCCACATTCTGAGGGTGTGCCTTCGCAATGAAACAGGAACAAACTACAGAAGTAGCACCTCTAATCCTTTTCTCACTCAAATTCTATGGTAGGAAGGAAGATACGGCTTATGCCAGCGTATCTAACATCTGAACTTTAAACTCACACTGACGTTAAGGCACCTCTAGCCTGATCATCTGTATTTTTGTCAGATAATAAGAACAGATGGTGATATTTGATACAAAATAATCAGCTAACTTAGCAAAGACTTGGGGATACATTTTCATAACGGGACTTCTGATGAGGCCGATAAATAAAACTTCCCATGGGAACAGAATACTGGAAATAACACCCTCATAATAGAAAAATATAATAATAATTCAAAAAAGAGCAAGTGATGGTACACTTAATTATAGAAACTACAGTGCGTACAAGCTTTATGCTACCGGAATTACACTTGCAAAATATGATTGCAAAAAAGGTGACTTTCCCACAGCTAATAAATGCCAACAGACAAAGCGCTCTCGAATGCCCTGTTCTTTACCCAGAGAATCATTTTACAGTAATACAGGTATTATCAAATAAAATAATTGGAACTAAAGTTGGTAAGGAAATTTTTATCAAGTACTCTTCTTCAGGAAATATTAATTTTTATTACTGTTAATACTGAATTTTTGGCAGAGAAAGCTTGATTGATTTCTTTTCCTCCTTCAAATTTTCCTGAAGTGTCCAATTATTATGACATTTTTCACAGGGAAAAGTAACTTATTTTTTCATTATTTTTTTATGTCAGAAAAGTAGTAATATAAAAAGCTGGCTGATTTTTCTTTATTCATTTTAGAACTAAAGTATATTACAGAGATTATTTTCACTCTTCCTCCTGAATGTATTTTTACTTAGGAAAAGTATTATAGCCATTATAATAGCATCTCAGCTGTGCTGAAAATGAGGGAAGAAGTTTATTTAACATAACAGGATACAACAAAACTTGCTTTGTTTTGCCTGATGTCTTGCGTATGAGAAAATATCCATTATTGACAATGGGTCAACAATAAGTTGAGCTATAAATTGAGTTAGCTGCTTGCTCTGCACATCTCAGAAAACTAAGCCTTTCTCTGTACAGTGTTTAAATGGGCTTTCTCAAATACACGGTATAGTTTGTGCTGTTCATATTGCATGTGCTACTCATATTATATTCCAAAACAGGTAGATTGTTCTTACCACAGGATATTCAAAATCATGGGATAACATTGCTTTGGTGTCCATACAAATTCATTTGATTTTGGTATTCTAGAGCTCAACACGTCATTGTGCCACTATCACTCTATTTATTTTATTGCTCAGGTTGTACACAAATTTCACCTGAGATTGTCAGGATTCCATGATGCAAGAGAAGCTCTGCCTGTATGCAGATGACCAAAAGGCAACATGAAAACAATAACTAGGTAATAGGAGAAAAACAGCTGATGGGCCCATCTGGTCTTTTATCAGGCTTACCTGTTTAGGATAAATGGATTACTTATATCACAGAGTAACTGTCACCAGCATAGAATAATGAAGTCATTCAGGCTGGAAGTAACTTACAGATGTTGTGTAGGCCAACCTCCTGCTCAAAGTAGGGTCAATGGAGCAATAACTATATTGGTCATATATACATTTGTCTTAAAAGATATACAACTATAGTAAGTTTCCCTGTTAACTTTCACCCTTGTACGTTCTTTAAAACTTAATAGCTTTAATATTAAAGACAATAAGTAAAACTAACAGTGTCAGTAGAAAGGTTTTCCAAACAAAATGCTATTCTACTTGGTAGTGTAGTATGACACCTGTTTCTTTGGGCTTATGTACTATTTTCTCAGCAGGAAGACAAGAAGCAGAGGTATATTTATTTGAACAGCTGAAGAACAGCACACAGATTTCATGATGGGAAGACCATGACCTACAAAAACCTTCTCTATTACCAGCTGGTTTTAGAATCTGCATAAAATTTGAAACTCTATCACATATAACAAAGAACTAGGAATCTCTTACTCAGTAAAATGAAAGACACAAAGTCTCTAACTGATGTTTCAAACAGAAATTAAAAAAATAATTTTTTTTCTTATGTTTCTATGTGTCTCATTCCTAGAGATAGTAATCCTTGCCAAAATAATAAGGTTTTGTTAGTCATCTTCACATCTTTCAGCTGGCATCAATGTCAGAACAAATAATAAGCTAGGAGGAGGTAAATGGGGTGCAGTCTACAATTCATGGTGGACAGGCAGTACCTACCCTTACATTTCAAATTCTTGGTCACAAGAAATTAGTGCTAAAGAAAATGTGCATGTTCAAGCTGCTTTCTAAAGAAAATCCACTGCTGGGAAGAAAAAAAAAAAAAATGAAAAATTCTTCAGTGGAGAATCCATTGCAAATGTAAGGAAAAGTATTTCTGTCTTGAAAACAAAAGGAGAAAAGAGGGACAGTCCTCACTTTACTGACAGAAACAGGACAGAATTAATGACAGAATCTCATAAATACTCCAGTAATGAATCTGCATCATTTTTGGGTTCAAAAATGTGTGTCACATTTTAAATATAAAACACTATGATGATCATAGGCAAGCACTATATACATTCATTCAAGTGTGGGAAAAAGAAGTGTGGGAAAATGCAAACGGGAGGGGTAATGAAACTTGTGCTGACCTTTGTTCAAAGTTCCCAGGAGTAAATACAAAGCAAATTACAGCTTACTTTGTGGCAAGTTTTTACGATGCCCTGCATTTGATTTGTGAACTCGGCTGTACTCAATAACAACAGTAGAAAAGAGTGAGGATATAATCCCTCTTTAATTCTTCAGTAATTCTAAGACAAAACCCACTTAAGTGCAAGCTATTTTTTTCACCACTGCAATGCCCAAGAGATTTTTTTCTTTTATTCTTTTTTTTTTTTCTCTTTTTTTTCCTTTTTTGGTTGGGATTTTCAACAGAATATCGAAGTAAACTAAACAAAACTGAAAGGAAAAAAATGTGTTCCTTTTCAGGAGCAAAAAATGGACCTCCATAACGCTGTTCCTCAAAAGGGATGCATATTCTGACTATGTGCTTTTATATGTGTTAACAATGTTTAAAATTTTTCTTCCTGACTTTTCATTATTAAAGTAGTATTTCTCTAAGTATATGTGCTGTTACCTTGAAAAAAGTTTCCTAAAAATACTGCATTTTTTTGTATTCTATTACTTTAATTCTAAGAAAACTCACATAATAAATATTCTCAGAGACTGAAAATGTAAAGGCAAAAAACTAAAAAGCCACTGCCACAGCCCTTCAAAGCCACTCAGATGTGTACAGAGATCTTCCAGGAGCACTGCTGATGTTTTAAAAATCTTGACTTGCTGCCAGACGTGCAAGATATGAAATCAGTTTATTGCTGCATGGTGAGATTTTCTAAAGAAAGATCCAACCCTCATGATGCTTACAGGCGCTTTATATAGACTACATAATACAACAGAAATACAGAATGTGGCTAATGTAGATACGAGCGAAAAAGTTTTTCTAAGAATTTCTTGTTTCTAAGAAACAAAAGAATTAGAAAGAACAAGGAGGTTTAGATTTCCCCGCAGACAGAAACAGAATTTCTGCATTATCTTTCTTGCATCATAATAATTCACTACTGATAGAAATAAAGTTTGCAATCATTTACTATTTGAGACATCTCTTTTCTTCTCTAAATCCAAAGAAGAAACCTTTCCAAACTTTTTGTTGGCCAAATGTGAAATAACACTCAGTCACATCCTTCTATCCATTATGAAAAGTGGAAGCTTAGCCATTTTCATAACACTGTCTATACTTTTTCCCAAGCATTTCCAAGAATGGACTCCCCGTCCTGGATCTGTATGCTTGGAAGCAAATGAATGAACCAGGGATGTACAGAATCCCTAATCTGTCAGATTGTTCAGAGATTATCCAGGGAAAAAAAAAAGAAAGAAAGAAAAAAAAGGAAAAAAAAAAGGACCTACAGTTCTATTATTACTTTTTCCAAAACCTGTTCACAGTGAGGATTCTGAAGTAGGGCAATATTTGTCACTCTAACACAAAATGAGAGAGCCTTTAGACAGGATGCTGGCATCCTACAAATACCAGCATAAACAGGGATAGCGTCCCAGGTGGACAAAACATCATTACTTCATTTACTGTAGCCTGGTTAGCTGATGACTTGGATTCACCTTGTGATGGTTCCCTAAAGAAATTAAGTTTCTCACAGAGATTTCCTCCCTTGTATCCAATGAATTTCACTGCTTAACAGTATGACCATGCCCAGGAATGTTTTTTACATCATAATTTTCACAACTACATATTTGCCATTGCAGTACAAAATAAAAACCAGGATGGAACAATTGTTTTCTTACTAACTGCTCATTGTTTTGATCTAAGCTTTTCAACAATTTTATATTCTATTATTTAAAAACAGTACAATCCAACAATAAGCCCATAATGAGAAAGACTTTTTTTATCCTCAAAACCCCCCCCCCAAAACCCCAAACCCCCCTCTCCTAGTTACCATGGAACATCAGCTTTTATAAATTGCAAAGAACTCCAACCCCCTCTTGTGACAAACGATCAGAAAACAAGCAGTTTCACAATGTGATACTGTGCAATTTGAAGCAGCTTCCATCCAAATAAAATTCCTTCAGAAAGTAAGATTGTGAGACTGGAATGAAATAACTTAGATTGAATTATTTTTTGCTTATTTCTTCCCAACATCAGAACAGATGTCACATGAAGAAAAGCATCATACTACAGTGACAGTATTCTGTTCTTGCTTGCTCTCTGGGTAATAGTTACTGGGCTTCCTTTAGTCACAATTGTCTCCATCTTAACTTAGATAGAAAGGTAGCCATCAGATAAAATTGCACAAGATAAGAATAAGAAGTCTTTACCAGTCAATATGAATTCCTTCCACCTCTGTCACGTAAGGACTGTTTGTATGCCTACTATATCTCAAGCAGAGGATACAAAAAAAAGTCTCCACTCGCTTTATGCCACTAGGAATTTTTGCATGCCATGGAAATCCTCAGGTACAATCCATACAACTCATGGACATAAAAAGCAATTTTGGTGTAACGTCTTGTTCTGGTGGTGCATAGTAAACATAGCTTTCAGGATCATGAAAATATTAGCAAGTTCTCTTTAGTCAGAGTACTTTTAGAATAAATTCTTCATGAATATGATTTGCAGAAGAACATGGGACTAAAAATGGAGGAACATATGTGCAAAATCCCCATTAAAATTTGACCTGGCCTGACATATCTCTGTATCTGCATCTATCTAGATACATCTATGAAACTACTCACAGACTTTGTGTCTCTTGGTACATATCTTTAAATGTACAATGATCAATCGTACATTCAAACAGCCCACCTACTCAGACATTATCTAAACCAAATTACTGAATTTCAGTAGTTCAACCCGAGTTAGTTCATTATCTATCTTTGCTCAAAAGACTAAACACTCAAAAAAATTCAAAGCTTGCTAAAGAAAAATAATACCAATCATATTCCTGTAGAACCATAAGCATAATCCTCCAAGTATCTCTTCTTTGAGTGGGCCATCTGCTCTGAATAAGCAGTTTAAATGCCAACTGAATAAAAGGTGTCCCTCAGCCTCACCTCTTCTTTCTCTAGTTTCACCATATGTCTGAATCTGGGCCTTTCCTCACTGACACCTTTTATCTTTTAATCTACCAGTGAGTGTAGGTTTTTTGGCATTTGGATTTTAGCTAACAAGAAGGGATGCCAAGTATGACTTATGGATTGCCATAGTGACGAATATCTCAGTTTGAAATCATGGAAAGATTTTTAGCCAAGCTTAAAGCAGATCTATAATGATATGGTCATACTCTTGGCTAAAACCATAACTCTTATTTAATTTTTCATTCAATATCCTATCTTCCATTTTGTTGCCTGTCTTTGTTCCTACCTTCAGCCATGCTTGTCACTACTACAGGTACATATGCACTCATTCTGCCTACACAGGCATGAGCTCTGTCATGTCATGTGGTCACACATCTCTTTTCTAGCTGGTAGATAATGTTTTACTGTCAACAGTCCACTTCCTCTCCCTCTTCTATCCCCCCAGCAAAATCCTGACAAACTTTTCTGAGGTATTGTAAAACCAGACACTTACACATGCACAAATGAAGTCTGCAGTAATGATACAGACCATAACATAAAATCATGTGAAATTGTTCAAGCACTTTCACTCATGAGTAAAACAGAGGAGACTGACAGGATCATAGCAGGATGGTGAGTAGAGGCCAGATGTTTATAATGGAACAGCAAAAGTTACTTGCCATGATGGACTATTTCTCACAGGTCACGATTGAAAGCTCAAGTAAGTATTATTGCTACTCTTATTCTCCACCTCAGGGCAGTGACCTAAAGTAGTGCTTAATGCCAGTAGTCTTCATGGACAACATCTTACCACAGCTGGTGCCATCCCTTGGGTTAGATGAAAAGCTTTACCATGGTTTCTAGGCTTCAGTTGCTGTGAAGGCACCATTTCTTGCTCTTGGCGTCTCCTGCTAGACATACAGGCAGACTAGGAACTCAGAAGTTTGGGGTTGAGTCGTGACATGGCTCTATTTACTCATCACACCTGTTCACAAGACTTTCATATCTGCGCACGGTTTCCATCCACACAGCACTCCAAAGTGTCAGGACACTGGCACTGGGTGCTGGATCTATACTTTTGGATGGCTAAAGCTCAAGTGCTGGTTTCACATTTAAAGTAGTCTAGCGATCTCAATAGAGGAAGCAAGCCATTTTAAGGCCTTTCTGAAAGTATATCAAGCTCTTGGCATAGCCACTGAAGGTGTGAAAACAAAGGTATAACAGTAGAGAGATGGGACAAATTGCAGTAAGACGGTTTACTGATGCAGTGCTGCACTCACTGTCACTGTCACTAGAACAAAGATCCCATTCCTCACTTCCCTGAAGGCATGGGCAATTAGTGGGCTTAACTCTTCTTCTGTAGTCCTCCATTCCCACAGATATCTGTATGTGTTATTTATAGTGTAGCCTAGAACTTCCGTGTAGTAACAGTACATCATAGTAGAGCTTCAGCTGGTCCTTAGAGACAGGAGTTGGAACTCAGTGTGCCTGACCTAATTTGTTCTGTGCTAAGCAAAAGCCAGAGGATAGGAGCTAGTATAATGTATTGGGAAGACTTTCCTGAAGCAGTAAACAATGTACCGGAAGCAGAAGACAAGCTGCAAATAGATCTAAATTTAGCACTAATGAACACGGTTCCAAAGTACTGGTTATCAGTGCTGAAAACATAACTGTCCTATTAAGCCAATCTCACATTCCAAAATTACAAAGAAGTGGAAAACACACTTTTACCAACTCTAAGATGTCATAATTGACAGCATTTCATTATATGGGCCTGCTAATATACTGTATATCATTTTAATCTTGATATACAATATACAGTATGTTGAAATGAAGGAATCTAGAACAAATTTAAGGCAACTCACATCCTCTTAGTCAATGGGCAGTGTGAAATTGTATCTGTTCAGACGAACTCCATGTTCAATTCATTATCACTTGCAGTGATATCCCACTGCAGCTTTGCTCTTTACTGAATAAGTCATTATTCTTTTAACATTATGCAGCCCCACCTCAGGAGATGATACCACCTGTAAAAGGGTTTAAATAGATACCTATACTTAGGCTATAATAATATTAAACCAATCAACAATAGATAACCACCCTTCCCTGATAATGAAACATACACACACAGCATATAGAATAGTATTATTGGGTTATAGTATTATTAGCTATATACTACCTTAGCAGAGCTCCATCAGCTTTTAACTAACTTGACGCTCTTCCTGTATTTGTACTTTGTTGAACACAAGCAGGCTCACAGCTTCCTGTGTGATGGTGATAACATATGTCTGACTTTGTTGTTGGCAGCTGGAGTGAGGGGGAAGACAATGCCCTTTGACCTGTGAAAAGCGGTATAAAGCTTATCAGATCCTCTCCAGATATCACTGAAGGAAATGGGCTGGAAGAGTTGGCCCCACATAGGAAATATATATAAAAAACTGTCAGTACTAATCTTTTTGTAATGTCATTAAAAATGTACTTTTGCAAATCTGAGTCTCTGCTAGACAACGTCATTTGTACAAGCTGAACTGAAGTAAAAGTGGAGAGGAAGAATTATATACCACACATTAAACTTAGGTTCATATCATTTGAAGTGACTCAGTAGCCAGTAGTATCACAACTGCTTCACTTTATGGTGCCAAAATAAATTTTTCTTAGTGATTATTTCTCTGCTACACTTCTGAAGCAGACCTTTAAAGGTCATGTATTGTATAAAACATTATACACAACTTTTCCCACTCAACAATTCATTTGGGGGTTTTGTTTATCTGCAAGGACTTCTAGATGAACCGTGGTAAAGTAAGATGATGGACTGACCCCCACAAAAAACCCACATCTAAAGAAAAATATATTTGCAGGTTAGTGTCAGGATAACGTCCTTACTGCCCTGCCAGATATTGTAGGCAGCATTAGTATGTTAAGCTTTTAACAAGAATCACACTGTTTTAAAAGACTGGTAAAACACCTATCTGATTTACCTTGCACTATATAGTTACAAAACCAATTAAACAGCACCAACACAAAAGTTTAAAAAAAAAAAATTTCACTCAGACTTTTTTTAATATAATTGTTGGGGGAAAAAAACCAACAAACAAAACAGAGACAACAAACACAAGGTTGAAAAGATTATGAGCAGAGATTCAGGAAACCAAATTCTTCCTTTTGATGTGCTTGCTTTGTGGATATGACACCACCAGTTAAAAAATATTTTTTCAGTGTCTCCACTGACATAGCAGGGAACATTGCTAGTAATTTCAACTGGAGATGGATGCAAGGGAAAAAAAAGAAAAGAAAAATATAATCCATCATCCTCATATAAGGTAACAAAGAAAAAACCCCAAATCTACTAGTTGTCAGGTGAGGCAACAGCAACTGTAGCGCTTGAAAAATCTTTTCATGGAAAAGATTTTGATATGTTGGGCTTTTCTGTTGCCCCTATACCAGCATTAAGATGCAGTAGTATATAATAAAGTTTTGTGTTTCACACTCAGAACCCTAGTCCTCAAACAACAGTATATTAACAATGGTTAAATCATTTAGGAGTCAGGAAATCACACTGGAGATCATGCTGATGATGTCAATATAAGAATGTAAGCAAGAGTAAATATTATTCCCATATTATTTAAAAATGTATTTAAAAAAAAAAAAAAACAAAAACAAAAACAAAACCAGGCAAGGTTATTGGCGAGACTGAACATGCAATGTTCCACTGCAGATCTGCCCTAATTTATCAATGCTGTGCTCTGTTCCAGGTATGTGTCAGAACCCAAGCTTCATACTTCTGGTGGAAAGGAAGTGGGGAAGTAGGTTTTTCTGATTTGGGGTCTTTGTTGTTTTTTCTTATATTTATAGCTTCTGAAATTATGTGGAAAGAATGCAGCTAGCTGATGTCTGCCAGAGATCGGCACCTATGTGGCTTTACTCAGAAACTACTGCTCAGTTCTGGGACCTCACAGAAGTCAGTGTTCTATTGAATAAATTCAAATCCCAAACTTGTGATCATTGCTTAATGATTATTAGTAAAGCAAAAACTAGCTGATCTGGACTCCACTGTGTCACTGTCAATATATAGAGAACTCACTCAATATGTACTGAGAGCCCTGAACTCCTCCTTAAGAAGGGGGATCAGTCTAAACAGATAAGGCAGAGGAGAAAGGAAACATTCCTGTTAGAAAACTGAGGCACCGAGCAATATTGCTCAAGGTCACTAAGGGAGTCTATAAAAGAACTGGGATGATTAGATTCTCTTCAGTCCTGGTCTACCATTAAGCCACAAGGTCATCCTACTTTTTAAGTCTTACAATGTTTAGGGTTTAACCATTCAGTTACTACCTCTGACAGGAGATACATCTTCTATTTTCAAGATTTGTGGGAGATTTCAGAACGGAAATCTAGTCATTCTTCTTGATTCCCAAAATCTTTGATCCCTTTTTTCAGTCGTTTGTTTGTTTGTTTGTTTGTTAATTAAAGAGCTTCTTTGGAATAAAATTTCTTACTGTCCTGCTCCACTGTATTTTAGAGGTTCCTGGGACAAAGCAGTTATGAAACACACTTTGGAAACAGATACAATTAATTCTTAGCCAAGGCAGGGAACATCTGTCAGACTTAACTCCATAGGAAAAGAAATATTTATCCTGTGAATCTTGTGGGTTTAAGCCTAATGTAGGTATGTATGTACAGAACAGGACTAAGACATATAAAAAAGAATACCTAACCCTGAGGTGGGCACAGACACCTCCTCCTTTCCAGAAATGGGAATGTCAATACTTCACAGTGAGTTTCAGGGGGATGAAGGGGGAAAGGGAGCAGTGATAGAGGTGTTCTCCACCCTCTGTATCCAACAGCTGCCAGCATATGGAAAAGACAACAACATCTGCTTGGAGAACATCTCGAATAAAGCATAAAATTTATAATTAGAATGCTTACCTGGAAGAGGAAATATTTAAGATTACGTATCTGTGTTCCACTTGCTTGTATTTTGTTCAATGATGTTTAATACAGAGAGACTATCCAAAAAAACATATGCACAGACCAGTATATAAACTAGCAAGCTAAAAAGTCACATTCCTGCTCTCTGGCTCAATAAATCTTGACTTACAACAGCATAATTTCAAGAAGAGAGGGGCAGAGTTCCCTTTCCTGTATGATTTCATGTAGCTTAAATTCTGGAAATCAGACTTCCCAAGTAGACAGAAAATGGAGCTCTGACCTTCCACAGAGGTAGGAACTGAAATTGTCTTCCACTTTCCACTTCAGAATTGAATTCAGAACTGTGCTCCAGCTGTATTAAAAATTGCATCCCATAAGGGCGAAATAATCCACTGTTGTCTGGACACTTCCTGGTAACACTTCAGAGATGAAGACAGATGGATGATGCCACCTACCTGTGCTTCTTACAAAGTCACCAAAACTTAAGAGTTCAAGAAGCTTTTATGCATTGACATGAAAGATGAAGCTCTCATTGCCTTAAAATACAATAAAACAAATCAAGAAGCACATGCCATCTCAAAGAACATTAGAAAAGATGCACTATTGCACAACAGTTATTTCTAAAGACCGTTAACACAGCTAGATCCTGCCACGTAGCATGATGGTTCTCACACTAGTAATATGCTATTCAAGCTGCTAGCACACTGGCAAATCTGCTTTGAAGGTGAAGAAAGCAGTGTCATTTTGCATTCTGTAATGTTTCAAGAGGATGAGGATTAAGAACACTTGTACTCTGAGGCTAGTAAGCCAGACAGAACAAAAGGTGAATAAACACCACACCAGCGCTACAACAGGAATAATTCAAAAGGCAATCATCAATTTGTAAAAGCAAAATGACAAATCTTCTGTCACGTCATGAAACAGTTTGCATGTGCAAATGGGTACGGTGTCATGTGTTATATATAATAACCAAATACAACAATATTTCCCATTTGCTTACTAGAATGACTCCCTATACAATGACTTGGGAAAACTGTATATCCAAAATATGCACAACATAGCTGTTAACCTGTAACATTTACTGCAACTGTTTCTTTTCTGAAGCTCTTTCTCTGAATAAGTTCAACAAAATCTGAAACTATGTCCTCATTATGTATGTTTGTAATCCTATCCTTCAAAACTTTAGCAAGATATATGCATTGCTAGGTACCTTTCTCAAACCTAGCATTGAGAATTGCATAAATCACAAGACCACGGACTGGTCTTAGCTATTCTTGTCTCAGAGCAGACACTATACATTTCTGTATGCCTGTTAAAGCTATGACAACTTCTAAGTGGGAGAAAAAAAGAAGGGGGGAAATATAATTTTTTATTTCCTAAAACATCATTCAGGAGAGAAGACACAGTGGTGAAGACAAGGAAAAGGACACGAACAAGCTGGTTCAGTAGATTTTGCAAAAAGTCTGTGATACTTAGCTAAAAATTATACCCTGAGGACTTTGCTTAAGAACTTCGCATCAAGGGACTTTGTATATTGATACTCTCCAGCTCCTCACCCTTTAGCCTTCACCTGCTGGCAGGGGCCTTATGAATTGGTTGAAAGAATAAACTCTGAGGATTATATGACATATGACTTAGTTAAAAAGAAAAACATTCATTGCAATCCTTTCAGTTTGACGTGTCTACTTGAGTTGACTCAAGACACACTTGTGACCAGCTCACCTGAGCTGCTGTGTTATGTCACTCTATGAAGTCCCTATGTAGTCAGTGTCTTCCACTACTCGACAGTTCTTTCTGTCCCAGGCATCAGGGTCCCCAGCTGCTTCTTTCATGAACCTAGCAATCAAAAAACCCCTTTCTGTCTAACCTTGTTCTCACCTCTGCACTGATCTGGATCGGGGTCCTGCAGCTACATCAGCTTTTCTTCATCAACACTTTTCCTCCACCATCTGACACAGGGGAGGGATCCATTCTGATGTGATGCAGTGCCAGGTCCCCAGATTCCTGCTGCCTTCCCATACCCTCATCTCAATTCCTCTGGCACCCCCGGCGGCCCCTCTGCTGACTCTTCCTGCCTTTCTGGGAGCTCTGCCCCATCTCTGACACTTCCCAGCAGGGCTTAGTCACTTCTGAAATAAAAAGCATTTCAGAGAAGCCTAGCACAGGACAAAGAGACTTTCTTACACCTTTAAAAAACATAAATGGAAGTTAGACCCCTATTAACGTATGATACCTGTTTCTATTCCAGTAAAAGTTACACAAATTACTTTGATATTATCAAAAGACTCGTGACTATCAATTGTTTGAAGAAACAATACAAATATTTAACGTAAAGTGAAAATAAATACATTTTTACAGACTATAGGAAGTGCAACAGTTCCCCCTAGCGACTGCGACACAAAATACAAGCCCTGTCCGCCTTTCTGGTAAATGTTTTCACAACTGGTCTGCCTTACAAAAAGCAGGTAATGAACCCCGTGTATGTCAAGTGCGTTAAAAAGGAACCGCACAGTGCCGAGGGGAGAATAAAACCGGGTGAGGAGGCGATCCTTCATTTTCTGAAGAGATCCTACCGATAACGGAAAGTAAAAATACCCGGCATACACCGACCATGTTCATGGCTTTACAAGGCTAACGGTGCGACATGCTGCAGGCAGCCGGCGGGACCAACCGCAGGGCCCGCAGGAGCCCGGACTGGGCACAGCAACCGCGGTAGGGACCGCCGGGAACGGGCCTGGCAGCCCGCCGACTGGGGCCCTGAGGCGAGCGGGACGCCGCGGAGAACCGCACCCGCTGAGGGGCTTCTGGTAATGGCGGCGGGGCCGTTGCTGTGGGAACCGGCCCGTGAGGCGGTTGCGACCGTTGGCCGCGCGCTACCCGCGCGGTGCCCGCAGCCACGCGGCGGGAGCGCCAGGCTGAGGCGGCGGCATCAGCAGCGAGCGCTGAGCCGCACCACGCGCGCGAGCCGGGGCCCACCGCCTTCCTGCTGCGGGCGCGGGGGCACGCCGCGGGGCGGCTGGCCGGCCGCTCGTGCAGGGGCTGGCGGGGCCGCCTCGGCTCGCACGGGCGCCGCTCGCGCTCTGCGGCAGGTGCCGCCGCTGTTGCTGCCGGCCGCGCCGCACTCGTGCACCCGCGCCGCCTCACGCGCGGGGACGGGCCCCTGCGCGTGAGGCGGCTCGCGAGGAACGGTTCGAATTCCTTTCTTCCGCTCGGGTGAAGGTACCGCTTACCACGAGAGCGTGACTGTAACGATTAGCCTCTCTGTGATAGCTTTAAATGCGCGCTGGAGATTCGATCACAGTCTTGATCCTCCTCTCCCTCCTCCACTTAAAAAAAAAAAAAAAAGAAAAAAATATTGGTGCTCTCACGCGTTTTCCAAGGTGTTTCATTTTTTTCTGATACAGAACGCTTACCACGGATTACAGCTGCGGGTTCAATAAAAACAAAAAAGCAGAAAAAGCAACAATTTCAAATACATACAGTAAAAGTTATGCATTTATAAAAACACCGTGTACTGAAGTTAATCCAGTGCTCTCAAGATATTTTTAGAGGGTAGACACTTGCAAATTTGCAGCTTATTTAATAAGAATTTAGCTGTAACGCTACAGTTCATCTTTTCTCCCCCTTGTGCGGCGAGTCCTTCAGGATAAACTACTCTAGCCACAATGACTTTTCTAGCTTAGGGCGACATTTCTAGTTTCACATCATCTAAACTGTAGTGTTCCATGAATGCCGCCGGTGGCACGGAGATCCTCCCTCACACTTACGGGTACATAAAGAAAACAAGCTGGGCAAAATGGAATCCTTTACGGATTTTGACATTTGTGGCTTTCTGTCACCGAAACCACAAAGCTTTCTAATCCAGAGGGTAGGACCTGTAGAGCCAGGCTGCCTTTCTGACAGGAGTCAAGATTTTAGGCTAGAACGAGCCAGATGCTCAACTGGTTTGTTAGATTTCCTTTCCTAGAACTTTAGGAACTCAAACAAGACAAACAGTATAAACGTCCCACAAAATGATTACTCTAAAGATCTTTTCCCAAGTAGTAACAAAGCAACTAAATACAAACCGACCTTAAAGAATAGCCACAATTCAAGAAGTTACTTTAAAAAAAAAATACTTACATACAAACCCAAACATCTTGTACCTAATCGGAACCTAGCTTGTATTTTTCTATCCGAACTAGATTTTTAGAACATTTTACTTTCTGAACCATTGTATAGGCAAAATAACTTGAGTAGAAAGTGAGCTGATGTTCATCTTAACTCATCGCTAGGATTTGAGACTGCTTTGTGACTGTGGAGTATAGCGATACCCAGACAGAGTTTCAGAGAACAAGTTCATTTGCCCGAGCTGGCTGTTCGCAGAACTTCCTACCTTGCATCATTTTCTCCTTGTGAAAATCAGGAAACTTCAAGAAAGGCCCTTTCAGTGTTTTACAGCATTGGGTTACGAGACTAGCCTCTTCAGTCTTGAATGAGAAGCAAAATACATTCAATGCACAAGCATCATGAATTATACTAAGGAAATAATATCTACTTCTTTATTATTCCATGTTTCAAAAGATGGCGCAAGACTTAATTTGGGGTTTGGAAAGCACTTCTAGTTCTTTTTGAAGAGAGGTCACTAGACAGCAAAACACTATGCTGTTTATTTTTCCAAGAAATAATATTTCTAGAAAATCCTCCATAGTTGTTCATTTTCAGTACTTAAAAGCAAAAAGTTTTTTACTCTGACATAAACATATCTATAAAGGCCTTTTGTGATGAAATGCTGTTTCAGTCAATACGTTTAGTGAAGCAAATTTAACTCATTGAAAAGTTACTGAAAACTTCACAGTTTAGAAATATTTTTGATTCATTGTTTGCCTTGGACACCATTTTAGGTAAGAACTTGCATAAGCAATATTGTTAACAGTTTCTGTGCAAGTTACAAAAAACAATGTACAACATTTTTTGGGCTCAAGTGTACTGTGTGTGTTTAACAGAGTACTTACTGCATTTCATAGATGGAGAACTATTACAAGTGAGGTAAGTGCAGAGTTCCACCAAAGCACTTTTCATTTTTGTGTTTAACTTTTGCTACATGCTTTTAAGTTGGGTCTTCTGGAAAGAGAAGGTGAGGATGTGCTTCAGCAATCGCATCAAGAATGAACACAGAATCCAGAGGAAACTCTCCTCACAAACATTACATCAGTAGAATGACAGATCAGAAAGCAATTGATGAAGAGGATGTTTGTCCCATTTGTCAGGAGTTATTAAAGAAAATGCTTCCCATCACTTACTGCAGGTGAAGTATACAATTTGTTCTTTGTCTTGCTACATTTCTAATTATAGATTAAATGTTACAAGATCCGCTAATATCTTCAATACACAAGGAAAAATACCTGACAGTTGTTAGAGCCCTTTTCCAATCTGGAAAATTTCGCAATCCTGCAAGTTAAACCGTGGGTGGAGGGAAAGAAGGAACAGAAAAGGGAAGACTATTTAGTATTGCTATATAATTTTTCTTATATGCTTCTGGAGAGATTACAGAAATTGGTGTTCATTTTCTGTAGATACAGCGGTGGTAACAACATTCACACAGAACATAAAAATTTGGGCTGACGGCCAAGATGAACTGGAGAATGACTCTGTAGCGAAGCATCCACTTTGCAGAGAAAAATTCGCACCTCTAAGGCTCACTCTAGAACAACTTAGAAACTCTATAAACAACTTGTGACTACAACAGAGCATAACGGTTAGAAATAGCAGCTAAAATACTTTTTACAACCTGACGGCAAGGAGCAGCATAATGGAATGGTCTGATACCTAATTCTCTGCTAGTAATTAATCAGATTGTTCCTATATTCTGCATTCTTATTCTTGGAGCTTAGACAAGGCACATCACATTAGAAATGAAAGCTGCACCAGGGATATGTATGTTTTATGGCCATTAGTGAGAATTCAAATACTCTTCACTGTTAACTACTGTTACTGGTGTTTACTTTTCTACAGAACAAATTCTGAATAACGTGGTACTTTTCTTTAGGAGCCTGGTTGGCTATTCATATTCTTCCAATTGTGGTACGTTCTGTAAGAACTCAGTAGCATCTCTTCAAGCAGATCACCTTGAACAAACTTAAGTGTTTAAAAAATTTAAACCAGATTATTTTGCAAAGATTTAGACTCTCTGAGATACTGAAATGCTGAACTATTACCTGTTCAAGTTTGCTAGTTTATCAGCTGAAGCCAAAATAACCAGATTCTTTCTGTGCTTCTTAATCAGTGTGAGGTAGCACCTTCCCAGTATTTTCCATCCTCTGAGGAGTTTATCATTTCAAGCACTTAGCAGCAGAGCTTTGATCTGTCTCAGTACACTCTTTGCAAAAGGGAACTGAGTTTACTTGAAAGTTGGGGAGCCTTTTGCAAGCCTGCAGCAAGCTTCATTATTTGGAAATACAGAATACTCAGCCAACCTGTGAAGTTCATTTTTGCTAGTTTGCACCAGCACCCTTAAGCAAGTTCACAGAAGACAGCCCTTTTCAGATTTAACTCAGGCTAGCTTACCTGACCAGCAGTATTTCTTCACTGCTGACATGACAGTAATAATATAAATGCAAACTCCTTGCTCACTTGTAGGATCTTGGTTACAATCTCAGTAGTTACTGTCCTTTAAGTCCAGAACTGATACAGAACAGAATCAAAAGGGGAATTAAGCTGAAAGGGAAGGCTGGCAGAGTCATCAATTCCTTATAGTATAGTGAATAAGTGTAATTATATTATCTGTTACAGTTAAGTAATTTGAAACTTGCAGCACCTTTGAAAATGGGACTTAAATACCAGTTTACAGCAGTCAGCAAAATTTTAAGTAACTTTGTTTAGCTTGTCAGTTCCCAAAACATAGAATCATCCTATACATAAGCAACGTAGCCCCCTAGCGATCAGTGAAGTTCCTGTGGGTTTGCACTCCTAACATCAAAGAGGCTTCTTTGAATTAGTTATAGGCAAGAACAATGGATTAATCCATGTTTAGCTAAGAAATATTATGCAACAGCTGACCTTTCTATTTTTTAAGTTTCATAGGGACTGTATTGACAGTTGGCTACTGCAGCACGTCCTATTGATCAATACATTGTATATAATCCTCTGACTTGGAAGGATATGCCAGCCAAACATGGAAACTACTCAACAGGTTCTCATGCAAATGTGAGCAAACTTGCAAAGCAAGTGGAACCAGAAATTTGTGTATCTGGAAATGGATTATTTCTCAAGCAAATATCACCTGAACATACACCAGAAAGTTCTTAAATTAGCTTCAAAAAACTTTCACTCCATCTATTTTAAAGTATCTAATGGATTTGCAATGGTTAAAAAAATTACGTCTCAGGAAGGTGGAAAACAAAACATTTATTCCGTGAGAGTAAGAAGAAAACCAGTAGTTAACTAGAATAATAGCTTCTCAGGGCACTGAAGGAGTGATCATACAACACATGGAAGTGCCCCCCATGGCAGGAAAACCTTTGCAATGTGTCTGCCTGCAGCCTTGCAGGGTTTCTGACCAATGGTGAAAATACTGCAATGTGACCTTTGTGAAGCTTAGAAAAGAAAAAGGCTTGAGAAATACCAGTGTTAGACAGAATTACGAATAGGACATTACACCCTGAAGTTTAGCTTAAGCTCTTCGATATCACAATACTGTCTTGTTGTTCTACCTGGATTTAAGTACTTTGAGCTCATTCGTAGCTGGAATTAATGACTCTGTCTTATGTACTGTGCAGACATACAGAAATAATCTTTTTATTTGTTCCTGGAGCCACAGAAAGTCTCTAAATTAAAGAATGGAGAAGAGAGATTAGACATAAGAACAAACCCTGAAATAATATTCTTTTCTGGGTACCCCTTTCCAATTGCAACAAAATTAATTCACACAAGGAATAATCTTAGCTGCATTAACCAAGAAACAGGAATCAGATTTAACGTGGATACAGGAGTCTTCGGTACAAATGGAACAGAGAATATGACTGATTTACAACTGGTAAATTTAAGGACAATAATATTCTTTTGTCATTGGAATTATGGTAATGACAGAAATATACATTTTTAGTGATATTTAGGAAAAAAGTATTAAGTGAGAGAGGCATGTTCCTAAACAAGATAGGACTTCAAAGACATTGAAATAAAAAGTCTTCAGTGCCTTAACTTTTAAAACTTTTATTATATTGCATAAGCTATAACATTTTACAAATCTTAGTTACATGTTCAGCAACAGATACACTGATACTGTAGTAAATACAGAGATGAAAACACACCTCTGACAAAATATAAAAAAGTAGAAATACTTAAAATCAGGATGCTGAATATCAAGCATGTTTTACATGAACAATATCCATACTAGAGTGTTTTTGATAATGACTGAAATAGGGAATGAAGTGTTTGTTGAATATACGGCTCCAACATGCAAGGTGGTGAGCACAGTCAGTGCCATCAGGTCACCCATGTTTCAGCATCTCAGAGCCTGGCTTTTCATGAACTCCATGCTCTAATAAGCACTAAAAAGTGCCTTTCTACACAAGAACAAGGTGTTGTAAAAATATTACTGTTCTAGCATGGACTGAAGTGCAACAAGTGCTTCAAAGGAACTGAATCAGTTAACTGGGGAATAACGTACCAGTACATTTTGGGGAGGGGGAAATATAGGAATGTTCAGTAAGTCTTAAACTGACTGAAAAAAATTCATTTGGTAAAATAATTTTCAAGCTGAGAGTGCTAATACTAAAAATGACAACACAGTTTTGCCCTGCCAGTCTTAAAAAAAAAAATCTGCAGCCATTTATTTTGGTAATCAGAACACACCGAATACTACTTTTAAATGAAAATGAAGCACAGATTCAAGTCATTTAAACCATCTTTCATGTAAATTCTTTAACACAAACGTAGCTGCCTACTGTTAGATGTGTGGCACAAATTAGTGCAAACTACTATAAAAGAATGCTCATTTTTAACTCTGTAGACGTAGCGCTGTTTTGCATAATTCCACTGAATTAAAGAAAAATGAAAAAAACCAGAAGCTTGGGTTATATAAACAAAGCAGGTTAGGCTCCAAATTAAGATAAAATTGTTTCTAGAAAATAAGAATTAAGTACCTATCTCTATACACTTTCTGCTCTTACTGGCAAGGAAGGTTAGCAGCGGAAAAAAAGATTTTGATTATTGTAATAGTTTTTATATATAAACATATATTAATTTCATTTTTTAAGTTAAAATCCCAGTCAGTTTCATACCTGTAAATCCAGTGACTTCAAGACGCTTACTCTTGACTTACGAAGTTGAATCAGATCCCCATGTGGATTTTTAAAAGATACTACTGTTCAGATTTCTAAAGATACATTTTTAATTTCTTTTCAAACATAAAATACAAAAAAACAGGGTTTACAACAATTACCATCATCATCGACATGCAGGAGTCTGTATTCCAACATAAAAAACACTATCTGCCTTTTAAAATATTACAAAAGCTACATAGTTGTAAGTATGAATCGAGGTGGGGTTTTTTTGGCTAACAGAAAAAAATAATGTGCTTTTCAGATAGTCAGGTGTCCCACTGATAAAATAAGTCTGATGAAAGAGAAAGGCACTTCAGCAGGCTCATTTACCTTCAGATTTTCCAAATACGCAATGTTTCATTTGCAGTACTAGACAATGGATGTAGTGTACTGCCTTTTAATTTGCACAGTGTTAGACCAGTAATATTGTTAACCTGTTTCACTTTTTAACTAATGAGAAGAGTTTAGACTGGTGCCCATTCATTTCATCCTCTTTGGTACAAATTACTGCATAAAAACAAAGCAGACAACTAAACATTTTTATTCCTACATTCTACATTACTTTTTGTGCGTCATCTCCAGCTCTACATGGGTAACTAATGTCCCTAATCATCAAATCAGTTGTGCTTTCAGGTTTGTAAGACAGCAGAGTTCTTTTATTTTCTGACAATACTATAAAGATTTTTCCTGTTCATCATGGGGAATTTTTAAGTGATTCCCCCTCCCCTTTTTTTTATTTCTATAATAGATGGCATTTGATAACAATCTGAAAATTACTGTCAATTAGCTTATTCTAGCTTACATATCCAGATTAATGTGCTGCACGTTATTTAGCCTGATCACTTGCCCCTAATTTATGACACATCAAAGTACTGATCTAAGCCACATGAATTAATCCGCAGAAGCAAGCTTTGGCTAACTCAATTAACCATCTTATCAAAACCAGGTAAGACCTGGAACCGGTACACCCTTCTGCAAGAAGAATCTCAACCTCATGTATTGCAACCATGGCAGGGAAGTTGTACTGAATTTTATTAACAGCTTTTCACCTTAAATATATGACAAAATTTGGTGATGAGCGTTCTGTATCTAGCTAATACCTTTCACTTAAAACTGTGTGTACCTGCATGTAGCTTTTTTCCCCCCAAAAGCTGACAACTCAACAAGCATCTTGTGAAGAATCATCTGAGACATAATTCTTGCAAACATTTGTGTTCTCCAAAAAGAACTGATTCCACTGAAGCACAAATGCTTATCAGTTTGGAAACAAGCATCAGAAGGAAGCTATATCCTTTCCCATTTTCCCTCTCATTCCCCTCTCCTTAAAGGGGGCTTACTTAAAGGTGTTCAGGCATGGCCCACTACTTCTTCCGAAGTTAACCTCCAAATGCAAAGAAGTCGAAACCTCTGACTGTTTCCCTGGCCTTTTCAAGAGCAGTGCACCATGAATCCTTGCGACTTTTTGTCTAGACCTAATTTTAGCACTAGCATTTTAGCACTCTTAGTGCTGCAAGACTGAGCCAACAGAAAAAAATCTTAAAAAATAAATTCACTGATTCCTATAAATTCCTATGTTGAAAACATAGATAGAAATATAGAAAAGCATTAGTTTGACCAAAGATAAATTTCATTATAAGATTTTATCTTTTCCACATAGGTTACGTATCATGTATGGTTAAAGTTTTTAGAACTCAGTGTAGTCAAATTCCCTTTTTTAATGATTTAAACCCAAGACAACTTCTAGTCACTCATAGGTAATTTATATTTCCAGTGCATAAATTCCAACATATAGCTAGAACATGAAGACTCAGATAATATATTCTGTAAATGCTGAATATAAATAGGATGTATAATTCTAATAATTTTAGAGCTATGTAGAGTTTTTAAAATCCAAGATTTAATGCTCATGATAGGGCCAAGGAAGAATTCCTTGTCATTGTATGCTTAGGGGCATCAACTATTTTCATGTAGCATTTATCTTTGCAGATACAACTGCAGCAGTAATTTCTCTCCACATAACAGTTTTCTCATTCTGACACAGAAAACAAGTATTTATTTTTAATATAAAACTAGACTTTAGAAAAGCCTCTTGAAGTGTTACCAGCAGCATAAGATACCATGTGATAAATGCTAGCAAGTTACACACTGAAAACTTGGTGTATGGGATCTACAAAGCGAGCAAAGATAGCTGTTGCTTGACTGGCATGGATAGAGGCAACAGCTAAAAGACAGCCTTGGAAATGGTATTACCAGAACTGCAGAAAAGAGTTTAAATATTCCACTAAAAGAAATGCTCACACCCTCATTCAGCAAAGGAGGAGCTACTATCTAGTAGAGATACCAACCCCATATATAATGAGATGCCTATTTTTCAGAAAACTTTATTCTATCTTCCTACTACTGAGAAGCCTAGCAGCAAGAAAGTCTTGCAAGAAGATCCACTCCACTCTGACTTGCTTTGTTGGCTAAAGCTGAAGTGCATCACTGATGTGCTTTGCACTACAATATGTGCAAGGTAAAACTAGCTAAATCCAGACAGTCAAAAGCTCCTTTAGAATGATGGTACAGAACTGAACTCCGCTCTTTTCTCTTGATCAGCTGGCAGAGCAGACAAGAATCTGCACTACATCAGTACAGCTTTTGGCACCGGTACTTTGAAGTCCCAGAGTTACAACTGATGTTTTCAATGTTTCTAATCCTTTTTCTCTGGTGACCAGATACTCACTCTGATGCAGAACAAGAATGCTAGAGTGCAAAACTCTGTTCCTTTGAACTCACAGGAATCAAGCCATTTACCATGGTCTTAATATTTTAACGCTACAAGTAAGTTTGAGGAATTAGGTCTTTTTGGTGTATACAATGGAAAAATGCATTGAAAAAAACTCTGCAATATATTTAAGTTACTTCAGGTGAACAAGGTTTCAAGTAGAGACATCAATTTAATATTAACATCTCAAAACTATTAGCATGTCAGGGATTTTCTGTTATGTTCAACAGAATATCTAATATTTTCTTTTTTGAAAAGGCAGCCATCAGAACCGATGCAACTTTAAGAGCAGGGCAACATTAAACCTCAAGTCAAAGCAGCTTTCCGAGGAAATATGCATCTACAGAAGATATATAAATTGGTTCCTACCAATGTATATAAGCAAATGATGAAAATATCCATATTTGGGGCTAGAGAGTTAGTCATACACAAAATCCAGTGGAACTGCATATAGAAAAAAAGGTATTGTGAAAATGTATTCCGTACAGGAAAACTGAATTACAGTTACCTAAAAAGAGTACCAAAGGCATGCTAATATGACAAGCCATCTTCACCTCTGAAGTAGATGAATCATGTAATTAAACCAGATTATTTTGGCCAATTTAATTACAGACATATTTGCACACCTATCTCAAACTTATTTTGTACTCTCATACTTGTGAACTCAACAGGAACATCCTATTTTGTTCATGAAGTAACTGCACATCAGAAGAAGTCGGACTGATGTACTACTAGTACCATTCTGGTTACCTTGCATATTCTTCTAGAAACAGGACCAGACAACTGACAATCCCAACAGAACAGACATATTTCACAGTAATGTTTCCTGAGTAAATATTCCCAGAAGCCCAGCTGCATAGGATATTTCCCAACTCTTGAGCGTACTACAGGGCAGACAACCAAGTGCACCTCACCCCACAATTCAGATATAGGCATTGTATGTTCGGGTCTTGGTACAGAACCTTAACCAAGCTCTAAGGGAAATATTTATAAAGCTTTTTTAGGATGATTTATAATCAAACTGCCAAAGCCAAAATGCTGGAACTTATTTCATCAGGGAAACAGCTTCAAAGCCACAGAAAGACATTGTATATACTATACGAAGCACATTAAGGGATGCATCTACTTTTCTGTTAGCCAAAGTTGAAACGATCACTTTGACAAGATGAACATTAAAAATAAAGGATATTCTGATGGCCTTTCCTTCCTCTATACATATCTTGGTTACATTTCATGCATTCATGACTTTTGGTAAATTTAACTCTAAGATGAGTCATAAGTGGTATTTATATTGCATTATAGACCAAATTTTGCTATCTGCGCTCTCATGCTCATAAAACCCTCCAACTTTTTAAAGCCTGTTTAACCCCTCTGTGATGCACAACCTAGAAAAAAGTAGCTCAGGCTGGCAAAATATAGGCACATAAACCTCCAATGATATTTAATTTTTTTTTTAAATGTAAAATAAAAAGCAACAGTGCCGAACTTTCCTGCTAAAGGAAGCTATTTGAAAGGCATAATTTGTCTAAACTTGCAAACTCTTTCATTATGGGCCAAACTCCAACTTTTAAATCTGCAGAGATTCAAGATGATGTTGTGGAGCACAACTGGCCCAACAGCATGCAGAAGAGAGGATTTTAGCTGACAACGAAGCCAAAACAAGACACGGGGATCAGTAGTAGCAGCAGCTTCAAAGGCTACCAGCACCAGTCCTCTTCTGCTGGATGTGGACACTTCGTAACAGATGCCAATCTTCAGTGTCCACAGTTCGTAACAAAGCAGACAGGCAACATCTTAAGACAGCGGGGACCATGAACTGCAGCGGCCACAGAGCTTGTACACCTTCTCTCCTTCTGCCACTGCTATATGGAATGACAACCTTTTGCACATGGGTGGGCAGACAGGGAGGGCAGTAATGCTTTAGAGCTCTGCTGATAAATCCAACAGAGCTCATCTGCTGGTGTCATGGGACTAATTGATGAAACGTTTTACATTATACAAAGAAGTCATAACAGATCCCTAGAAAAGTTCACATATAAAATACTGTACAGATGGTCACATCGATTAGGAACAAGGCTAAGGAATGGCTTCAACCACTCTACCAACACATTAGCAACAAGTAAAAAAAAAAAATTAAAAGATGTGCCTACATTTCTCACTGTGCATTCCCAGAGGTGTGTCCAAGAATGACAGGCTAATTAAAATGTGGGCCTTCCCTATATTGCCAGCAAAATTAGGAACTGGAAAACTTTAATAGTAGCATTTCCCTGTTAGCAATTCACATTGAATATCAATTGCCCAGCTGAAGTTTAGTAACTCAATCTGCATATTAAAAAAAGTAACTTCATGATACTAGAAAACAACATTTCCCCTGTAAACCCAATACTGCAGAATTACACAAGCAGCCAAGAGGTCAATAACTAGCAGGGAGAGCAACAACACAAAGCACATTGTGTTTTAATTTATAGGAATAAGCGGTCTCTCCTCTCTCTTCTTCCAGATATTGGTTTTGCTATCTCTTTTTGTGATAGATGGTCTATCCCTTTTTTTAGCAGAAGGGATACCAGATTCATGACTTCCTGATACAGGTTTTCCTCTTAGACCTTCTTCATCTTGCTGTTCTATGACTGGCCCATTCCCTCCATCCAGAATGTGCCTCACAGCCTGGTCCTCTGGAGTGCAAACAGTGGTCCCACTTTCACTGCTACTCAGATCCAGATCTTCCAAGTAAAGGATCTTGGAATGTGGCATATTTTTAATGAAAGTTTTCTCTCTCTCCAGTTTCCTACTAGGATGATGCTCATTCATATCCACACCAGAGTCCAGACTGGTATCATTACTCTCCGTTTTTCTGCCCTTTTTCAGATCTATGAAAGAATGCCTCACTTGAGCAATTGGCTTACCATCCAGGGACACAAACCATGCTCGAGGGTGTGGAGATGGTTTTCCTTTAGAGAGTTCCAATAACGTTTGTTCCGAAATACCTTGAAGTTCAGATGAAAACGGAGTCATTACAACTGCTTCATTCAATGTCCCAGGAACAGAGACAGATTCCAGTAAGCTGTTAGTGTAGCGGCCCCAGTTTGATGTTTGAGAAGGTAAGCCCTCTTCACTATCTAATGTACTGTTTTCATCTCTGCAGGCAGAAGGCTGTGGATGAGCGTGCACTGGCATTTTCGGTAACGTTTGCATGTAAGTGTCACGATTCATGGGTTCCATCATGGGGCTATATACTAACTGCCCTTTCCTTGGCAAAGTTGCTGATTTAGCAGGATGCAATTGTTCCGGGGAGTGGAAAAGGTCGGAGGTTTGAAGAATAGCAATAGGTTGATTGTAAATATGCATTAGATGTTCTGGGATATGGGAAAGCCCATACATCTCCTCCTTCAGTGAAAGGTATCTGTTTTGGTCCTGAATGTCCCTAGGAGCCTGGGAAATAGTACTGTTACTATGTTTTGGCTGCTGTAAGTGCCTAACTCCAGCATTAGGCTCCAGTGAGTGGGCTGAATTTCTTGGCTGACCAGTCTGATAGGATGACTGATAAGAAGCATCCTCTGTGTAGATTTTAAAATTGTCTCGAGATTTTCCATCTTCCGTGTCTACGGACATCCTTCTTTGAGGGCTGTATGAAGAAGTCTTCGGTGTATACAACTGCGACTTATCCTCCAACTTTAAAGACCCTTTGACAGCACTGATGTGATTTATGTGAGTTGTTGATGTTGTCTGGTCTTTTTTTATGACCTCCAGCTTAGTTGTACTTTTTTCCTTCTTTTGTGTCCGACCGCATTTATCCCTATGCAAAAGAGATGCAAGGTGACTGTAAAGCATCCTAGGAAATACCGGACTGCTGATTACCAGAGCTGAAGATTGGACTTTGGTTAAGTTATAGTGTAATATGTCATCACAAACTTAAAATTAAGTTCTGTAATAACTGTCATTTTTGAAGAAATATTAGGCTACATATTATAGTTTAGTTAAGGAAAGTCTCGGCTTCAAAAAACTATTTTATCAACCTTAAATTCCATTCATGCTAAGGTTATTAGAACCTCTCTTTTTGCTTACCTGCAGTAACAAAGAAGAACAGCAAAAAATCCAATGATAATGACAACAGTACCTCCCAGTATGGCCGTAAGGAACACTGTGTGATAGGCTGTTATGTCCTTGGAAACCGCACTAATAATGGATTCTAGATTATCAAACAAAACCAGACAATAATTAGTTCTCAAAAAACTAATAATTCCGCTTGATATGCAGAGCTGTATGTAACTAATAAATTAAACTGTACTTTTCCAGAGATTTTGTGTTCCTATGGCACTACCCTTTTCACCTTGGTATTTCAGCAAACCAGAAAATATACAAGCAGTGGTTATAATATAATGGATCTTCAAAGGTTCATCTCAAGTATGAAAGCCTCACCACGGCATTTCCTCAAGTCCAGTCAAAATACATTTGTATTAGTTGTCCAAACTAACTTAGAAACATTTTCTATTTAGTGCTTCTGTCAGAAAGTGCTATCTGTTTTTAAATTTTGACAGTGTATTTCTCCAATAAGAATCCCTTCATATGAATTTGAAAAACATGGAACAAGTCTACATAAACCAGAATCCACTAGGACCATTTTACCCATGACTAATTTTCTTGTTGTATTTCCTCCTGTCATACATGATCCTCAAGAGTAAGGGATACAGTCCTGCTGATTTTTAGAACTCCGTAATCACAGTTCCCTTGCAGACTTCTTCCAAAAGATAGCGAGAGTATAAACATGTAAGTTCAAATACAGTTTGGACTTTCCCCCATTTGAAGTTTTAGGAAATGGTTATATGCACAAAGACACACTCTCAAGACTCAAACAAAAGTTATCCAACTGTTGAAACTGCATGGTTTTTTTCCCTTTCTGTTGTTAAATAGATCAATCAAACTGACAGCCTTATGATACATTGTTACTTGGGTTATTCAGCAATTTCTTTTCCAGTTGTTTGCAATACCTCTTGTTCCAGGCAGCGGAGCTGCTATCCAGTAGCCCAAGTGTTGAGCAGTGTATGTCCATACTAATTGGCCATCTGCTTCCTTTACCATTCCTAGCCCACGGCTTACCCAAGCACCTGAAAACAAAAGGACAAAACATTGTACATGCCATGCAGCATTCTTCTATACCTCAAATCTTTAGCAATTAAGCTATTATCAAAAATACACAAGGTCACAAGAAAAAACGAAACTTCTGACCTATACGCTATTTATTACACAGCTCTAGCTAAACATACAAACTTTCTCTCTTGTCAATGTCACTGCAAATACCCCTGTGTGGACATCTACTTTGAAACAAAGCATCAACAATACTTACCTCAATTAATTTAATATAATTCATTTTCTATTAACAAATGCCCTTCACAGATATGCACACAAATAATTTGAAAAATCCTATTACATGAGCTTAAGCATGTATGAAGGCCAAGCCTAAAAATAGTAAAAATCAAGGAGCAGGTAATTTAACCATATGAATACAAGTTTAACATTAGCTAGCAGCACTTAGTGGGAAAGCATGGTAATCTAATAAGCTACAATAGGATAACCAATGTTTGTCTTGAATGTTTCTCTCCTCCTCCCTGCCCCAAAGCAGTAGCAGTTGAGTTTGTCCAAGGCAGGTCTATTGTTAGGACACAGATTCCACACCATCTGTTTGGCAATGCAAAGGACAGGTATTATGGTATGCCAGCTTCTACAATTAATAAAGCATGCAGTAGAAGAGACAGAATTATACTTGACCCACTTGAACACATTTATTGTGTGCCATCTGTGAGATTATAAGGACAGAAAACAACCTCATATAAACAAACTTACATTTTCAAACTGCAAATACTGAGAAAAGAGAACCACCAGGTTTTTTTTTTAAAACAACAATAACCAAAGCAGGCAAAAAGTGTAATTCATAAGCCCCATAATTTCCTTTTCCCTGGCAGAGGGGAATAGCAGCAGCAGCCACCTAGAGCCCTGAAAGAGGTGGCTTCTCAATTACCTGGAAAACCTTTTGTCCAGACTTGGGAGCAACACCAGCCAGAAGTCTTCCATCCCTAACTCTCATATGGAGAGAACAACAACAGATCCTCAAATTCTCTGTCCTGGGAACTCTAAGGCAAGATGTCACTATACTGCAAAACTATTGTTTGACAAGTATAGCGAGTGGGCTACTTAAAGGCAGATAAAAAACAACAGAAGGCTATCATTCTCAATTAAGTGTTACAATGCAAGCCTTTTTTTTTTTTAAAATTCTATTAAAATCCACAAAGTGCTTTTGGTACTAATAAGGCAAAATATTTAGTAAGAAGGAAGCCACATTCAATACACATCAACAAATTCTGCATTTACAGCAGCTAGAACATAACTACAAAAGCTCATTTTCCAGGAACAGTCTCTGTACTATTACACTTTGAGTAACCCCAGGGAACACTGCACGAGCAGACACGTGAAAGCAGTTTCCATCTTGTTTTCTGGTGCGTGTGGATCAGCCTACACAACATCAAAATCAGACCTTTTCCCTCACCACTATCAATAGTCTTATTGCTCATGTCAGATCAAAGATAAAAATAGAAGAAACATATTTAAGAATAAACATCCAGAACAGTTGCAAATTTTCACTATAGAGAAGAGATGAGGAAGTGGAAGAAAAAGTGGGAGTTATGCCCAGAAAGTGCAGGTGTCAGCCCACAGTCCTCCTTGTCCTCTCCTCAGCAAGCAGCATTTAAGGCTCCATGTGAACACTACACCTCAGTGAGCACCCTTCACAAACAATTTACCTTTACGGAACCTCTAACGGAGTACACTGTTTCTGAGAGGGAAATAAACAACTGTTTTAATTGGTTTTACTGGCTCAGCATGCCACGCTCCTGCTCTTGCTCTACCCCCAAGGCCAACATGCCTAAGTAGGCTTATTGAGCAGGCCCCTCAACACCCATATACACACCTCACACTGGTTTATATTCTAACCTGACCCTGTGCCAAGCTGCTCTAGCTTTGTCAACTTTTTGTTTTAGTAACATTGTTGGCCCAGTTTTCTGTTTAGCAAGTTAAAACAGCTCAGTATAGGTACAACGTAGCACAGGAGCCGGCAAAAGTGGCTCTGGCAGCAAGAAATTAAAACCCCTAGTGCTATTTTACTATGTCAGGGTAAAACCCCTTCTCTGATGAAGGCGGCTATCTGTTATCATCAGTTACCCCTCTGAAGTCTTCTAGGTATATAGACAAACTTCAACTTCTATGCCAAACTTACTCTATTCACTCTTTTCCCCAAGAGACAACCTAGCCCATTTTTTTTATTAACATGTTCTTAACTCATATTAATGATGTTCTTCATTAAGACAATCAGTTTCTTTCTGGAACACGTAAACAACACTTTGTTAGAGTTGGCATCCACTCCTGTACTTCCACATGTTGAATAACAGCTTTTTGCCTCAATAAGGAATAAAACACTTACCTCTTCACTCACTTGCGTATTTCAACACAGAGCGTGATGAAAAGTGTAAGGTACAATGTAAGACAATCAGTACACTAATGCACACACAGTTAATACACTTATCCCATTTAAATGTCCTGTATGTAGCTCATTACTCACTCTTGACTAAAATTAGACATGAAGGGATGACAAAAGGTTTAGAATGTCTAATCCCCAGCCTCTCCTCTTCCTATGCGTACTGTAAGAACTATGTTGTTCCCTTTGATAACTCTTATTTCCCCTTTGTTTCGCTGTCTGAATTGCTTTTGTTAACTGAAGTAATATCTGCTCCATTTTTACTGTCAAAGGATCTTTAGAGCTAAACTCTAGGAAACAAAGCATCTAAATCTTCAACTCTGATTTGTTTTCTTTTAATAAGGCATTCACAAAATTACCAGCCTTAAAACTTAACATCATCTAAAACGTATGTTCCCTGAATCCTCAGCCTCTCATGAAAATAAAAACCCATTACATTAAAAATTTGTTCAATAGGAATTTGACCAAAGCTTTTTGAACTAATGAAAGCAGGGAAATTCCTTTGAACAATTCAAGCTAGTCTATCAAGAACCAACACAGAATTCCTAATAACATTTGTGACTATTTACCACCCCCCACATATTAGTGCCATCACCGTTCCACGACACAGTGTCATGTGCCAAAAACTATATACATGCGCTAAAAGGTAGAACAACACCTAACTTAGCCCACTTACCAGTTTTCATATCGAATGTCCATGCAGGTATAGCATCTCCTGATTTTACAGTACTCGTGGGAAGAGGAAGTGTAATCTGAATGGGACCATTTACCTTCAGTTCTTTCCCAGTCAAAAGAACATTTACGCATATTGCAGCAAGAGGAGTCAATTCCATGCTCTTGAAACCTGAATGTGAGAAATATCATCTATCATTCTTCACTCATTGTGCACTTTTAAAAGAAATATTTAGAATTAAGAATCTATCATCATTGTAACTAAAGGCAAGCCCTCATTCACATCCAGCACCACAGACAGTTGTCACCAACTTGGTCGAATAAAAATAATCTCTTCTGGGCTTTTAAAAATCTTGTGATTAAAATAGAAACCAGTCATTGCTATATCAAATCTGTAAAAGAGAAACACACTTTTGACATGTAGGTTCAATGCTGACTGTAGAACCAATAATTAGGCAAAACTTGGCTTGGGGGTGGAGGAATAAAGGTTTTTCCCCTCAGATAATTTGATTCTGAAATAGCTAACCTATGTGAAACACAGGTAATGAAAGAATTTTTGTATAATTGCAATATACGTAACATTGAATCAAACTGAAAATATATGCATATATACAACTGCTGCATTTCTCCTTAGTCAAGCAGTCCTCTTAATAAACTTTCCTGTAAGGATGAACTTTCTAATTTGGCAGTTACAGTTAACTGAGTAGTTAATCACGATGCTTTTCAAAGCACTGGAAGGAAACTTTGCATATACAAAGCTTTACAATGCAGCCTGAAAGTTTGTTTCCTTTGTTTTCCTTACACTAATTTGCAAATACTTCAGAATCCACAAAATGACAAGAAAGCCGAAACAGAATTATTAAGTACCAGAACAGTGTCAAATCTATGCAAGCTGTTAGAAGCTGGTTGTGAGAAAACTCCTGGTGCATCAGATATCAATTAGCTTCCACCTGCCCAAAAGGAAGCCTATTCCTTTAGGAGTATATGAATAATTTAATACATATGCGAGACAGATTGAAAGGAAAATTCAAAGGGGAGCAACACTGCTTATTCTTTTATGCTTTAAATTTACAGAGATGCAATATAGGTAAGAAACATTTTAAAAAATTTAAGTCAAGACACCAATATATGTGATGATTTTAATTAAATGAAAATTAAAGAAGAGAGCATGACAAGTTCAAATAAGCCCCATAGTAGCCTCCTCATGTACTACAGTGAATTTAAAAGCCTCATGGCTTTAGACCCACTGGGAATAAAAAGAAAAGAACAAAAGGAGAGATGGCTGCACACTGTACAATCTACTAGAGATTACTGTATTTACGTAAATAAAACACATCTGATAAAATGACAAATACTAAAAGATCCAACTGTATATGAGCAGAGTTATAGTGACTCATGAAAGCCCTTAATGCTTCTTCAGTGAAACAGATGCACAGAAAATGTTATTTCAGTTGTGTTCTGTATACATAGCTACTGCTTGGTTTCAAACAAGGCTTACGCAGATTAACTGTCTGTGAGCCA
This sequence comes from Grus americana, assembly GCF_028858705.1. Lineage (NCBI taxonomy): Eukaryota > Metazoa > Chordata > Aves > Gruiformes > Gruidae > Grus > Grus americana. Next base: position 35,961,316 of record NC_072857.1, read on the forward strand.
CACTAGAGCTTCCGTACAACCTTTATGCTATGTGTAAAGCTCCTAGAGCCAACCCATTCTAGTGAAAAATGCAGACAACTCTACAGCTGAAGTCAACTGCTGCAGTTTCACTGATTTCTTTAGGGTCACCTAGTTTACATTTACATTACCATATTTTTTAAGGTATTTACTAAACCAATTCTACAGTCTCATGAAATCCTGAACATATTCAAATGAAAGGAATTCAAATGCTCACTTATTGTGTATTAGAATCCCGCAACTGTACTTCAGCACTATGTAGAACTAGATAAATATGTATATATATTTATATGCACAAAACCCCCTATACGTATATAAATCTATGTAGATACACACACACACACACTAAAAAAGCAGACTGAAGGATTATTTTGGTGCATTAAGATTTATTATGTTCTCATACTACATGGAACAAGATAATGAGTGACATCAATTACTCACCTGATGTGTTCACAGCTTACTCCCACAGAACAAAGCTTTGTGATTTAATGCAATGGAAGCAGGTTCAGACCCTTTTAATTTAAGCATATGTTTTTCTGAAATAACATACACACTGCACTACGATGTGAAGATTTCTTCTTTTAAAAATCCTTAAACAACATATTTACCTGATTTATTTAGAAGAACTCCTGTTGTATAGAGAAAGCTGTCCACTTTCAAAAATTGCTCTGGCACTGTCAGATAGGCTGTAACATTTGTAATATGGTGATTTGTTGGAAGCTTTATTAAAAATTTTGGAAACTGAACACTTGGTTGAGATTTGGCATCTGTAAAAGAGTGACATTTTGTCTTAGCAATGGTAAAAACCAGTGTTTTTATTACTGCTTAGAAATTCATTTAGCACAACAACCTGTTTTCACCCATTTTCTCCACAGTTTGTGTATTTCTAGTCTAGCACTTGTCACAGACACGCACAGTTACACAATTAACTGAAAATCTGGCTTTGAGTAGATAGGTATTATATGAGAACATGGACATGTTTGGGGTTTTTTGGTATGCGTACAGATGGTTATCACAAAGTGTTTAGATTATGGTCTGCATACACTGAACTTACCAGACAGTTTTCCAGTAATTAAGACAGTATCTTCAAACAGCCATATATTAGCTTGACTTTGTGGGAATAACGAAAGTGTCACAGATGAGTATACTGCGGAAAGTAATAATATCTGTTACACTGTGCAACTGAAAAAATCCTGCAAGATTTCCAATTCTGAAGGAATAGGGAATAGAGCAGTTAAAAAAGAGTATATGTAGACTGGTTAAATAAATTACTCCTATTGTCCAGGGCATGAATTTTAGTGGTTAAGAACGAAGACCTCTGTTGTATGTTTGCTACTGTTGTATGCCTTCTATCAATAAACAAGTGTCTAGAATTCTTAAGAGTCCACCTCTTTTTTTAAAAAAAAAAAATCATGTAACATTAGGAACATGCAATAGTTAAACAAGAAACCTTGAGAGGACATTGTAACACCAGGTTATACCTGTTATGCAGGACTCAAAGCATTGGCACTCTAGGAATTGTGAAAGACAACGTGATTTTTGGCAAAACACTTAACAACCAAGTCTAGGAAAACAATTTCTTAGAATACACTCAGAGTATTGCAATATAACCTAGAGTTAAAAAGGGCTATTTTCTATTTTACAATAATAAGCATTTTGACAAGTTTAACAGATCAGTCCCCCTTACATCTGCATTGACAAGCACCACCTCCCTTGACTGACTTCAGTCATTTTCAGTTGACAGTAACTACCCAGACTGCTGAAGAAGAGAGAAATTTAATTACCGACAGATACAGTTTAATAATAGGACTGTAAGAGGTTTACGTACTTGGCATTCTCCCAGTCTTCCAAGGCAAAGGTGTTAACATGTAGCCATCCTTGTATGATACGATAGTTAAGCTTAATCCTAATTTGTAGGGAACTTTTATTAATACTGCTCCATTGTTTCCAGTAAGAGTAGAATTTGTCTTCGTGTAGTTAACAAACACTTCTACAACCGCTTGTTGCAGGTACTGATGACTGATGATGTCATTTACTTGAACTTTTAGTGTAAAAACGGATCCTATTAACAGAAAAAAAACCAAACCAGGAGGTCATGATGCATCATAACTAAGGAGCGTAACTTAATTTGTAAAGAAACCCTAGAGTTTATGCCTTAGCTATTCATCCACTGTACGGTGGATCTCTACCAGAGGGTAAGCTCTAGCCAAAGGGAAGGGTAATCAGACAAGTACCACCAGAGAGAAAAAGGAAGGAAAAAAACCTTGAGATGGAGCACAAAGATGCCAAAAAAAGTTTATCAATCTCAGAAAATATAATAATATCTAACCAGTTAAAAAAAAACCCCACAAACACACAAACAAAACTAAAATTACAAAGTAATTCTTCCCATTTTTGTTTAAGCTTGAACAATTCATCTGTGACAATGAGAGATTCAATGTGCCTTGCAAATGCTCAGCGATATCACACCAATACTACAGCTGGCCTTGTTATCCCAGTGTAACCCTTGGCTTGGGTCACACATTTAAAGATGCATCTTGAGTTTCTAAAAACAGAGAGCCTAATGTTTACAGACTGCAGGATAACACATTTATTTTTACATGTGCAAAATTATTATGAAATAACCAAATGCATCCAGACACCCTGACAGTTTTAATCTATCATCTCCCACCAGATTTACACTTCTGGTCTAGTTTTCACTTTTCTGTATTGCAACTTCTAAATAGTATTGGTCTACCGCTAATTAGAGGATCTGACATTCCTTTACAATATCTAATGTCTTGCAGAGATCATAATTACAGTGACCGAGCAGTATGCTGAAAATATTAAGTCTGCTTGAACGAGAGTCTCAAGATGCTCTGAAAAACATTCAATTCCTCTCCCATACTGATTGTAAATAAACTACTAGGGTATCCTTTTCATAGACAGAAGGTACATGAAAATGGACAGAAATCCATGTTACATACAGTGTGAAATTAAGTTATTATAGTAAATTATCTATGGACCACTGTTAAATAACATCGTTTCTCAAGTATTTTGGTTACAGACATACTAGTATTCAACACCATTGCCCTACTTTATACCCAAATATTTTCAAATTCATTAATAATGAATATGCATTTCTATTTAGGTCAAATGTCAGGCTAAGTTTGTTTGAAATTTCTCTACATAAAATCCTAGTTCTATTTCATTATGTTATCTCCTCTATAATTGAGATTGACATTGCACCAGGAGATTACTACCATTGACCTTGATTTAAATGAAAAGGCCTTGAGAAGCTGAGCGCAATCCATCAAAAAAAAAAAACCAACCAAACCAACAACCAGCATGTAGTGAAGACATCCAAGTGAGGCCTCTCTGCAGTAAGTATTTATTTAGATCTGTTGTACACATGGACCATACCATATATTCAACCAAAATAAATGACCTGCACACACCAAAAGCTACCCTGGCCTCAATTTATTACTATTTATCACATACACAGCAAAAACTTACCAGCCATGCCAGTTTGATTCCCTACAGTGTTACAGAAAAATCTACATCTCCTTGTGCCAATTAATGTATACTTTCAAAAAAAAAAAGAAAAAGTATCCCAGTGGTACTCAAACATATCTGACTGAATATCTGAAACAGAAAACGCACAATAATCTTAGACCAGTGTCATCTGCCTTTTTTTCCTCATGCATGATATTTCAAGAATAAAATTGCATTGAAATTGCTGTTGCTAGAGGGTTTTTAAATCATGTAATGACTTTTTTTTTTTTTAAAAAAAAGTCATATAAGCAATGATGGCTACTAAACAGATCTTCCAGGCATTGATCCAATTACACACATATTAGCAGGATTCCAGTGGTTTCTGAAACTTGGAAGACATGTCATTTGCCCTTGGCTAATGACTATTTAAAAGGTTACTAAATAGGAAAAATAGACTGTGTACAATATTCTGATCCTGTAATCACTTGGAAGCCAGAAGTATCTCATGAAACAGTATTTAAAAAATAAGAAACTCAGTAGTACAAAATTCGAACTCATGCCAGTAGGAACTAATACCAGAAATGCCTGGTATAAACTAGTATTTTAACAGCTGGAATCAAGTCAGGAGAAAAAAAGCCTAATATTAAAAGCTGACATAAATCATAAAAAAAATGAAACCCTAGAATGTATTCAGAAAGACACTTTCTTTCAATCATTTCATGCTTTTAATCTGTATTTTTCCATTTCCTGCCAACAAAAAGCCTAATGAAAACACACGGGTGGGGCAATCACTATATTCTTCCTCCAGCTTTTAATAAATTCAAAGGCTATTTTGTGCAAAATTATTCCTTCCTCCTATCTTCTTCATTTACAGTCATATTAAAATCCACTTTTTTTAGAAGCTTTTGGTTGGAGGAAAAAACCAGACTATGTAGAAAGCTATGCTATTTTCACTCTTTCTCACAGTGAACTGGCAAGTACCACTGGCTGCTTTTAGCCACACTCAACTTTCATTACTTCTCCTACGGGCTCAGAAATTGCCCCAGCATTTTTCAAAACTGATCCTCTGTCTGAGACGGTGTTGAGAAGATGGAGAAGCGCCACTGTAAATGCAGACTGAAATCCTGGGAGAGTTACTGAGACAAAGGTCTCCCATGTGAAAATAGACACAGTCTTATGCCATGCAAGCTCTGAAAGAGTAATTACCTGTGTATTACTGTCATGCATAAGTAGCAGTTACTCAAGTGAAAAATGCTCAGTTCACACCCGCTAATATTAAGACAAAGATTAAAGGAGACTCGATCCCCAGCTCTCATTGCTTTTGGCCATACCTTTTGCGCTAACATGAGAGTCTTCCTGACAAGAGAAAGTATGCCAATCAGCTGGGAGATGTCCCCTCCCTGCAAGTAATACACACGAGCAGATTCTCCAGATTTTCTAGTCTCAACCAGAACATACTCTGTCAACAAGTCACTTGAAGATTATGTGCAACAATTTTGGAAGGACTTTTCTAAAAAAAATAAAAATCTTCCCATTCCTCGATAGCAACAGTGCAGAAGACATGAGCACACAAATTATGCCTCTGAATCCAAATGCTTGTGAAATGATAATATCTAAAAAATCCCAGTTAAAAAGCCAGAATCCAACAGTAACAACAGTTTTCCTCCCCCACAGCCACACTTCACAATTGTTTTGTATAAAACTGAGTGTATCAGAGCATCCTAGAGCAGGCCAGATGTTACAGCCTCGATAAAAGCAAAACAATCACAAGGTCCTAAGAGCTCGGACCACGTGTGCAGCGCTGGGCCAACATGTATGACTGACCCGTATCTCGCCAAACTTGATGGCCCTTGACCAACTCCCTCATGTGCCTCGCATGCATTTAACATGCACATTTGTTATTATATTTAATAGTATTGAGTTATTAATGTTATATTAACACTCATGACATCTAATTTGCAAAGAAAATCCTGCTTTTTTTCCCCTTTATATCAAGATCTTAATGGATGAGTCCTCAAAAACACTATTAAGCATCAAATATGATGGAGACTGCAGTAGGATTTTTTTTAATCACAATAAAATGTACCAAAAACCGTTTCAAACAAAAAAATGAACCACTGGTTAACTGTTTAACAAAACTTAAGTTGATAAATTAAACAATAGATGAAACCTGTGCTTTCTTCTGGTCACTAACACTTGCTAAACACAAATGGGTCAGCTGTATCTCAATATTAAACAGATTTGACAGAACTCCTACAATTAGAAGAAAGAACTCAGTCTTAGCTAATTTAATTTGTGCTGCCTCAGAGGAAGAGAGATTTGTCTCTTGGCAAGTCCACTGAAAATGCCAGCTTCTACGACATTTAAATGTTTGCTGATAAATATTCATACAAACGTAGCAGTTATTTAGACAAAGGGAGATGAGGCCTTCTACCACATTTAGCTACTTCAGAAATGTCACAGCCAGTAAAATGACGCCTCATTTCTTCGAGCAACAACATCTAACGCTGGGAACAAGGCTTCACATCACTGTCCCAACTCAAAAATCACTTCACAGAATTAGGTCAAAAAAATGTGTAGAAGTGCAAGCCTGGTACAAAACATAACAGTACAAAAAATATCTCTTTATAATACTGCTAAGTAATTTGTTCTTCATTCTTTACCTGCAGATAAGCGTATCATCTAGTTACCATATTTATGTGAGATTTAATTAACACGGTCAAGGTCAGAGACCTTACAGGCACTAATATATTCCAAACTACCCGTACCATTAACTGTGAGATACAGCAGTGAACGCACACAGAGGGCACTGCCGGGAAGTATTCCTACACATTCTGCAATCCAGTCCTTGGTACATTTTCCTATTTGTCACCAAGGTCCTATAGCAAGAGAGGTTCTACACCTCGAAGGAGGCAGTTACTCTTCCCAAACACAGACAACTACCCAATTAAGCAATTAGCTTATGGAGTGGAGGGAACAGTAACTACAAATAAATTATTCATTAGTTTCTTCCTTCAGAGGAGATTTTTCTCATCCTTGTCTGGAGATGTTTAAACCCATGCCAGAAAAGGCACATGCTTACTTGTGTTTTATGGAAACTGCCTACACTGTATTACCATTACCCAGCTAACCAGACCGATAAAACGCATGCTGTGCAATGTGCTTGGTCTTAGCTGACTGAACAACCATTCTTCCATCTTCTACATTCATAGAGTACCATATTTTTTGGCTTAATATAATTAGGGATATGAAAGGTGCACTGATCTGTAAAGAAGAAATCACATGCTCTAAGAATATCAGGCTTTACTCCACATGCAGTATTGCAATAGATATCACCATGGGGGGGGGGAATCAATGAAATATAATCTACAGAGTCAATGCACATCTGGCTTTAGTAAGAGGTGGTCATATGAAAGCAATCCTCCTGCCCACAAAAACCAGTCATTACTTCCTAAAATTTCCTGAAAACTACAGTAATGCCAGTGACAAACTACAAAAGCGTATCTATAAAAAGTAAAAGCCTATTATACCTTTAAAGCTCATTAAAAATCTATGTACATGAAGGTGAGTTGTGGCAGCAACTGACACAGGAATGATTTCATGCTGAAGTAAGCCCTCCTCACTACAGCACACCATCAGTCTGAGGTTACCTTTTGCTCTTTATTAAGGTACAATGCATTGACACAGTACAGATTTTTCTGCCTTGCACAGTGCATTAAAATGACATAATAGGTGACCCCTAAACTCTTGTAACTATTTCATGGCTATATTCTGACAATTATTGTCAGATACTAGGATAAGCTCTCTGACCAGTTTTCAATTATGCTTCTCATAGCTATCGAATAACCTGCAAACTTCATTACTAACTCCTACATCCTCACGTTGTCTTCATTTGCTAGCTATCAGTGTTCTTTTATGCTGTCATACTCCATGCAGTCATTTATAGACCCTACATACAGATGGGCATGTACATGTATAAAGACATTTCTAACTCTACACAGATAATTCTATATATTCCAAATCGGTATCAGACTATCTCATTTAAAAACTAGTTATGTGATTCTTTATAAAGATGTTTATATACTATTTATATGCTGCTCCTCTGATTTAAAATAAAATAAATGCAGAAAATTATTTTTCCTCCCTAAAATGACAAAGGAATACTACTAAAATACAAAACACACTGCAAGTGTTTCACCCTGTGCAATTTTAATTTTGTCTTTATTAATTAGTTACAAGTACAATCTACACATTTTATTTTCAATGCGTCATAAACTGAACTGAGAGGCAAAGAACCTCACACAGTTCACAAAAGGCCTGAGGAAATTCAGCAAATACCTAACAAGCTGTAAAAATAAATTTCTCTGGAAAAGGGAACATTAAATTTAGATAAGAACAAAACACATGTTAGGATAACAAATACAATCATTCTACCTGGCTGAAAAGAGAAAACATTTGAAAGTTGACAACTAGCTGACAGTTTCATTCTTGTACTTAGTACAAGGTTAAAACTTGTACCACCCCTCTCCAGATACACTCTGGGAATTAAAACTTTCATCTAGTTAGCAAACAGTCATGTAACTAACTATAACCACAAAGTGACTGGTAAAGAACATGGGTGCATAAGGACAGACATGGGTTACAGCAATAGCTAAAAAGTCACCCTTGTTTAGATTGATCTTTAAGCAAAATGGCAGCACAATTACTCTAATTTTACAGGAAGTATGGAGTGCTCATATGCACGTTGGAAAAAAGATACTGATCTTCACTGCCGTATGTCAGGGGTGCTGGTCAATAGCGTTCAACTATAGAGACTTACAGAGAAATGCTTTTAGGCAATGCAAAGACACTGTAAAAAATTTAATATTTAAACTGGAGTCCTGAGCTAATCAACATTTGCACCTTTTGTATATGAACAGCCAATCCAGTGGAGGAGGTGATATCACCAGATAATCTATGCAGTACAGTCCTGTAGCTTAGCACTCCCTTAAAATATTTTAATGCAAAATTGAACATTAAGATGTTTATTTCAAAGAACAACATTGGCAAAAATTTCTGCAGTGGCACAGAATACATTACTGACTTCCAGGGACAAAGCAGCAAAACAAGGTCTGGGAAAGTAGGACACCACATTGCCCTATTTCTGGTCAACCAATTTCCACAGAAGCCATCAACAAAATCCCAATTATGAAGGAGCTAAGGCCAGATCCCAAGGGGGACAAGTACTGCCTTCTACACAGAGAAAGGCTGGTACACTCATTTTACAGTAGACAGTTTAACCCAATCTAGTCAAATCTGCATGTGTCCAGCAAGCACTTGCTTCATATGCAAGAGAAACAGGGGATTTGCCACCCATCAGGCTACTCTGGTGAGTTTTTGCAGGAAACAAAAAGGGGAAAAAAAAAAAAAGTGTATTTTAACTCAGAGTTTTTCAAACATTTTTTTACATTTATTTCAAATAAAGCATTATTTCAGATACAGAGAAATACTTCCTTACTTCAATAGCATATGCTGTGATAAACACAAGCAGATCACAGTGCCAGAGTCCTTAGGCATCTGTACACTGGTAAGAAAAAAAACCCGGAAATTATTTACTAGCAGCTCATTCACATCGATACACGCATTATTCCAGCACATATTAGTTTTCAGGTGACCCTTCTACCCACCTTACTGGGACAAAACCAAAGTAGTACCTCAGTAAACATTTCACACGCTATCCTGATTCCTCAGTTCCAAATCAAGACCAGACTGCATCTCTTGAAACAACTGGCTATGTTTGCTTTAAGAGCTGAACAATACAGCAATGTAGGAAAGATGTAAACCCAACAATCTACTGTAATCTCAAATAAAAACATCTCATTCTTGCTCCCATCTTTTTCTGCTCATTCATTACTTTCTGAAAACTATCTTTCCCAGTTCCTGTGTCTCCATGCCTTTCACACTGTCCTCTTTTTCTCGGCAGAGCTTTGCTTAGTCTCCATCTTCCCAGCATTCATTCCATCCTGGGGTAATTTCTGTGATGACAGCTCCCCATAATATTTTAGCCTGTTAAATCACTGACCATGAAGAAAGATCAATACTTTTCTAAAGATGAGTTTTTTTGCAAGTTTCATAAACTAAAGAGTGATAAATGCATTACATAAAATTAAATGCATTGAATCAAACCCATCAGGATGTGCACTTTAAATGGCAACTACAAATCTAGCAGATCAAAAAACTACATGGGATCACCCGTGGCAAGTTAGTACCTGATCCAGAGCAAATTTCAAGGTTCTAAGTAAATTAGCGGGTCAAAGACTCATTATTCATTTGGTCAAAACAGACCCAAAATCCAGTTTCATGTTATAATAAAACCGTATCAGACAGTATGGAGAAGCTGACTATCCACTGAAATACTAGGAAAAGTGTTATATAATTTCAAGTAAGAACAAGGCCTCCTTCCCTTCTAAAAGGGATTTCAGTAGCATAGAGAAGTAAATTAAAAAAAAAAATCACACTACTTTAGAAATAGACTGATTTTCTCAGTCATACATTCCAGGGTTTTTTGCCAGCAAAAGTATTTATAGACTTAGCGCCATTTCTTTACATAGAATTAACACTGAATTTTTACTGATGCTTTTAAAAAAAGTTCCCTAAATGTATTTATTGACAACAATTTTGTTTCACTTAAACATAATTATTTTTCTTTTATACCAACATTTTTCAGGGTTTTATATTTTTGTGTGTGTGCATATATAAACAGAAATCTTAAGCAAACAAGAAGAGGAAAGGGAGATTTGTGTTTTTTTTTTTTTTTTCAAACAGGGAGGTCAAGAAAATTACATAGCTTTCTTAATAGAAATCTTGCCCTTAAATATCAGTTTAAATTTATGCTTCAGTAGTACTTAGGCATTCAAACAATTTCCAAAGTAATTAATAGTCACTAGGTCACTGTAAATCAATAAACTGATTTCCCCACAACTTTTGGAATCAGTTCCTCCAAATTCAGAAGCAACTTAAAGATTAAATTTAATCAGGACTTAATATGACCAACATTCAACACTGGCAAACTTTAGCCATCGCATTTTGATAGAGGATGTACCTGTCTAGCATGAGCTAATTCTTCAGAGAAGTGAAAAAGCTCAGAAACTCCTAGTATTTTTCACACAGACATTACACAGCATTCCAGCTATCTACTTCCATGACACACTTGTACAGATACAGACTGCAGCACTATCCTGAGTTCATGATTGAGAAAAAAAAATTACCACACTTGACAAACATGCAAACTATTGGTGCTTGTAATTATTTTATTGGATTATTTTATTATCTGGACAGCCTTGGAGTTCAACATCTGTACTATTGCATAGGTAAATTCACATTTCAGCTTTTTCAATTTTAAGATCTGTTGTATGTAAGAGTGGATTGATTTGACAAGTTATTTAAATAAAAACAAAACAACTCTTTTCTACAACCACCAGCTGAGTAATACCCTTGTAAGTGGTTATACTTCCAACCGAGATCTCAGGCCAGACGCATAAAGAAATTGAGTAAGCATGATATTCATTCCACAAATGCTGACATGGATCAAATATTGATGAAATTAAGGCCCTGCAAAATCAATAAAATAAAATAGATCATTATAGGCTGTATCTTTCATGATTACTGCTGCATAATCAATAAACACCTTCCTGGAATGATCATGCTTGTGAGAACTATGCAAGAGTGTCATCAGGCTAATCCATAAAGCTGCTAACAACTCACTCACCTAGCCACTGGGAATATATCCCCCAAGACTTTCAAGTACACCTAGTAAGATACTTAGAACAGAATAGAAAGAAAATAAGCATTCCTCTTTAAATATTTTTATGGTCTAACTGAGTGAGAGCTATGAAATTTAGACATGAAAGCAGCTATGAAATTCTTTTTCCTGGGATTCTTTTTCCTGTATTCCTTTAACACTGTGTGGTATTCGTACATCATTAAAAAAACCCACTAGAATACTTTTACGTGCATATCATGTAAGCTGTAAGCTATTCAGGAAGTAGTTGCATGATGTTCTTTCCACAATTAGACGCCTTCTTCATTCAACATAGATATTAAAATCAGCATGTTTCACCACCTAAGACAAAACATGAGAACTCACAGGATACAATAAATCAGAATTTTCATTGCAGAACTACATTTCACATGTCTTACTGTACTAGCATATTGGCATAAATAATCAGAGTTCCAATAAAATTCAAAACTGACACCTGCTAGAGAAGCTATGACAATTAGAATTACCATAGCAACTTTGCATTTTTATTTGCTGCTATTTTGTTGCATCAGCCAGCCTGGTTCTCAGATCTCTGGTTACTATGGAAGCTGAGAAATTCACCTTCCTAGGGCAAAGGAGATATGCAGCAGACAAGATGAAATGTTGCCATCTGCACAGCTTCACTTATTTAGGATTCATTTATTTTAAATATCCTATTCTGTAATCTTAGATAAATGATTAATATTACAAGATAAAAAATCTTAAATAAAACTTATATATCAAATAAAGATAAATTTGCAAGTGGAAGAGATTTAAACGAGCAAGTAACTACCAGCAATACAACTCCTGAAGTCTACAAAACAGAACACCTTTGCCCAGGCATTTCAGAGGCCATTATAAGACTTCTTTTTTCATCTCAGTTTACTCACTGGCTAATACTAAACCTGTGACACTCTTCTTTCATTTTTTAAAATTACTGCCTGTATCATTCTACCTTGCATCAGAGTTGAGGGAATGAAAAAATGAGTATTAAAAATCCATACTTTGTTACAGAATGCTGGGAGAAAGTATAGAAGAGAATCATCAAAATCTGCATTATACTCTATTTTAAATATGCTATCTAAAATACCCACATTATATTATATACTCTCAAGAAAAGTGGGCAAGTGCCTATTAGGCAATAAGAAAACAACATGCATTTCCCACTCATGAACTTTACAATGAAACCTTCATTATGTAAACAGGAGAGGAAAAAAAAAATCATTCGGCATCATGTCCTTGACAAAATGAGACCATTTCTTATAGAGACTTTCTAAGTATTTGCCAAACCTACCCTTTAACAGTCAATATACTTGGACAGAAGAATAATATTCCAGTAAGCCTGCAGCATGAATCATCTCATTTTAACCTAATGGATTAGGTATAGGATTTGTCTCATGTAATTCTTAGTGGTGGCTAGTGAGTGGAATTAGCTGGGGCGGGGGGGGAAATCTCTGCAAGTTCAAACATCCCCTTAGTTTGTCAGAATGGGGAAAAGAAAAAAAAGTCACAGCAAAACAAAGCAGTACCCTCTTCAAACATGACATTTTAAGCCCTGAAGGTTTTAACCTTAAGACAGATATGCCTGTATGAACTCTCAGTGGCATCATATAACCTACAAATCAGTAATTCAAACATCAGTGCATGTTACTCACTAGTTACAAAGGAAAACTACTGATGCATTCAGTGACATTATTCAATAACGCGCTGGTCACTATTCTTTGCCAAAAATACTTTTCTTCCCTAAAAGCTGCAAAATCTCATACTACTGCTTAAATAAAGATATTTGCAATGTTCCAGGAATGCTTATCTTTTTTCACTTATAGGAAAAGATCCCCTAACCCTTTGAAAGAAGGCCAATGTGTAAAGATGCATATGGAGAAAATACAATTGAAAGTTTGCAGGTCAATATATCCTAACTGTAGTCCTGTATATGTGGGAGGGGAATATTTAATGCACTAGTTAGGAAATCTGTATTGCAGCAACAAAAAAAGAGCACCCAACAAGCTACCATCTCCTTCATATATTCATTTTTATTAAATTTGAGTTTCACAGACTGAATGATCAAAAGTCACAACACAACAATAAATTACATTATTTTTTAGAAAAATTATTGCAGATTCCTACTAATTTTAATTAATTAAAATTCCACAAATGCCATAAGAAAAGTTTAAAAGAGAGAAAGATCTGTCAAATCAGATCACAGGATAAAGCAAAACCACTGAATCAAGACTGACCCCACAGATATATGTCTTCTGCATACATGGATGCCATCAAGGTAAGTGGCAATACCAAACATATTCATGATTCGGCCATTGCCGCTTTGAGTCAACATGGCCTCTCTACAGCTCAGCACAGGATAAAGTGCTCCAGGATCCAGCTAAAGGACAGTTGTTAGAGATGAACACGCAATTATCTGCCCACCAACTGTGTCTCCAACACAAACACACAAGTTCTCTCTTCACAGTAAGTGGCCAAATTGCTGTAGGGAATAATTGGAAAACAGCACCATGGAAACGTTCCTAGGATGATGGAAATATTTTTGTTGACACCAAGACTCAAAATGGGACAGTAAACACTGCTTTCTCCCTCAAAATACTCAAATTCATTCAGCACCTCTGACATTGTGCCAAATGGACTGGGGGAAAACAAATCCATTTAGTATTTCTGAGACAATCTGTCCCATGAAACATTGAAGAAACGAGGAGAAAGAATGGTAGAGGGACAAGTTTTCTATACTACGCTTAGGGAAAAAAAAAACCAAACAAATGAGGGAAAAGGAAAAGGAAATTGACGAGTAATTAAGAGGCAAATAGTCATGACAGATTCTTTTGCCCAACACTGCACCAAAACTATGCAGTACCTCACAAATGTTTTGCTGGTCTCTATTCCAGTCAACTTAATTAGAGGATTTTCTCAACATCAGTGGTCCATAATCCACAGAAAATCTCTGGTTCAGCCCAGTGAGAGTAAGTTTTCTCCCTTGCTCTCAGAAACAATGAAATAAGCTCCCATGATATTTATCACAAGGCATAATCCATGTTATTAACAGCTTTTATTGTTCCAAACACATGCTCTACCGATGTCCTGCATTTACCCAACACAAAACTACTCATTTCTCCTGTTCAGTCACTTAATGAAAGGCTTCAGAACAGAGGAAAAATATTTTCCACAATGACTTGAAAAAGCTTTTTATAATTCTATTAGTGTCTATAAAAGTTGGAGGGGGCAAGCACCTCCTTATTCATTCCAGCAAAGTGGCCTATATTTTCAAATACCTTGACACCATTGACCTTTTGTCTACTTTAGCTTACATTAGCAGAGACAAATTATCAACCAGATTTGCTACCTCATAGAAAATAACTTATACAACAATGTTCCCATCAGTTTCATTTGGCAGCCTCGCCCATATCAAGTCATTAATAATATATAAATTTGCTATCTTGCCAAATTTCGTAACCAAAAGTCCACGGTACATGCTAATATCTATCTCAACAGACTGAGCCAGCTCTATACATAGTATTTATAAGACAGCACCAAATCTGCAGCAGAGGATATAATTCCACTTTCTTCCAATGCACATGCATTAGAGGAAAACAGTCTACCCAAAATGAAATGCAGCAGTTTCAAGAGAAACATTGGCAGCTGACATACCCCATAGTCACATACAAGTCCAAGTCAGTGATTTGTGGAGCAGACAAAATGCACCCTCAAAGTCTATAGATGGTAACGAGTGAAGAGGCAATCCATATGCTCCAAGGGACCCAGACAAAGGTACGGACCAACAAGAACCTCGTGAAATTCCACAAGGACAAATACAAGATAATGCATCTGACCCCTTCCAGCAGTACCTGCAAGAGACGTCAGGGAGCCCTGCTGAGCAGTAAGCTAAACACGTCAGGAGTGCACCCTGGAAGCGATGAAGGCTAACAGCACACTGCACTGCAGCAGCAGAAGCGTAGCAAACAGAGCAAGAGAAGTAATTAATCAGATAAATTTAGCACTTGCTAGACTGCATCTGGAAACTGCATTCAGTTTTGGACCCATAGAAAGAAATGCATCTTGTTTAACCTTGCAGAGGAAAGGCTTTGTGGGACCTAAACTACAGTATTCCAATACCCATGAGTTTACCAAGCACACAGAGCCAAGTTCTCTGTCGAGATGCATGACAGGGTAACAAAAGGCAGCAGTCATAAATCACAGGGAAGCATCTGACTGGATATGAAGAAAATTTTTTTCTTCTCTGAGGATAAAGAATGATTGGAATAAGCTGTCCAGAGAGGTTCTCCATTCCTGGAGGTTTTCAAGGTGTGACAGGAAAGAGCTCCCAGGTCTGAATTCACTGTCAACCCTGCTTTAAGCAGGTTGGACTAGAGTGCTCCAGATAGCCATTCCAGCCTGAACACCTCCAAGATTCCAGATCCTCATAGTTACTTTCAAATCACAGAAAACACTGAAACAAAAACCTACAAAGAACAAACATCATCTTCACTTGATTGTGGTTTATTTCAGCTGCTAATTTTAATACACTTAGCAAATGTGGCTGGATGTTTTCATAGGAGTACAGCATCCTATGATAATTTGGGGCTCACAACCTGATGCAATTTCTACACTTTATTAAGGAAATGGGATGAAAAGATACACTTCATCTTGCGTGGCCTTACCTGATAACACTTGCAGTCAATGAAAACAGGAACACCAATGATTCTGAAAATACAATCAGTTTGACTAATGAAAGGGTTGCTGATATCTGCAACTAAAATAACCTACAACACCAAACCTGAAAGCTACATGCACACTCCAGTGCAAAAGCTCAGTCATTGAATACAGGTAAAAGATTGATGAGGAATAAAGAAATAAAGTTATGTCAAACAGAGGAAAACATTTCAGAAGCAGCAGAAGAACTATTAGTGACCATCTAGAAACTAAAAAAAAAAAAAAACAAAACCCAACCAACCTAAATTCAACTCTTTACGCGAAAATAAACCATATGGTAATGGGTCAGTGCTCCAATTTACTTGGCTGTAACTACACTGTGTTTAGCAAAAGCACTAAAGCAAGCACTCGGTTGTACAGGCTAACGCACTCATTAATCGAACAACACTCTACAGAGTGCTTTTGGGGTGCAGTGGTCACATCAATAATGCATTTCAACGAGAGTATGCCGGGGACATATTGAAGCATTTCTGAGATACTCTATATTTTTCTGCTTCATGACCTCCTAATGCGCATTGCTCACTACGTGTCTCGCACTCATACCCTATAACCACTGCATCATATTCAACACAGAAATCCCACTCCCCACCACAGCTGTTCAGCCACCATTTGCATGTTAACCCACCACAGCTGGCAGCAGTTCAGATAAGACCCACACCAAAAACATCAAATTTTTCAAAATGGTACAAGGAAAATCAGAAGGCAGAAGGCCAAGAATTTTTTTGCTCTCTAAGCCATCAAGAGCCACAATTTATTTCCATGTAATCTCAATAAGAGACAACCTCTTGTCCATTCCACTGGTAAGACTGCACTGCTCTCGGTACCTGGCACCATCAACAGTAAATGCAGAATGCTTAATGAGGAGGGTCATGTGGAAAGCTCAGCAGGAGGATCTGACCCTTTAACCCACCTCCTTCGACTGTCTCATTTCCACATTGAAAAGGGTAACAATTGTACCCTGAAGTCTGGCTTATGTCTTTCAGTCAGTGGAGATTCTCTTTGAGCTCACGTGATAAACATCATCACAACCTCAGGGAAGAGAAAGAAGGACAAGAAACTGAGGGGGAAGGAATAAGGATAGCATGACAATCTGACAGGGATTCATGCCTGCACTTGGTGAGCCTTGGGGGCTTATGCACACACAGACAGCAAAGAACATCGCTCCCTAACCCTGTCAACCCCAGCAGGTCACGCTGGACGGCTCCCAGGAGCTACATCAGACAGGGATACACATCACCAGGGTCATGCCATGCATGTACCGTAAATTGCAGACCTGTCAGTATTTTGTTTACAAGAATGTATAATATGCTTACAGTCAGAGGGCAAGCAGAATAATTTGGAAAATTATGGCAGCTGGTCCAACTGAGATGGGAGGAGATTTTCTTCACTTTATCTACAGCTGACAAGTGCTTGTGAAATTCATAGCATACAATACAGTTTGTTACTCAACAGAACTGCTGGTGCCACATGTTAGTTCTGTGTTCTGCTGAGAAGCTGCGTTTAAGATAACTGGTGCTTTTGGAGTGCAGACTATGCCTGTTGATGTTTATCTCATAGTCACAAGAGCCTGCTGACACTACGGTATATGCGTGCTCTCATATGGAAGGTCTAAGCCTCACCCCTTCCCAATATACATCCCTCCCAAAATGACAGGGTAATACATTCACCAAAGGTGACCCTCTGTACAGACCGCCTCTTCTGTAGATGTGAAAGGGAGATGTGGTGGGGCTGTACAAGCATAAGCTTTATCTGTGCTGCCGCCTCAGGCGTGGTTTGGAAGGACTGCCCTTTCCCAGGGACCCAGCTCTTCTGCTGGATGGCTAGGGAGTGCCTATTCCAACTGAAAAGGTAAGTTAGAGCTTGAGTGAAATCTTCCCTACTAAACACCTGGCTTAGGGACAGAGGGCACTCCTAAACATTAATTCATTCTCTTGAGCTTTCTAACCTTAAGTTCCCTAGTACATGTTGTTTCAGCAAATACATTTCCATACTGTTAACTGTAAAGCTGTGCACACTCACACCCTCCCCTCAAGCATGTGCTAGCATGAAAACTGCTTTCAAACCTCTTGTTTTCTCTACAACTAGTGCCAGAAAAGCAAAGCAAGAAATGCAATAGCTGCTTTGCAGCCTGCTGAATACAGTTTCTTGTGCGGAAGATGACAGTTTAGGTGCACACATGAGGTGTGCTGGACATTTCTGGCAAGCTAGGATTAGGTAGGAGGAGCTACATCTGGTAGTTTCATCCTACTGAACACAGCAGCATTATTCAAGAGTATACTAACCCCTACAATGCAAGGGAAATTCTTGATCAAGTAATGTGGGTGCTTCTACAGCACAACAGATGGCTAGAGCTATGAATTAGGAATTAAACACATTATCAGCAGTCACACAGAGGACTCATCTGCTCTGTCACATTGTGCCGCAAATCCCCATTCATTACAGGAGGACATCGGGAATATAAAAATATGCAACTTTCAAGACAACAAAGTAACCTGCACTATTTTTCTAAGTCTGACATGCCAAAAATTAAGTTTATTCTGAGTAAGATTTCCTTTCAGATCTTTGCTTCTGCCTTCAAAGACTTCACCTACTGAAGTTCAGCGAAAGTATGCTATAGATCCCCAGTGACCCAGATAGCAGTTGCATTCCAAATTCTGAAACCGCCTTTTTCTCAGCCTGACAGCAATTCTGTGAATGTTTTTACATATCAATTGCCCTTTGATGACATATCATCTGCCAACAGATTGACAAGAAGTAATGACACTTAGCAAAAGTCAGAACTGCAAGAACTACCACCTTGCAATAGGTAGCTTCCTGCTGTCATTGATTACTCGTGCTTCCTGCCACTTCTCCTGTGTAACTGCCGGTCCCATTTCTCTGAATGCTAAACCACATTTCTGCCCTTGTCTCTCAGTTCCTTAGACTGAAAACTACTATCAACGCGAGTTTCTCAAAATCAAGTTTTCTGAAGTATAGTGCATGATGCTGCATAATATATACTACAAGCTTCAAGAAAAGCAAGCTTTCAACTCAGAGCTGCCTACCTCTTCAGAACTCCTCAGTACCTTTTTGTTTAAATCAATTCTCTTCCTGAAAATTAAAAAAGTATGTATTTTTTTTCATCTGTGCTCTATCATGGAAAAGCCCTAACTCCTTTTTCTCTTGTATTAGCAACTGAGTGACCTAAATCATGGAACACATGGACACATAAATGAAATTATCTGTGAAAATTTTGTTTTCGTTATTCATCTCTGTCTCAAACTGCAGAGGCTTTTATCACCTCCCAGTGTCCTAATGCCCTTCCTGGTATTTTGTTGCGCTATGAAGCTTTAGATCAGCACAGAAAGCTAAGTCACTTAAGAACATCAGCTCCAATAAATCAAGACAACTCTAAGTCTTACATTCTTTCTCTACTTTCTCACCTAGCTGAGAAACCATCACTGTGAATACCAGAGGCTGAGAATGCTGAGAAAACTGAACAGCAAATCAAAGGATGTTTTCTGAGCTTATTTCCATAGGTGGAGTTCGTTGCTTGCATTAAACCATTTTGCTGGGTTGTGTGTGTAATGCTTTTGGAGTTCTATTTCAAAATGAAACAATTACTTTTCATCAGATCAAAAGTCAGCTTTCCATAGTTTTATTAAGGTTCTTCATATAAAAACCACATAAATTTCCAACAAGTGTATACATCTGATATATCTAAAACAAATCAAAAGTCTTATTTTAAAGACTGCAAACTATCTTCTCCATGTCCAAATAGAAAACAATTACTACAATTTAACCCATAAGCTTTGACAACTTAAACCTTTTCCCTAACACCAATTATATTCCAATACCTACTGGATAAGAAGGGTGTGTTGCTGGCTGTATAAAACAATTAACCCCAGAGCTGATCATGAGTCCCTAATTAGACAGCCCTGACTTCTTGAGCAGGAACTGTATCCTACATAATCACTCAGTCATGAAAATTACTGAATTTCCTTCTTTATAGGAATGCTACAGCATCCTCTACACAGCTTTTAACTCCTCACTCATTTTCTTGGGGTCTGTATCTGACTGCGACAGAAGCTCCAAAACAGAACTGGATTTATTGCTGCTGTATTAATCCCCTAGCTAGTGACTACAGAGACAGGGAACCATAAAGGTTATTTCATGCAGCAACAAACAAGCCAATCACAGCTCCATATATATTTTCAAATAAAAAAAGTGCATCCTTATGTATTATAGCTCAAATTCAAACTCACATTAACAGAACAAGCTATCAAAACCAAATGCTCCTCTAAATACTTAAGTACCACCTACATACCAATATAGAAATCAGTAGGAAAAATATTTCACAACTAGAAACATTGAAAACAAAGAGTAGAAAAGCAGCAAGTGACACAAGGATGCATAAGAGAAATATTTCTGTTCTAGTATCTCAAACAAAAAAGAAGCACGAGAAAGTTATCTCCTCCTTGAATGATCAGGAAGATTAAGACCATGTACAAAAGAGTTTAGAAAAATTGTAACTAGAAATCTCTTCCCTAAGACACTTCTTCACATTAGATAGCGCCTCATCATCACATGCAAGCAGATAGTATTCAGAAGTGGGCACAGAATCAAATTTCACAGGCAGCATCCAGACAGCGTGTTCGTCTCCAACAGGTACAAAAGTAATCTCTTATTTTCTTCTGGCTTTGCCAACAATCACATCTATCTCACCAGTCTCAACAAACAAAACTAGCTGCATAAATAGGTAAAACGATTCCAATTCTATCCTCTCCTTCGTTCGGGACCACTATCAGCAGCTATCACTTCTTAATGTCACCCTACAAAAATCATGCTCATCTTCCCATCATACGCAAAGACACCTGCCTAACAGAAAAAAAGCAAAATACATTTCTTTTTCCCTTGAACTCTGCAATATGAGGCAGATTGGGAATGGTCTATAACAAAGACAACGGCAAGTCTTTTCTTGTTTATGCTGGAATTACAAAAGGTACAGAGAGTACACACAGCATAGAACGTGCAGTTATGACAGAAACTTGAAGAAATAACACCTATTTTACAACATACTTCAAGTCTAATTTTAAGGTCTCAACATGGAAAAAAACTCCAAGATGGTGTACGTAATCTTATGTGGTGTCTATACATAATGTGACAGCTTCTATTTACACAACTGCTGTTTTTTTCCAGAAGAATCTTTTTCATTCAGTACACATCAGATCTGCCATGGAACCCATGCAGTTAAGTATCGCTTATTCAATTAGTGGTCTCTGCTCTGTTTATTGCACAATATCTGCATTATAAAGAGAATAACAATGCACCGCAAACAGAATATCTCAAGCATCATGAACACTGAAGAACACAACCTGTACCTCCTGTAAAGAATGCATCTCAATAAACAAAACAAACAAGGAAAACAAAACCAGATTTGTCTGAATCAAAGCCAGGACTATAGTTGACTGAATTCTGTGCTCAAGCCCCCTGACCTAAAAAAGCTTCCAGCAACTTCTCTTCAATTGCTTCTGTACACCAGTGTCCAGATTTCTCAACTGCCACACAAAAAATGGAAAAATCTCACTATGAATAACAAGGAATCAAGACAGGTTCTCCACTTCAGCAGTCACCACCAAATGTTTTGGGTTTATTTCTACAATTTGGAAGAACATCTACATCCATTAGATAACATGAGTCAGAGTAACTCCATGAATTTAGTCCCTCTTGTGCATGTCTTCTGTGCCTTGTCTTTAGAATTTAATTATTCCTTTTGGCAGTTCTTTGTTGTTGTTTTTCAGGGAAAAGAAATAGGAGCTGATCAAAAAAACCCTATTCAGTCATGATGTGCAACTACCTTCTCATTGCTACGTTTACATGTCAGCAGAAGAGTCAGGACCCCAAACCTTTGTACACAGCTGTGCTGACTTTAGCATCTCTTCTCAGACAGCATAATAATTACACTGGCAGAAGTCTGTTAATCCAGGAGGGAATTGATCTGTAAAACTGAATAATTAGCTTCGACAGAACAGGGACATCGATACAGGAACGTCGAATGAGAAAAGGTTGTGAATTCCAACCTTAGTTCTGCACCTTCCCTATTTTAGGAGGACAAGGCTCCTTTGCTCTAGCAACACTGGGGTCACAAACACACAGCATAAATCCAAATTCAGCCAGACTCCTCCTTACTTCCAGCAGCCACCGCCTGCCTGGCAGTTCCCAGCACTGGACCTGCAGCTGCTGCAGGAGTGGCCTCTTCAGAGCATTCCCCTTAGGGATTACTCTGCTGAGTCTTCAGCTGGAAAGGCAACAGCCATTTATCCTGCCCTACCTTTCAGCTGTAAACCATCAAAAGATAATTTCATGGAAAAAGACATTAGTATCTGATAGATATATGCCTGGAGTCTTCCTTTTTAACATTTCAAAAGTACTGATATAGCAAAAATTACTTAGATGCTTTACCGAAGGGAAATACCACATAAAAAACAAAGGTGCTTAGCAGCTTTATGAAAGCAGAATAACGTAAATTTCATAGCAGTGATAGCTTGTCTTTTTAAAAGATTAATCACTATTGGCTTTTTAAAGTTTTTTTTTTATGAAACAAAAAATTCATCAAGATGATTTAGAAAGCCAGCCAACAAGTGAAATAAAGCTTTAACTGTATTTAAACATAGCAAAGAAATGCTGAGGATCAGTTCAAGTTATAATTTCTAACATTCATAACGTGGGATTGATCATGAAAGCTGCGTACTATAAGACATTTTCAGGACTCACACACCTCAAAACCTATGAGGCAAAATAAGCAAATGAAAGAAAGCAACAGCAACTAGGCACATGGGTATGCAACAGCAACAACAGCAAACCAGTAGCATCAGCATCAAATTGTTTGGTGCCAACAAAGATTTTGGCCAGGGCTGAAAACGGTACAGTAATAGAGCTTCTTGAAAAGAAATCAATATTTGAAACCAAAGAGGATCACTGAATTACAAAAACTGTCCCTTTTTTTTGCCCCTCAATTTTTAATGAGCAAAATGTTCACTGCACAAGTTAGAAATGCTGCCAATGCCTTTTAAGTGAGGTTTGCTGGTGATTAATGGTATGTTCCCCTAAAAGCACAATAAGAAACAAAATAATGAAAAACCATCAGTTCAAAAGGAAAAACAAGAACCAAGCTGTTCATCAAATACCCTTCTCTAAAGTCCTATAGTTTAAACCTCTGGAAGAAACAAAACACACACAAACCCACAGCAGAAAGAAACCAACAAGTAAACCAAGGCATTTTAAGAGCGTAATAGGAAAATTTAAGAGTGTGTTCATATTCTACCAAATCTAGTTTCTTGTTCTACATCTTTAAGAAGTTACAAGTAATTCAAAGTCTTTGCTTGTGTTTCCTAATTAACACACATGCTTTGGCAGCTTAGTAAATTGGCTTCACTTCAGCAAAATATTAACCATATGCCTAAAATGAAGAGCATTTTATACCTCCTTGAAGTCAAGTGGAAATAGCATATATGTTAAAAATGAAACATATGCTCTAGTGATATGCCCAAACGGAGCCTTGGTGCTGAAAGGTCTTAAATAATTCATGTTTGAAACCATTTTGAAATTCTTCGGTGAAAGGCAATATGTCAAGAAAAATACTGGGTTTCTCCTAATTTTAGCCACTAAGCCTTCAATATACATAAATTTTATTTTTTTAAACTAGATGACAGAACACCTTATGACTTGCCCCAGTACTGCAAAGAGGTAACCACACATCTGACCGTAACACCAAGGCCTAATGCTGAAATAAGCACATTATTTTCATACTCCCAGCTGCTGGATACACGACATATTTCCTCATTCTGCAGACGAAATGCAAAAACTAATGAGCTCACCAGCCCCATCACTCATTTGATAGGCTTAAGATACTCGCACATGTATCGGCCGTTTTTTATTTATTTTTTCAGAGATTTAAATATATAAATAAATATACGTATATTTCATGGTTTTTTTTAATATATATATACACAAACACGTATCTTGCTCTGGTGACTCCTGCCTGCAAATAGGGATCCATGGAGCCACACTTCCCCTGAGACTATGTGGCTGGCACCTGAGGGAGCAT
Source organism: Grus americana (assembly GCF_028858705.1). NCBI lineage: Eukaryota > Metazoa > Chordata > Aves > Gruiformes > Gruidae > Grus > Grus americana. The sequence continues at coordinate 35,985,387 of NC_072857.1, forward strand.
CTCCAGCTAGGTCAGGAACAGGCTACGCGATTACTGGGTTATGTTTTTTCCCCACGTCAGTGACACGCTACAGCCGCTGCATACAGATCTTGGGATATTAAAGATGGATCCTGCTCGTCCCGTGGCAGCCGCCACGGCTCCGCTACCTGCTTCGTTAGAAGCACAGCGGCTGGGGGTTTGCTTCGGCAATGCCGCCCGTCCCTCGCACGGTAACGCAACACCCCGGTTTCACAGACCGGCAGCCACAACGCAGCACCGGCGCTCAACCGACGCGCGCCTCGGCAGCCCGGCGGGGAGCAGCTGAGGAGAGCGCCGAACCCCGAAGCGGGAGGAGAGGGACGCGGCGGGGCTGAGGGGACCCCGACGGCGCGGCCCCGGGAAGGAGAGAGGAAAAATCTCCACAGAGAGGGCGGGAAATGGAGGTATGCGCCCGGCGGCGGGAGGCGGGGGAGGAATCGGTACCTGAGGCCGCTGCCGCGGAAGGGGCGCCCCCCGGCAGCGCCGCCCGCTGCTGCTGCGGGCGGGTGGCGGCGGCTGCGGCATCGACGGGGGGCGGCCGCCCCATCAGCAGCAGCAGCAGCAGCATCGCGGCCGCCAGCCCCAGGAGCAAGGAGGAGAGGCGCCCGCAGGTCCCCGGCATGGTGAGCAGCCCGAGGGCAGCGGAGGCATATTGCGGGCGAGGACGCGGGCGGGAGGCCGGCACCAGCGGCTCCGGCGACGGCGCGACTGCGGCGGCGAGCGGCCGCCCCCCACGCGCGGCAGCTGCCGGCCTGGTAGGCGTGCGCCCGCCCCTCCGCACGTGACGGGGGCGGGGCCTGAGCGCCGGGCACGCTCGCAGGCGCTCGGCGGGGCGGGGCTATAGTCTCGCTGAGGCGCGGGCCAGACCGGCGGTAAAGGGAAGGGCGGTGAGGCGGACCCTTCGCAGCAGCAGAGAGCAAACACGCCAACGGGAGCTCCCCGCCGCCTCTCCGCCGGCTGCGGTCCGCCCTCGAGGCTCTTCGGAGGGGGGCGAGGGCTAACGGCTTTCCTGAGGAGCCTCGCCGCTGACATCTGACGGTTGAGGCGTGCCGCGCGCCCCGCCGTCTAGCAGAGGTGAGGGAGAGCCCGGCCGGTGAGGGGAGAGCGCGGCGCCCCTAAACTGACCGCGCCGTGTTCGTTTTCTTTCAGCCCTCCGAACTGGCGGCATTAAAGCAATTTCAACACTTGTTGCTGAGAGCATTAAAGCGCATTTGGCAACCCCTGTGCAGCACGTCATGTTACGGGACAGACGCTTAAGATTGACTTGTGTCAACTTGAAATTGCCTTCCCTCAGGCGCTGGTAAGTGGCAGTCATTGTGGCAATCATCGTAACCCTATTAGGAGCGTCTCCTAAATCTTTGATTCTACGTACAGGCGTAGCTTTGCCAGATTTACATGTTTACTCACATTAAAGGTCCTGATAGCAAACACTACACATTTTTTTAAAAATTAAGGATACACATTAACATAGGTAAAATTGGAATCCGTGTCTAGACACAACCTAGGGTGGGATCATGGAAAAGTTACTAAAGTTGTCCACAGCAGGTAGGACTGCTGCGCTGGAGCAAAGGCAGTACATCTGGACAAATCAAACTCCCAACTTGATGCAGCCATCTGCACAGTTGAGACCTAAACACATACAGAGAATTTCACACTCGTGTTGATGAGCATGCCTAGACCATGATTTCAGTGATGCAAACATCTCATTCACTCTCCTCCAGCAGCTCACAAGGAGGAGAGATTCTTTTGTTCAGAAAACATTTGTTCAGTACCTACTTGCCTCGTTAACACCCTCTCACCCAGCTTCCTATTTCAACCTTTTCTCTGGGCACAGCAAAGAAAAAGAGGCTGCTTCTGCACAGCCTCTTAGAGTTGAATTCATTTTGGAAGCCCTGCAGCATTGCACTTTCTCAGGTGGACGAAAGGGGTCTATAGAAAGCTAGCTAATGCTTTGAGCAATTTGCTGCTTTTATTAATGAATTTGATGAATGAGTATGTGGTATTGGGAAAGCATGGATCACATGCATGTTCATTTCCAAATGTTTGTACACTTGGGCTTTTAGAAAGATACAAATTACATTTATTTGGGAAGGAATAGTTGAACGTGGCAGCTGCAACATTTTAAATTAATGTTGATGTGAATATGCACCATTATTCACTTATAAAGGTCTGCAACAAATCTGTTAAATGTGATAAAAGTTTTATTGAAAATGGCTCCAAAAGGGGAATAACACATGTAGAAATTGTTTGTACTGCATTTAGATAAATTACTAAAAAGGGATTAGAGTACACAATAACACCCATTTCAGAAAAAAAAAAAAAAAACAGGATTATGTTTCCGTAACCAATTTTTTTTTTTAAGAGATGGAAGTTGATAGTAAGTATTTTATTTCAACTGAGTATTTACTTGAGGAAATATGTCCAGCAGTAACTTCTGCGATCTTTAAAGGTTGCTCACACACTCTTCAACCAACCATCACCATCAACTACTGAAGGGATGTAACATGGTACCTGATACTTTGTCAGGGACTGAAAAGCGTGTACACATATGATACAGAAATGTAAGTATAGATATAGATTCTGCAAAACTCTGAAAAGCAATAACACACACATATAGTCTGCATGTGAAATTGTAAAGACTAGTAATGTGGTATTTCACTGTCTTTTTTTTTTGGCTTCTCACATTTGGAAGGTTGGTATTGTGCATTTGTGTCCTGCAAGCTTAGTCTTAGCATATCCTGTATATCTGTCAAGAGAGGTAATGATTCAGCACCAAACTTTATCAGAAATATATGGTAAAACAGATTGATTGTGAAATACTGTGTGAGGAAACGGGCTACTGACAGCGCTAACTCTAATTTTTTTTATATATGAGACAATATATTGATGAGATGTTCATATAAATACTTTTTTAAAAAGTATTTTCAGTTCTTCACTGTGTTCTTAAAATTACTTGAACTGGCAATTTAAAAATATATTAATGTACTAATATGTAATAAAGTATTAATGTATTGGTAAATAAATTTACAAACTCACTAATGATAAAAGCATACAATAAAATATCATACATGTATGCAAAGAATCAGAAACCTAGACAATGTAAAGCAGCATAACTCAAGTGTTGCTGTAAATAACCTAAATAACCTGTAAAACCCCATCATTTTGTTTAAGGTGGTTATGGTTTAAGATGGGAATTTGAAAAAAAAAAAACCCCAAACCCACCACTGTTGCTTTGTTGCTGTATGAGACAGCTGTTGTCACTAATTTCTCAATAATGTATTAATTTGAAACTGCTAAACAGATGTAGTTATCACTGTGCTGATAACTAACTGAAGGTACATTATTTAACAAAAACCAGGCCTGTGGTGGCTGCAGTGTGTATTGAACAAATCATCAGCATCATGTTTTGGCTACTACTGTTAATGTTTCTTATGCACATTAGGTGATGTGCATGCAATAGCTAGTAGGTGATTAGTACTGTGAGGTCACTGGAAGCTGTTAATTGAAACACAAATATCAGTTTTTCGTCTTTCCAGTGTCCTTTATTATTATTTTCTTTATGTTAACATATTCTCTACTAGCAATCCAGGAAACTCAGAAGTTTTTCCTAAAGGGTTCACAAGCACCAACATTTATTTGTATATAAGTGTTCTAGCAGTGTAAAATAAACATATATGCCTTTATTGTGACACAAAATATTTACCATCACCCCACTCAAAGATGAGTATGGTTGTTAATCAGAATGTAATACTAAGATAAAATTAGCCTAACAATACAACAAGAAAAGAAACACCACCTCTCTGAGAATTTTCCTAACCAAAGGACAAGAATTCACCATTTTCTACAGTGGTAGCTATAAAATCTGAAACATTTATTTCTGGTATACAAAAATTTTTGTAGGAAATCAGTTTTCTGGTGACAACATATAATTTGTGACTAGATCGTCTTTCTTGCTTGTGATTACAAAATTTTTTGACTCAAGGTTAATATGCGCCACTTTAGCTAAGCATGTAAAAATTGTGTAAATGTGACCTTTTCATATTTAGTAGATAACTGTGGATTACAAATATATACTATGAAATATTTTCAATATGCAATTAAATGCATTGTTAAAAATACGCCTAGAACAAAAAAACCCAACAGAATTCCTGTTAATTAAGAGGTATTTTATTCCAAAATTCTAAATATCAGAATCAACTCAATACTTATATTTTTCAGTTTATCCAATCATGATATTTTGAAATTGTATACATAGAAAAATACAATCTAGTAAAATCAAATTTGAATTAAGATAAAAAAATGAGTTGAAAAGAAAACCATAGCTTAATAGCTATGTATGTGATATCAGTACAAAATTATTGTGCCACAATACCTACTTTTTTGCAAGATTTATAATTTAATAAAAATAAGGTGACTTCAAATGTATATTGCTCTCCTTAAATGTACCGAAGACCTTTGAAACAAGTTCATAGTTAACTAAAAATGTTCCCATTTGTTACAAGTATTTACTACATGACTAAAAAACCCACAATGCAGCACTCATGTTAGTACATTAATTTTCTGCTTGTGCAAACAACGCTCTACTGATTTCATGCACGAGCAAGAACAAAAAAAAGGCCAAAAAAATCTATTACAAAGAAATAAAATGTTACATTTTCAACATATTTGTATCATAGCAAATAGAGGTTTCCTTCATGGGCTAGAAAGGGCCACCTAAACCTGTAAAAGTTTTTTGAAGATTCAAATGCTACATTAAATCTTCATTTAATTTGCAAAAGCCAAGGGTCAAGTTATTCAACCTTAATGCAGCATATTTGGAGAAGGTCATTGCATGAAAGGTTAGGGTTCCTGTTTTATATAAAAATTCTACACACTGGAAAAAAATAGACTGAAATACTAAATACCACAATCACATGAAACAGTAGTAGCACTACAGACTCAAACCCATTATTGTAAAGTCTCTAGTCAAATTTTCCACAGTGGATTTAAAGAATATTGTACCAATTTTCAATAAATCAAGAGTTAGTAACGGATACACTTTAGAATATACATCGTTTCACCCAATGTGGGTTATCAAAAACTTTCCATACCATTCATTTATCACCTCAATTTAACACACTGGTTTTGTTAATGTCCTTAAAAATACCAACCACTGCAAGTCAACAAATGCTACATCCCTTCTTAGGCAAACAAAAATAAACAGACAACTTGGCAGTGAACCACTTCTGATCATGTTATATTGCACTTGGGAATTAGAAGCTAGAGATTCCGTACCAAAGAGTTCAGATCCCACTCAAGTCAGTGACAGTTATTAGAGCTCAGCATATAATCATGATCCAAACTGTGGGAATTGTTTGTGATAGGAGGTCACTGCTAACAGGGAACTAATGAGTTCTTCCCACCTCAGAAACAGACAAACAAAAAAAAAAATCATCTCTCTGCTGTAAGGCTCATCTGTGGTCTGCCACCACCTTTATTTTTTCAATTTCCATTTTCCTTTTATAAAAGCCTATTTTTTTTTCCCCCTCATTAACAGCCTGCAGCATTGAACACAAAGGGTCACATTCCAAGCCAGTTGCAACGAATGTCAGGTTTCCTGTGACTTCATCATACTGCAAAAGGTCTTAGTCTAGACCAAAGGCAAAAACTGGCTGGATTTTCACCAGCGTAATGCAGCTCTGCGACTATTTCTGAGGGTGTAGGAAAAAATACTGCAGAGCCTATGCCAGGGTAACCAACAGCAAACCCGAATGTTGCAAAAATTTAAATGCAACGTGAATCCTTCAAATCACCAAGAATGTGCTGATTATAGCTGAAATACTTTCAAAATACCCGTGAAAGTTTACCTACAAGACTATTTAAGCATGGACACAAGTTTAGAGACAACTAAATATTAAAAATCTTTGCTTGGAATAAATGTTTCATAAAGAAAGAGCATATATAATAAACTTCCTTGAAGTTGCCATGAGCATTACGTGAATCAAAGATCAATGTGTAAATCAAAATTTAAAACAGAAAAAATGGGACAAAGTTATAAACTTGATACTGATATCTGCGTACATTTCCTCAAAGATTTCTACTTATGTTGATAAACATATCCCATATTTGACTTTGCAGTCGCACTTAAACAAAAGCTATCTCCACAATTTGGTAATTTCTTGAAAGAAAGAAATGTAAACCTATAAATTAGGTTCCTTGCTTTTACATTTTTCTAAATATTGCAAATATAGTGGTAATATGCATTTCGTAATATAAATCACTTTCATATTGATCATGAGATGCTACAATAATTGCAAACTGGAATACTTAGAGAATTTTATATTTCATTATAAAAGATATAGCTCAAAATATTTTCATTGTCTAAATAATTACATAGCTGTTGATTTTATATTCATTAAAAAAATGTTTCTGAAACATAACTCTCAAAAGAGGACTAATTATCTATTACTGTACTTGTTGGGTATTTTTAAAATGCTTGCAGTATGCATCTTATGCACATCAATTTTGACTCAAGGGCCTTAATTTCATTCCAAAAGACATTTTTCAAATTTTCTTTAAAAATTTTAACATCATTCTACAATAATTGCTATAAGAATACATAAATGCCTGTAAGTCAGTATAAAATTTATACTGACACAAATACATATATAGTATGTAATCTTATTACTTAATTTAGAATGTGATATCAAATGTTTCCTGTGCTCCCGTTCAGGAAACCATCCGGTTCAGAATCTTCTTGAAACAAATGTTACTTTAACCTGAATTTGGGGTTTTATATCTATGGTCACTAAGTAACCTGTATACTCCATTTACATATGCTACTGGGATTTTTTTTTTTTTTTTAACCAAACTGCAAATCAGTGGATATGGGAGAAGCAAGTATTTGCTCTTATTCTCCAGTGGAATGCAAGAAAATAAAAATCACTTAAGTCTTATTTACGTAACTTGAATAAATGGAAGAAACTTGCCATAGCTATGGTAGTTGTACCAATAAAATGTACCTTTTTATCTCGAAAATCAGCAAAATGAGAGTTTCCAGTTGCCACAGTAAAATTAAGATGCAGTTAGCACTGCCATTAACAGTGCTACTGTATCCCTTCCACGTGAGCTGAAGAGATCTTGATCATTGTTTGTTTTGGTGGGGTTTTTTTGGTTTTTTTTTTAAATTTTCATCTCCTTATAATGCCTAGACATGCAAGTAGTCTAATAATTTTCAAGTCAACACAGTGTGTACATGTAATGAAAGCACACATGTAAGAATTAGAGCTATAATCTGTCTGACAGACTCTTAAGCTTCTTAATCGACTAAGATTAAGACTGGATAAAAACAACCTCCTTGCATATAGATAATCAGTTGACAAAGTGTGTGAACTAGAAGCCTATGTAAGTAACTGAAACTGTGTTTTATAAAAGTCACATTTTGAGGCCAGGATCAAAGCCTGACTCCTGATTCTTTATTATATTACTACTAACAATACTAGAAGTAAAGACAAAATAAAACATTGGCCACACTGAAGACCTTGAAAATTCAGAGAAAGCAGAATTATGCCCCTACCCTCTCATATAAACTAATTATATCTAAACAAATTGTCTAAAACAAAAGACAGGTAAATGGATAAATATGCAGGCCTGTATCTGATACACATACTGGCCCCCACAGACTTTGTGCTGTGTCTCTGACTCAAATGCCACCACAGTTCAGTGAGTAAGAACATACCTAACAACCAAAGGCATTTGTGGACTTCAAATCTCAATAAGGATGCAGAAATAAGAGTTGAATCAAACTGTTCATTTCAGATAATTCTGGGCTTAGTGGGCATTGCAGTATTTACGGGTGAGATGCTGCTTTGAACAAAAACCCCAAGATACAAAACCAAACCAAAGCAGAGCTTTTATCCTTTTAAGAGCTTGTCTACGTAGAAATCTCACTGGTGTAATTACAGTAGAAGTCTTTCTTTCTGTATGTGGCTGCATACATGGAGTTTATAATGTAATTTATTCCCTTTTTGGAACAGAGAATAAACAAATCTCATATAAGGCACCTTTGTAATAACTTAAGTATGTCCACTCTAAGATTTTTGCAACACAGCTACATGTGGTTGGAAGCCAAACAACCTCCTACTTTGCAGTTACGTGTCTACTGAAATGCATACATCTACTGAAATGCATACAGACAATGTTCATGTGATCTCGTTATGTATAAGAAGCTTCATTTTACCAATGCTGAGGGAAATAAGCTAAGAATGATGTAAAACCTGTGGCTTTAAGCCACTGAACTTTTGGTATGCTTAAAAATCAACAATGAAACAAAATATTTAGTGTCTTTTCCAGTAATGAAATGTATTAAACATAATGAAATGTCTTGTGCAATGAAATGTCTTTTGAAACGTACAATGAACAAATGAAATGAAACAAGCCAAATCAACCTTCTCTTTTCAAACCCTTTCTCACTGCCAGCTATACTCTGCTTCATTTGACCGTCTCACTGTTCTCTTAGGGCAGGTGGCAAGGCAGGTGTGAGCATGGCTAAAGTACTGATGTCATCTATATGCATTTGGCTGGTAGATAGTGTAGTTTAAACAGTCCTTATATTATTCCATCCTGCACTTGGACATAGTCAACCACAGAATGTGAGAATTATAAACAGCTTCCTCACAGTGCATCAGGTAACCTGTCACAAATTATTCCCTCCATTGTTTTGCCAGAAACTGAAATTCAACCCGAGTAATGTAAAGACTGATCTTCAAACCCTGTGGAGGTTGGACTTGTGAACATAAAGGCTATGGGTTTTCTCATCAGACATGTCTGTTGGCAGCCACAGTCCAGCATCTTGTCCCTGGCAGTACCCGAATGGATCCATGCTGCCAGGAATTCTGTGGAACACCTGGATCCTGCTGCATGGAAATACACAGCAGAGTCTTTGGATGTTGCCCTGAATCTTTTCACTAGGTCCCACAGTAAACACATCATCCCCAGCTTTCTACTGCTCACTTCCATCTCTGTAGGCTCAGTCCCTACAGCAAGAAACCTAGGACCTGGAGAACAGTATTTGTGAAGTCTAGAGGGAAACCACAAGACAGATGACTGAGCAGGAAGGGGGAACAGGCATGCAGAACAGGTATCAGATGTGAATGATTCCACTGAATAATCTCTTTAATATTTTTTGAGCAGGAGGAAAATCATTATCAGAGTTAATGGGTCAAAGAATATTCTTCAGTTTTGTAAAACAAGCTATGTTCACTTTTTTTGTGCAACTAGCTTTCAAGAGCTAGGAAATGAAATGTAGTGTACTCCAACAAAAGTCAATGAAAAACTAAACATGTAATCCAGCAAGTATCTATGGAAGCTGTTGGCTTCAAGATCAAACGCAGAATATGTGTAGCAATTCATGTAAAGTTGGTCCATGAATCAAAAAAGATAATGTCTCCTACCTCCCGATAAGCAAAATCATAGCACTACATATTACTTTTTTTTCAAACACAAATCAGTGCAGATGCGTTAGTCACACAAATAAACATAATTAATACAAAAAGGAGGATTTAAATATATTGCTCTTATCTTGTACATGCTGATACCTTCTGAGACCAGCAGCTTTGCAGTCATGAGTGTTTTTTTTCTTAAGGGGGAAACCAGTATTTGTAACCAAGATGTAGGCATTTTAAAATTTCAGAATGTCTTACAGATAAAACTCTGCTTAAGCTTCTGATGTTCCTTCCCCGTTCTCATGTGGTTGCAGTTGTTCTCTTTCTTGTTCTTCCTGAGGTGGTCTCACACGTTTGAAAAAGCCCATCTGTGATTCAGAGAACAATAAAGAAATTGCACTGTGATTTTCAAAATATACACACATTCTTTCTCTTTTCTTTTTGATCAGATCTTAACTGATTAGTGATTTGATTTTTTCTCTCCTACTCTGTTTTTCCTTATTTTTGACCTTGAAAGTCAGTAAGTATCAGCTGAAAAATTAAAGCAAGTAATTCAGCACAGAGACATCCTTTTATTCTCTCTGACAAAACTGTAAAGTTTTAACAGTTATCCAAAAACTTAAATGATTCAGATGATTAGGGGACCAAGGTATTTCTGCAAGTTGCTGGTACTATTTGAAGTATTATACATCACTAATAGGGAAAAGAAAACAATACAAAACACCCAATTACAGTACTTACCCTGTACATAACAAACACTAGAAGAGCCAAGAGCAATAATCCAGCTAGGACAGCCAAAATTATAACCCACACTGGCACAGGCATAGGCTGTGGTTGAATGCCCCACGTAATATTTGTAGTAACCTAATAGAAAACCACAATAAATCACACTTTACACAGCAGTGACATGCTGAGTTCCTTCATACAGTTTAAGTCTTGTATATCTTTATTCTATAGTGTTTACAGTAATCTTAATCCAGCATAAATTACTTTTTCTCTCCAATGTGAGTAAACACCTATAGATTAATAGTGACATAAAGGCTTCACAGATTTAATTTAATAGGATTTTAAAATTAAATAAAATAGGGGTTAGGGGTTTTTATGTTTGCTTGGTTTGGTTTTGGTTTTTTGCAATCAGTGATACCACAGCAACATGTATTCTGTAACACTTGATGATTTTCAGTAAAGCTGTAGGAGTCTGGAAATATTTGGGAATTAGAGAAAAATAATTCAGGGCCTTTTTTTTTTTTTTTCTTAAAATGCAGTATTCCTTGAAACAAAAATCAACTCCACAGGGCTTAGTAGAGGAAAAACAGTTTCAATCCCTTAAGATCTTTATGCTATAGCACCCACAAAAAATAATTAATTTAGCAGTCCAAATAAATGGTCTATATCTTCCTCTCTGTTTGCACCCTGTCTCCTTTCTCTTTTAAACCCTCTAGGGCACAGATGGTCTTTTTGTTCCACATTCACATAGTGTTTCATACGATACAATAAAGGTCCATTATTCAAGCTCTAAGTACTACTACAGTAGAACACAAATTTCAAGTAAAATATTTCTCTAACAATGGCATTAACTAGAATATTAGAACTGTTCACCATCATTTTTTTTCATTTTCAGTTATGTCTTTAAAGCTACAAGTATTGTTAAACTCTAGTTTTAGGACAAAATATTTTGTTTTACCCTCATTGTCCGTGTATAACTGAAGGTAATACATGAATCAAATATTTGATAAAATTACAATTATACCAAGCCACAAAAAAGCTACTCAACAATCATTGGTTTTGTATTAATTTTGAAGTAATTATGTATGGTGACTCAAGCTGGATGTAAATGACTTACTACTGTAGAATTGTGGATATCTTCAAAGGAAAGGTTCTTATAAGGGAACTCTATAACATTGAAAGAAGCAGATGACTTGAGAGAATAGGAGTGATTCTGATTTTCTTTCTATATAAGAAATAACAAAATTAGTATTGCATATGGATACCAAAAAAAAAAAAAATCACTTTTTATGTTTCAGAAGCAGGGACAGAATGTTCACAGTCACTCACATTCATGAAAGTTTGGGTCCAAAGGCGTGATTTTAAATACAATATTGCACTCTTTCCCCTTTCCAGATGGCCAACTTGACAGACTATCTTTAAACAATCAGCAGTTCCACAGCCCTGCATATAGAAAAAGGAAGGATATTCCAAATATGAAAATATTTGCAAATTCGTTAATGGCATTACTTTACTCATATACATACTTTATTGTCCTATTTTCCTGGCAAAGCACCATAACCTATTCAAACATATTAAACCTAAGTATTGAATATTTACTTATAGTGTCCCATAAGTTTGCATTCAGAAAAATATTATGTGAGCCACTTGAATCTCAAAGCTGGCAATAGCTTTAAGGTATGTACTTTACCTACATATGTAGGAAAATATCTTCGGGGGGAGGATTGGGGGGGTGGCTTGTGATCAATTCACATTACCATCCTGCACATGTTTTTTGATAGTAAAACTCATGGCAATTAACTGCACTTGGTGCCAACAAAATAGGCTTTGTTGCATTGAACAGAAGTCTTTGAACTTGACTCACTGACCAACGTAATAAACCATACTTAGGACTACAGAAGTTCAACTGGCCTTTCTCAGCCACACTTCCATTAAAATCCATCAGAGAATATTGACGCTAAACTATTGGTATTTCAAGTAAGCAGAGCAAAACAAAGCTTTGTTTTATAATTGTGATTTTAGCTGTACTATAGATAAAAGCACTGCACAGCATAGGTACATCTGACAGTCTAAGTACAACTCAGGGAAATTACAGATACTGGGTATTAGTCTCTGGTGTGAAATCCTGCTAAGTCATTGGCAAGATCTGGCAAAACCCAAGCCCGAAAAAAAAGAAAAAATAAAATTCAGAACTGCATTTACATTTTTAGCTTATATATAAAAACAATAAAGTAACTTTTCCCACCATAAAATCAGAAATTAATTCCTATTTTCACTTTGCTTGCCCTAAACTCCTAAACTTTTAACCCCAAACTCCTAAGCATTTATCTCAGCTGCCCGCTTGTCCTGCTGTCGTGGCCTAGCCCCAGCCAGCAGCTAAGTATGATGCGGCCGCTCTCTCACTCCTTTGCCCCTCTCCACCCTGTGGGATGGGGAGGAGAATTGGAAGAAAAAGGAAAAACTCATGGGCTGGGATAAGGACAGTTTAATAGGACAGCAAAGGAAGAGGAAAATAACAACAACATTAATAAAAGAACACGCAAAGCAACTGATACACAATGCAATTTGCTCACCACCTGGTCCAGCCTGTCCCCAGCATCCTCCTCCCAGCCACTCCCCCCTTATATACTGAGCATGATGTCATGAGCATGACATCATGGCATTGAATATTCCTTTGGCTAGTTTGGATCAGCTATCCTGGCTGTGTTCCCTCCCAGCTTCTTGGGAATATTAACTCTATCCTAGCTGAAAAAACAGGACACCTGCCTTGCTCAAAGCAGGCATAGGTTCATTTCTGCAAGAGCAGTTACAAACACAGCGACACAGTAGTATATTTACTTCATATTACAGATTATTTCCAATCTTGTTTAGAAAGGACAGGTCCTCCACATGCCTGACTGCATAATGTTCACTGATCAGCTAGGAAATACATGTTGTGAAATCAACTGTCATTTGTAGCAAAGCTGATGACTGCAGCACTCACTGCTGCTTCTCAGTTACCCTGTTTTACCAGCCTTCCTCCTATGAAGTATTGATTTTCAAATTCAGGAAATAGCACAATATAGAAGACTGACACTGAATGAAGCACCCAACTTGACCTTTGTTTTTAAGGACTTAAAACATATCAGCACAAAACTGTAGGCGTATGCCTCATTGGCTGACTACCCTGAGGAAAACTGATGCACACTGGAAAACAAAACAAACAAACCAAAAAACCAGCTCCAGACTATATGAATTTTTTCTATGTTAACTGTTTAAATACAGAACTGAAATAATTATTCATCTCATGGAGCTTACATCTCTCCATTAAAAAACCAAATTTATCAACAACGCTGAAAGCTTACCAAAGTATGCACGTCTCCTTCAATGGCAGATAGATCCCTTCGACTGATACGATGATCGCGATTATCTTCCCTGCTAAGTGTTTCATTCTTATCATCATCTTTAGAAGCAGAAATCTGGGACACACCAAGGAAACCAAAATAATAACTAATTCTTACATTTAGATATTTGCAGACTTCAAAGTTACGGTCAAGAAAACGTATAACTGGTCAAGTTTCTCCCTGTCTGTCCTAGCTATTCCTCAGAACCTGGCTTAACCTACAGCTGTAATTAAAATGTTACTCCTGCCTTTTCTAGATCACTGATGCGAATTTCTACTAAGATCTATCACAGTGCCTTGAGCATCTTAATTCTTTTTCAACTCAAAACTTTTTCATTTGTAGAAAAAAATATTCTTAGACTGCAATAAATAATTCAATTTTGCAATCTTTTACTAAAGTTTTTTCCTCAACATTTCAGTTTTAACTCTGAAAAAATAGCACTAGTATGGTACTGATGTACCACATACCAGTGCATGTGTGTGCACATGCCCAGACATACACAAAAACCTTGTTTAGGAGGAGCTTGGAAAAGTATACAGTAGGTTTAATAAATTATTTCAGTAATCCCTTAGAAATTCCCAATGTAAAATTGCAAATTTACACATGGAACTAGGCAGAGCCATGCTACTTGCCCTCTAAATAACAAATTTAGATGAGAAAACTTACAAGAGTTGTAAAAATTATATTACAAATGGTATAGCAAAAGCACAGGAAATTTGTGTTTATATATTCACTAAAGTTGCTTTCTGATTATCAAAGATACCTGAGTATTCTTTGTTGTCCTATACCTTGAATATCTTCCCTTAGTCTTTTGGTACACATTTGCGTTAATTCTTCTAGAACTAACATACTGATTTTTACTACTTGTTCTAAATTGTCTTAGAATTCAGCTCTCTACTCTCAATAAAACTTGCTGTTTTTTATCTGGTGTTTCTTTGTCTAGTCCCACTTAGGAAAAAGGAGTTTCTTCTGCTCTGTGCTCTAGAAACGGCATGTTCTGCTGGCAGTGATAGCATACTTTTAAGCCCACTGAAACACCTCTGTGGCATTTGGATGAGGGCCTAGATAAATAAGCTAGTAATAGAAAAAATAGTACCGTTTTGTACCAAGAAATAAAACCCAGAAAAATTACATAACAGCCCAGAAACATCTGGAATGTTTTTGTTCACTACCACATTTAATATAATCCCATTGCTTTGGACTTAAAACTCATACAAGAACAGTCTTCAAGAAAAAGAAAACACCACAATCAACAAAAAGAAATGAAAAATTAATCTTTGGATTGACAATCTATTGTCTACCTTTTATTTCACCTGCTATATACATTGACAAGTACTATCAAACAGTGCAGTCTTGTTCCTCAGCAACAGATGAAAACAACTCAGCATTAGATATTCTCAAAGATTTGGGTATTTTGAGTGTGTTTCCAAAACTAAACAAATTTACTTCATTCCACTCAAAACCAAAACCATCCTGCTTACCTTAATTTTCAAAGGATTGATTTCCATATCAGAAGTGCAGTTCATGGGACCGTCAATTTCATACTGAACAATATACAACAGTGTGTAGTTTTTGTATTTGTAAGGCCACTGCAGAGTCATCATCACCTTGCTGAACGCACTTGGACCATTGTTTCTCAGCTGATTATGAAAATAAAGTTAATAGATGTAAAAAAATCCCACACAAACAGAAAAAGAAATGCTGCCATCTTTGTTAATGTGCATATAGTTGTTATTTTATATTTGAGTCGTAAACGATACTGCTATTGTCCTTACCCCCCAACCAGTTATGGCAGTAGCATCAACAACTTTACCTAAAAATGGTAGCTAAACTTCAGTCTCTCAACAGGCAAAACTTAAGGTTACTTCTGTAATTTGATAACAATCACTTCAAAAGCAAAGCTATATGGCATTAGGTTTTTTGTCTTGAAGAAACTGAATTTTTTTTTCCTTGAAAAAAAAAAAAATGTATTTTTTGTAGCGTATTGCATGAATCACAGCCACTGTGTCTCAGCCAAGATACTCTGAGTACAGATACATACAACCATAAGTTTCTTTAGATAAACGGTCTCTTAAGTTCTAGAACAAACTTTAACTATTATTCACACAGTGCTCTCAGTAAGTTTTATTAAACAATCTAGATTAAAGCTGTGATCATTCTTTTAACGAGATTTTAAATACTTAAAATTTTTCAAGGCGAAAGACTTTACAATAATGATTCAGAACAGTTGGAATACAAATGAGGATACTGAATAATTTAAAGCCATGAGTCATTTTATCAGTTCAAGTTACTTAAAATGTTTTATCTAGATTTCAAAGGGCTAGAAAATAAAATGTATAATGATGGAAAAAATAAGCCTCTTCTGTTTGGCCACTCCAGTTACACTAATTGCAGGCATTCCAATCCTTCTTGCAGATAGCAGTTATTGACCTACCATAAAAAATTAAAAAAGTAAAATGAAAGAACCTTTGTTTCCAAGCAAGAGCAAAATGAAAAAAAAAGTTAAAATTTACTGCAGAGAAAAGCTACACCAAAAATTTTCTTTCTTTTCATTTATCACAGAACTGCGTAATTGACATTAGTAGTAATTGCATACCTCATAGATATGCTGAACTAGAGGCCCAATATCATCTTCTGTTTCTGGATTCTCCTTCGGCTGCCAATTTGCAATAGGAAGGAATATGTGATCAGGCGACGACACACTAAACAGTGGAACAAACATCATTATTGTCAAGTATGAAACAATAAATGTAATTCTGTAGAACGTCTCAAAAAATACAATCTCCAATTTTTCATCCTCTGTATGTGAAAACAGAAAGAACAGAGGTTGAGCGGCTTGTATAGTAAATGTTCAGTTTCTTCTCCACATGAAAAGATGAACCTTGTATTTAGAAACATTTTATTTCCCTGTCCTAAACTTTGGATTCATCCTACAACATCCAGTAAACCATTAATAGAATTAAGATACCTGTCATCCACAAAACACAAAGTGTGAAATACTTTGATAATGAGAAATATTGATGATGTAGAGACTTACCAGTGCAGTCATAAGAATAATTCAGCATGCACTGAAAAAACAGTGAGACTAGCAATAATGCTTTTCAGTTGTGCCATCTCCCCACCTCTCACATTGTAACAAAATTAGATCACAATAATGAATGTAGTGGAAATTTTAAAAGATGATGGCTCTGAGTTAACTGGCAAAGGAAGAAGATCGTATAGCATTTAGGTGTCAAGTATAGATTTCTGGTAAGCAGAAGTAACAGAGGTAATGGAGTTATTACAATATTAATATACTGTGCTTAGGAGTGAAGAAGGTGAGGGCACTGCAAACTTCTCTTCAACAGGATTTTCAACTTTGGTTTTAGAAAAGGTTTCAGGGGGTTTTGGATGCAAACTCAGTTTGTGGAGGAGGAAAGTGATCTGAAGAAGTGTGTGCAACTGCAAAAGTGAGGGGTGATTTTTTTCTTGCTTCTAAAAACCTCACTACTAACAGAGGCACAACATTCCTTTCCGGAATTCATTTTGTAATTATTTAGAATTATTTAAGGTCTGAAATTCCAAAGGGTGGCTAGAGAGAACCATATTTTCTTTATGATTAAAAATTCCCTAAGGCTTTCTGAAAACTTATGCAGACCTGAAAGAATGTTCATTGAACTATAAAGAAGCAAACATGCAAAGCTCATTTGAGAAAGACATTTATTAAAATAGTATCAATGCTTACCCTCTAATTTCAACAGCTGCTAAAATGGCAAGGTCAGCCTGATAGAATGCCACTGGACTTAGATTGTCATACAGGTTGGAACTGCAGAGAAAATAAAAGTTCATTTCTTAAATGAAATAAGCTAAGTACTTAAAAAAAAAAAACACTTAAAATAATTGTATGTAACATCATAACATGACTCCTGAGCCCCTGTAGAAAAGCACATTTACTAAAAACTAAGAAGCACATTCCAGCAACTTCTCACTTAAATGCATACCAGTCCCACCCTCAGCACAGTCTGGAGGTCCCTCAGCACGGAGAAGTCCATAAAGGACACAAAGCTAATGCCAACTTTGTTCCTTAGCTGCCACGTGTAATGAAAATTCAAATGCCAACGCTGTGGGATAACATCGACTATATAGCTAGCAGAGCCGTAAGTTCCACTTTAGGACATCTGTTATGCTCAGGGACTTGTTGGCTTCCAAATAGTCCCTGGGCAGAAAAGTATGCTAAGGCTACTCTTGCCTACCTCTCTTCACAGTGTTTAAACTGGTAAATGAATACAGTTAACATCCAATTCCTACACTTCAGATATACCAAGAGATGACAGATATTAAGGCATGTAGAGTCACTCATACATAAAATTTTGTTTGCACTTTCTTTGTAAACAGAGAAAAAGAAATACAAAGAACAGTCCTATTCCCCTCGAAGCAGAGCTGGGAATAGAATCCTGATCTCCTTAGGTACATCTGATTGTTCTGTGTACCTAACCAATTTCGTTTATAAAGATCTTAAATCCCCTAATTATTCTTCACTGCTGCTGTAATCAAAAAATACATGCAACAGTGTTTTCTGCCCAACCTGTAAATACCTCATCCTTTCAGAGACTAGAGTAGTTCTGCTAGGAATTGTGCTAGCTTTGGAAACCTAGCTTTGTGAGTTTAAGACAACTACCATGATCTTTAAAACCTCTTCAGGATAATACCTTGATAATGCCTGTCACTATAAGCTGTGATTACCATGTTTGATTGCATCACTGTTCTCGCATTCGCAAGTCATGTAAGGAAATTCCTTCCATAGAAGCTGTAACATGTTACAGGAACTTCCTTTCTCTTCCATCACAAAAGAAGCACGACTTAAGCAACCTCACTGACTTTCTTCTCCCAGCAAAAGTTAGTTAGTGACCACTGTTAGCCTCAGGAAGATGACAGACACCCCAGAGAAGATCACTTTCTGCAAACAAGAACTGGAGTCATGTGCCACTGGCACAGCTTACTAGCTAATGGAGAAGGGAAAAATTGAACAGACAGCAATGTGAGATCAAAGAGATATTTAATGCTGCCAAGGCCTTTGATCAGTACAGCAAGCTGTTGTATCATTAAAATAGAATGGCAGGTTTAAACTTATTCAACTCTTGTAGATGAAAAATGCATATGTGGATGAGAAAAATTTATTCACTACATTAAAAAACTTAAGCTCTTCAATGGAAAGAAGAATTAAAAAAAAAGCTTTTTGTCCACCGTGGGGAATAAAAAAGCAGCTGTATTTGTACTGTCTGTTAAGCAACATAAAACTGTATTGGCTAAAGAGATTCCCATCAAACACACCTCCAAATCTTAAATATCATCTCCAGTAGGTATAAATTCATATTTGTATATCATATTTATATGAAAGCAGTGTGCTCATCTTATAATTAACAGGAACACTACTGTTTTGTTCTATTTAATTTTTAGACTCTCATGCTGGCTGCTGTACAACACTTAAAATGGTTCACTGCATGTTGCTTCCGCTCAGATGAACATGTGCATTGCCTTTTCTGAAAAACTGACACCTCTCATCCTCAAAATATATAAAATTGGAAATTCTGACTTTACATCAGAAGGAATTCAGGGTTCAAACACCAGTTTTAAAACAGGGCTGGAAACCCAAAGACACAAGTAATTCTGTGGCACTACACAAGTGTCAGGAGATCACAACAGTACACAGGTACAAAACCCCAGAGTTTTTCTTGAAATACATTAAATGGTTTTGTTCCTCATTATTAGTATTTCACTTGTGCCATGGCCTAAGAGCTGTAAGCAAAAGAAACTGCATTCAAACAGAAAACTGTATTTTCTTACATTTTTTCCTCTATTTTAGAAAACATAATTCATTAAAAACATGTGTTTACTTTTTAAACAATCATGAGGCAATGCCCAGTGAATTAGTCCAGTGTGAAACTAACTGCTCAGTTCACAGGCTATTTACTTAGCGTGTTATCTACCAGGTGAGGTGCATACTCAGATTTCCGTACCTTCGGATTTGCAAGTCAAACTTCACAGAAGTATCCATTTCAGACTGCTGGTGCACACTGAAACGCAGGCCAGCTAATAGCTTTAGAAAAAAAATCACCAGGGTTCAGTGCAAGCACAATAAAATACCTGATAAAAGCTTCTTAATACTATTATACTACAACAAAATTGCTTGAGGGATGTTGTTATAAAGAGAACACACAGAGAATTGGCAAATAAAACTTGTCCAGTTCACCAAGACTAGAAATCTCTCCGTAGATTTCAGCCAATGCATCACTGCCACAAAACAGAAACGTAAGGCTTACATCATGCTCACCCCGCCTTGCTTCAGCCATTTTTACTCATAACTGAGCATCCCTGTGTGTTGCAAAAAGTATTAAACAGGGCACACTTTAATGGTTTGAAATTCAGTTCCCAAGGTTTGTTCTAAGTCAGTGGATGATAGTTACTTCAACATCTGTACACTTGAGCTTTGAAAACTTCGGAAATACTTTACAAGACTTTGGAAATAGCATTTATTCATCTATACAAAAAGTCTCTTGGAAGAAAAGCACCAGAGTGTTTATAGTTGTGACTGATTTTCACTTTATTTCCACAGAAAAATAACACGTATTATGTCATATCATCTTAGTATCTGCCAGGTCCCACTAACTTCACAAGACTAGGCAGAAGACAAAAGCACTTTTAGGTTTCCACTAAGAGAAAGGCATGTTATGAGCTAACTATTATAGACTAAAAAAATACGTATCAGCTAAATCTAAAGACAAACCTATAAGGGACCAGAGTTTGTTAATTCCACTGTTTAATGAAATATTCCTTTCAAATTGCATCATAAAAGACTCATGAACAGTCCTTTCAACCTTTAATTTAGCTGAAAGGTTGAAAACAATTACCACGGAACTAACCAAATATGTGGACAGCTAAACGTCGGCTAGATCTAATCTTAAATTCCCATGAGTAAACATCCTACCCAAACACTACTGTGATTAAGACAAATGCCACTGCACTCCTGTTAAAGCTACCAGACACCTGCCGGACCAAACTTTACCTTAGTTCCTGCTTTCATGGGATTTCCCAGGTCACAAACTACCATGCGCGTTTGATTCTCTGTTTTAAATGCACATGACAGCCTTGCTAAAGCCTGCAATAAACCAGAAAGAAATATTAAGGAATGTCATTCTTGACATCTGGACACCTGTGTGAAAGCCTGGAGAAAAGTTCTAGGTACACTGCATTAATTTAATGTAACTTCTCAGTCCTAACACAGTCAAGCACTAAAATTAAAATCTGAGTATGAAAGTCTCCATAGAGACAAGTATTTTTGATACAAGATAGATGCTCTTTCCAAGGTTGTAAAAAGAGAAATTCAATACTTTTGTATTGGGTAGCACTGGTGGTTTTTGTGACCTAATTTCTCCACCTGATTCTTCAACACCTATGTGAAGGTGTTGGCAATTAGGCAAGTTAAAACCCTCCATAGGAAAATAAAGATTAGAAGGCAAAGTAACATGAATACTTACTAGCTTACTCAAAAAAAAGGTCTTAGAGGAGCTATCAGATTTTGGATAAAGCCACATCACAAAGCTGTAGAGTGACAGAGGCAAACTGGAGAACCAAACCGAGGTACGGTCCAACATATATGAAGGATATGGTATCAAAGTTGGAATCCTTTGACACAGGGGGAAATAGTTTCCCCCTTAACATTCTGCAACTTTACACACATATCGATTGATCATAGATTATACTGAATGAAAACAAGGATGAAGAAACTCTGAAAGTCTATTACTCATATATAGCTGTGATAGGCTAAAACAAAATCTGGACTATACCCACATGTCTTCAAAGAAATAGAAGTTATACAGACATTTTATAATACAAGAAGGGAAAGTCAGGAAATAAATTTTAATATTCTGTGTAGTCAGGATATCTGACACCGAAGACTGTCTACATACTTAGGTGGAAAAGAATAGTAAGACCCAACATCACTTTTTTGCCTCACAGGTGCCCAGCTCTTTACCTAGCACATGACATGTTAAGTCTAAATTTAAATAAACAAGGGCACTGTTCAAATAAAGACTTGTAGCAGATAACTCTGTGTGTCAAGCTCCATCACACAGATGGTTCTTCTTTGTTCCTAATAGCACACTCTTAAATTGGAACCATCCAGCCAGGTGTTACATAGCCTTGGGGCTTAGGAGAACTTGATCATTCTTTTGGCACTTTGCTTTAAGACTGAAGCGTAAAAACCACCACTAATGGACCCTCTCGCACAGACTTCCATAGCAGCACCTGAACCATGACTAGTCAAAGAAGAAAGATAGTTGGAATTTTACCTCGTTGTTACGAACAACACCGATGAAATCTGCTTGGGGCGGAACGATGACGAAGAGTTCTGCTTCATAGGCTCCTTCCCCTTGATTCTGAGCACTGACTATTAGTGTCAAGGGATTGTCATCACCAATGTAGATCTGCTTCTGATCACTACAAAAAACAAGTGTAAAAATGAGGTCTGCATTCAGCTTTTAAAGTGTATTGAACTGGTTGAACCTACAGAAACAAGAGACATTCTGAAATTGCACAGAGGAATCTAGAGGCAGTACCTATGCTTCAGGAATATCAGGGGAGCTCTACGCTGTTTAAAACAAAAACGTGTCCACAATGACAGAAATGGAGCAAATATTACATACTGTTTTGTAAGAATCTTTTCTATAAAATTTACAATAAACCACAAAACCACTGACACCTTTTTTTAACAAAGAACAATTATGAACAGCTACATCACTGTGTACATTTTGAATTACATGCTGTAGTGGGTTGACCCTGCCTAGAGGCCAGGTGCCCACCAGAGCCGCTCTCTCACTCCCCTCATTCACTAAACAGGGGAGAAAAGGCATAACGAAATGCTTGTAGGTCGAGATAAGGACAGGGAGAGATCACTCACTAGTTATCGTCACGAGCAAAACAGACCAAACTTAGAGAGGGAATTCATCTAATTTATTACTAGGCAAAACAGAGTAGAGGAATGAGAAAATAAAATCAACTCTTAAAACACTTCCCCCCACCCCTCCCATCTTCCCGGGCTCAACTTCACTCCCGGCTTCAACCTTCCCCCCCTCAGTGGCACAGGGGGACGGGGAGTGGGGGTTACGGTCAGTTCATCTCACGGTGTTTCTGCCGCTTCTTCATCCTCAGGGGGAGGACTCCTCTCATCGTTCCCCTGCTCCAGCATGGAGTCCCTCTCACGGGGTGCAGACCTTCAGGAGCAAACTGCTCCAGTGTGGGTCCCCCACGGGGTCACAAGTCCTGCCAGCAAACCTGCCCTGGCGTGGGCTCCCCTCTTCACGGGTCCACCGGTCCAGCCAGGAACTTGCTCCAGCGTGGGCTTCCCACGGGCCACAGCCTCCTTCAGGTGCCTCCACCTGCTCCGGCGTGGGGTCCTCCACGGGCTGCAGGTGGAATCGCTACACCCCCTCATCCTTCCTCCATGGGCTGCAGGGGGACAGCCTGCTTCACCATGGTCTTCACCATGGGCTGCAGGGGGATCTCTGCTCCGGCGCCTGGAGCTCCTCCTCCCCCTCCTTCCTCACTGACCTTGGTGTCTGCAGAGTTTCTTACATCTTCTCACTCCTCTCTCCGGCTGCAAAAGCTCTCTCCCTCTCTAAGTGTTTTTCTTCCTTCTTAAATATGTTATCACAGAGGCGCTGATTGGCTTGGCCTTGGCCAGCGGCGGGCCCATCTTAGAGCCGGCTGGCATTGGCTCTATCAGACACAGGGGGAGCTTCTAGCAGCTTCTCACAGAAGCCACCCCTGTAGCCCCCCCGCTACCAAAACCCTGCCACGCAAACCCAACACACATGCCTACTTAGCAGATGTACAAGCATACATTTATAACAAAACTTGATGGAAGGCGCAACTACAGAATATAGCCAAGACCTCTGTAATACATTTGTTCCAGATACAAAAAGAATATTTTTCCAAACAATATATTTTCATCTCCCCAACTACAGAGAAACCTAACTGTACCTGCACTGATGTAAAATGTTTCTGAAGCATTTCCATGAATTAGTATGTCTGTGAATATGTACTACCTGTATGCATATGCTACAGCTCTGTACTAAGGGCATTAGAAAAACCACAGATGACATTTACGAGTAGAGATAATAAACTAAGAATGGCTTTCAGGCATACAAAGCACAAAAAGCCCAGACTCACAAAAGAATTATTAGTTAAAACTTGTTTCTTTTTGCAGGATTAATAAAAGATATTACCAACAATTTTTTTTCATACCTATGACAACCCTTCTCCCCCCCTTGCTGAATAAAAACATGCCTGTTCACATCTTCATATGTCTATGTAGTATTAAATAACAGAACAGTGCTACACTCACAGCTAACACTGGTTTATGCTTGGTATGCATATCCAGCTTAGCAAATATACAAATAAATACTGTGTACGTATAGTGGGAGCTGGGGTGGAGGTGGTGGTATCTGTTCTGACTGTATGACATGCTAAAGGCATTAGGTTACAAAGCAGAAAATGGCTTTTCCTTAAAATAAATAAGCATGAGTTTAGGTTGTATACATTGAGGAGTCTTACTTATTTCAATACATCCTTCTAACAAACATATTACAAGCTCTGGAAGTTTAGAATTCTAAGTAGGGCAGTTACTTTTCCCTGTAGTATTTTTCTCATGTATTTACCTTTCTACTGAAACCTCCAGCTTCGGTTTGCAGATATTATCATCACCACAATCCAGCAGAATATGTGCCTATACAAAAATCAAATGCATAATGTTGTAATAATTCCTGCATGTGTTCCAACATACATTTCCAATAACACTATTTCACCACCAAAGAAGAATATTTCTAAATAGCTGGTTATGAGGTATCTTCATCTCATTAGTCTCAGAAGAGAACAAATGAGTTTTTATAATGTGGGGGGCACTGTGCCTCATCCTGCCACACTGCAATTCTAGGATTGATGTTTACACATCTTAGTCCTCTTTCCATACTTTAAATAATCTGTTCATCTTGAGTTGCATCTCCACTATCCTCTTTAAAAACAAGTGTAAAAATTTGTATAAAGGGCAGCAATATAAAACTATGTTTATTACCTTAAGAGAACTACAGGGATAAACATAATATACATAGAACAGGATAGTATGAGCAATGGATGAAACACTCCAGTCCCTCAAGATTAACACCTTCAATACTACTTTAACTGCTTTTCTCTAGAAACTATTAGTATGCGTGAAAAGTCAGTCCACCGCTAAAGAATATGTGTCAAAAATAAATTTTGGAAAGAAAGACAAGACAAACATACAATAACCATCAGTATTTCCATAAATCAAAGACTAAAGTCTAGATATATATTTTGGTATCTTAATTTTTCAGAAGTGCTAAGATGAACATAAGTATCGAAAGCCAAAAATACATTCTGGGTTCTCTTATCACAGACTGTCCAAGAAGCGTACCTGTCTGCTCATATTAGCAGGAGTGAACTGGTTGAGGATAGGGTGCAATCCTGTTGCATCTGCAGCTGTTCTGTAATCCAGACGATATTCCATAAAAATAGTAATGGGAGTTAGTTTGTCTCTAAATTCAGATTCATCCTGAGGAAACCAAAGATTTGAATTACAATTAAAACATGTGAAGAAAGCATCAACAAAAAAGTACCCTTCAAAAGGCTTTATAGACAACTGTTGTGGTTTAATCCGGCAGGCAGCTGAACGCCACACTGAACTCTTTTCAGACTAGAGAATCTCTTGTCAGACAACCTACATTGTAAACTTTGAAGATGGACAATTTTAGTAGTAACATGCCTGTTTTATAAATGGAAAACTGGAGTATACAGGAGTATTAAGTCATAGAAGTATAATAGCAAGGAGCCTAAAGGGCTATACAATTCCACTCTTTCCTGTCAGACAATACTCAGTATGCTTCTAAGATCCCTCATAGATAATCATCTTTGGATTTGTGATTTTTCCTTCTTGAAATTATTACTTTGCACTTGGAGTTGCTGACTTTCATATTGTTCATTTCAAATCATTCTGTTTATCAAATGTTGATCCTGCCGTCCAGAGTACTTACAAACCATTACATTAGCCACAGATTTTATCAGCGTGGACTCTGCTTCATTATTCTCATTTCTGAGAATAATGAAAATTACTTAGTCTAGAACAGCTCGTTGCAGGATCTTACTTCAGCAGCTATCTTCTATGAGCACAAACCTATTGACAACTTACAGTTTTCAACTGGTTTTGCATCCAATTTAAGGTAATTTCATATAGGTCATCTATCATTACTTTATGAGAATGTCGGGTGGAAAAGTGTTAAAGCTGTAGTAACACTGAGATCTGGGATGTCTATTTCCATAGGTATCCCAGTCAAAGAAAGGCATTGCCTGTCCTCCATGAATCCTTAATCATTTTTATTGTTTTTGTGGGTTTTCTTGGGGCTTTTTTTTGAGAGAGGAGTAAGTATTGTTTATGTTTGATTTGTAAGTAGTCAGAGATAAATCTGAGCTGCATCTAACTTTCATATGTCTTTCCTTATTTCAGCCAGTGTTTCTTCTCCTGGGTTACACTGTTTAATTGCTAGCATTTGTCCACATTTGTGGGGACTTAAACAAAAAGGCTAAGAAAAAGTGAACTTAATATTTCAACCTCTGTCTCCTGTTATTTGCTGATCTTTGCTTTTTAGTTGTGGATGGATATTTTTCTTTATTCTTTTACATCCAAAGCAGAAGCGCAACCTCTGCTTATTGACTTTCATGTTCTTTGGAAATTGGAACTTATTTTGTGCCTAGATGACTTGTCCAAGAAGTCCATAACAAAGTTCAGAATTGAATTTCCAATCTGTTTAATGACCAGGACCTCAGTCACAATCATATGCATCGTTCATCCTCTGACAGCAGTGATAACGCAAGGACAGACACGTGGTTTTAGTAATTTTAAGTTTATCCATTGGACAGGAAGTTTCTCTAGCATTTCTTTTTTTTTTTTTTTTAAAAGAAAAACCATACACACTTAACACAGGGAACTTTTAACAGATCATGCACCAAAAATGATTGGCCTAAAACGTAAATGGGTACTTACCCTCAAAAAGGCATCAAGTTCTTCACAATTCATTTTGCCTCCCTTTGTAATAGTCATGTTCTTAGAGTGACTAGGCTGTTTGCTGTGGAGAAAGAGAGCTCTCCTTATAGCTCCTTTCTGCTTAAGTTTATCCAACAGCAGCTCCACTTGGAAATCTGTCCAATCCAAAGCATTTAGGTTAGGGATATTTCATTCAATTACACAACGTGCAGATTCCCATCAGAAATGGAGATAAGGGCTGATTTCAGCTACAATGAAAATCTAGTACTTGGAACTTTTAAAACTTCCAGTTCTTTCAATATAAAATCTGTTACTACATTAGGTCTCAATACAGTAACTAACAAGGACTGTTGTTGTCCTAAATTAGACTCTTTTTCCTTAAAAACTGGAAACATAAGAGCACTGATACATTTTTAATATTTAATTGCTTTAGAACTGCAAGAACAAAAGTTAATTTTTTCCCCCCAGAAAATTTTAAAGCAATCTTGCACATAATCATTTAACTGCATTGCTGATCTAATTACTTCCCATATTTGAAATAGATGATGAAATTTAAAATATGTAACAGCTATGTATATGAATCTTCCCAGATCATACCACCTCTATACATGCCATACAGAAAACAAGGAAAAGCTTTTATCATGAGTAGACAAAACCTGATGGTAGCCGGCTGTCTGCCACACCACAAAATCTTAGGGACAACTTAGAAAACAATTTGATTGTTTGAAACAATCTCTTCCTGATTCTGATGCAGAGAATCTGATTCCAAAAGTCAGTGATATCAATCAAAAGTTTGTGATTTCAACAGAAATGTGAGAAGTCCCTTGTGGCTTGTCTATATTTTTCAGGCCTGAAAATGCACATACTTGAATATTCTTGTCTAAAACTCCCCTGAACGAGAGTCAATCTCAGTTCTGTAAAATGCAAAGGACTTTCCAAGACTAGTTCCACCAAATGGTGAAACATATGCCTAAAGTCCCAAGTATGCTCATATCCCACTGACTTCAACACAACTTCAGCAAAAAACATGCTGGAGACAGTCATATAAGATGTATGTGGTTACTCAACTGGTAGGATTGTGCTGTAATGGGGTAGCCAACTGTTTCAATAATGAAAAAGAACGATGACTAGTGCTCATGTCTGCAAACAATATGAAAAGACTTCTAAAGTTTTTAAACTAGCAGAACTTACTGAGTGAATTAGGGAGCTTTCCTTTGCCATCCGCTTTTAAGCAGAACTTTACTTTGAAGCTGTTTTGGAGGAAAAGAAAAGATTAATTTCACACACTTTTTCTCTCATTTTCTTCTAAAATTCTTTACTGTTTTTCTCAGTTCAAAGGCATTCTTTTTTGAGACTCTACCTCACTCCCAAAAGCTATTTTCTGCTGGTGGGAGAGAAACTATAACCTAAAAGTAGACAGCAATGCAAATAATTGGAGTTTTAATTCATGCAGAAATAGTCACCTGTGAAGCAGTGTTTACTCCTGAAATCAAACGTGGCTCATTTATTTTTAAAGCTAAAAGGAACTGGCATACTGAGTTGAAAAGGAAGTTAGGACTAGAAAGGAGAAGCAGGTTTGGATAATAGTCCAGGAACAAGAACCAAAACCAGTTTGCAAAGCAGATCACTTCCCAAGTGTCTTCCATAGGCTCACTCTGTTTTTCACCTAAAAAGTAAGTTAATGGGTAAAAGCATTGCACAAGCTGTGTTTTCTGTTACCATCTTGGGAAGATATTACTCTATTCAACACAGACTACTGGCAATCTCCGCAGGTAGGACATAACTTAGGAGTCAGTCTAGCATCTATTGACTACAATGTTGCTTCTCCCGCTGTTGTCAGAGTTCTTATTTTGTATTGTCTGCTCTTCCAGAAAATTTTGTGTGTGTGTTTGCCTTTTTTAATTAGCTGACTAGACCTCATGAATCCTTTCAAAATTGAGAACTTATGAAAATGAAGACCAATAAAGTCCCTCCCCTGCAAAGGAAAACAAAGATGCTCTGCTTACCAAGAAACCTTTACATCTGACAGTGAACAGGCTTTGTTTTCTGGGTTTAGAATGGTTGGATTAACTTCCAGGGCAGCATTTACTCTAATAACTGGTCTAGCCCTGCAAAGAAAACATCCTCTTAAACAACATTCAACACCATGTTAGACAACACCTTCCCCATTAATTGTGAAATATACACATACACACTGAGACGCTATTTAGTCAAACTGCAAGAATAACAAATAATCATGGAGTAGATTAGGGAAAAGCAGGAAGTTTTTCTGTGCCCTTTTATTGCCATCAGTCAGAACATGGACAACTGTATTAAGAGGAAGTCCTAGCTATTGCTAGCACAGATCAATAAGGTATTTTCCCAACATGAGCAAGGCTGGATGAGAATATCAGGATTGCAGTGTAATAGCTAGCAGCACCCTGTATGTGTCGGAATCTAGAAAACTGTCACTCAGAAAGCCTTGAAGAGGTTTATGGTTTCTCTTAACTATAGATTATTAAGAAAGATAAATAATAGATAGCAGACTGTAGATCTACTCAGTGAAAACAGCAATATAACTTTTTTTTTTTTTTTTTTTTTACCTCCAGCAGTTTGGAAGGCAGAATGGCAGAATTTCAGACTTTCCTGATCCTGCTTTCTTTTGTAACTCAGGAATACCTCCGAGCTTTCATTCTGGCTGCACTTATGTAAGAGTGTAGAGGGAGATACTTACCTATACAAAACAGCTGTGTCAACACCAAACGCTCCAACAATCAAGTCTAGGAAGAAAGGAAAAATATTACACATTACAAGTTACTTTTTTAAATATGCTGTTAGTCAGAGGTGGGGGTACTATTAAGTTATTTAAAGTGACATTTAGAGCAGAGGACCTGGATATCCATTTTTGTCCACATCTGCGGCTCCTTTCAGTGAGTACCCAAAACTGGGTGGCATAGTACGAGCAGCCCACTGTCCTTCGAGAATTTGAGATGGGGCTGCATTCAAACCATTTGCTCTTCCATTGTAGATATAGACAAGTCCTCTCTTGTCCTCTCCGCCGTATGGTGCGGCAACTGCAATATCTGTAAACCAAAAGAACAATTGTCAATATCCCCAGACGCAGACCAGGAGAACATATTTGTGCTTGCATTGATCAATAATTTCTGATATTTCAGCTTCAATGTGTGTTGAAACACAACCAGCATTTGAAATGCTCATCAAAACCTGTTTTTTTTTTTTTTTTAATTGGATGCTGGATTTTCTAGAAAGTATAAATGTTTAGCAAGAACATGTATCAGACTTGTATGGGGGGAGGAGGGAAAGGAATAGTTCTGCAAACACTTCTGCACTTCGACTGCCTTACAGCCAAAACATATGGATTTGAGATGCTTCTGAGAGTATTAAACACCCAGAATTAGTCACTGTTGGCACCTAATCACAAAATTAAGTGGGACTATCTGCCCATTTCCTTAACACACTCATGTTCCTCCAAAGGGTGTGACATTTTAATAATTCTGGAAATTTTAAATCAGCCTAAAGCAATGGCAAATATAAAGTTCCATTCTATCCTTATCATGGCTTGGCAGTATGTTTTATGGAGAACTTCCAATTAGTGCAATTATGCTATCTCTTAAAGCTTAATCAATGTGGGAATACTCATTATCAGTGACTAATAAACAGTAATAAACAAAATGCTAATTGGACTATCTGTAAGGACAACTTTAGAAATGTACATATGACCTAAATGCAACATTTCCACAGTCAATTCAAAGACCAAACATGAAAACTTTTAAACACCATACAGAGTGACTACATTATTCCCTCCTCTTTCCTTAAATTTGAGAAAGTTTCATGAAAAGAACAAGGATTCAAAAGTTCACCATTTTGTATTTTTGACTCATCTTTACAAACTTTATGAAAACACTAGAAGTTCCAATATTGCATCATACTGTGATGGAAAGCATTTTAATTAACACTTCCATAATGAAACACAGCAGGAAAAAAAAAGTCTAAAAAACCAGACTAAATAATGGCAAAGTAATTAAAAACAGGCAGCTTTTGCTATGATTTTCTCACCTACAGTGTATTTCAGATTAAAATGTGATGGAATCAAAACATTTTTTGGATAATCTCATCAAGTGAATGGACTTTTGGCTATCAGCTATAACCTTTCCAATGTCTTCTGTAAATAGCTGCAGGGATATTGCATCTTCACACTAATTCTGTATACTACTAGCAACTGAAAAGTTCTCTTCCAACCCAAACTATTCTATGATTTTATGATTTCATTAAAAAATTAAATTAGAGCTACCTGAAAATTTTAAATATTAGCCTATTATAGTTTCTGATCTTTCAGAAAATACTTAGCTTGCAAGCAGAATGGAGAAAAAAAACAAGCATTTTTGTGCTGAACTCAAATTCCTAACACTTTACAAAACATTGGAGTACAACTTGCAAAACAGTGTTCTCCCTAGGATTCGTGGAAGTCTCCGTCCCAAAAGTATGATTCTTTTCTGTTTCATTGCTCTCCATTCTTAAATGAAAGTAACAAGAAGCACTCGCAAAGGCTTTGAGAGTCCACAGCTTCAGTTGTATCAGACCCAGACTCCTCATCCAAATACTTGCTTCAAGACACTCAGCTCTTGGTACAGATGGCTGTAGTTGTTATGGAATATTTTCACCAGACACTTCCATTTTGAAATAAAAAAAAAAAAATCTCTAGACTTTTCTCAGGCAAATTTTTTCTATCAGAACATTTTTAACCAGCTCTCTGAAACAAAACCGTCTTTTCAGTCATCACTGTGTTTCTGGAGAGGAAAATTGGCTTTAAGCAATGGAAACAGGAAAATTATATTGAAGACATCCTAACAAGTCAC
The DNA here is from genome assembly GCF_028858705.1 of Grus americana. Lineage (NCBI taxonomy): Eukaryota > Metazoa > Chordata > Aves > Gruiformes > Gruidae > Grus > Grus americana. The sequence goes on from NC_072857.1 coordinate 36,016,882, forward strand.
AGTGGAGAGGCAGATATTTAATTGAAATTTCTCCTGTACTTATCACTTAGAAAGTAATAAACTATCAGTGTAACAGCTAAAATAATCCATGCTGTAGTTTAAACGGTATAGTCTCTGCTCGATGCATACATGTAACTCCTGTTAGCATTCTTGGGAGTAGCATACAAGCATCGAAAGGAGTCTAGACCTTAGTGTCCAACATTCAGTCATGGTTAGAATGCCTAATGTTTGTGTGCAGAATCCACATTCAGTGTGCTGTCTAGATTTCATCTAGGAACCAAAAATACTGATCAATAAATTATGTCCTACCATTGAAGCCATCCTGATCTAGATCCCCCAGAGGTGCAATAGAACTGCTGAATCTTGCAAATATCTCAAAACCATTCAGCTTTGTGATCTGAAACCCTCCAGAGGCTCGTTGAAGGCAAATGGAAACTTGGCCAACCTCTTGAAGTTTCCCATCAGAACCTCGATCCATAAAAAGAGGGGCTCCAATAAACAAATCTGTATAACTGGACCAAAGAAGGACAAGGTTCTTCAGTAACATGAAAATTAAGTTTCATTCTCTTAAATATCCATTAGTACAACTCAGCACTGAAGTCAATATTAAGATGAAAGTTACCTATCTTTAAGTTGCAACCGAAGACAAATATCTGACGAAGTAAGCACAAATATACCAGAATTTAGTGCATTTAAAGCATGTGAGTACACCCGTGTATTTATGTAAATAAATACAAAAACAAATCTACAGTTGTTAAAACAAATGTTGAGTGCTAGCGAGAAATTGTGTTGTGCAGATACATGTTAAACCAGCATCGAAGACAGAAATCTATATTGTAGGAAAGACTTTTTAATAAAAGCTTCTTTTTCCAGAAACAAGTTGGGTAGCAATGGGGAAAAGAGGGCACTCACTTGTCCCCATTGATATCTGTGGCAGCCACTGAATAGCCAAAATAGGCAGCCATCTGGAAAACAAAATTCAAACCAAACTTGTGAGTTGTAGTGATATAAACACACAAACAAGCGCATACAAAGCTGTAGAGAAAAGATGTTAGGGAGATGATAATATATACTACAAAATTTTTTGTCTCCTTTCCTTTATATTTTCCGTTCTCTTTCTTGCTGTGTTAGAAAGTGAACTGATCAGTTACCTTCCCCACTCTCCCTTTCAGGATCCGGTCCTCTTTCCCAATTCTCAAAAGAGGCACCATCTCCTTCATTTAAATAAGATTGGTTTTCTAAGTAGTACTACAGGACGGGAAACTTACAGAACATATATTTTTAGGATTCCTACAGACTTTATAAAATTTTTCTTTGGCACGTAAGCTAATAACCTACAGAATTTATATGTTCTAGTACCCCAAATACTGTCCCAACACGTCATCTTTCTATAAGAAGAGCCTCCCAGCCACCCACGACACTGAATAAAGCTACATACCTGCTCTCCAGTGAAGTTGTACATGGAAGACATGTTCTTCCCATTGTAAATAGACACCTGCACATGAAGAAACACACATTTCAGCACACCAACAATATTAATCTTTTTTTAATTTATTGTCAAGTTTAATGTTTCAAATTTCCTACCATGCCCAGAGTTCTTGCTGCTCTTGGGACTCCTGATACAAAGTCTGAAACATAAAGGAAGACACCCAGGTAACATTCAGGTCCCAAAATACAATGACTTTGCCTGAACAGAGTTGCTTATTCCTAGTACTTTATACATTTACCTGTGCACTGTATCATTTGTTCTACACCATTTGATTAAAAGACCTGCCCAGCATATTAACATGATTTTTTTACTGAAGCAACAGTCTTACCTTCTATGCCATCACCATTGAAGTCTCCAACAGCCACTGAATAACCTGATTAACAAAATAAATAAATTACTTTAAAAACCTTATTAAACCTTTCATCTATCCTTATACTCTTCATAGGTCTCTGTGCACAGTCCTCTCACTTCATCTTAAAATAGAATTGAATAAATATTGCCTCTAAGTAGCTTGGACTATGAACAGCTACATGAGTAAACTGTAATTCATCAGCATCCATAAATTTGAGATCAGAAGATGAAAGTTTTAAAATTATCATTGTCCTGGTCTATCCTTGCTTTTTTCTAAACCCAGTTAAACATATACGAAGCTAAATTATGATTTCCCATTCCTCTGAGGGACTGTCTTCATTAGTTTTCTTCCCAAATGTGATTCTTTCACATTTTTATTTTGCTTTAGTATTTAGAAACAGGTGGTTAAAAAGAAAAAAGGTATGTGACTAACTTCTCATGTAAAAATCATACCTCTGCCATTCTAATATTCGGCCTGCATCATAAAGCACAAAAAATTCATGGAAATATTTCCATTTATTTTGTCATCAGGTGCTTTTTCAATCAAGTCTATGGCAAGATAACTAAGCTTCCATTATACATAAATTACTGCATTTTCAGTACGTAGCTCTTCAGTTATCTGTCAAAAGTGTAGGGAGTGTAGTGACAGGACAAGGGGTAATGGGTTCAAGCTGAAGGAGGGTCGGTTTAGATTAGATGTTAGAAAGAAATTCTTTACTGTTAGAGTGGTGGGGCACTGGAACAGGTTGCCCAGAGAGGTTGTGGGTGCCCCCTCCCTGGAAGTGTTTCAGACCAGGTTGGATGAGGCTTTGGGCAACGTGGTCTAGTGGAGGGTGTCCCTGCCCATGGCAGGGGGGTTGGAACTAGGTGATCTGCAAGGTCCCTTCCAACCCAAACCATTCTATGAGTTTATGTTGAATTAATAGTAGCGTGATTTAGACTTAGAGTAGCACAGGGGAGTTTTTCAAGTACAGCTACGTTTTCTTCCTTTTCAAACTACGCACCCAAGTAGCTGTCATCGAAAGCAGCACTGGCAGGTCTGGTTGCTAACTGGTCATCATACTTTGTACTGTAGACTCTGGAGTCATATTTAGCCACAATCTCTGTCACGCGATCAGAAATAAGTTGGCCTAAAGAGAAAAACAACTTAAAACCACAGAAAAATGTGTGTGCACTCATTCAATAAGCAACTGATTTACAGAATGCTTGCTTCTAAAGCAACAACTGTTCCACAATGCTGACCAGAGCATAGCCAACAGCAGCCGCCACAGATAGGAGATAAGTGAAACTTCGGATCCTACTGCAGCAAAGATTTATGCACATATTTCATCAAAAGCACACAGAGTTCTCACTCCAAATAGAAGCCACTCCTACATATAAGCCAGGATTTAAATGGGACTGCTCAGTTAGGTAACAGTAAGCATAAGCGTATGGAATTGCAGAACTGAGTCATCATTCTTTGTCTATATACCTGCACATGAGAGCTTAACATGGCAGGGAAGAAGCTAGTAAGATGAGCACAGTGTGTTACCGCGTTCCCTGTTTTCACTTCGCTAGCCACCAGGTGGTGACTTCATTACATTGAGCTTTTAATTAAATCTGGAATCACAAAGAAGTTTTTTTCAGAAGATCACTTACTTCACATACATATTCATACGTGTATGAAGTATAGGGAAAACTGCTCCTCCAGCATCTCAGAATGTGGAATAAAAATCTGGGGTGAAAACCTCTTGTTTTTAGAAGTATACTATTGCCTTCTATTCAAAGTTGAGGGGGTTTTTGGTAGTAGCAGAAAAGAATAAGGTGGTTTCAGCAGACGAGCTATCACTTTTGCCAAAAAGCAATAAAATGAATATTCAAACATAATCTATATTGTTCTGTATCTGCAGTTTCATTTCTATCATTCCATTTTGTTAAGAGTTTAAAACATAGGACTGGAAACAAGCCTCCTGTGCTGCTGCAGCTACGTATAGGCTGCAGTGATGTAGAAAATCTTTCATAAACATTGGTATTTACATTAAAAAACAGGCAGAGTTTAGCAGCTATGTCTCGATTGTAACAGCACCATCTTTTGAACAGAGAGCTATAGCTAAACACCGAATGATCCTGCAAACAAATACTGACTGAAGCCCACATTAGTAAATATGTAGGAAATGTTCTGTGTAAACAGTGTGGTTAGAGGAAGAATGTGCACCATGGCACAAACAAATCAATATAAACAAATACAAAACATCTTTGCCATCAAAAGAAAATAGTGATAGCTCTCTTTGCAGGGTACATTTCTCATTGAAAAATACATGCTTCGTACGTGTGTCAGAAATTAGAAAACGTAAATTTTGAAACAACAAACAAAGCATCCTAAAGGAAACTTATCTGCTGGTGGAAATAAATTCCACATTCCTGGGAAAATGCCTTTAAAACAATCATAGAGTTATTTAAAAGACAAAAGACACATCTATACAATTATTACTTCAGCTTTAATTTGTGGTTGCCTTGATTCTTCATCCTTCGAAATATTTCCTGAACAAAAATTATTTCTATTTGTTTTCTTACTGATGAAGACCTTGACAGCAGTTGGAGGAGTATGTATACAAATGACTAAGAGGATAAAGAGAAAAATCAGAGAGGTCAACTTCTCTGTGACTTAAATGATATATCTCACCTTGCCAATAAAAACTTCCAGGTCCTCCAAGTAGCACTCTGTCTCCCTGGGAGGAAGAAGGAGAAAAAAAAAAAAAAAAAAAAGAGTAAGAAAAAAACCATTAAGCATATCTAAAGAAAACATGTGCTATGTTTATGGGAAGTAATTCCTTGCATGTATATCACTGTGCTTCACTGACCCCAATACGTTTTATTGTTTAAAGAAATTATTAATTAAAAATGCATCTCAAAATGCAACAAACAATATGACTTCCATGACTTGTTTCTCTATTTCACCCATTTAAAATTCCTGGTGGAATTCTGCTTTTATTGTAACAGACTCTTCTATCCGCATAAATCTAAGACAACAGAAATACAATCAGGAGAAAACTTTAAGACTGCTACAAGGCAATCATAACATGTTTTTAGGTCAGTACACAAAACTAGTTTCATCTTCTGCCCCTGCCACTTTCTGTAACTTATCTTTGGAAAAGTGTAATTCAAAAAAGCTGTGATGAAATTCCCCCACTCCGTATTCCTGGTAGAACTGCAACCCACAAACCATGTTATGTGAAACTTTAACCACATAAGCTATCCCAGTGCTGGGAATTTGCTCCATAAGTACTGAATTGGGCCATAGGCTTTGCTGCCTAATTAAGCCACTTATTCAGGTTTTAATCTTAAAAACTCCCATATTCCCCACTCAAAAATCTAGGTCAGAAATTTGGGCATACCTTATACCCAGGCTTGCCCACTCAGCTAGGGTTTTGGATTAGAGCCCAAGGTTGGTTTTAACTGAGGCTAGAGTCTGCGCAGTAAGCCTGAGGGGTGCATGCAAAATTACTCAAACCACTTACAGTCCTATACTGCACTTTGCACAGTTTCCTCTGGAGGAAAACCAAGAGTGTCCTCAGGCAAAGAGCAAACGGGTATGACCCAATCATAACATGTGAAGAACCTGCCACATCACAAACAGGACATGTGTGGTCTTAACATGTCCAGACTATGCTAAACAATTTACCTGTACAATATTGTGCTTGGATTTAAAAAGTAATTGTGAATTTAAAAAAAAAAAAAAGAACTATAAAAGGCAGGGAGAACATAAAAGTAGAAGAAACATAAGACAGCAAAAAAGCATAAGGTCTACTTCTGCTGGCTGAGGAGAAAAACAAAACATAATTCACAAGAACATTGTTTACCAGTTCCCTTTAGCAGTAAGTTATTCTTCCTCAAGAAGTAACTCTAGCTATACACCAATCCCTTCAAAATAAGGGTCTCAAAAAACCTGACTACTGCAGTTTATTTTGCTTGAGGACTAGCTGCAGCAGAGGTTTATGGCACGAGGCTGGAAAAGCAGATTATTTGTTCAGGACATGATTCCTACAAGAGGTAAAAGCATGCTACTGTGAAGATGTAGAGAGAAACAGGTTTATAGTACCAGAGTGGTTTGAAATTATTTTTGTTTATTTACAAGTATGCATTTGATTGCCACTTTTCTTCTCCCCAGGAATGGTAGTATACATTTAGTTTCATAATAGCTGTGCTTGTATGTGGTCTGTATCAGGGTGGTTGTTAACTTGCAACTGGCTGCGGACTGGCAGGAACTGAAAAAGAATCACATACCTTTGTAAAGTCAATACTAAATCCACCTTGACAAAATCCCTGTCCATCTGCATCAATAGTGGCTGCAAAAAAAAGTATGGACAGAAAGAGAGAGAAAAATAAATATTACCAGTGTAGATCAGATGATTCTGTGGATCCATTCCAATGCATCTTCCTAAGTAACCTTGCACTCCTGAACTAGAACCTTGGGAACCTTGTCTCCTAAATCAATATTTTCACTTTATCAACAACTCACAACCAAATGCTGTAACAACTTGACAGCTGGCCGAACATACATATAACATTAACATATGTTCTAGCCTAACACAGTCAAAGTAAACAGCAACTCCACATTCCTTTGTATTTAATATTCAAAAGTTTTTGGGAAAAATATTTGCAGTTTTTATTCAGGAAATAATCTGGAAAATAGGGGATAAGTTTTTCTTTTGGTATGGAATAAAAATTTGAAATATACATCACTGTAAGTTGTTTCAAGTATTGGCTTAAAAAAAAACCACACACACAAAAAAGCATACCTGGCTGAAAAAAATCTCTACATACTGAGAGTCATCCCAGCAAGAACTGTTATGGCTGAGTTAATCTTACGATTACACAGCTCCAGAGTAGTAATGTTGAGAACTCCTTATCTGGAAGTGTGACTACTTAACTAGCATGATTTAGTTTAATATATGCTTATTTAACTTCTCTTTATGTTGGACCGCACTGGATTTCATTCCTGCTGTTCACTAATGATTTTCAGCGAACAAAAAAAAAAATCCTAGCTTGAACTTTCAACTTTTAGAATTCTGTATTTTAAAAAAAAGGTTATAAGCATCTGAATAATCTGCAAACTCAAACAGATTATATGGATGCAAAGCATTTGGAAAATAAGTCTCAAAATGTTCAACAATGAATATAACTAAAACAATGCATTGCTACTTATATATGCATACGTGGAAATCAGAACCTACTGTTGCAAAACCCTGTCTTCTAAAAAGAGCTTTCTCATTAAATTACTGGAATAACAATAATTAAGCTTCAGAAAATTCTAGTGTTGGTCTTTGAAAAAGCACTTGCTACATAATTTTGCTCAAGTGATGACCACAGAAGTGGTCCTTTCAAAGACGGAAGTCCTCAACTCCAGTGATACTTCGGTCTATGATTATCCTCTGGCCTAACAGTAGAGAAAGCAAGGTCTGCATCCTGAACATCAACTGGAGGAGAATTCAGATGTCGGGATCCAGCTTAGGTTTTTTTTCCTAATTGCTGTGAGGCTATACATAGAAGGGGGAAAATACCTGTAAAACATCCCGCTTCAAAATATAACACAAGAGAAATTCCAAACAGGAAAGCAACAAAGTGTTCTACACTTACTTGACCTGCAGGGCGCATACTCCACAGATTTAGATCCCACAAGCAGGTAGCAAGTTCCTACAGGCTCTCTCTCTTGTTTTGTTTCAGTCCTCCAGTGGTACAGTGGGGCACAGGCCTAAGGAAAAAAACATGGCAGTGAGAAAACAAACTCCTCTTCAAAAGGCTGAGGTTCTAGAATAATACACAATGGAATTCCAGTTTTCTACAGAACAGTAACTAAAAAACAATTTAGCAGATGAACCATGTGTTATTAGAGAAAATCTATACTATCAGCACTGGGGCAGAAGTATCACCAGTTTGTAATTTTAGAAACAGCTGGTTTATCACAAGAATTTTAGAAATAATATTTTCTTAAAGAAGCAGTTGTAAAGAGTTCATCAAGAATTTATAACACATTCCAACTTCAGGAAAACTAATACTACTACTTTCCTCAAAACCAGACAAAAATGCTACAACCTTTGTTTATAAAGGGATAAAAAAGGCTGGCCAATAAATTCTGAAAAAGACAAGTCACACTGATTAGTGGGATTTTGTTTAGATTCCAAGTTATCCAGATCTTTTCACATTTTTTTCCACTACAGTATCCCATACTGAGGCATTTGAAGGGCATCAAAAACCTACCAGAATTTTATCGTTTTTGGATCTCACAGAGGCTCCAAACCACTGATGAGACTTAAATTCCAGTGGATCATCAGGAGCAAAATCTCTGTTGCCTACAAAGAAAATGAAAAAGAAGCATAATTTCACAGGAAACTATACAGTAAGAATAAAAAAGCTAAGTCATTGGTTTTGATGCATACAGAGAATAGCAGAAAACAGTAACATTAGAGGAAATCACCCTTTCACAGCAATAGGATTTGAAAAGGATTTATTATTATTATTCACTTTTACATCTAGGGCCAAATACAGCTATTTCTACATAGGAAGCATTTGTATAATACCGATTTCTTGTAAAAGCACAAAGTTTATAGCATCTTTGACAGCAACACAGTAAATACCTCATACTTGAGATATTTGACTTTCAAGTCAGATTACAGCACTGCTCAAGAATCAGCGTGAAAGCCAAGTTAGGACTAATGCTTCTAGAAGAAATATTGCCTGATTAAATTATGCGAGTTTTGCCTTTGGCTAGAATCAAGACAGAAATTCTTCTACTATTCTACCAAGTGTTAACATCTCTATCCTGTCACTGCAGTGTACAAAGCACAGCAACAAGCATGCTTACAAGCTACGAGGAAAGTGAAAAGCTATGCCGTAACAAAAATGTTAGAAGAGAGCTTGCCATCCAGAAGAGAAAGTTAAATAAGGGATAATTTGCACTGGTGTCTGTAAGTTAACTGTTTGCTCATGAAGGTTGGTAGAAGCAACTTAATAAGTGGTATTTCTGCAAGTGTGAATGTTACAATCTTTAAATCGTTTCATGTGTCTTACCTACTTTCATTGGAACAACAATAGGAACTTTAGCCTAATGAGAAAATGAACATAACCCTCTGAAAAACATATCTTTTTACAAAGTCACCTAAATGGCTGGTTTACAGTGCCTAAAGCTAAAGGAGTCAATGAGGTCAACGACCATACATCACTTCCACAGACTGCTGGGGGGAATCCCCAAACCCAACCCCGCTATGAATCAGAGACCTGTGACCACTTGAATCAAAACTTCCTTGCTTGTCTTACACCTTGTAAAGACCGTTTGGTCTCCAGGGACTGTGTTACTTCCGTTAGGAAAACCCCATACAAAGGACAACAAAAGTGATTCTGCAGAGTCAGCCAAAACAAACTACTATCTGGACTACTTTTGCTCTTAGATTAGAAATAAGTAGAAATCAATGCTGAGCGCATAGCGTCACAGAGAACTATTGTGTTTTTTCTAATTTCAAAGGTGATTAAAAAACCCCCACTTCCTTCTGTCACAGCCCCTCACTCCCTTACTGAACAGGTGCTGAAGATATGGAGGGCCTGATGATTAAGCACATCTGCACAGATTTATGTACACTTGAACATTTATACTGTCACCCTTGCACAGACAGAAATGTAGCTTGGCAACCTGCACGTCACTTTCTTACGGTACAGAAAACCAAAACCAGACCAAGATGTTTTCCAAATAGGGAATGGTCTTTTGCACACTTCTAAAATACCCGTTTTATCAAAATGAACCCTGCTAAAAAAAAAAAAAATTCAGCTGGATCAGGGACCAACCCAGCTGACTGCATGGGCAGGGAAGTAGTGCTAACCTGCCGGAGAGAAGACACAAACATATGGCTGGGAACTATATCCTTTTTGGCACCATCAGGGACTTAAAATTGGGTTATTCTGCCTTGTAACCACACCCAAGGTTACACAGCCTAGAAAGACAGATCTGGCTTCTACCATCTATTTGTCCTGCTTCTCTCAAATGCAAAGAAATCTCTCAGCTTTACTTGCCAAACAAAGCTTTAAACAAGGTAAAATTTGGGAATAGTTACAGCGTGGCATTTTACACCTTTCTCTACTGCTGGATACTTATACAACGCTAGATATCTCAGACTAAAAGGAAAGATAGTACAGCACTTTTGTAGTGTAAAGCAGAATCCTATTGTGCTAGGTACTGTAAGAGCGTCTAGGATGAAAGTTTCCCATTTAAGTTTAAAACAATAGGCAGCAAGGAGAAGGAATGGTCTTGTCGCAATAGCAGGTAAGCGGCCATTCAGCATTATCAGCAATCTCATTTTATCACAGGTCTTAAGGAAATTAGTTCCTTCAAGTTTCAGCTGAATGCATCAGCTTCGAGCATAAAGCAATAAAAGGAAAAAAAAAAAGGCAAAGTACTGGTTCCTGGTGCCATCTACCCATAGCCTATATTGATTGCACTGAAGAAGAGGGGACCCAGTAGTTTAACCAGCACACGCTGCCAAAATAGCCCCTCTCTGCCTTTCCCCCCCGTGCATTCTTAACCCAGGCACTGCCCCTCCTCAAGGAAGAGTCAATGTCCAGGACAACAGCTACAAAAACCTTCTCTCCCTCAGTCTTTAGGGGACAAAACTATTTTTTCTACAGTCCTGAAAAAGCCCTGATTCAGCTTTAAATTGAGGATATTAGAAACCTCTCTTCGATTTTATTTTAATAGGTAAACATCTAGGCTTTGAGATATAGTCAGAAGCTGGTATATAAAAAACCCTAAAAATCTCCAAAATCAGAAAGCAAATGAACATGACCCCAAGTTTATTATGTCATAACCTCAGAAGACAGCATCATAAAATTTCCGAAGGCCTAAATAACAAATTAGAAATTCTTGTACTTAAAAAACCTCCACCACACAGTAAAATATGCTCCATTAGGCAATTTGACTAAATAAATTTTATTTATTTATAGTACACTGCCATTGCAAAAATATTTTACAAACATCTTAGTCAATTTGTCTAATGTCAGTGCAGATGCACAAAACAAACCAACATCTGCTACAAGGTTAAGATGTCTCACAGTGAGTTTATCCTGTATTCAAAGCTTCTTTAGGTTCTCTAAAACTAAATGAGGGGTCTTGGGGAGAGGGGTTTGCTGTTCAGCTTGAGACCGGCTGTAACACAGGAAAGGGCGTTAAGACAAAAAATACCAGTAGAAAGTACGTACATTGGAAGCATGGGCTTTTGAGATAAAAAGTTACAAACATTAAATACAGGCCAAATCTGATGTTAACTCCGCATTAAAGAAGTAACCTTTCTTTACCCACACTCATTCACAATTCTCCCCAAGAAAACACTGTGTAAATAGATTATGAGCCTTTCCCTCAGGTCCAGAAGACAAACTGATTTTATGAGGAGATCTGGAAAGCACCCTGTCATCAAAAATCCCCTTGCTTTAAATGAGAAACTATTTGGGTTTCTGTTCCTGACTGGGGAAAACAAACATAAAGAACAGTTAAATGTGAGCCCTCACTAAAGCAAATCAGAGTCAAATAAGGTGTTTTAGCTATACTGTAAAGTAGATTTGTCACGGGAAGACAGAGAACTGACCAGCATTTCTGTGTTTTAGTATAACGAGCCTGACTTCATTATTATTTTATCGTGGTGTAACTTTTCAGTGGCATTTCTAAAAAAAGCCTTCCCCCATCATATCATTTAAAAGCAGTACCTACACTAAATGAAGCAACCCCTAATACAGGTAGGATTTAAACATACAGCGATTTATAAATCCAGATCAACATTTTGATGTAATATAGTCAGCCCTACTACTGTAATGATTCTTACTGCCACTGCTGGTTTTCTTGTATTTCTAAATTCTTTTACAGTGTTCCAAGAATACCTTAGAAACATCTTCAAACCACTGATGTACGTTTTACAGGCAAACAACTGTATCTAGGCAATACAAACTATGTTCTGACTAGATTTATTCAAGAAAACGTTCAGAGTTTTTACAGGATGCTATTTGTCAGACTAAAATGCCGGCACTATAGGGACTTCTACTTGATGGGTCATTAATTCCAGGATTACATCATTTGACCATAGGGTATTATTTCGTATCTGTAAAGGCAGCTTATGCTGTGGTTTTTCCTTTGCTCCTTCTCATTGTAGTAGACCTCACATGATGATTTTAAATAACTCTTTCATTAGGGAAAAAGGGCTGACATGCCAAGTCAACAGTGTTTTGTCTCACTAAGTACTTTCCAGGTGGGGTGATGGAGTTGTCAAGACAGGAAAGAATTGCTTTAAAAATCCATTACATAGGGGCATTGTTGCTGCTGGACCAGTGGAACACTCACTTTACCGCGTTACATAGGATTTAAATTTATAAATGGAAACTGATGTGGAGAGATGCTGAGTAGAAATTGCAGAAAAAGGAAATAAAGATTGTCTAAGCCATCTTCCAAGTATAATAAAAAGATCAAAAGTTCTTTCAGTGCTGGATTTCATTTGGCTATCAGCTTTGGATTGTTGGCGCCTTCTTTTTCCAATGTAAATCTTATCAGTTACAGAAACAATGGTGTTACTACAAAATGACTGCAGTTGAGTAAGTAGATCAAGTTGTAACTTGCAGCCCGCCTGTTTGCATGGCAGTGAGAAAACTGAACTAAAACACTTGCCCCTGATCTTGAGCGCCAGACTTCACCGAGATAGTGAGTCAAGAGGCATGAACTGATGAAGCCTGGTTCAGGGTCATCATACTATGAATACTTAAGAAGTTGTAAAATTTAAATAGTCACCCAGTTCACAGAATTTACATTAATATAAATCTCTTTGTAACTATGCCAGTTCAAGGTAAATGATGTTGCTCCTTCTAGGTAAAGGGAAGCTTTATGCAGCTAGGCAAAAGAAAGACAAACTTAAATAGGCGAGCACTGTTTTCATAATAAGAGAATTTTACGTGGTGTAAAGCCAGTGTCTTCCATCCAAAATGTCAGTGATTTCAACCTTAGTTAACGAGGCAAGAGCAAGCGAGTACAAGCTTATCTTTACTTGAAACTGCCCGTGCTGTGAGGCAGCAGATGGTTTAGCAACCTTGGTTTAGCCACAGTGTTTTGTTAATGACTCAGGGAGATGGGAATACAGAGCTTCCCACTATTCCCCTTCCCTCTTCGGAGGTATGAATCCTCCTCCTTTCCCCAGGCGGTGCTGGAACAAAAGCATCTTTTCCCTTTGCCTAATATAAGACACTTTTTTTTCCAACTAGTCATGCAGTTGAGATCCAGCTACACACACACAGAGCCAACAGTATTCATGCAGGAGTCTACCTAACCACAAAAGCATGAGCTTTTTTCCACTGTCAGCTGTAACAACACATGGAGGAGGTTTTATACATTCTGCCCTCTTCTTCTGCATTCAGAGCAGTACCCAACGCATCCTTCAGTTATACCAACACACATGATAAGGACAACAACCTAACTTCAATGGGACTGACGTAATGATAGCTTTAGCGAGATAAAAATCAATCCGTTTTACTACAAATGAATTAATGGTTCTTACACGATTTATTGCTTTATTGTTGACTAAGTCAATAGCCTTTGAGACTGAAATCCCCATATAGATTGTGCCCTAATACCGGTAAACCAATCAGCTAAAAATAAACCAGTACTTTGCTAAAGCATGCTATTTTCACAAAATACAGACCTATCCCACACTTCCTTATCCTACTTTACCCTGAGGGTGACAGAGCACTGACACAGGCTGTCCAGAGAGGTGGTGGAGTCTCCTTCTCTGGAGATATTCAAAACCCACCTGGACGCCATCCTGTGCAACCTGCTCTAGGTGATGCCGCTTTGGCGGGGGTTTGAACTAAATGATCTCCACAGGTCCCTTCCAACCCCTGCCATTCTGTGATCTGTCTCGTTATTCCGTAAGTGGAAAGGATGGAGTTAGAAACAACTGATTGGTTTGCACAAATGATCAAAATCTCCAAAAGGCAAATACGAGCTCATGACACCCACTCCAGTCATAACTTTCCATCGTCAGCAGATCTTGTGCTGTGCAGTGCTACAGCACAAAGCTGCGCAAGGCAGTTAAAATACCCACTTCAAACTAAATAGGTCACAGATAGAAACAGCCATGCCAAACTGGTGGTTTAAGCTTCCAAACAAAGACTCCTATTGTCTAGAATCACCCACTTGGGGATAGAAAAAAAAAAAAAAGGTCCACAACGTGGAAACATAAGGAGGAATCAGGAGACGTTTTTTTCTAAGTATTTTCCTTTTCAAAAGCTGCTTTCTCCTCTTTCAGCAAAGATCAAAATAACCAGTCTTAAAAGAATTTAATCCAAAAATATTTCAAACCAAACCATTTCTCTATATTACTTTGGTGTGTAAAAACACATGGGAATGGGGGGGAAGAGGAGGGACAGTACTACTGTCAAAATGATAAAACTTTATGCAGCCAGAGGCTACACTGAATTCTTTGTCCAAAGCAACAGAAGCACACCACACACAGCTGAAAACATTTGGGATGCTCTTAGTTTTTAGTATTCAACAGCTTCTGTAAGTTCCCACAACCTTGAATTTTGAGATCCAATATAGAAAATGAAAGCAGTAGGAAAAGCTTTTACCAAAAGAAAAAAAAGACACTTCAGCAGCACGTCGATCTGTTATACTATGTGTCTCAGAAGAGCGAAACAATACATTGTCTGAGCAAGCTAAAATCGAAATCTGCTCAAGAAATCTGCAATTCATTAGCACAGAAGTTCAAAGTTGGTTTATGAGCATATTTTCCTTTGTAACAGTTCGTAGAACTGTCTGCATTTCATCATTCTAAATGCAGCAGCTCTTGAAACAGTCTCAGTACTGCACTTTTTGATGCTCATGTAAAGAGCTGCACTTCCAAGCATCCTGTACTGGAGCAGGTACATTTCTCAATTAAAGGTTTCATGAAAAAACTGGCAGGTTTTTGCGAGAGAAACTTTATCATCACGAAACTGTTGTGTTACATTTTTATGAAAAGCCATGGAAGCATGAAGAAATGCTATTTCTACCAACCCACTTCCCACTATTCTTGACTGATGAAGAACTAGGACGCCAAAGCTGAAAAGTAAAATAATAGGAATAATTATGAAGATTGTTTCCTTTTGCAAAACAAGCACATAGGAAACCCATTTGGTTTACATTAATTTGCTACATATTGCTCACATGTGTACAGTCTGATGAACTCCAACTGGTTACATGGGCCTCGGAAGAATTTTTTGTTTGTTAGAATGACAATTCAGAGTGATCCTGCTCTCAAATTCCACGGCCAAATACTAGATGTATTTATCTAGATGTCAGGCAATTAGCTAAGTGTATCCACCCTGCTACTCCATGTATGCCAAACTGTAAAATACATAAATAAAAACATAAAGATGACTTGTTGATTTTCCCAAAAAGCACATTTGCCCACCCCTCTGCTCACCAGTTTTGTTGTCGGGCTCGATGAGCTTTTGATCCTCCTTTTGCACAAAAATAACATGTTTAATTTTATACACAAGAATGGACAACTACACAAGATAAATATAACTCACAGACAAACCTTTAACTTTTCAAGAATCTTTTCCCTGAGCAAGATTATGGAAATACTTTCAGTAATATTTGGCACTATCTATGCAGGCTTTGCTGTGCTAGTCTGTGAAGGCTGTGGAAGGAGAAAAGGGGAGGGAGAACAGATCTGTCTTTGAAACAAATGTTTCTGGACCTCTGTCTCAAAACTGATCAGAAACAGAAAATGGACTGCTATATTAAGTGCATTCCTTTTACAGTTTACCCACAAGAAAAACATTTTTCCTGGAAAAAGCTGCTAAGCAGCTGGCAGATGAAGCCAACTGCTCGCTAGACACTGTTGAGCTTTCTCAGAGAGGAACCACCTTTCCAGGCAGTCTTCTGGAAAGCGTAGTGCTAGGGCTCGGCAAGCTGTAAGAGCAGTTTTCCCATTATTTGCTTTCCCAGATTCTTTCTTCTTTATAAGATTCAGAACATTCCCCTATCGATATGGATTAAAACAAAAAATAAACTAAATTTTCAGTCACAAAATTATCTGATGTGGAGAAGGGTTAAGAACGAAGACAAATATTTACCACCTTGACCTATAACGTGTGGGTTTTGGTAATTTGACTGTGAAATGTAAAACACCTTGCAAAGGAAAGGATTTTCTCATATTGTTTATGCTTATGACAATTTTGAAAAATATACTGCCTTGAGAATGTAAGTTTCCCCCTAGTGCTTGGCCTGAAGAAAAACAGTCTCCTACACATTCTGAAACTCCAAGGAGTTTTCTCCCCTGAGACCGAGAGGAAAAAAAATCCCCACTATTTTACATAACAAGTCAATTGAAACTGTGGTAATGCTGTGGCAATTGTTCTAAGAAGTCAAGATATGCAAGAATACAAATACCAGAAACTTCAGTTTTGTGACACTGGCAAATTTAGCTTCCAAATTAACAAGGTAAACAGGAATAAGGCGAAACAAGTTCAGCGCTTACGTAGCACTTTTTAATCAGCTCTGTTTCTGTCTAGATTTCCAGAATAACCCGTTAGAGTAACAGGTACAAGCACTGCTTCATATTTCAGTTTTGCAACAGGATCAGTGAAAGCATGCATGTGAGGAAGTTTGCTCTGGGGCTTGGTTTCTTTAACTTTTACGTGCTTCTAAAAGCAAAAACCAGCCTGAAACGCATGCCTAATGATACTTGAAAGCCTTCAAAAAAATTTATTCTAACTTTCTGGCCATGTACACACAAGAACATGCAGCACAACTACACGCACCCCTGAATTTGAGGGCATTTTCTACCACACATGTTAGTTATGCAATTTTCACATAGTCATAACTACATTAAATCAAAGCCAACTGATGTCAGTGCTAAAATGTTCAGAAACCCCACAGCGAAGCATCTTTACATTTGGGAAGTGTTAATGTGTGATATAAACATTTTGCCTTCCAAAGCCACCATGTATACCAGAACGTCAAAAGCAATTAGTGTAATAAGCACAGAAACACACGCACACAGACACATACACAGAATATTCTCTAGTGTATTCTTACGAGCGTAGCCATTGCGTTGGGAGATCTAGGACAAGGAGAGATTCCCCTTCCCCTTTGCAAATATATTGCCATTTTAAATGAGAAAATACACTACAGAGGAACACTGGAAGAACATTTTTTTTCTAGCTGGCAGTTTAAAAATTGTAACATACACTTTAACAAGGTTTTTTTATGCTACAGGCTGGTGGGGAGGGCACGAGGAGGAGGGAAATACATATATTTTTAGCATGAGAGCTATGCGAGTTCCATGAATGGAGTCCTATTGTGAGGTGCCCAGCTCCCCTCCTGAAAGAGCTGAGTTGTCATGGACAGGAAGGAAGAACCCAAGTAGTAAATTTGGTACTACCAGGAACCATCAGTTTAATGGCTTATCGCTTTCCTCCAGAGGAGCTGGGGTGAGGGCAAACACAAGTAACAAGCAATGCTAGTATAACATAAGGGCTTGAACAACTCCTCCTCCAAAGACTGACAAAAAGCAGCTAGTACCTTCTCTCTTGGACTACAGAATAGCTGTCGCATTTGTCTCCCGTAAATGACCACACTTCTGTGCCAATACGATATTTAAGCCAAAAAGCAAGCGTTAGAAAATAAAACCCAATTCTGTGCAGTCGATGTCGTGCAGTTGAACTCAATGTGGCCTCTGTATGAATGGGGAAAACACCCATAAAGCTGGAGGCAAACTTAACTAAAACCAAGGAATGTTTAATAAGACAATAACAGTAATAGAGAGGAAAAAAACCTTTCTGCTGGACCTCTGTAAATCCTTACTGTCATATTTATTTGTGATACAACCACGAGACAAGCAGACAAACGCAATCTCACAATCAGAACAAGACTCACTCTTTCCTCCGTTCACCGCTCAGAAACTCGGCCTCTTCCTTGCTCCCAGACGCTGCGTGCAAGACAGGGAAGCAGGAGGAGGAATAGGGCCATGCCTTCTAGCAATCAGAATTTTGCAACTCCACATATGGAGTTTGGCATCGTCAGGTAAACAGAGAAAAGCCACAAGTACGAATGTTGCCATTATTTTCACAGGTCGGATTTCTCACTAGCTGTAAGCAATTAGACTAGAACCCTGAAGAAACCTGTCTAATTAATTATGCAGAACCTATGCTGCTTTTGCCATTAGCAAAACAGCTAAATAATCAGGGGGTGGGGTGGGGCTTGTATTGCAGGGCTAAGCAATACCTCTGGAGTTACAAATCATATTACACAAATGTTGAAGTAGTGATGGACGAACTTGAATTCTTGCCGAGGTTGCATTTAGCCACCTACAAAAAGCATCTTTGGGTTAGCACCACAAACCAGTAGTCACATCTTCTGCCTCCTCTTTCCTGCCAAGTGAATCGCAAGTCTTCCCCAACTGCCGTTACCTTATGAGGTAGGGGCAGGCGGGAGCAGGGGTTTACACTGTGTTGGCAGTAAGGCACGTAGGGAATCATCTATTGTATTATGTGCAAAGAAAAGAACGTTTTATTTTGTCTCAGTGCGTTTATTATTTTATCATGCTGAAATACAATGCCCCTTTTCACCCAGAGAATAATTGACAAATGCGTTATTTCCCAACTCATTGCCACAAAGCTGAGATGTGTTAAAATGTGCCTGAAAGAAATCCTCTTAAGCCATTATGACCTGCTATTTTTACTGCTAAATATGAAGCGATTAACATGCCCATCACTTAAAGGCAAGTTATAAGCAAAACGCTGTTTGCCTAGGAGCATATATCTTCAGCACAGACACATAGCAAGGCAGCTTGGCCTCTGTATCTATTTACTCTGCCTGGCACATGGAAAAGCCTATTGCAAATGCTCACAGTATACAGTATATATAAACAGGTAACTGCAGTTCCTGCTGGAAGATGCATCTAGAACCCACCCAGGTAACTCATCTTTCCCTACCAGAAGGTTTTTTTGCTTTTATATTAGTGGTGATTATTAATCAGGGACATCTAGATTCTTTAAAACAAACAAACAGCACACACGTTTGTATTTTAGCAAACAATAAGCCCAAAGTATGAAAAAAAATTGAAAACAATTTTTGCTGTTGTACACCGATGCAGACAAAATGCCACACTTTGCAGCTTACTAAAGATCTTAAGTAATCTGCCACAAAGGTACCTGTAGAGTGAAGAGAGTGATAACAGCTTGGGTTTTGCGTGTACCGTTATGTACTATTTTTTTTTCTCTCCAAGGGAACTGGTAACATAATAGTTTTCAGAAAAATATATAGAGATCTCAGAAATCTGAACACCAACGACATTTTGTGATATACCTTGACAATGGAATTGGAAGAAGAGCTTCTCGACTGTATCGGAACTCAATTTACAACGGTTGCATAAATCTCATAGTCTCTAGACTGCCAAGTCACAATACCAGCAGAGGCAAGAACGAATTATAACCATCTAGACCTTAAAAGCACAGGTGTTTCCTCTGCCCTACCATATGGGTCTTGCTAATCCACTCCCGTGACACAGAAAGATTTTTCCGCTGGCCTGAAACGCGCTGTGGAAAACAGGATTCAACACTGAACGGCTCGAGCAGAAAAGCACATGCAGCGTGTTCTCATATGACCTGCCACAGCTTGTGGAAATCACTATGTGTACCAGAGCATAAAGTCTGAGTGAAATGTTTAATGTCAGCATTGTTGCTGCTCAGCTTTAGTATACTTCAGAAATGGGTAAGTAATGCCTCTGACCTGAGGCACCCTGAGTGCTGCTATCACAAACATCACAAATACTATGAAGCTACATCCAAGGGGAAAAATACAAAAAAAAAAAAAAAAAAAAAAAAGGTTGACGTTTATAACCAGTTTCAGATTAAACGTCTGAATATTTCTGCCTACACCATCTTTGCCGATATTAAAAAAGTATCTTTCCTCACATATCATGTTCCTAATAGGCAATAAACCCCAAGGGGTTTATTGGGAATTAGGTTGCTAAATGTTTTAGCAAAGTGGAAAGTACTGAGGAGAAATATAAATAGGTTAAAACAAATAAATGTAAATAGGTTAAAACAAAATAGCAACAATATATATTGACTCAGGTTTTCAGCACATACCAAGGACAAAAGAATTCTCAAAGAGAGGAGAGGAAAAACAACCAATAAAACCCCACCAAACAAAAACACAGAACAAAACACACCACCAAGCCTTGACTAGTTGCCAGTCTAAAAATGGCTGCATTCACACCGACTGTCAAAAACCACCCCACGTGAATCTGAACCCCTTTTGCACTCTCCCAGTAGGATCAGAGCAGAGACACCCCATCTCCCCCCACAGCAAACTACACGTTACCTGTGGAGTCAAATGTAATCGGCTGGCAATTTCTGTTGGAACTCCAGTTACATTTGAGCACCTGGCCTCCTTCTACAATGTTGTGTTGGGTAGTGTTTGCTTTTGGAGCTCCCACCAGAAGGGAGATCCTGCAGTGAAAAGAAGAAATAAAACAAACGTTTCAAAATCTAACAGCACAGATGTTGTTACTTTATGATATCTAAGAGTTAATAAAGTGAAAGCCTTGCCCATTCAAATCTCAATCTGACTAGAACTACTTTGAGTTTCTGAGAAATTCATATTAGGTTTTTTGGTCCTGGGTCTCTCCTTTCTGCAAGCAAAAACAAGCCAAAAAAATTTACCAAAGAGAAGAGACAGAAGAAGATAAAATTATTATGCCCTACTTAAAATTATATTTAAAATAAGATCAACACCTTTGATACTCTTTTTTTGCTTTCAAAAAAATACACGTATGCAGTGGAACAGGAACTCATGTACTTCTGTAATTTAATGAAGTCATCAGCTGACATAATTTCTGGTTAATTTTGTACGTAAGAGTAATTCAAGGAAGTCAGTCAAAAACGGAAACAATACATAAAACAGTAGTGCTTCTGAGCTCAGAAGGTATTAAGTGGTGAGTCAGCCTAGTACTAGCAAATGCTTTTTTTAAAAGAATCTCCAAGTACCCAAGCGACTGTCAACCACAGGTTTGCACGTGAATGAATCCGTAGTGAAATTCATTACACAGTAATCATTTTCTTATTATGATCTCTTGTGCTTTTATAACTCTCTACTTATATGAACACGTTAAACACACTCTGAGCAGGAACTGCTACAAGAGTACACCTGTGCGGGTGGCAAAATTCATAAGGTGCAAAGTGACAAACAGATCAAATAAAAAGCCAGACCAAACGTGGTT
Source organism: Grus americana (assembly GCF_028858705.1). Classification (NCBI taxonomy): domain Eukaryota; kingdom Metazoa; phylum Chordata; class Aves; order Gruiformes; family Gruidae; genus Grus; species Grus americana. The sequence goes on from NC_072857.1 coordinate 36,037,993, forward strand.
GCTGGCATCTTCCAACAAGGTTGTTAACGTCTTCCAGGAGCTCCGACACCTCTGAGACACACTGGACTCATCAGCATTTTCCCAAAGACGTCAATTTGAAGTATAGACAAAGACATAAAACTAAAAGCTTCCTTTCATCAGAATATTCTCTGTTGTTTCCATTTAGACTGTTTAAGCGAGAATATAGCTTGCAAGAGCAAGTCTTATCATCCCATATCAGGCACTACGGTTATTTAGCTTTGAAATTGGGTTAGCTGAACAAGCTGCAAGACTGGTTGGAAAGAATGTCTACAGGTAGGCAGATCCAGACTTAGCAAACTCGTTCTGGTTTTCATAGTCATCTTCCAGACTTCACCTTAGCACACAGTTAAGTTTATATTTCTTAACATAGAAATACAAGGTATAAACTTGTAGCACTTCATCAAAGCTCCTCTCATATGAAGACCAACATAGGCTACTAACTTTCAACTTGTTGGAATTTGCAGAACCTTGACAATTTCCTGGCGTGGACCCTGACAGAAACTCTAGGCTAGGTGGCAACCCATCTGTTTCTCTTAGGTGCCATTCATAGACTCTCAAGATTCCAAGAACAAGAATTTGGAATGCTTTAATGAACTTAAAGTCTTCTCTCCGGGCATAACAGAAATGCTTAAAAACAAACATCATAATGCCAAGTAAAGAAATACATTCATTACTATAATTAGAATCTATTAAACAAGTGGTGACTTGCCTCCTATTTTACTCTTGTATCACTAACGTTTGAGAAGCCCCTCCAAGTTAAATATTTGTTTAAAAACATAAGTCATTCCTGTTCTAATAATATGTTTTAAGACTTCCTTAAGACAATCTTTGTGATGAAGTTTATTAACAAAATTACTAATAAAGGAATCATTATGGGACTCCACAAAGGTTTAGTCACCTCTTTTCCCAAAGCAAAAAAAAAAAAATAAATATTTTTATCATCTTAGACCAAATGAGCAGATTTTGTCATAGGTCTTCAAATAATATACAAATTATCTAAACACAAAGAAGTCTGTAGTCCACATAATTTAGAAAACGGGGAATAGAGGGAAATGTGTTATTTCCATGGGAATACACCAGCTATGCTTTGACACTGCCTGTCTCCTACGCGATGCAATCATCTGCCCCAGCACAATGCGGTGGACAAGCCTGGGAGCGTACTGACATCCTCAGCAGTTCCACTTTCGTAGGTGTACTTACAGGAATAATCACCTGCCAGTGCTTTGCCACGGGCCAATAAAGAGAAACTGGTATTTCCATCTACTTGTATACTGGAAAGACAGACTATCAAATGCAATTCTTTTAAAACGTAGCATGTACGAGAAACTTTTCCAGTTTTTGTAAAGTTACGTTCAGTCACTTAGCGTTATAGTTATGTTCTCTGTCAGGCACCACATTGCACCTTGATAGCACTTCGACTCCTGGAATAGATCTTTCATACTGGACTTCTAAATATGCTTTATTTGGGAGTCCAGCAGGTCAAAATAGACTATGAAACAGCAGCCTAAGCATTCAAGAGCTAGTAATACTCCTTTGTTGTAAGGCTAGTCAATCCAAAGTGCTTTAGCTCAACTAAATTTCCTTAATCTCTAGGACTCATGCAAAGAACAGGTGATAAATAAAGGTTCACCAAAGCAACAACAAAGGCGTAGGAACCGAGTGACACACATGACACTCAACAGAAACCATATAACAAGACTCATTTTACTAAACACCTTTTGCTAATCATGCTGCAAAATGGTTCACTCTGTTTTCTACCTAACATTTAACTGCAGACATGGCTGAGCTCGCTGTTCATCACTACCTTTCTTTGCCCTCCAACAGCTGAAGGGAATGTGCAGGCATTCCAGTCTGCCTTGTGTGCCTGTTGATCCTTCTTGAATGATGGGGAAGGCACGTGCTTATCTCTGGAAGACACGGCATGCATACACGTATTTCTGGCTATTTTAGGAGACAAAAAGATCAGTCTCCATAGGCATAAGCTCAAAACTTCACACTATTAGAGCCTGCTCCTGTAGAAGTTGCATAGCTACTTTGTTTCAATTATGAGCTTAAATTAAAGATAAAGTACAGGACTAGACTTTAACTTAGCAGACACATACTAACTTCTAGCCACGGCTAAAAATTAAGGAGAAAATTCCCTTAAAATATGAAGGAGGCTCCCATGCTGTCTGCAAACCACTACTGTTCAAAGGTTTTGGGTTTTGTTGTTTGTTTTTTTTTTTTTTTTTCTTAAAAAGCAAGCCAACACTGTTTCATTTTACAGCTATGCACTTTGAGGTCAGTAGTTATTATAAAAATAATGGAAAGGTTCCAAATAGCGATTTCAATGAGAGCTGGGTCACATAATTCCTTATCAGAAAACAAGAAAGAAAGTTTACTACATGCATTTACCAGTCTCCAGATAACTCTGCAGCCACACGCACTGACTTAAAAATAAAGGGAGGAACACAAATAGAATCTTTTGCTCTTTTAGTACTAAAATGTACAGGATTATGATAGCACAGAAAGATGTTGCAACACATGCAAGTTAAGACAGGATGACTTCTAATATTTGTAGGCACTAAAGAAACGCAAACAAGGCTAGCTGATGTATTGCAAGAAGGCTTGCTTAATAGCTATAGAATTTGTTTATGAAGTTTTATGAGCTAAAGATCAAGAGAGAGAAAGAAAATCCCCTCAGCATGACAAAAGCCAGCAGCTTTTCCAGCTTTACAGCCCTTTCTTAAGATAGCAAAGGAGGGGGAAAAATTGGCAAAAGCTGGTTCTTAACATAACCCACGCTCGTGAAATACAGACTAATTCATTACGGCAACACCAGGACTTTGAAGTTAGCCACACAACTATTCAAAAGGCTTAAATACACCAGCTAACTAGCTACTACACATTGCCTAATTTTCGTTTAACATGAAACGAGAACATATTGAGAAAGCAGATATGGAAGACATTCACATGGAACTTTTTCTTCTCTAGACTCCTCAGCAGCTTTGTGACCCGCACAGATACAGCACAACTCAAACACAGCACTTCTGCAAGAGCGGTCAAAAAAAGAACAGCAGAACTTCTGAAATTTCACAGGACAAAACCTCAGGTGCGAGATGTAATGAAGCAAAATACCATACCTTCATCTTCCTACACTGTATTTGTTATCGCCATTATTTGCATAAACTGCAGACTGATAAAGCTATTCAGAAAATTCAGCAGTGCAAAGTTTGTGCCGCCTTAGAGAGCCTACCGACCGCACGAAACCAAGTTTTGTTTCCCGGTAAGAGTGTCAGCAGCCGCAGCCGTGCCAGCAAGCGGAGATGCAGCCCAGTCCGTGTGCCCGGTGCGGCGCCGTGCGCGCCGGAGAGCCCGGGGGGTCCCGCTGCGGAGAGTCGCCCTTCGTGCGGGCCCAGCGGCGGGCAGGGCAGGGCAGGGCAGGGCAGCGCGGCCGCCGGAGCCGCCAGCCCGGCCGGGGGCAGGCTCGGCTCGGCACGGCTCCGTCACAGCACTCCCCATCCACGCACCCGGGCCGGAGCAAAGGGCTCCCACCCATTAATTGCGGCTCTTCTGCGAGCCGCCCTGCCGTCAGCTCTGCCCCCAGCCCGCACCGTGAACTGGCGGTAGCAGCTCGGCTGCCGGCACTGGGGGCCTCTCCCGGCCCCCGCATCGTCCTCATCCTCCTCCGGGCTGGCCGCGCTCTCGCATCTCGCCGGGACACCGCCACCCCCGCTCCCAGCCCCGCCGCCAATGCGCCACAAGCGGAGCGGAGCAAGGCAAAGCAGGGGCCGCAGGAACGGGCTCCCCACCTCGCGGAGCGGCAGCCCCGGCAGACGCCGGCCGCCCGGAACGGGACCGGCTCCGCGGGGCAGGGCAGGGCACTTACGAGGATGGGTCGGGAGCGAAGAAGTCCACGGCGAAGCCGAAGTAGCTGCCCTCGGGGCCCGAGTAGACGGCCGGGTGCTCCACGTCCAAGTTGAAGGCGCTGCCCGGGGCCAGCGCGCCGCCCAGCAGCACCAGCAGCCACAGCCGCGCCATGGCCCGGCCCCGCGCTGCCTCCGCGGGGCGCGCACAGCCGCGCAGCTCTGCCCGGGGAGGCGCCCGGCCCCGCGCTGCCCGGCCCGGCGGCGGCGGGAAGGAGGGGCGGAGGGGCCGTGCGTTTCCCGCGGCCGGCGGCAGGGCGGGGAGCGGAATCACTTCCTCCCGCCCGGCGCCCAGTTCCCCTTTCTCCCCGGGACAGGGGCGGCAGGAAGGAGAAGCGGCATCATGTGGTGCCTGCCGGAGGCGGGCCCTGCTCCCGCACCGGGCCGGGGCCGCCGTGCCGCTCCCGCCCGCCTCTCCCTTCCGCCGGGAGCGGGCAGGCACGGCACGGCCCACGCAAGAGCTGCCCGGGGAGCGCAGCTGCGCCGTCAGGGAGAGGCCCTTCCCCGGCTTCTGGGCGATTAAATTTCAGCTGGGAGGGGAAAGTACTTGCCCTGCGATCGCCCTTTGGTTAAGGCACCTGAGTCTTACCACAGCTGGACCTGAACCCTTGAAAAGGTCAAGTGCTATTGAGAGGTGCTAGAAAGAAGAAGGGGACATATCCATACTTCGTCTTACCGAGTCTGTCTTGGTAAGACTTTCACAGTACAGCCTTTCATTGAAGTTTTGGAGATAATCTGTTTCAGGAAACATGTTAACACAAGCAAAGAGTGGAGTAAGCGCCAGCATGGACCCGTCCATGGAGAACAACCACCACTGTTTTCAAACTAATAGGATATTAAATGAAGCAGTTTAAAATCCCAGGGTCACAGCAGAGCCCTGCTGCACCTCCACCAGCGGGTGCAGGACTGAAGAGCTGCGCCTGTAAATCCTCCCAGATTGAGATCCCACCCCTACAGTACCCACCTGGGGAAGAAGTGTGCAGCCTCCACCTTCAGTTGCAGTTTGGGGCCCTTCTATTGTCTGTCATTAAGAAGAAGAGTTTAGCACGGTCATCCTGCTAAACAGGTAGCTCAGGCAGTTGTAGGCTGCTATCAAATCCCTCACAGCCTTGCCCTCATCAGCCCGCAGTGGAGTTCAACATCTGCTCAGTATAGCAGTGTTGCAGGAAAAAGAAAATGTGCAGGAAATACCTATAAAGTGGAATTAACTCACATGAATTCAGAACACTAATTCATAAAACCCAATCGTGTTACCATGTAATCAGTTTCACACTATCACCACCAAAAGTCTAAACTTTCAGCTTGGCTTTTCCCACGTGAGCATGATAAAGAGTAAAGGAACAAATAATGATGTTTCAAGCCCTAAATACAAATTTAAAGTATCCCATACATATTTACCATGGGACAGACTCAGAGTTAAGGGAATCCTGAAAGAAAACCATTTCTAAAATAAGCATATGAAAACCCCCAAAGCTATAGAAGAAAAAGCCTCAGAAAAGACATCATGTTGTGGAAAGATTATGCTGAGTTCTCTTTAATAGAAGCGATGAATTTGAGCACAACAGCAAGAAGTTGAAAATCCTACTGAAGGGCTTGTTTAATTTAAAGAATGGAAATTACATCAGTTAGAATGTCTTTCTAAAATAGTAGTATAACTCCCCCCAAACTTTTGAACTAGATACAGGAACCACTGGTGAAATTTTGGACTTAGATTCTACAAGACATCATTTTACTTTGAAATCTCTTAAATTGACTGTAATTGGACTTCTGCAGGCTCAGTTGTAACAAGTCAGATGCATCAGGTAGAGCTAACAAGATTCAGAGTCAGCAAAATTAGAAGCCACTTACTGAGAATGTTTTCAGTGGAGAACAATCAGCATGGCAGAAAATAATTAAAATAATCAAGAATACTGGTAGGCAACTTCATACATCAGAAGCATAATGTTTGTAAATAAACTGCTAGTTAACTTACTGAAGATAGACATGATTTAATAATTGTTAAGTATTCCTGAAGTTTTGATGCAATGGCTTAATTCAGTGTAGCATATTAAAACTTGGAACCAGGTGCATTTAACATTGTCTGTGATCTTTTCTTTTTAATGAATTATTCCTTCAAAGAACCCAAGGACCTTTCACAGAAAAAAAAAAAAAAGAGCTTTCTTCATCACAAAGTAATGAATCACATCTTCGAATTAGTATCAGTTTCCTGTTTTCCCTTAGAGTGCAAATTTACAGTCACTGTTGTTGGTTTTTTTGGTTGGTTTTTTTTTTTTTAGTACTGTCCAATCAGCCTGCATTTACTGAGAGCATGATATTTATGCTTACAAGAAAAAACGTGTAACGTAGAAGGGATTCCAAGGGGAAGAACTGAACATTGATATTGAGTGATCAATTCAATTTTTCACTAAATTAATATATAAAGTTGCTTTAAATTAAACCTCCAATATTGTTATATTTTAATACAGTCAGATTTTCTGTTAACTTGCAAGCTCAATTAAGTAGTCTTGAAGCCAACAGAAAACACAATAGACAAAGAGAAAGGGGCTGAGTAATGGCAACCTTTTAAAAGCTGGATGTGAAATACGTAACTGTATTGTACACCATGGACTCTTGCCAAACCTACTGCTACTTACCTACTGTTAAAGGTTTTTTTTTTTACAAGCTCATTTGGAAAGATTACCAATACAAGGGGAGAAAGAACACAAGGACAGTAAGTGAGAGACGATTTCACAGTAAATTGTTTTCATTAAAAAGGGGTTGCAAGTTAAGAGTTTTCCATTTTAAAAAATGCTTTAGGTCTGAACTGTTTCCTCCAATCTAGAAATACACCCGTGGCCTTGATACTTGCACAACCCTGTGGCACTGTTGCTCCACTGTACGCAGTACATAATACATATTTTTCATATTTATACTTTAAAGCAGTATATTTTAAATGTAGGTTTTTCAGCAATCTCATGGTCTAGAAAGGAAGAACTCCCCAAGCATTTCCATTTATTGATTTTCACAACTTCCCTGGCTGCAGTAAAGTATATCACAGCTTGACAAACAGCAGAACACAGAAGATAACTGTTTTGTTCAAGTAAATCCATGGCAGAGCCAGAAAGAACCACCAGATAATCCTGTGTTCCAGCACTACTTCTTGCTACCAATTGGTAATAATTCCTTAAGGAAGCCACCTCAATTCTTATTCTATCAAGAATAGGAGGAGAGTTCCTAGAGCTGGACTCAATACTTGTTGCTAACTTTGCTGCCTCTTCATAGGTAAAAAAAAAAAAGTCATTAACAAGATTAACTTTATTATCACAGCTGTTACACTATAGACCTGATCAAAGCAAAACTGCAGATGAGTTAGTAAGTTCCCAAATTCCAGCAAACAGGGCAATAAACTAAAGAAAGAAAAAAGTGGTTTATGGGTACCTTGATCAGAAAGTCAGTAGCTTAGGGAAAAGGAGGACTTATTTTCTCTACTTGATTGTAGAGCATCACAACATTACACTAGCAGCAAGGGATAAGTTATTTTTAAGATACTAGAATCATTTTACCAAAGTCTAGCTTCCTAAGGACTGGCTGTGCAGCACTACTGTTTGTTGTCAGCAAATTGCTGAAAGACAGGCCAGAGGAGTAACTCAGACTTTACATAGACTTGGGGGTTACTCATCCTTAGAGAAATCTTTTTCAAACCATTTCCTCTCCTCAAGAAGATAATTGCTTTTTCAGCAGCTGTTTCATGCATATCTGCTTTCTCCCATCACTCGGGCCAGGAAAGGTAAAGCCGCCTGTTCCTTTCCTGACTCAGCACTGAGCACCCTGCTCCGTTCCCACCAAGTTTAGTCACCAGTTGCAGGCGGAAGCAGTGGCGTCGCTGCTGTCTGGCCTTAATTCAGAACACAATCAGAGTCAATCAGTCTAGACAGCCTGAGAGCACAGCCACATCTCCCTATATGGAATTACACCCCCCCAGCCTCCACATGGGAAAACTCAAGTGTACAGGCCTGGGATTATACTGCACAAAGCCAAGCTTACTGTAAATGAAGGGAAGTATTTTCTGCTGCAGAAGAGACTGAGTGATCAATTCCATTACTAGCATTGAGCTACTATGTCTGACAATCATGGACAGAGGAATGAAAGCCTAAAAAAGACTTTGCTGGTAATTTAAAGCAGGAAACACCCTTTCAGTGAAGGTGTACTTTTTTTTACTAGCTTGTTTAGTTCTCAGCATGACTAACAAATAGATAACAGCTACTGAGATCATATTACAGAATGTAAACAAATGAATTATATTTCTGTATTTACTCTCCTGTTATCTCTCATTTTCGATTTACAGGCTACTGACTAAAATCTTCAGTGGTGAAAATTAACCACTAAGAAGTGGGCAAAAGGACTGGGATTCCTTTTAACAAGACACCACAATTCTTATCTGTATTTATAGTTGAATAAAATTAATTTTGTAATTCTTTGGAGTGTAAAGAACTGCTTTCCATTACTCAATAGATAAAACTAATTTCCTGTTACAAGTTGTTAGTCTTGTTAGTTTTTACTCCTACAACTAGTTATTAGCACAGCTGAATAAAACTTTGCAAGATGCAAACTGCTTTTGGTGGACAGATACTCATTTTTTTGTTAGTCCTGAGTTTCCAGCCTGTGACATGAATAGAGTATTTCAGAATATTTTTCATTTGCAATTATGTCTCTTGCTCATGACATTACACTTATCAGCAAGGAAGGGACAGAGTCCTGTAATTTGGTAGAAGTTGTAAATGTGCAAGCCACTGTGGTCCTACTGAAAGGCTCAGCAAGGTGCCCTGTATGTAAGTGATAAGCTTCAGCCTCTTAGCAGATCCAGTGCTTCACAGTATCAGTAGTATTAATATCTGGAGGAAAGGAAGGATTACTACTGATTTGTTCATTGATACTACTATTAGTCTCCCAGAAAAGCCTTTATCAACATGAGATTTTTACTACATATTTTCCTCTTGTGCTATCCAGACACTTGGATCTGTTACACAGCTTAGCTGCCTGGGACAGATCTTTTAAGAAATAACTCAGTTTCTAACAGGCAGTAGAAAGCAAGACTAACTTAACCAAAAAGATGGACTTCATATATTATGTTGTTTTAGTTAGTAGATGCCTTTTGTTTCTGGTTTTTTTTTTTTTAATATTTCTTTTCTTGAAGAAAAAAAAAATCAAATCTGAAAACTAAGGAAGCACTACTGGGTGAGCAACACAAGGACACCACTACAGCGATGTGTAAGCTTGATTTGCCTTATTGGTCCTACCAGCAATTCACTGTATCAGCAACATCTCATCCAGCTGTTACACAAGAGCTGCCCTTAGCCACAGGCTATAGGGCAATAGTTGTTTCAGGACAATGAGGGTATGACTATGTTAAGATTAGCTTCTAGTTGTCTGAGAGTTGTTCACCATGGAGTTTGAAGTCTTCCAGTTCTAAAGGAAGTGAGTCTTACCAGGATTTTTTTCTTATTTGTTCAGTACTGACAGCTGTATTACTGCAGTATTAGTCAATGTCTTTCCACCATCCTCTTTTGTGTTTTACAGTTACTCACCAGGCCTTTTTTTTTTTTTTTTTTTTTTTTTTTTTTACATTAGGATTTCATAGCATCAAATCCAGGGACAGCTCTGCTTGATTTACAAAAGGATTCATATTTCTTCAGTTTGACAAAATTAGTCATTATAAAATCAGGTGTGTGTGTCAGTTTGTGCTTCACAGATCTGCAGAACTATCCTGGTGTCACTCAATAACACCTCCAAAGACTTAAATATTTTTCAAAGATATTTTTAAACGGTATTTTTTACTGTAGAGAAAAGGATCAACAAGAAATAATGTCGTAAGGAGAAACAGATGGGGAAAACACCCAATCACTAATATTTTCTACAGAATCTCAATAATAGTGTTTTTATAATATCCATAAGCGAGAAGTACAAGAGACAAAAAGTCAAAGATGCCCCTATTTCGTGAATGGATGGGGTGTGGGAACACGGCAGCCCAGAGGGGAAGCCGAGAAGGCACCAGACCCACCTTCAGAATCAGCACAGCGCCCTCAGCTAACCATGGCAAAGGGGCTTTCAGGAGACAGTCGGGGAGACACGGGGGTCTCATGTCTTCTGGTGGGGAAGGTCTCAGCAGAGCTTTCAAGAAGGGGATGAGGGAGAAGGTCCTGATCTAGACAGCGTAATGGAGTTGGCTTTCTGCTTCTAGAGTAGGAAAAGAAAACAGATTAAACACCAAAGTCACAGGCTTGCTTTGCTCTTTCATCTTACATGGGATATGTGTTTATGTACAGAAGGTGTTTTTGTATTTCTGCTTCTCCTGCCCTACTGAAACAGCTGCACAGATGCTACACAACATCAGCCCACTAGACGAAAAAGCTCCTGCTCCCTACACAAGTTACTACCCCAGTGCCAGCTCCTTTATAGACTGATTCTGTCCTGATTAGACCCGTGCTTCTTCCTAATCCACCCCTCCGGTTTTATCCTGCAGAGCTAGTAAATACACAGCAGGCACCATTAGTACAAGAGTACTAAATAATACTAATATTAGTACTAATACTAATAAATAACCATCCCAACTATCTCCTCATCGCTTTCTCCTCCACCTTTTCTTCCTTTCCAGAGAAGATGAATTGCTCACTGTATGCCATGAATTTAACTCTACCTTTTTACATTCACAGAAGATCCCCTAGAACACACTGCTTTTGTACAGTTCCCCAAAGGTGAGGAAGAAATCATTGTTTTCTGTCATCTTATTCTTAGCTGCATCTAAATTTCTTTCCTAACAACCTTTCCTTTCTTTTGCCTGTCATTCTTTTCATACATTTTTGGAGTACCATCCTTTCTGATGAGGCCAGCGCCACAGCAAACGCATGCAGAACACATGACTAGAACACACACACAGCTTTTATTTAGAAAGTGGAAGTGATTGTGCCTGACAGAAGTACTTGTGAAACAGTATTCTACTAGGAGCAAAGAGAAACAGCACACTTCCCTGCCTCCAGGATCTATGGGCACAGAAGACAAGGGGCACTTTCCAGTGGATTTCCATTTATGGAGACTTTCCAGAAGACGAGGCGCTTTCTAGTTTTCTTACATTCTTGTCTGCTTCTGGTTAGACAGAAACGCTGGAGACAGCTGCTTCCTCTTACAGAAATATTGCCATTTCTGTCATTAGAGCAAATAGAGTATTTGGTAAAATCATGACAGTTTGTGTACAACTTTATTCCGTTTAAGAGTTTTTCACTGTTTTGCATGGGTTTTTTATCATGCATTTTCAAAGTAACCTAATAAAACTCAGTCTCAGAGAAGAGTCATCTTTGCTTTTTGATTTACTATTCCAGAAACATAATGCCACATCTTGCCTTGAAGCAGCTGTTCTCTAGTGCTCCTGTATTACAGTAACACTTCTACCTTCTTAATAAAGGATTTGGAACAAAACCAAGTTTAAAACAAAGAATTCCCTGGTTCACACTATGAGAAAAGATTCTTCAGACTGCTCTGCAATTACTAATGAATTCAGACTTTAAATGTGTTCAAGAATTATACAGCAAAACAATAACTGCATGCAGAGCAAGTAGGATTGAAAGGCAATGAAATAGAGCCAAGCTCCTTTCTATCTGATAGCGAAAGGGATATCATGACATGGTAATATTTCAGAAATCTTCTAACGAACTAGACCTGTTACTCTGAATATTCCTTTACACTCAAATACAGAAGCACTAAAGAGATCGCAGTAAGACAAACCAACATGGAAAAGAGGCATCTTCCTCCCCCTCTCTCTCAAACAGTAGTTCAAGTGTCTGAGCCCAGGCATCCCGGGCCTTGATAAGCCAGCTCAGCCATCAGCTCTAGCCTCCTGACTTCAGAAGAGATGTCACCATCTGGCAGAAGCCTCACTTCAAACTTATGCCTTCTTCCCCATCAAAAAATCCCCTTTCTCCCAAAACAAACCAAGAACCCAAACTCACCCTCACTTTGAAAGCCATTATATTTTAATCCTCTACATCCAAAGAATACTCTCCTGTCTGGCACTAATATTAAACCAAAGCATGACGTTATCTACAAAACATTACACTGGTGACTACGTCTTTGCTAGGTTAAAGAATATTTAAGTCAGGGAATAAAGCTAAAGAAAACAGATCAATACAGAATCAGGTCTCTAACCATTCTAACCAGGGGTTTGGCCACGGGCCATGTTCATGTAGGTTTGTTTTGGGTTTGAAGTTGTTGTTTGCTTTGAAGACATTAGCCTGCAATTGCCAGGAGGTTGTTCAAGAGACTGCCAGGTGGGTGCTGCTCGTGAAAGAACTTTCTTTGCATCTATCGAAAAGAAGCCACCAGTTAACGCTTACAACAGTTATCAGTGATAGAAACTGCAGACACTTCTGTGCTTTGAGTGAGGAGCACATTTAAAGGCTTTGTCCTTTTTGCTGTCTTGGGAGTAGAGTCCTCATTCCACTTCTTCCTGCCTCCCCACACACACAAAGAACAAGCAATTATGTGTGTATAGCAAGTATTCTGTAGACTGTAACTTTCTATTTCTGTGTGTAACAAACCCTAGAACCACTATTTATAGAATACAGACTTTTTGTATTGACAAGAGAAAGACTGAAAAGCCTGTGGTATAAGGTTGATACTACTGACACAGCGTGCAGTTCTGATGCCTGCTAGCTTCTGTCTCAAGGAAAAAGTTCACAAAGGTGAGACAACAGCAGTTACACTCCTTTTGATCCCTTATAGCTTATCCCTTCTTACCATTTTGACTCTACTCTGACAGACATTGAAAGAGGTAGAATCTTTGCTACGTCCTTTCTGACCAACTTTCCTAATCCTCCTTCTCTCCCTTTTATAAACAAAACCCTGGAGTGTTTAGAGCCGCGTTAGGAGAGCACACTACCAGGCAATACTGGGCTTTGCTCTGTGCTTGTGGAGCAAGCCCAAAGGGAGAACACAGCCAGCTGGCTTACACAGCGATTACTAAACTAGTTGATATGGATTAGAGAGGTCAGTCAGAAAAGCCTGCCTTATCTAGTGTTTATACTTGGAATAGAGAGAAGACAACAAAAGAAAGCGATGAAGAATGAAGATTAAAGGTTTCCTGACTAGAAACTTGGCTATTATCTGATTTTAAGGAGGCATTACATTGCAGCTACAGAATTTTTAAAGTGGATGTCAATTCCTCTTTTTCTTAAGTAGCTGTCTCTTCCCAAATCACAACTAAACTACTCGAGATGTCAGGCATCAGTCGCTAGGATTAGCAGAAAACATTGACTGAGAGTTTGCAGTGCATTTGTATTATTGCATAGAGACCAAACTACGATAATGCCTTCGATCCAATCTTTACATGCAGCGTTCAGAGCACAAGACTGGCAGCCTCAGCATCAGACAGTAAACCAAGGAGTAAAACAGGAATGGAGATGAAACGTGAACAGGACAGAAGGTCTCCTAGAATAGCAAGCCTGTTAAAATTTATTAGAGACCTGAGAAATTAAGGTTTTAGCTTATTTTCTACAACTACAAAGAGGCACCACACCCAAATTATATGCTGACAAGACAGTTTCATTCCAACACAGGTCCAGCATCCATAGAAGACATTTCCCTAATGGCTGACTGTACCAAGAATATAATTTTGCCTTGTGAACCTCTTCATTTGCTCCTCTCTTCCCTTCAGGAATGCTGTTACTTCTTCCCATGCATTTTACATAGCAGTTTAGGTGGGTTTTTTTAAAGGAAAGCTGTGATGTTTTCTTTGCCATTGTATCTTGCTTTAATTTAGGAGTCCATCCCATTTTTCATTTGGTTTACTTTGGGAACATATCTAATTTTAAGGCAGCCTTGCTCAAATTTATGTCCAAATGTATTACACTCTGTAACAATTTCCTATCACAAATGTAAAATAAAGAGATTACCTCTGAGGTCTCTTTCACTAAGCATAAAACACTGCCATTTTATGATCGAAAGAAGGGATTATTTTTGCCATTCACGTTAATAATGTGCTATGAAGGAGCCCGGTGTGGTCACATATTAGGGCTATAACATCATAAATGAATAAAACATCTTGGCCTTATTGCTAATACCAGCAACAGTCACTGTCTGTAGAAAGACAGAGCATCTATTGAAACAAAAGAACTGAAAGTGACAGACTAAGCCAAGGTCACTTCTGAGCCTCTAATACTAGTGTGAGGCAAAAACAGAATGGTGATTTGCAGATATCAGTGTAAAAGCACTTAATGCGATCATAGCTACATAAAATACAACCGGTACCCAAGTGGGAACAAAGACTATTTGCTTCATTAAAGATTTTGCTGATTAAGACACATCTGTAGCAAAGAATCAGGCACCTTGAAAAGAGATAAAGTTTCTAATTCTGTAAAAAATTGTTTCTAGCACTAAAATAGATCAAGAGATTGTGTTCTTCACAACTGAAATACATCAACTCCTTTTTTTATATCCACTCTCTCTACTTGGCATCAAGTCAAAAGTTAGCATAGAATATCACTTCCTCCAAATATTTTTCCCTAGAGATCTAATAATATAAGCTAGTAGGAGTCATGTTCAAAACAAGACGTAGCAGAGCTGTCGAACTGCTGGGTTTAAAAAAAAAAAAGCTAAGAAAATATAGGTATTAAAAGGGAGAAACAGAGAACATACTTGGAAGAGAAAGCCATCATGGGCTACCTCCAGTAGAGGGAATCTAGATTAAGAGCTGTTGGAAGCTACATATGACAAGCACTCCTCAGAAGTAGATGGGCTTGTCCTTTTCTTACCTCTTTCTTCCCCGTGTCTGGTTTTGGGAGTGTGATACATGGTCTCTTTGTCTGATGCAGTGCTGCTGCTGCTACCGTTCTTTTTGGTGGTTCCTCTGGCCTTCCCAGATCTCATTTTTCCAATCCTATTCTTACTGATGTTATTCAGGGAGTATTTCTGCTGAGATACTTCAGGTGAATATATATATATGAGAGATATTTGCACATGACAGCAATCTCACTCAACGTAGGGCTGTAGTAATTCACTGTGAGGGAAACAAAGATCTAACTTTGTAAGATTTTTCTGTTTAGTCACTTAATCACTCTACAGTTTCAATAAGTTATTCAGAAGAATAACAAAACACTGTTTATGAAGCTTCCAAATACATTATTTGCAAGATATATAAGCTTACAAAATACTTAAGCCTGTGTTGCTTATTGTATTCAGGTAATTTTTAAAGAGGGGCACAAACACTGCAAAATAATTTTGAAATCAGCATTCAGAACGTCTGCAGCATACTTCGACACTTGTTATTCCACAGATCTGACTAAACTGTGAAAGAAATATTTATAAAGATATACTAATTTGTACATGTAAGTTCTTCCTGTACAATCTATTTGCTAAATAAACACAGTCTATTATGACAATACTGAATTGCCAAGTACCACTGCTTCGTCCAAAGTTTATCAATAGTAAAACCTCCTGCTAATAAAAAGTATTTGGGGAGCATTGTCCATTAAGAAATGGCAATATTTCTGTTACAAACAACTAACGGATAAGTGTAATATTTAGGGTCAGTCTTTACATTTTTTTCTCTGCACTTTTTTTCCAGGCCTTTATCAGCTGTGTTTATTATAAAACAAGAAGGAAGCTCTGAGTAACAAAGCAGTGGCAAGCATAAAATTCAATTACACAGGTCTCGAAAAAAATCCAATAAGAACTTAGAGACAGCCAGTTTGAGCAGTTTTTGTGCATGACGGAAATGGGATTTTAACATACATCAAGATTTAAAGCCAAGAAATACCCTACTTCCACAATAGCAAACACCAGGAAGGAAAGGCAGGGGGTTTCTGCAGCATTTTTTAAATGTTTTGTCCACGCAGGTGTCCAGTAACGAGTGCTGTGAAGGCAGAGTGCTACACTAGCGAGTTTCCTCAAGGAATACTAAAGCCATAGCAACACTATGCTTCTCATGTAGTACTCATTTAAGTTATGAGAAAAATCAAGATGTCAACAGCGGTGCAGGCTGCAAGGGATTGGAATAAAGTTTATTGCAGAGGTGTTTCTTCCCTGGTTTGTGATCCTTTAAAGTAAGTGTCTCAGACCGAGCCTTCCTGCTCCTCTAACAGTGAAATATTGTATTTTTGACCCATACGAACCGGACAGTCAAAGGGAAGATACTGCTATTTTAGGATTCAGATATCTCATTTTTCCATGACTCATTCACTTAACATTGCATTAATTTCAGGAAACTTGCATCAATAGGAACTCAGTGGTAAGACACACTCAGGTGGAATCCATTCTATCACAATGCTCATTTCCAAAGTATTAATAATTAATCTACCTTAAGTAAGGCCTTAGCATTCATTTTTATTTGAGCATTTGACTGAACCTCCCTGTCAGCTGCAAGTTTAGGCTTCCTGAACTCACAAGATTGAGAACTCTTAACAGGTTAAATTCAAGCCTATCTTCAAGGAGAAGGAACAAGCAGCAACATGTTGCTACTGATCCTTTAAAGTATGCCTGAATGGTACACGGACAAAGACTTCTTTAAAAGCAGTCACCTGCTCTCACACAGAGAAATCCAGACAGACCAACCAAGCCAAGAGGCTAGAACAAGTCCAGTCAGAGGTGCCTGAGTAAGATGGGAGGAAAGGGTGAAAAAACCAGCAAACGATTGTTTCCTGACCACAAGAAGTAATCTGTCAGTAGCTACTGCCTATAAAAATAAGTTTTTCTTCAACTAACTTACAGATATTCAACATATTTAAATACTACATAAAGCAACTGTCCTAATGTTTAAATGACACATGCCCAAAGGAGTTGTGTGCCACAGCCAAGTGTTTTAGACTCAGAAGAGCACACGCTCCCTCTCTGCCCATCTCAGTGTTTTATTAGCTGAAATTAGCACGAGTTACCCTGTCATTTCTCCACTGTAAAATGCAAATAACTAACAACACTGAGAATTGTGACAAGGATTTAACCCTTTTAGCTCAGGGAAACAGATTAGTATTACAGAAATCAGTATTATATCCAACATACCAGCTTCTAAGACACAAAATATAGAAAGCCATTTTCGTCCTTGATAACAATTAAATTACTTTTATTCCCACTTAAAATATACAACTTTGAAAAATTATGCATCATACATTCAAATATGAATTGCATTCTTAAGTGTCCTGGTATCCAGGTATCCTACTGCTGGCCAGTATAATACAATAATCTGTCAACACTGTTTATTTACTGCCACAGGAGAAAAAACTCCATAAAGAAATACTTATATCAGATATTGCAGCTTTTCCTTAAACACTTACATTTAGAAGTCAATTTCAGTAGGCCTCTTTCTCCCAAACACTGCTTCTTGTTCCTATAGGAGAAAACAAATTCCAAAGATCCCAAAAAGGGCAAAAAATATGTCTCAGTCAGCTATTTCAGAAATAGCATTCAAAATACAAGAGTCAATTTAGCAGTGTCAGAAATAACCATTAAAGCTCATATTACCATCCAAAAGCAGTTTGAGAAAGCTCCCCAACAATGCCATGAATCTTAATCTTACTACTTTAAGAAGTAATTTAAAAGCTTTTTAAAAAAAAATCAATACAAATGCTATCATTAGTACAGCAATACTGTTGCAGATATTATTAGGAGTATGGCAAGGAGGCATAACCTACAGCCCCCTTGAAAAAGCACCGCTACTGAGAAGTCTTTACAGCATGGTTTTGATAAGTTTTAAAAGGGCATATTGACTTCATTTAAACCTGACAGTAAGTGCACCTCCAGGGTACGGCACTGCTCCGCTTTGAGGCAACTTACTACTGCGTAACTTGGTGTTATTTCTAGAACACCAAAGATACAACAGGCATTTTTTTTAGACCATAACATCCCTGCTCTGCAGAGCTTGAAGTCTTTGCTAATAAGCAAAACACAGTGGGGAAAGAATGAAACTCAAATAGCAATGAGCCATCTTCAGCATGTATTATATCAGTTAGTGGATGGGTAGGAGATAAGAACAGTTGGGGAAAAGTCAGCTGCCGAATTTTACACTGCAGGAAGTGTGGAAAAAAATTGTAATTGCAGTTAGCCCTAATTTAACTGAAGCCAAACATCATCGCTTCTCTATCAGGACTGGAGAGAAAAATGTTTATCGCTGTATAGAAAAAGACATTACTAACAGTTTGGTATGATATCCTAACTTAGAGAAAAATCAACACAGTTGTTTTAAAGTTGATAGTTTTTATTTACAGTTTTGTTGGCAAAGGGCGGTGGGAAAGTTTAAAACATTTTAAACAGAGGGCACCGTATTGTATGATGTATCAGTTCACAATCTTCAGTATCCAGCTGATCAAACAAAGCTAATTACCACTTGAAGCATAATCTGCATCAGCTCCATTAGAGAATACTGCCTAAAAACACTTCTAGGCAGTTTCTAAATCAACACAATCACTAATAAAAATGCAGTTCTGGTGAAGAATGTATACTTTGATTTTTATACTGTACCTGGTATCAAATTGCCCACTTATACTTGCACACTGGCAAAGCAGTTACACTTCCTACTTTTAGTTGAAAGTTATAATCTCATTTTCTGCAGTCAGCTGCCAGGTAATTCTGAACTACTCTGAATATTTTACTGTGAGCATAGTCAAGACTTGAGTAGATGAGATTGAAGGAAATAGTCCTGGCATATGTCATGCCCATCAGAATCAGCTGGATAACCATAAACATCCTGTTTAAGAATTCTATTCAAAAATGAGAAAAAATGTAGTCAGTTTTCACTTTGTCACATTGATTAAATTCCTCACTTGAGCTTTTTAATTCATTCTTCTAAATCAAGAGTGTTTAGTTCTTCTTCTAGTTCATCCAAGTCCTCTCCAGTAAAAAGATTTTCATCAACTGGAACTGCATCAATTACTCCATTTTCCAACTCCCCATCTCCATCATTATCTTCCTCTAAATCATTTTGCTCACTGCTGTTTATATCACCACCAGAAGCTTCACTTAATTTATTATCTGAAAATAAAAATAATGCTTACACATTTCAGTGTCACAAGTTTCTTAATCACTAATTCACAATACTACTAAACAGGCTTTAAAGTTTTTAAACTATAAAGAAGTTGTTTTACTTGAAATTTATGTAGACTTAAATCGGTTAAATTGCATGTACCTGATTAATACGCAGGTTTTAATAACTGATGATCTAAACACGTTGAAAAAAATAACTACAACTCCTCAAACTCCTGTTTACATAACTGGGTCAAAGTTAATGAGCTGCTCCTATTCAGTGTCTGCACTTAAAAGACACAGGGTCTTAAACATCAGGGTACACATTCCACAAACGCACCAAGATCAAGACTTTGCTCTAAGAAGTTACGAGCTAACTTAAGCTAGCTAGAAAATACAAAGAAAATCTTGGATTTTTGTTGATTATTTATTCAGTCACTTACTAGATCTGGGGAAAACAAAAAGATAAACTGCTAAAAAATATCCTAAGGATTTACCTGATGTGGCCATAAGCACTACCTTTTATTTAAATTTGAGAAAATAAGAAGCGCATAGCATTTGCTAGAAGCTTTTTCTTTAGTAACTACATGTATCATTGATAGTAATTTTACTCCCCCACCCTTTTTAAACAAAAACTTCTTTTCAGCAGATCAATAATTAATTTCCATCTACCTTTTGGGAGCTGTTAACAATTCAATGCCATATTAGTGACGCCTAAATAGCAAACTTACCATCCTTTTCTATTGAGCTGTATGTGCTGAATCGCTCAGGACTAGCCACAGTAATGCCAGTCTCATCTACAGCCTTTGGGACATACAGGTTCAAATCAACATCATTTATGCACACAGGGTCTTCCATCTGAAAAACAAACCAAGATGCTCTGCATAAGTTACTTTTTTTGTGGTTTCTTTTTTTTGACAGAAGTTCTCATTTCTGCAGGATTCCTACAGATTTTTTTAAGCTTCCTTTTCACACCAAAACTCTGACAAGATATACTCTGTAGCAGTGTTAAATTAAGAACCAAGCTTATTAATTGCACTATAAAGAGCTCTCAAACTATACGTTTCCAAACTTGAATGCAACTTGAAATACTATTCGAGTCAACCCTGCTCTTTACCTCATCATCTTCTCCTGTTCCTTGAATATAACGAGTGTCATCTGCTTCTTCATCATCTGCATCAACCAACTCTGGCCGGAACTCAAATACTTCACGTCCACTAATCTAGTGACATAAAAAGAAATCTTAATTTATCACTCAATAGAATTTACACTGCTGTAAAAAAACAAAAATAAAAAACCCAAACCCAAAGCAATTCCATGCCAGCTACCTTGTTACAAAAACTTATTTACTTTCTTACATTAACAATTGGAGTTTAGAACATACCACCAATGCTTTGCCAGCTTTAAAATCTGCTTTTCTCCTCTCCATATCTTGCTCAGCTTTATCAATTTTTTCTTGTCTTTTTCTTCTCTTCCATGCAATAAAACACTCTAGAGTAATTTTGGTAACATTTGGTCCTAACGCAGCGCGCTGTCAAGTAAAGAGACTTATTAATGCTATAAATTGTTTCTAAAGGCTATAACAAATCAGAGATTTAAATACTCTTTTCTAGAAACTAATTGAAAACACTTCTTTCTAATTCCTTCTTCATTCTCACCACTGTTAAATGTGTGCCATCAACTTAAACTTTGACTTGATTTTCCCGTTAATAAAGTAAGCCAACACGACAGTTGACACAAGAAGCATAGGAGCAAAGAAACCAAGGAGAATAGCTCAGGTTCTCCTCAAATTGACACCACCAGGCAATGGAGACAGACATAAGCAGAGCAGCAAGACAATGCCTTCAGAAGGTCCTGCTCTCGGAGCTGCTTCCTCATTACACGGTTATGCAAGAACTAAGGAGGCAGCAAGCTGGGGATGAGAAAGGCCCACAGAAGCAGTTGTAATAGATAAAGGAGAAGTAGCACTAAGAAACAGAAGCCTCCTAAAAAAAGATTGCACTATAATAGCTTGTAAACAAAATCATGAATCAAATCTATGCACCCTTCACCCTAGCTCATACAGCTCTAAAAACATTTTAAACTTTTTAATAATTAATTAGGAAGTTATTTACAACTGTCTCTTCAGAGAAAGAAAAACAAATACCACCACCAAAAGGTACCTGTCTGACTTTACCTCTTTTTCTATTAGATCTTCTAAAGAAATTTCATCTTGCTTTTCCTCCTTCTTTTTGTCTTTTTTTAATACAAAACCTGGAGGGAGAGCATGGCGATACATGCAGTTGTCTCCTCCACCTGGACAGACCCAAAACCATCCATATTTGTTGTTTTCAATAGCATCAAGGAAATATTTGCAGACCTGTATAAAACAATGGTTGTTAGCACTGCATTCTCTTTTCATCCCCAGCAATTTACACTACTTGTATAGCTACTATATGTCAGAAGTACAATAATTCAAAGCCAGCTGTGCTCAAAACTGAAGAAACACATGAAATGCACTGCTACTAAAAACACAGAAATAACAAGTGCAACTAGTTATCTAAAACTCATATAGTCAACAACTTTCCCCCCTTACCATAATCCCAATTTAAAAAGGCAGGATGACTCAGAAGACTGGCAACTGCGTACTACTGTAAACCCAGTTGCACATGTAAAAGCATGCTGACAGTCTTGCTCTTCCTGCTCACCAACATCAAGAGTAGGTTGAATCAAAATAAATAGAACATGCCTCAGATGTTAAACCTTCCAGCTCATGACCCTGAGGTAAAGATGCCATTCTGGAACTTTTAACAAGCAATTCATGGTTCACACTCACCCATATAAAAGTTTAACTTTGGCAAATTTAAGCAATATCAAGAGAATATTTAATTATTTGATATTGACATCAAGGTGAAATAGTTCTCAAGAATGAAAGAGAGATTGAGATGATATACCATTTAGTGCACAAACTGAAGAGTATTCTTGACATTCAAAGTCAGGAACTACAAATGACATTCAATTAGTAAATTTTAGCTTATGTATCGCGCAAGACATAAATAAGCCAATATATATGGCAGTCACTGGAATGAGATGACAGACCTAACCAATCACAACACTTGAATCTTCTAAGCAAGTAGGATGCATTAGATATATTACCAGTTCCTTTAGCATTTCCATTTTGAAAGCACTTTATCTACTATCCATCTATATTTTACTTGAGAAAAAACCTTATGCTGACTCAAAGAGCTTTGAAGTGGTTTTGATTTTTTAAATACATTATTAGAAATACTATCAGCCCAACTATGTACTCAGAATGTTTTTATAATTTTCATTCAAAATCTTTAGTTATCAACAACCATATTTAATACCAGTTTGCAGTTAATTTTCTCTACTACAGCTCAATTAAAAAAAAAAAAAAAAGAGACATACTATTTGAGTTTTGGGTTTTTTCTTTTCCGCCTCACCATGCTTCTTGTTCACCACTTCTTCCAGCTTCTTCTCATCCCAGTTATCCATTGTATCTAGAAGAAGACAAAAGATGGTTTCACAAAAATTCCAAATACTAGACAATGCTGTCAAGTTGCTTTTCTCTCTAATAACAGTTTTAATAAGCAATTCTTATGTTTTAGTTATAGAATGGAAAACAAATTCAGGCTTTTATATCAGTATTTTCAAACTATCCTATGCCGCTCACAAGACAATTTTCTCAAAAGCCTTAGAAATTTATATTTTGACATGCATAAAGTGTGTTTCAGTTAAAGACTAAAAAAACCTGTCATTCTATCTGTAAACTACTGAACATGGACACAGTGAAAAGAGAAAGTGAAGATGACTGAATAAAAGACAAGGTTGGAGGCTCACGTCCAGAAATACAGATGATACAACTTGAGGATCAGAAGAGATAATACCAAATTTTCTGTGTTAAAGTTAAAAGGTGTCATCAAAAGAGGCAAGATCACCAGTGGTAATAGGAGTAGTGCATCTATAGGATCCTCTCCTATTCATTTAGCACAACACAGGCTGAAATTCAAATAAAGACCAAGGCATGATGAATTGTGGAAAAACAAAAGAAAGAAGTTATTTTGACTATAAAATCTCCACCCCCTAAGTAAAAGTAAAATCCAGAGTACTTTGCCAACAAATGATTTGGAGAAAGGAGATAAATTCACAGAAGAAACTGCCAAGTACACTGAATTCTAGAACTGCGCACATTTGGGCAACCACTAGTACTAGTTCTGCAAGGCAACTACGGTTGCTCATGACACTTCCTCCTTTTGCACTTCTGTTTTATAGAATGTAGAAGAAACTCGCCACTATAAGAAAGACCATATACTGTACAAATTGCTGCTTGTATGACATAATGTCATACAGCAGAATTAAAAAACCCACCATCCAGTATCATTGGGACACAGCAGAATTAAAAAACCCACCATCCAGTATCATTGGGACATCCTTTTTCTAAAAAGTTCAAATAATACTTGTGAGTACACTTTTTAAAGGAAATTTCACTGTTGTTCATAATTATGAACACAGGAGTATGGATTGCCTTGATGACTGACCAAGCTCTTCAGGATCCTAACCACAACATAAGACTACTCTTAATCTTAAAAATCCAGTTTCAGAATCAGAATAGCGTAGTAGTCATTTTCTAGTGTGTAATACCTTTTTCAAGGTCTTCATCTCTTGCATCAATGTAGACACTTCGTTTTTCGCACTTCCTTTCCAAAGACAAATCATGAGAAAACTTGCACTTGTCTCCTTTAGTGCATTGTCCTTGCTTGAAGAAAGCACAAACTACAGATTTGGGGTCAGCACCTGAGTGAACAAAGTTTTGTTTAAGAAGAGTATTAAAATATAAAACCACAAAACTGGAGCAAAACTTGTATATTAAAAGTTTTGAGAACAATGTCTCCTTTAACATCAGTCTTCTGAAATTACTTAAAGAGCTACTTTATTTGCAGAAAGCTGACTACTGCAGATCATAAACAGAAAATTGGCCTTTGCTGCTGCTAAGTGACACAATAAAGCAAAACTGATATTTGTTCAAAAACATACAGGGAAATCACACTTGTTTACTCAAAAGTTATTGCACATAATTTCATTAGTTCCAGAAGAGTAATAAAGCAAAAGAGTTGATAACACTTAGTTAATTCCTAAAAATACCATTATTTTTTTCCCCTCCCACATGGCAGCCAACTGCCAAGTTTCCTAGAAGCATCAAACACTCTTTAAACTTACATTTCATCACAAAACTAGTTTGTTCAATAACCGAGTTCAAATAAGACCCCACTTCTGAAACCAAGTCCCACTGTTAACGGTGAGGTGGGACAGAAGTAACTGAAAAATTTTTACCATTCTGATTTGAATACAAGTTTTCTGTAAAGGTGACAGCTATCATATTATATTCCTTATAATACCTGGATGTTCATGTTTCCCTAGGGAGACATGCTGCTTTAAATAAATACCATCACATACAAAAAAATAATTATGCCACTGATCCAGAAGCATCTAATTAATGAACCTGAATGCAGCAAAGTATCTCTAGTAGCCCTGTCAATATCAATGCAGCTTCTGATATTTTAATGACCTAGTCAACTCAGATGACTTCCTAAAAAAAGGTCAAATCATTACTGACAAAATACTTGGTACACTAGATGGAGAAGGAAACAGACATATCTACTTTATTAAGAAATGAACTGGTATTTTTAAAGGGTTATTTTACCCGAAGTAGATATATGAATAAAAGAACATAAGTGAAGAGAATTCAATTACTCATACCTTTGCTAATTTTCTGTGCAGCAACCACAGGCTTGAAGAGCTCATTTAATTCTTGTAATTCTTTTTTCTTATCTTCTTTTTTTAATTTCTTCTCACTTTCTGTTTGAGCAGCCTATAATGACCCCAAATTTGAAGTTATTCATATATAATCAGAATGACATTACTCACTTGACATGAACTGTAAATTAAAATAGTAAATCATTTTAAATTAGTTTATATGGGGAAGAGGTAAAGAATCTGTGACTTCTGAATTTCTCCAAATTCCTGCCCTTGTGTGAGTGGCCAGTGCCATCTAGTGGTACTGACCTTTCAAACAAAAGAGATTTCAAAATCAGTTGGTCAGAGATGCAAGATGCTGGCAGGTACCACTAAATGACACAGTCACCTCTATTCCACCTCTACAGGCTAGGAAATCAAGTGAAAGATATTGAGACTAAGGAGAGGAAAAGTTAGTTGCTCTTTTGTGATACATTAGCAGTGCAACTATTCAATGCAATTTCTTCCAGATCTGCGCAAAAAGCTTCTCTATCTTCAGTTCCCTACACGCTGCTTTGTTCTGTCTCTTCATGTGTACCAGTAGTGCTTCCAGGAAATCTGCCTGTAGAAGTTAGGAACTGCTTTTAGAACACTTTTCTGTTTGCATTTATATCAATTCATTGATAACCAGTGGTTTATAAGACAAGAACATTCATTTTATAGATACTAGGGACCAAGGTCTGAAAAACAAGCTCACCAAGGAAAATAAAAGTTTGTATACAAAAAAATCCCAACCTGAGACTCTACCTTACCCTTTTCGGATAAGCCCAAAAAGGCCTGCATCTATATCAAAGTGGTAGAGAGGGATGAAGATAGATGAAAGAGGACATAGGAGAAACATTATTAGATTATTTGATTCTTATCCTTAAGGAAGTTAGTGAGACTAACAACACTTTACAAATATGTGGGGTACTTCATTGGTAAAAGACAGTGTAATATTTTAAAAAAAAAAAAAAAGCTTTGTTCTTATTTGTCAAGCAAATGCCAAATCCTTTTAAAATGGAATAGATTAATTTGGTACACATACAGAACACTCAGTTTTCATATTGTAAGTCCATAAATCCTATTTTATATAGCATGCAGGCCCACATATGTCAACTACAACAGTAGTACTTTATGAACACTTTTGTTTCACCCTAGGGTTCTAAAAGCATGAAGATCAATCTTGCCTTTTTTTTTTTTTCCTCCTTTTTAACAAAAAAACCCTTGACAGCATTTCCATTTGTATCTCAGGACACAACACTAATTGCTTTAAAGTGTTCTTTCTTTCTCAGGAAGAACTCTAACTGAAAACCATTTTACAGGTTAAGAAAGGTATAATCAGGTCCAAAAATTAGCTTCTGACATACATCAGTCAATAGCCAGGAGCATTTGAGAAACAAATTATTTTAGGTTGGCCAATTTACGTACTGATATGCCATTAAATGCTACAGATTCAGGGATTTCATACAGAAATTTCAGAAGAACTGTTTGAGTAATACCAACATGTATGAAGTGACATCAAGCAGTCCTTTCCACTACAAGAAATTGTTATATCTAATGACCTGAATACCAACTTTACCTTTAAAGTTGTACTTGGCATTGGTTAGTTCATCCTTATGTTATGCATAGAATTTAACATAAATTATGACATCATGAATTTAGCTGATGTAAATGTAATATTCTACAGGCTTATTCATAGAACAGGAAGCTGCATAAATACTTAGCAACTAGCTTCCCTAGCACCATATGAATAAGAGGCCTGACTCACTTCAATTATAAGAATATTTTCATGAAATTTGTGCTTTCTGCCTAAGTGTAATCGAAACATTGTATCTCAGCCACCTTACGTTTTACTTTATCATACAAAAGAGCAGAGTAGTAGACAGTGGCTCAAAATGTCAGTTTCTTTGACCAGTTCACCAAATAGATGCAAACTTCCGTGCATACAATACAGAAATATTATAATAAATATTTCCTTAAGTAGAACAAGCAGCACATATGGGCTTATACATTTTTTTCCATCTTCCCCCAATTCCAATATTAGCAAAAACTACTCTTATTTTTAATGGTTCACTGTTTCTTAGAAGAGGTGGGAATTAAAGAGAAAAGGAGAATGTAACCACACTTTGCTGATAGCCAGGTTCTACAATTTACTTTTAGGTATACCTTAAATTCAATTATGTTACTATTAGAATACTGTGTAAAGAAACACACACCCTCATTAGTTGAGTTTGAGGGGTTTTTTGGGTACATAATTCTGAGCTAGACAAGGTTTCCAAGAAGACTATCTAGATAAATCTGTGCTAGTCACAATACATAAGGCAAGTAACATCTCAACTTTTTTCTACTTCAGTATTACATGGCAATCTCTATATATAGTGAAAGATGATTTCACTATACAGTGGGAAAACATGACAGATTAAATGCTTACCTGACGTGGATTTTGCTGACCAAATTTAACCTGGTGAGTCACAGCCTTGATAAATTTCTGTTGTTTTGCACCTTTTTTATTCTTCAAGCCAAATGTTTTGTCCTAAATCAAGAGATAAATACAGCAAAAAACTGAAAACTGCCCAACAGTTGGAACAAGTTTGTTACTGGGGGAAAAATAAAAAAAAAAAGCCAATAAAACCCAGATTTGCCATTCCTCTCAGGTTTTCAGTTAAACACAGACTATTTCCTCCAGCAACGCAAGCAATCCAAGAAACAGGATGAACAACATTTAGACCCCTCACATCACCTTTAAAATATGATTTTCAAAAGAACCTACTAAATGCTACTTTTGTGCGAGCTATTGCTTTTATTACCAGACCTACTTGCGTCAAAGTATTAGTGTGAGCATATACACACCATGTTTTCAGGCCTCTCACAACAAAAGGATAAGATGTTTCTGGTGACTACCCAAATAATGTCTGAGGAAAATATGAAGACTTAATAGCCTTACACACTGCTTTTTTTCCTATCTACCTGAAATCACTTATTACTTTTATCTTTAAGTATTCATATACAAGTGTTATACATTTATGTCATGCAGATGACTATTGCCACATGTAACATATTGCTTTTTATTTTCAAGTATATTATTTTTTATTTTCAAGTACTTTAAGCTTTTCATTTTCTAACTGTACTAATTTGAAGTCTTTCCCCATGTCAAGTCCAGACAGGTGTTTGTACTTCAAAAATTCCACTGCAAGTAGTTTCTGTTCACTGCCTGAACCAATTCTTACTCTACTTCTCCAGTTTTATTGTTAGAAGCAGCTTTCTATACCAAACCTATTAAAAAATTCATTAAATAAAAGAAGATAGTTCATTTTCACATAAATACCTGAAGCAGAAATTATTTTTTGTAACTGAAATACCTACATTAAAAACCTATCCATACCTTTGATTTGATACCATTTTTTTCCTTCCAGGAACAAGTAACATATGTTCATCCAGTGATAATACCTCAGTTCAAACAGACTTTTGGAAACCCTAACAATCCAAAAGTATATTATAAATGAATTTTAGAATACACTGTTCCAAATTTCCAGTCACCCTGCTTTCATTTATAATGTATCCCCTATCAACAACAGCTAGTCCTCTGTTAGGTTATGCTAATTTGAAAAGTCTGCAATTTGTAAAAATAACTAGCTGGGAAAGAAAATAGCTTATTCACACACTTGATTTCTGTGGCAAATGCCACATGGAATACATAATCTTTGTGTGTTTCAATTATGTAATAAATTATTGGTAATAATCAATGCAAGTTTTTCCCCTTTCAGACACTTTTTTTTTGTAATAAAAAGCAGAATTTTGCTATGTAGCTAGACTCAGCAAAAGCATCAGAAACTGTTGCCAACAGATAGAGCGAGAACAACCAGTCTAACCTAATACTTCCAAAAACCAGAAACAATATTCTGCAGTGCTAGACTTAAAAGAACATTTGCGTTACGTGGATATTCTGCTGGAAACAGCTGAGCAGCTACTAACTTTCTTGCCAATAGATGCAGGCAAACATTTAATTTTCTATAACTGCTCTCTCTTTGTACCCTCAACATAGCTTTTGTTGTACAGCAGGATTTGCATGACTATCCTAATAACTAACACACACACACACACCCTCCTCTATCACTATTTTTTAAAATCTGGTTTTACCATGGAATTGAATATAAGAAGTTTAAACAGAGTATGACGTATTATTGATAGGTCTTCAATTATTTTGCATTCAACTTCTAAGAAAGATTTACTAAACTGTTATTCCAGGAAATGCCCCCTTGGCCACACAGGCCAAATAGTACCAAAAAACCCCAAAACAACCCACCACACGAGTGAGAAATGCAAACCTACATCCCTCTGAGAGTCGGACTCAGAAAATATTGGAACACACAGATGGAGAAGGGAAACGGTTAAACAGGGGAAAAGAAAAAAAAAAAAAAGCACGCCTGTTAGATCACCTCCAGTCCAAAGACAGCTCTGGCCAGAAAACGCCCAGGCTGAAAACCCAAACCCCAGCGGCGCAAGAAGCGGCCACCAGCACAAGTAAAGGGCGACGGTCAGTGATTTGACAGATCTGGGCAGCGAAGGGAACCGGCATCCCCCGGAACGGCGCTTCTGGGCTGGGCTGCGGGCCCGACCAGGTGTGCGTGCGCATAAGGCTCCGCGCACACCCAAGTTCTTGGCTTTCAGACCATTTCCTTGGCCGCCTCAGCCGAAGAGGCGGCCTGCGGGCCCGGCTGCCCGCGGGCCATGACGGCGAGCTTTCGGGGAGGCCGGCTGCTGCCGGCAGCAGGCTCCGTGTCCTCGCAGCCGTGGAGGCGGCAGAGGGGGGCGCAGGGAGAGAGCTGCCCGCCTCCGAAAGGAAACGGCAGGAAGCGGCAGGCCCCAGCAGCGGCAAGGACAGGGCCGCGGCGGGACAGCGGCCCGCCCGCTCGGCGTCGGCCACGGCCCCCTGGGCCCGGTGCGGCCCTGCTCGCCTCACCTCGATAATCTTTTCCTTCTTCTTCTGATCCGCCTTCTTGCTGCCCCCCGCCGGCTGCTGCTGCTTCTTGGGGGGCATGGCGGGGAGGGCGGAGCGGCCTCGGCTCTCGCTCGGGGGCTCTTAGGGCCGCGGGGAGGGCCGGGACAGCAGCGCCGCCGCCGCCGGGGAGGCGCAACGGATCCCGCTCGCAACGCCGGCGGCCGCGGGGCACGCTGGGAAGGCAGCGCGGGGCGCGCCGCGCGCTGGAGCCTGGGCAGCGCGCGAGGACCTAGCTATATCCCGGCAGGCAGCGCGTGGCAGGGCGACTGCCGGGCGCTCCTCCTGACGTCACGGAGGGGCGGGACCACGTCACCCGGGGTGCTCACGCGGAGGCGGGACGGCTCTGCGGAGTCTCTGTGTCTCCCTGCTGAGGCGTACACCAGCGTTGGGGGGGTCCCCCCGCGCCTTCTGCGGGGGTCGCTCCTCACCGACCGGAGAAGTGTTCGAGCGAGGGAACATGGCACCCCCAAGGCCCTTCCCCGGGCGAATCGCTGTCCAGCACCGGGAGAGCCGCCTCTTGGTGGTCAGGCAGCGGTTCCCCGGTGGAAACGGTGGCCGGTTCCCCTCATCCGCCATGGCTGGAGATGCGCTTACCACCACCGCCACCTTCAGAGACGGTGACCTGCAGCGAGCGGGGTGCTGAACTTGCTGCCGCCAAGAGCCTGGACCGACCTAAACACCTGCCGTCCTTCCAGGCAGCCTACCCTTACCCCTGCCAGCTCCAAGGCTTCAAGGAAGCAATCCAGAAAGCAGCAAGAAGTTTAGTTCCTGCCTAGTTCAATTACAGATGCAGAATGGCAATTAAGTACACGTTTGTGTTACCTGCAGGGGTGGAAGGGAAAACTCAGGACAAGGGTCAGCCTTACTGAGTCAGACACCCTTATCAGTGCCACCGCACAGCCCTCATAAGGCTGAAGGGGAAGCCTAGCTGGAAAAGCAGCAGGTGGTGAACGCAGATTTGTGAACAGCGGGATCTAGGACAGCAGCGAGCACGCACCGTACAGCTGCTTGTTTTCACAGAGCACCTGCATGCTGAATTGCTGTTGGCTTATACAGAAGGTGTATTTTATGGAGGGAGTGGGGACGAGTGAGGTGATGGTGCATTTGTGCATGTATGGAGTTGTATTTTTTGCTGCAATCTCTGCCAGAGGAGGGAAAGCAACTGCTGTATGAGGATACAGAACAATGGCTGCTTATTATCAGCAATGATTTCCTTAGGATCAGCTGCAAAACAGCATGCTAGAGAACCTACAAGTGAGGTAATCAAATCTCAGGGAGAAAAACACTCTCTCCCAGGCTACTTCAACAGTCAATAATAAATATATCTGATGTCAGCCACTTGCACAGCCATCTTTTTTCCCTCTGACTTCCACCTGACAATCTTTCTCTAAAGACTACGTCCTAAAAGCAACTGCAGTGCTGAACTCCGATTCTATGTTGGGTGCACTGACCCACGCTCACTAGGGATTAGTAGGAGAGAATTTGGTACTGCAAAGAGCTCTAGTGTTTGCACATTAGTTACCTTCTACCCAGGAGAACTTGCTGAATAAACCATCCCTTGTAAATAAGCAGGCTTTCTGGGTGCAGAAAGTATGCTCCACTTTATGAGCCAGGTTTGAGTGTGTGAAACAATAGTAGTCTGCCTGAGGGAAGATAAGCTTTCCAGTTACCCTCTTCATTTTCTTTCAAAGGGCCAAGGTTGGGTTTGGGTTCCACCAAGAATGGCACAAATCTTCCTGTAGAAAGGGTGAAACAATCCCAAATTGCCTCCAAATGCCTCAGTAGGATCATGCTCTGGTACATAAATCTCAGTTTCTTAGCCTTGTCATACACTGCTGCTTTCTCACGCTATGGCTTGTGTGCACATTCTCTTTCATGATGCCACGAGTGTCATTTTTCCTTTGGTTTCATGAGATAGGCTTTAATGGCTCTTTCCTTCCTGCACATGCAGGAGTTTCTGCAACAGGAAGAAATACAAAACTTTGGTACTAGGTTAGCTGTTTGTGAGTGGTACCTGTTCCAGCCAAAATGACTAGAAAAATGCTTTGGGGAAAAAAAGTGGAACATATAGGGAGGCATACGTTATCCAGATTTGCCAATTTTCAATTTCTGAAAAATGTTCCAATACCAAAATATTAGTTGCTGATAACAGATTTTAAGATCCATCCATTTCAGCCACTATAGCACAAATTTCCTTTCTCATTTTGAGTAAGGTGCTTAAGTCTTGCTATGATGTAGTTTCATACTGTGTACAGTAGGTAAAGATTCTTCTGTTCTTCACCAAGTTCAGTAGTTTCTGGTACAATCAGCACCCAGAAGTATTTTAACAACAAGAAAGATTCTGTAAGAAAACAGGCTGTTCTGTAAGCAAACAGAAAGTGGTTCTTATAAGACTTTAAGCACCCACAGATCTGCAACACAAAAGATCCAGGTAGTTCAATAAAATGTCTTCATTTTCTGAGTGCTTAGCTAAATAACTGTGCAAGCCATTTGTTACACATGTCAGTACTTGTATGCTCAAAAAGGATGGAATATTTTGGTTCTACAGTGTCTGCTTAATACAGGAGATAGAATTTCAAGATTTTGTTTTTAAGATCAGGATCACAAAAAAGCATGAGACAATGGAAAGTCTAAGAGACTAATTGATTAATATGCATACTTTATTACATTGGGTAAGACTTGTAATAACCAATGACTGCTTGTCAGAAAATACAAGCAGCACACAATAGTTGGAACCTATCACAGGAGAAATTCAGTCTAGAAATGAGGATATCTGGTTTGAGCTTTTGGGACAACTTGCTGCATTAAGTCAGTCAAGCTCCTACTAATGTCATTGTGATTCCACTGTGCCAGGAGCCAGGCCATAATGTTTTCCTCTCCTGTGAAGTGTGTGGCATTTGCTGCAAAATTTATCAGTATCTTACAACTTAAAGGAAAAAAATTATTCCTGTTTTGTTGCCTCCTGAAAAGATCTGAAAGAATTAGTGGAAATAAAGATTGTCATAAACATTGTATTTGATATAGATTATAAAAGCCTGCTTTGTGGTCTGAGTACATTCAGCTATTCATTTAAGTAGTTTGTATCCTTGTGTGGCAAGTTCACATGATGAACTTTGCATTTTGAACACTTTTTCAGCTAAGAAATAATTAAGCCAGTTCTGAGACTCAGAATCTGAGAAAAAACCCAAAACTTAACACTCACTGTTAAGTGAGTTAATTCTGTACTAACATACACAGAACTGCCATAAATTTTGGTGCAAGTTCATTTTTAGCAGAGGCTGTGGATCCCAACATGCCTGACTCATTCTTCAAATGAAGATGAAGAGCAGAAATAATTTATTGCCAATGATATCCAATAGATTGAGACCTAAGTGCCTGAAAAATGCTATTAAAAATAAAATGTTATGTACTAAATATTAGGGAGAAAAAAACATATTGTAGGAACCAATAATATCCAGAACTTTCAGTATTGAGTTGGCTAATCAATCTTTCTTGGGATTGTACTTCTTTATAAAATGCATAATTAAAAAATTTATCCATCTAAGTTTGAAAAACAGTATCTTATTTCTAGCTTCTAGGAATTTATGCAACTTGGTTCTAGTTCACATCCAACATTAGATTTAGAACTAGCTGAAGCTAGAATTACAAACAGATACAAGTCAGTATTGTCCACACCATTTCATTTTAAAAATCCTAAACAACAATAAAAATATCAGGCTTAACATAATTCTTTCTAATTTTTTTCCACTTTATCTGCTGTACCTTAAAAACTAAGACCATTACTTTAGTTCTTATTAACATCACTTGCTCTATGAATAATTGAATGAATGACAAAGGAATAATTAACTTTAAGGTGTTTATGGGTAGTCCAAGAGCCCATTGTACTTTATTAGCTATTCTGTTTCACTATGTTATGTATGTATCTTCCACAATAAAAAACATAAGCCAAGTTTGATATATTGTATTGTTCTTTCCACTGAAATAAAAATGTATGTATTTCTACAAAGTGAAAAAATTTACTATTAACTTACAACAGCATAGCCAAAGAGCTGTAGCATGCATCAGAATTGAAAAGTGAGGAGCAGTTTTCAGATCCTTTCTTCTCCATCAGAAGCCAGCTGTACAGTTGTCACTCCTACTCACCTATTATCTTTTGCATTTGAATAATCCACCCCCACAGCAAGGGCACTTGTTTAGTTCTCTTCATCTCCCCAGCTATCTGTTTTCATAACATTTGTGCTAAAACAACATTTTAAGCCTCTATCCCTCTGACAGACTTTCTTAAAACTGAGTAAAAGGTTCAAAGCTGACAGAAAAAGCCTAACAAAAACACCACAAAAAATGTTTCTTCTTCTTCTTTCAGGATACATCTCTCTCTCCCCGCCAATGTAACACAAATAGGACTAGAAACCCACCCAAGCCACCACACCACATCTATCCAGAAACCACACCAGCCTCCCGTGGAGGGTTTTATAAGATAAATTAATTGATGAGGTCAGCTGGAGACATTCTGGCTAATGGTGAGAGCCACCTGGATAACATTATCCATCAGCTCATATCCTGAGGGAAAGGCAGGGTATATATAGTGTTCTTGGGGAACTGGTAAATGGTTTGTGGTCTCTGTTAGGACTTCAGTAAAAAGTGAGTGTTATTATGATCATTTGTATGTTAATTTATGTATAATGAGTTTTTGTTTATAGGGGAGGCTGAGGAGAGGCTGGGATGGGCTTACATAAGTTCAGGCTGAGGCGCTTATGGAGGTGCTATGCGAATGGTATTGCTTACTTGTTTTAATGTGGTAATAGTGGACTAACTGATATTTTTCTGTGATGTTACTAATTAGAAAACAGCTCTTCCAGTTATAGTTAGGGGTGATAGGCTGTTAGCATTTATTTGTGCTGGGGGCTGACTAGAAGAGCCTTATGGCTGAGAGACACTCTAGTGATGCAAAGGCCTGAGGAGATCTTCAGCCCAGCGATCTTGGCGGGAATGCCTGTCCCAGAGGAGCCCTTTCTGCAAATGAGGCTTCAGCGCTGGGTGAGTTACTTACATCCCCTCACCAAGCAAGAATGTAGGACTCCTAACTCTCCACTCTTTGTCTCTTTTTACCTTTAAAATGTTGACTGCTTTCACCAGCAAGGTCAGATATTTCTCCTGAAAGAAAATCAAGAAAGAGGGAAAGGGAAGAAGGCAAACTACTGACAATAATTTGTTAATATTATCTCAAAATGAGGGGATGGTATGACAAATTGGCAAGTCACACACTAGTAAGGTTAGTGGAACAAATTACAGAGGTAGTTAAAACCCATCCTGATACACCTTTGGGATGTTGGAGTTGGCTGAATTTAAAATAAAGACCTTGAGCTGCTGTCAACCCTGTATGTGAGAGAGTGCAGGGCCTGAGGAGACAGCAGGGCAGTGAAGCTATTAATGCAAACCTGTAAGTGCATGGGCGCCATTTTGTTGTGGCTTTGTTCACTAGCATTTGATTTCTTACACAGCCTGCAAGAGGGAAATTTTGTTTTCCCTGGGGCCAGACTACTGCTGCAGGGTGGCTGGATATTGAGATTGATATCCTGATGAGAGTGAGGTATTGCAGAGCTTAGAGAGAACTGCTGTACTAGCAGCATGTAGACAACACTCCTCAGGGAAGGCTCCTCTGCTGGTTGCTGTGAGGGAAACTGCCTTACAGTACTGCACAGTTAGGTGTTTAATAACAATGCAGGACAAAGATACTGATCATCTGATTTTTCAAGACAAATAATTTTAATCTGTGCTTGCATCATTTGTTTAATAT
This sequence comes from Grus americana, assembly GCF_028858705.1. Taxonomy (NCBI): domain Eukaryota; kingdom Metazoa; phylum Chordata; class Aves; order Gruiformes; family Gruidae; genus Grus; species Grus americana. The sequence goes on from NC_072857.1 coordinate 36,073,466, forward strand.
ATTAGGTGAACAGCTTTTATGTAGAATTACATAGCTAAAGACATTCATTTATACAAGAGGGAAAGGACAGAATTAGAGGCCTGAGAGGTAGTGGAGATCAACAGGTGTCTTAGTGCAATCCTGTTCTTAAATTCCATTACTCATAAAGAACATGGTCTTTTTCATTTTCCCCACAGCAAAATTCTTAGAAATTGGAGTCAAGACTTAAAAGAACACTTTGTTTCTTTCTGCATTATGCCAAGGTGTTGGGCCATTACAATGAGCTGTACATGTTAGAATACCCTTCTTCATTGTTAGATCAATATTATTTTTACTCCAATAGCAGATAACCAAAGAGTGCCTCTATCAAAAATAGTGTTGTAGAAATAAATTGCTTTCATGGTATATTGCATTTTATAAATGCCATTTCAAGTTCTTCAATGACTTTTTTCTCAAATGATTTTTTAGCTTTCTTGTAGGTGGAAATAAAGTAGAAATATTCTTTCAGTTAGAATTAAATCTTGTAGAAAGATGGTGCTAGATATGGATAAGCTGGAATTTTGTCAAGAATGTGTTCCAGTCTAAGGTGCACTATAATTAATAGCTTCTGCTATTTTTGCTTCATTTCTGAAACATGTAATAGGCTTGCTTAAAGAATTTCAAGCAACAAATAAAGATGGAGCGTTTGTATAAATATAGATACTTAGTATGGTATCTGTAATTGTTTGAAATCATCTGGTTCTGTTCACTCTCAGTAGAAATGAGAAGTCTATAAATGCACTGGCTTTAAGTATGCTTAAATAAGTATTGTTACTTTTTCCAGAAATATTATACTTGATATATCTTCTTCACATCAAATGAGCTCTGGTTTTCTTCACTGAATTTCCTAATTGGGAATTTTTGTGATAACTTGTCACATGTAACAGCCTGAACCTAGATCACTGCAGGAAGAAGTTATTCCCTGGTTCATCAGGATTCATTTTAGGAAGCTATAACCTCAGAGTGTCAATATTAATTGCATTATTAAGCAAAATGCTCTTGGAAAGAAGGTGTCTTGCAATACAAGTAACAGAATTAGGTTTATGTCTACAAACAGCTGTTTTTCAACCACACAATTGCTGGAGCTAATTCAAGGGAGAGCATGTGGGAGAAATAACTCCTCTGTTAGTACCCTATGGTTACTGATTATGAACTCACAGCTAAGTTGCTTCCTTAGCACCTAGAATTACTTGTTTCATATGCAGGGTTTTGTGAACAGACATTTGCATCTCTTGGCGTTTACATTGTACTGTCCACTTTTCAGTATAGGCTCTTTTAAATCCACAAGGCCTTCCAATTAAATATTGTCCCAGTATGCCCCCTGCCTTTAAATCTAGGTGATGGTATTTGTTTTTCTATCTTCTGTCTGTTGGCTTGACCCCTTATCTGTCCCATCACCTTGTGCCTTTTAACTAAGTCTTAGAACCCAAAACACCTGCTTAAATGAACTGTGCCTTGTGACATTAAAAAAGATCTTAGCTTTTCCTAAGAATGTCTTTTACTTTCTCAGTCCTTACTTTTTTATGATCCACAGAGCAGGTAATTGCTTTTACAATCTGCTGTTAGTCCTTTGTCCCCATGAGATGGGAGGAATGAGGATGATGTGGCATTCTGGAAAGCTGAGAGTTAATATATTGGCCTTTACCATAAAAAAAGACTTTATTCATTTTTTGTTAGATGAAATGCATTATTTATATACAAGTCTAAACCTTTTGAAAGCAAGCCTGAGTATATGCCAGCTTTCTGGAGAAGAGCAGCACAGCTGCATGACTCTGTTTTGGCGATGGAGCATGTGTCCCACTAACCCTTTTTTGTTACTTTCCCTTTCCTCAGGTAATTGTGCAGCTGATGAGGGGGGAAAAGTCTCTGAAGTTTTCAGAGGAGTTTTGGCAGTTCTGCTCCAGAGCAGAGTCCTCCAGTTAGCAATGTGAGATCAGGCAAAAGTTGATATGGAAAAGGACACTGGAATTGTGAGTATAGGCTGAAACACTGTTTTAATTCTGTGGTGAAAATCTGGTAAGTCTTAACTATCCTGTAGCCACTGGTCATGTGCTAGCAATGAACTTTAGAATAAGCAAATCGTGCTCTATGATTATTTAAAGTACTAGTGAGAGATGCTTCTTATGCTTTGTGCAGAGATGTGGTTACTTCCCATGTACTATAGATGCACTCACCATACCTGCTGACTTGATTTGGAATGGCTGTGATGACAGATGCTAATTAACACAAGGTACTGTTGGTCATTGCTGCCAGTGAATCTAGTGTGTTAGAAATGGTGAATGAAAACAGCTATAGGTGAATCAAGAAGTGATACAGAAAGGATCATAAAACTTACATCTTCAGCAGAAGGACACTCAGATGATTTTTGAGCATCAGGGGACTCTGCCAAGTGTGTGAGCATGTAAGTTAACTTACAGGAATCCAAATAACATTAAGCTGGTCATTTTGCTTCTGCTGATGCTGGGGCCATACTTATTTGGGACTTATTGCACGTCATATATAGGAACAGCCATAAGGTGTCAGAATTCCCCCATGCAAAGTACGTTGCTGAGAAGTGTTCATCTTGCACAGTCAAATCATACTTTCATTTACAGAGTAATTATAAAGGTTCACAATTTGCAAGTCAAGTTCCTGAAAAGTGATATGGTTGCCATATATATATGAATCCTTTAAGTACATTTTAGCTTTAAAAAAGGTCTTGTCACACCAGGAATGAGGGACATAAAATGAGAATGAATAGCTGCTTATGTAACAAAAGAAGTGAGAATTTAACAAAGGAATTTCATACACTGCAGGATTCAACAGGTTTAGTGGGAAAGATCTAAAGGGGTGTAAACCTGCATATTATTCCATGTTTTCTTCATATCCCATACTCTTGGAACCACATATGTTGTACCTGGAAGATGACCAGTGCCAATACAGGGATGTGAAGGAGAGGGGAGGTGTCTCTGGTGGCAGCAGTGCTGTTTTCTCTGGGTTTGCACTTGGGTAGCACCAACTTCATGTCTAGAATAACACTGTTGTAGCCTCAGCCATATCACAGAGATCATATGCTGGATGATGTTGCCTTTAAGGTTTGTGCTCTGGGAGGTATGCTGTAACCTTTGTCTCATTTTTGTACATCTTCCTAACCAAGGCTGTGGTATTCTAAGTGTTCTCTATGTATATTAATTTGGGTTAGGATTCTCAACTTAGACTGTTCCTATAGAAGAATCCTAGGGAATTATGATCTCTTTACAGAATTGTATATTATAAATTCAAAATTCTATTAGAGGATAACATTCCCTAAACATGAAAGAATAAATAATTAAGGAGGTATTTTTAATAGGAGTATAAAATATGAATCAGTTTTAAGAATTAAAGGGATGCTTTTGTCCAAGGTCTACTATTACAGACTGTTTGTCAGCTGCTGATACCATAGCTATTTTGAGACCTCTGGTTTAAGCGTTGAGACAGCACAATCAATGCTTTCAAAAATATGGTGATCCAGTGTCAGTGGTATTGAGTTTGTAAGCTCTTTGTAGGACTACCCTTTATAAGCTAATGAGTATTAGAGAGTAATAGCATTTGATGTTGCAAAGAAGGCGTTTTAATGAACACCATGGACTTGGGGGGAAAAATTCTGACTTGTAAAGGTTAAACTTTTTCATAAAGTCTGAATACTGTGTGATTTCCTAATTTACGAAGCTGAACTAGTCTGGTACTTCATCCCATATTAAATGTGTTGAGAACTGACAAAAAGGAGATCGCAGAAGTAGGTGTCTGTGGGGAAACATCATCTGCCAAGACAAGCAGAGGGCCTCTCTGAATATTTTCATTATTGAACTGGAAATAACTGTAACATTTTTACAATAAACTTTATGGGTGACATATAAATGACTTGGTACATCAGAAAGATGAAGCAGTTATGCAGAATAATTGGACTGTTTAGTGAACTGTGCTAATAAAAAAAATTTCTTACTGCCCAGTGTAATTCATTTTTTCTAGAAACAAGAAAACTGGTTATGGAGAGGGGCTTTCTCTGGTTGGAAGTTACTTTCTGAACAATACTTAAAAATTCAACAGGATTATTTGGTGTAACACTTTGACAAAGACGACTCAAGTGATGCTGAAAGTATAAGCAGGGGAGAGCTTACTTGTAGCAGGGAGGACATTTGATAACAGTATTGGTGATATCCCTATTAAACAGTCAAATCACTGTAAAAAGATTTTGGAAAAAATGGGGAGAGTATCAAGGGGAGAGAGAGTGAACAGTCAGTTATTCAAGAAACAGAGGAAATGTGCCCCTCTGGAAAGCCCATTGCCAATGGTGACAAAGTTGGAGTCTATTTTTTATTTTAGTGTATTAAAAACAAAGGGAACTGAATGCACTATATACTTATTTTTACATCCTATATATAAACTTAAGATGGAAATCCTGAGTACAAATGGAAATCTACTTTTGAAAGGCTGGAAATTGGAGCTAAATTAGAATCTGTATTTGAAACTAATTTGCAGCTAGGAAAGAAAGGTTTATAATAGAGATACAGTAAATGGTTTTCCATTCCATCTGGATATCATTTGGGAAATTATTAGTTATATGCAAGTTATTTGGATTCAAGATAGGAATAAATTATGATAGCAGGTGATGTAAAGAAGGTCATGCTAATTAATTTTTTTCTGGCCAAAAGCTCAGAATCTTTCGTTGGCCTGAAAGCCAGACTCTGTCCTATAGATTGTCAGACTCCTGAAATGAGGTCCTATGAGAAGCACAGCCAGTAACACTGATCCATAATCAATAGAGTTACTCAGTTTCTTTATTACAGGAATCTGTTCCTGGCCCTCTTTTTGCAGTAGTTCTTGCCATAGTGAGAAATCAATAAGAGTTGTGCCTTTTAGCTCTGCCTAAGTGAGCTGTCTCAAATCTGGAGTGCATTGGTATGAAATTGCTTAGGCAATTCTTTTGTTGCTATTGTTCAACTGAGTTTACTTGAATTTTTTATCCTGCATTAACCCACTCTTGTACTTTTGATGCCTATATTGGTGACATCGATATTAGACACCAAATTTCTAAAAGCATTCAGAAAAAGTAGGAAGAAACCATAGAAGTTGCAAATTCTGGATACTAATTTGTTAATTGGAATGCATAAAATGTAATGTATAATTAGTGTATACACACTTATCTGCCAGTATAAACTAATAATTGCCCATAGCAATTAGATTTCTGTTGTTCTCACATTGAGACCTAGGGGAGCTTCTATGTTTGAGCTTATTAGCAGTTATTAAAAATATAATAGGACATCCTTGCTCTACTTTATTTCCTTAGTCACTTGCAGCTCTTCTAAATTTCTTTTAAAAGGATATGACAAAACAAATAGTATTTTGTTGATTTTGCTTGCAAGATAAACTGCTCGTGGTGAAGTAAGGATTTTTCATTCTCTACTTTTCTGCACCTTCTGCACTTTGTAACCCTTATGCTATAAATGCTAACTAGGAAAAGATGTGGTGCAATATTTTACTTCTACTTTGTATGATATAAGTTGCTCTCTTGAAAGATTTTTTCTTTTTAGTGCAGCAGAAATATTTCATACTGCATATGTAAAATGAAAGTATTCAAAATTTCTTTTTTGGCAAGTTTCTGGACTAAATTTGTTAGAAAATTCTGTGTATAAGTTCAAAGTTTTATTGTCTTTAAAAAAAAAGGTGAGTCTCAACTGTTTTAGTGCATGGGCTGGCTTAAGAAATAAGTACTGTACTGGAGTTCATGATCTTATGAGGTTTCTGACATTCCTGTATTTTGACTGTATTAGAAATAATAGCATCTATATAATTGACTTTAAAATGAAAAATGAAACAAATGTTTGAGTTCAAGTCTTTGGTGTAATTCCATTAAGTTTGAGCTTGTTTTTATATCAGAAATGTTTCACCCAGGTATAATTACCAAGGAGGAAAAAGGCATAGTTAGCTTTGTTTTTATTGTACCTTTAGTGGAGGACAGTTGATGCCCTCCATCTTCAGTAATGACTCTATCAGTATTGTAAAGAACGATGTGTTGTAGGTGAAGACAAACAGGCACTCCTGAAGATGGCAGTCAACACCTATTCTGTAAGTGAAAGAAATGTTCAGAGCTAGTACAAGATGATACTGCAGTTACTGACTACTTTATTCTGCCAGTATAAGAAATCCAGTAATAGAAGAATGAAAACTGAATTTGCAGATGGCTGCATTTTAAATATTTGTTGAAATGCTCTATGGAATCTTTCTCTGTCACTATATATAGTGGCATATATGACACTATGACTATATACAGGTGTCCTCAAGTGTTCTACATTTATCTTGGTTAAGTTCCAATTAAGTAGCTACAGGAGTAGAAAGCTAAGAATTGTAATAAAAATAAAATGTATACATCTGAGAAAATCTTAGCATGGAAACACTCTATTTCTTAGGTGAGACCCATTTTTGAGATAGTATGAATTGATCTGCCTGTGCTTTACAACAGAAGGCAGGGTACTTATCCCTATTCTACAAATAAATACTTACAGTACAGAGAGGTGAAATAACTTGTGTGTTGTCATCCAGCAGGTTGGTGGATGGGCATGCAATCAAAAAAGAAACCCCACCCAACACCAATAAAAGATGTTTAGTGTCATAATCTAATATGGTATTGACTATACTGTCCTGCTATGCCTTTGAAAGAACCCAGTTTTGTGTACATTTGGGCATGTGCTAAATTACAGCTCTATTGGGTCCTCTTGAGTATCTGTTTTTAGAGGGAAGAGCTCCATATTTGCTGAAGAAAACTTGGGAGTGACTTAGTCATGAGAATTTGGGTGTCATAAAGATGTCATGAAGATGGTTCTTTTAACTTTAAATGAAGAAAAAATCATTAAACTGAAGTATATGTATGAGGGAAGCTCAATATTAGCCTGAATTCTTACATATAGAAATAGAAGGGGAACTGTTTGCCTTGTCCTAGAACTATTCCAATAATGCCACAGTCTCTTTTAAGAAAATGAGCAATGTTTCCAGTAACACAACATAGACATACCTTATTGAGTACTTGCAGTCTGTTTAGCATTATATCTAGCTGGAATAAGGCTACATGTTTTTGTGGCTGATATAAAAAGGAAGTAAGAGTATTTTTTACTTTGATACACTTTTGAACCATGCTATCAAATGCTGTTGTTGACTGGGTATTTTAAGAACAAGACCTAAGAGATCTAAGATTAGTCATTCTGCTTTTTGTACACTTTCTACAGGTTCATCCAGTTAAGTGTTGTGTGCTATAATGTGATAAACATCTGTGCATTCTGTATACAGATATTGTGTGTGTATATATACATATTCTGAACTGTAAGGAAAAACATTCTTCTGAAAATAAGGGAAATATGCACACTTCTCAAATGTATTTGTACTTCTTTATCTTAATGCTAACAGATGCTTTTCACAAGCATGCATGTGTTTAAACACTGGAATAAGCCACAACTCCTTTAAAATGTGTGTTTTATTTTGAAGCATTTGTGAGGACCATCTCATCTGAGAGTGTGAATTAGAGTAACCAGTTACCCAGTAATCACCTTCTAGAGAGCGCTGCATTCTGTATCTTATATTCACCTAGCATCATAAGAACATTAATTTTCAAATTGTAAGCTTTTTAACTGACTCTTTTTTCATCTCAATAGTAGAACAATAAAATAAATAGATCTAAAATTGGTGCTATTCAAATAGTTGTAAAGTGCAATGGACAGATCGGTGTCTGACAGTAAATTTAATTTCAATAGAGAGGCTATTTTACGTAGTGTTATATAAAATGAGATTGTGGGCATATACATATTTCCTTTTTTCCTGAGTTTACATGGAATTAAATAAAACAAATAACAAGAAAGCATGTGTTTCACTGAAATTAGCTCTGAAGATGGTCCAAATGAATGGGGATCAATCCCTTTTCCCCTTAATGCAGAAAAAGAACATGAGGTTGGTAGGGAAGTGTCCAAAGAGTAACAAAGAAAGTAGCAGGAAGAGAAAAAGCATGGCTTTTGGTTTAGTCTTCATGTTGGCTACCAGGGGTTTTGTTTAGGTCCAAGATGAACCATGGCCAACTGAAACTCTCTGAGAGGGAGTTCAAAAGACTTGCTGCCGGAGAATGACTGGGCATTCTTGGGAAAACTCTGATCCTAACAGATCCTAAAAGACAGAATTGGCAGTTGTAGCTAAACCTGCAACATTTTATCTTTTTTTCATTTAATTGATGATTAATTGTAATCAGAAATCCTACTGTATTCAGCAATTTGAATGTGTTACCTGGAAAATCTATTGTTCCTTCCTGAATAAGCAAGCTATAGATCAAATGTCTCTTGCTTCTGGTGGCATTTAGGGAGTATGAAGAACTTCTGAGGAATGCCAGGGAAAATTGTACTTTCTAGAAAATATAAGCCAGAATTTTTTTCATGTAAAGGCTGTTCCTGGTATGCTTGTCTTCAAGCATAAAGCTGCAGACAGCATCCAGACTATGCAGAGCCCCAGAAATGTGTATTAGTTTTGGTGTTTGGACCTTCTTATAACAATGTAGCCTCTGTTGCTGCCTTTCTGGTGGACTCAAACTGTTTGACTTTATGTCCTGTGGCAGAAGGTCTTCAGTCAGTGCAATTCCCCCAAGTTCTTGGCAGTACAGTTAGATACAAAAGTTCCTATCTATGCCCAGAATTATGTCACTTACAGAGGTATATTACTGCTAAACTAGGTCAGGCAAGTTGTATATCTGCATATTGGCAAAAAGGATTTGCAGATATCACTTAAGCATGAATTGAGTATGTGAAGTTCTTCAGAGCTGTTGTCTTTAAACCAACATTAAAACAATATTAATGGTAATTTAGGCAGGTTATTTTGTTTTCTACAAGTTGCATTTAATAACTGATATCAGAGAGATAACAAAAATTAAATGAACTTTGAAAGAAAACTAGTATTATGCTGCAGAGTTGAGCAGTCATACTATGAGACATTGCTACACCAAAGTGTTTATTTTTTGCCCTATGAAGCTGGGCAGAGTGATGCTGGTGTATTACAAAAATATTTGTAAATATTTTATATAAAAGATAAACACTTTTTCATTTGCTCAGTACTGTCAAATGTCTGATTTTCTACTGTATTTACAGTATATTCAAATTCTTCATTCAATCATTTCAATGGTATTTTACATACAGAATACTTTTGTGAACAGCATCTCATAAAAAATGCCTTGATCTGTGGCATCTCTTAACGAAAGTAATGCACAGCTGGCAGTTATTGTCTCTGAGGTGGTGTTCTGAATTTTATTCCTGGTTGTCTGGCTGCTGCCTGCTTTTACAGATAAGAATACTGTGCTGGTCATTCTGTTCAAAGAAGTGTGTGGTGTTCGCAGTCTTGGTAGAAATCAAAGGTATCTCCTGTAGACTCTTGGATGTATGCAAACATTAGCTGTTGTCATGTTCTATACCACTACAGCAGGGTCTTTGTAGACAGGATGTGCAGTAGTTGAAACTTTTTCTCTGGGGTGGAAAACTCCTAGAACATTCTTACCTCAATAACAGTGACTCAGAAAATGCTCCTCTTTTTGAGTTAAGAGAATTGAACTTCATAAAATCTATGATTCTAAAATTTTGGTTCCTGTTTTGTTTACTTACAGATTTGATTTTTGAATGTGGAATTGCCTGCCTTCTCTCTTTCCATGATACCAGTCCTCTGTTGAATAGGAATTTCAAAGGCTGATGGTGAAAAAACTAATAGTTTATGGGAGTGTTGCTTTTGAAACAACTTTTCTTTCTTCTCCCTGTCATCTATAGCTTATTTACAGAAAGCTAACACTTAATACTGTGTTTTTCACTTGGGTCCTGTAAAAGTCACATCAAATATTCTTATCAAAGAGGAAAAAATAAGTGTTCTCAATCAATTCTATCAACATGTTATTGTATTCCATTAGTGAAAGGAAAACACATCAGAGTTCACTAACCTGCCTAGATGCTGATATGGTAAATTTATTAACCTTGTAAATCAGCAAGCCTTCTCTGAAGACACCTGATTGTAGCTTTTCCTTGTTAGAAATTGCATGGCATGACATCGTATGTAGAAACATGTTGAGAATAGAAATAATGCATGTGGTCTTGCAGTGACAATGTGTATTTGCCTACAAAAACTTATGCTTTGAGCATGTGTTCTCTGTATGACTTAACAGAGCCTGCAGGTACCTCCCATGCTTGCTTGGTTCTGCCCCCATACCATGTCCAAGCAGATCATGAACCCACTATATGAATCCAAGTCATGAATTCCACTGTCTTGCATATGACAATGGAACCTGTGTAGATCATGCTGGTTTCTAGAGCGATTGTAATCAGCTTTTGACAAAAAGAGAAAATAATGCCTATTTAAGTTATTGCTTTTAGTTTTGTGTGCATTATCTTGTGTACTATGAATTAAAATGTCTCCTTCAGAGTCAGTTTTTCATTTATTATTGCTGTGTCTGATCTATGTAGATGTGGGTTCTTGATGGAGAGTTACTTAAATGTATATTTGAAAACTGAAAAATACTGAGAAAGCTGTTGAAAGATTTTTATTAACTTACATTGTGCAAGTGAAAGATTGTGTTTCTCAGTATAAATACTTTGTGCCTAGGTGTGAATGTTATCATGCCTGCTTTGCAAGGTTTGGTATGCATGAAGTCATTTGGAATGGATTAAGTGGTTTTTATTTGCATATAGCTCTTAGGAAAATGTGCAGTCTCCTTTTGCTTAACCATTTACAATATAAAGCTTAGTTTGCTAGGGCTTTTAGTAAGGATAAATTAAGAATTAGAAAGGACTCTTCATTTTTTGAAAACAGATGTGATTGTTCTTGCTGTGTTTGAGTCTTGAGTGCTAAAAACTGTGAGACAAAGCTGCTGGTAAACAATTCAGTTTGGAGGGTCATCAAGGTCGAAATGATGTTGCATGCTGCTGACTTAAGTTGGCCATGTGAGCAAAAGCTTTCTTCTATTTTGTCTTGCATCATCTGGTAATAGAGACAGCATGGAACAAGAATGTACATATCTCTTTTACCTCTGTGCTGAAAAGCATACTTCAGTATGTGTTAAAGTTCTTCAGAATACTCATGGACTTGCAAGTCTTGCACGCTCAATCAGCAAGGCATATATGGTCCACATATGCCTGGCTGTAAACATATGAACACTTCTGCTACTTAAATTGGTAAGCTCATTCAAATGTTAAGATTTCTTAGCAGGGGGAATACCAGCTGAGAAGAATAACTCCCATAATTTTCTCATGTTTGGGGGGGGTGTTGCACACATTTCTTAATCCATTTCATAATACAATGCACACTGCAAAATAACAGTTGTACTGTGCTTACATGGCTATAGCTTATAAGGAAATATTTTTGTTTCTAAATTAACTAGCAGGCGTACTGAGTAATGTAACTTAAAATTGATTTCATTTATCAGTTTAACCACAAAGTATTAAGACTGTTAACACTGATGTATGGCATCTAATCAAAAGAAGAACACCCAATTTCAGATTAATATCATTAACACTTCAATGTTTCATATGACAATAAATCCTCAATGCATCCTCAATTCTTTGATATTCCAGCGCAACAATAATCCTCCAGTGGATTTATTAGGATAATTTTAATATGCTTTTCTTCGCAAAGATTGTTTGAAAAGCAAATTATAATTATTATGAATGCTAGCATTACAATTATAAAAAAAAGTTCTGAAATAGAACATGATTTTGATGTTATAAATTGTTTCACATTAAGATCAAAAGGGAAGAAAGCCAAAATAGTATCAAGGGCTGAGGACTTCTTATGTTAATGAATAATTTCCAACCCCTGGATTGTAGATACACTTTATTTTTTGATTTAGCATAGATAGACTTTTCTGTGGTTAGACCTTTGTACTTGAAACCTTTAATTTGGCACGAAGTGTACTAGCTTTTGATGTTTCTCTCTACTCTTAAGGACATGCTGTGTCCCTGGCTTTCAGGATTTTGCAGTTCTAATTTCAGCCCCAAAGTCAGAAATTTTATGCAACCAAGGCTAACTCAGGCCCAGTAAAAACAACGTTACTGTGTAAAGATATAAAAGGGACCCTTTCTTCCTCCTTGGAAAAAAGATGAATATTAAGAATCTTCCCTGCTTGGCTCTAGTACTTACTATTTTCTGAATGAGTCTGAAAGTCTAGGAGGACTATAGGGGAAAACTACTAACATTAGAGATGCTCCTGGTACCTTAGGGTTAGCTGGAGTGCCTAATACAGCTCAAGGTTTAACATTCACTTACAGTAACTCTCTCACCACTTGCATTGGTGAAAGCCTCAGTTCAAGTCTGTACAGGAATTGTTTTCCTAGTAAAAATATTTTGTTGTGAGTCTAGAATAAAAGGAATTATAGTTTCTGGATTAAAGCAATTTAAAATCTTTATAATTTTTTGTTTGTTTTTGGTCTCTGTTTATTTTCTATTGAAGCTTTTTTGAGTTCTAAGAGAATGTCATCCAGTTTTCAAAAAAAAAAAATTTCCACTCATCAAGAGGTGAAATTGAGTGCAGCATGGACTTCAGCCTGCAATTCAGTTTTAGGGAATAAATTTCATTTTCCAGCTCTGCCATTGACCATGGCAATTACTTAGAGGGTCTACCTTGTGACAAAGGTAGATAAATACAAGTCTTAGGTGGAATGCTATTATCCAAATTTTCCTTTACACATGCTGATGCAAAGGGTATTTGATACATGATTCAATGTTTCCAAGGTTGGAGAGCTTGGATGTGAAATGTAATCTTAAAAATGGAATTTGAATATACATGAAATCTAGAGTTTTACATTTTAGGTACAAAGTGTGTTGTTTTCTAGTCCATCTTACACAACAATAATGGTCAAATTATTTTCCTAAGAGTGCATATAGCTTATTCAAGGAACAAACTGGTAAGGTGAAAGAAATGCTTAACAAGTGTGCATATTTTGAGCTCGGGACAAGTAGTAGCATCTCTAGCAAGAAAAGATTATTCTAAATTCTCTTTCCCTCAAGCCATCCTGATTTCTTTTCATGTTTTGTTTTAGGTCAAACAAGTGTTTTATGAAAATACACTTACTTCTGGTTAAGTCAGCATGACTCAAACAGCTGAAAGGAGAAATACTAAGCTTTGGTTGTTTGTGCACAGCTAAAGGATGTCCAAGGGGTATGCTCAACATGGTGCTGATGTAGTCAGCTACTACAAATCTATAAGTCCCTTGGCACCACACATTCACGTGGTTTTACTTGTACATCAGTGTACAGATGGTCAAGTCATGGGGAGATGTTACAGAGGGAATAAAAGAAGGCTTTTATTAAGCCCAAATTAATTTTTTCTTGCCATTAAAGATATTAAGGTGCTGTATCACACTACCACTCAAACTTTTATAGACTGCTTCTCCCGTGGTCTTTTTTCCCTCTAACCTCTTAAGGAATTTTTACTGTAGTGGACTAAAAAGTAGCAGTAGATGTGTCCTTCAGAGTGTCTTAAACTCCCATGCTTTTAGGTGCACAGATGTTGATGAAGCAGCTGGTAAAACAGGATGTGATCTATAAAGGTCACACTCAGTGTTGGAAGTTTTGAGTTGATTTTTTTCCTTTGGACTTACCTTGTTTGTCAAAATCAAACTGAAGGTGCAAAATAGATTTAAAGGGGAAGCTGGAAGAGAATATGCCTTTAAAACTAGTTAATGGTAAAATACAGCATTTTTTTTTGGAGGAAAAAACCCCAAACTACTATGTTAATGACACATGCTAGTAAAACCCCCATGCTTTTTTTAAGGAAAGAGAAATAAAAATTTGTTGAGGCATGATTGGAGAAAGAGAATATCTTAAATGGGCAATTGTTCCCCCTTATGTCCTATTTTGCATTTACTCTCTAGAAGAGAAAGTGTTGATGTTTGGCTGCTTGAACAAATAGGTGCAGAGCAAAATATTGGGTGCTGTGCACTCAAGGAGAGAGATGAAAGATTTTTAATGCTGTTCAGGTTGCCATTTTAAATCTGAAATAATGTACTTGTCCTCATGAAGGATTAGCATAGGATTAAGATTGAGCTATGCATTTTAAGGCTGAGGTACCAATCTTCTGTTGCTGCTGTTCTCATTGCAAGTTGACTTGGATGATGTTCATTTTTTGTTCTTTTTGGGGAAAGTGGCAAGGGAAGAAGAAAAGGAACAACTTGATTTTGATAACAAGACCTGTATTGTAAAGATTAGGAGTGAGGCAGGCCCATGCACTTTCTCTGCTGCTGGTTACAGAAGAAAGGACACCTTGCTCTTTTTTAGCTGGGTTTTAGATAATGACTTAGTTAAACCTCAGTCTTGTTGTCTTCCCTTGCTAAAATAGCTGGGATAACTCTGGGATAACTAGCTTTAAAACAAATCTTAGGAGTACAATGGAAGACAAAGAAATTGATTAACTAGAAGCTGAAATAAAGTTGATTCCATGACATAGGGGTAATGACAGCAGACAAAACATTACTTAAATAGCTTTTCTATTATAGACTTTGGTTTCATTGAGGACTTGGAATGTGATCATTCACTGATGAATGCACTGTTTTCTCTTATGGGACTTTATATGGAGTATAAGGCCATGTGCAATGAATGATGGTCAGTGATGGAAGGTTGTCTGTGGAGAAGGATAATTGATCATAGGAATAAAAAAGAAATAAGCATAACTATTTAAAGGGTATGATGTTGCAAGCTTTGATCTAAGGCATTATTTGGCTAAGCTCTTAACACATCTGTTTTGTAAGTGCAAATGAAACACAACTCATTCTTATGACAGTAAATCAAGCTATTTTTCATTTAATAAGAGTAAACAAAGAGCTTTGTTTACTCTCGTGCTCTTTGATTCCTGTTTATTTTTTGGACTTTAAAATACTGCAGTTAAAGGCAACAAAGATAGTATGTTTTAACCTTTTTAACAAGTGTGATAGTATCCAAGAATTAATTTCATTAAATAACCTTTTCATTCCCACTGGATACATGAAAATTTACCTTGTGATTTGTGTAGCATGAGGTGATATGGAAGACAAAAGTTAGAGCACGGTTTTCTTCAGATATTTTCGAAAGAGAAGCTGCAATCTTAGAACTGCTAAGCACTGTAGAATTCCTTAAAGGTCTCATCCTGTATAAAGTTGAGTTAAGGTGCAGTATTTAGTGAAGTTAGTGGAAATTGGAGGCCTTTGCTAGCTTCCAAGCTTGTGCCCATTGCAATTAGAGTAATGAGATTTTAGTTAATTAAAATGTATGTTTCATTTCAGTTTGGACTTGCACTGTTGATACTTGATAAACTAATCATGTTAACAAAAATAATGGATGCAGGATTGTAAATTTTTCTAAGCATATTCCCCCCCTTTGACTTTTAATTAAGAAATATCATATGCAATATGAATCATTCTGAAGTCTATTTGGAGGCAGTCAGAATAATTCATAGCCTTTAGAGTATACCTTACAGTTCTCATTGGATCAAAACTGAAAGGTCCTATCACCTATTTTCTGTCTCTTAATTACTCTTTAGAACTTTTAAAATTATGGATGACTTGAAAACTAAACAGTAATAGAATAGGTATGACCATTTGATGATTGATATAGCAGTATCTTGTTTCATAATGAATTAACTGTGCTCCATGCCTTTAGAAAGGAAAAATTGGATGTAAGTCAATCATATTATTTAAGTCTTGAAATAAATACATTGCAATACTCCAATGACTACAGTCGTGGCAATAGTTTATGAACCATGGGCCATGTTAAAGTTTTTGGTAGGCTATATGTTAGTTGGGCTGCAGTGACTCTGCTCACCTCATCAGAATTTTCTCTGAAATCCTCCTGTAACACCTCTTATGCCAAATACAGGGAAAGCTGTAGGGGTTTGCAATCCCCCAGCAATATTTCCTGCCTTCTGCCATGTGACAAAGCAGCAGCTCTCTTGAAAAGGTTGTAATAGGCTAGGACTTGTCCAGATGTGGATTTCATAGCACATCTGATCATACTTTGTGTTCCCTTTTGTATACCTCTTCTTTGTACAGCCCTTATGGTGAAATGATGCTGGCTTCATGACTGAGAATAGCAGTTCTCCCTTATATGTGGCACTTCATCATATTTGCAGGAGAGTCAGTAGCAAAATTTGTGTTTACTTCCATGGGAACAGAATGAGCTGTAAAAAGCTGATCCAGCAAAGAAACTTCCATTGATCACCCCCCAAAGGCTACCTGAACAGACTCTCAATAAGCACCATCCTGAACTGAAATCTCCCTTAAATAAAAAAACCCCTCACTCGAAGGTATTCTCTCATTGATATGTTCCATACCAAAGCTCATACTGCAGATGATAAACTTTTGATATGCAAATAATTCAGGTCTGGTCCTGTTAAAGATGGTCATTGTTAGTGGGAAAATAATTATGTATTGCTAACAATATAACCTCCAGTTATTTTTGACAGACCTGGATGTCCTCACAATATAGAGCTTGGTCACCAAGCACTTAATAATAGTACACACTTCCAACTGCATTCTTAGTGAATTTGTCAAATTAAGTGAGCAAATCTTTGTGCAAAATAGGTTGGAAGCCTTTTCATTCAACAGAAACAGGGTAATCTTTATAAACAGCAGCAATAAAAAAGCTAAAGATTCTCATGATTTATGTAACTAGGCAAAGAGTCATGTTAAAAATGTGCTAGGAACTAAATGGTAAATATAACGTGCAACATCTTAAAGATTGTGTGAAAAATTGAGGTGTCTTGGCTGTCTACAGCCATTCGAGCTGCCCTAGGATATCCAAGACATTTGCTACATCTGCATGGGATTGGCAGGTACAGCACAAACCTCAGGAGACCTGCATCCCTCTGGAAGGGCAAGTGAGTGTGACACAGGACTTGGCTGCAACAGTGTTAGATGCTGATGTCTGTGTACCTGAATTGCTTTGTCAGACCCACTCATATAGTGTACAGCCAGCAGCAATTTTTTTAACGTGTAACCCTATTGGCTGATAGAAAGATGGGGAGCTAGGTGGCACAAAAGCTCTTCTTTGCTAATGATGATGCGTTAGCATATTTTATTTTTCTGTGCATGCCTACTGCATTTTATTTGGCTTGAACAGACTCTACAGCTACTTCTTCTACAAAGTATGATTTAAAAGTTAATAATTGTCAGTTGATAAAAGGACAGACCAGAAAACAAGAATACTTTTAAGTATGAGTAGTATTGAACTACATCTGAAAAAATAATTTAGATTGTTTATCACTCATAATCATCAATCAAGAAGACACTTCATATTTTACAGTACTTCTCTCCCTATGATTAAGAGAGATTTGGATTCATTATGCTGCAAATAGATATCTCCATTTTTATCCACTTAATTGAAATTGTAACATGGTCAGAAAAATATGTAAGGAGATATAATGATTCTGTATCAAACTAAATATGAAAACTGGGAAGTTTCACAAGTAGATGATAATTGATTGAAAATAGACAGGAAAAAATGCTGTGGTCTCCCAGATTATTTAAGAATATATGTAAGTCTTTTGAATATGTAGAAATTGAAATGCATATCTTGAAATGAGACTGCAACTAAAAGTGCATAAAACACCTTAAGAAATTAAAATTAAAATGACATTTGAATAAGGAGCCACACAATCAATTGTTTAAATTTATGAACCCAGAGTTTGAGGTGAGAGATCACCAACTGCAAAACAGATGGAGATCATAAAGTCTATTTACAAATTTTAATGTCTGCTTCCTGGAATTAGTCAACTCTTTCCACGGTCTGCCAGGAAACCTGCGGTGCCTTCCATGTTGCTTGTGGGGGTGGTTCTTTAGTCATCTGCTTGTTAGATGTAGAGATGCCAAGAAGATTCTGATAAGAGTTCTTCTAGTGAATTAAGTGATCTTCCTGTCCTTGACTTCAATTGTAAAAAGTAAACTGAATTTGTATTTGTTCATGTTTGTTTGGTACTAGGCTTGGTTCCATTCCCATTAAACTTTGTATGAAAAACAATTCCCAGCATTTAGTCACATGAGCAGGAAGCACTTTCTATTAAGTTCTCTGAATTGAAGATTTACCTATTTAAGATCAGTAGAGTGTATGCTTTGTCATGGGCTAATTGCTAAGGCCTAAGATTAGCTGCTTAAACCTGCTTCAGCATTCTTCTGGTGCCTAGTATTTAGTAAGTGTATGTAGTGAAAAATTTCCTATGACTTTGAGCAGGTAAAAATTGGTTTGTTGAAAGAAAGGTGCTGTACTCCAACATGAAATTATGGCTTTGAAGGAGACACATTGATTGAAAATTATGCTTAATATTTTATAGAGTGTCAAACATCATAAACATCATGATCATAGTATTCTCTTATGGAATTAATAATCAATAAACTTATAATTCTTTTTGCATTTTAATGTAGATTGGTTTTAAGCTTAAGTTGTTTCTTGCTTCAAAGCCACTTGACTTTGTAAATTAATTAGTATTTAAAACTAATATATTTCATTTATTGCTGGAATATATGACAGTAAGATATTAATTTGCATTTTTAAGGGGCAAATAATTTTATTTAATTTTCAAAAATTATCTATTGTATGTGAATGACTTTGAGACTTTAATACACTGCTGAGGAATAAAATTTTTCATCTAATTGTCTATGAAAAGGGCCGGTAGTTATATATTCATGATGCATATGCCTGCAAAGGGCAGACTGAGTAGTTCTATTTATATTAAAAGATGCAAGTGTGCATATGTATAAATAAGCTTCAACATTATAAAAATTGAGGTAATGTTTCTTTAATTATTGAGTTTCTCTCTGAATCTGCTATAAATTTCTGAAAGTAGCAGAAAGTATATAATAGACTTTAGATCTGTATATTTTTCATTCTAATTATATTTGGAATAAGTTTTGTTGTGTGTGTAGATTACTTATGTGCAAAAGTCAGCTGTGAAGGGTTTCTCAACACAACTGTGGGATGTAGACCTGTGTTTTGAGTATAAGACTCCCAGCAGACTAAAAATAACAAGAATATTCTTGAATAATGCCTCTTATAAAGCTGAGCTATCAAACAGACATTATCTGCATTCACTGCTTTGAATAAAAAAACCTGCCTTATTATATACAAAGGCTAAGAGTAAACTCTGGCTGGATAACAAAATTCTATATAATCAACCTCTCCTCAAGTTCTTCCAGGAGACTTCTAACACCTGGATGTCATGGATGTTCCTCCATTATTTAAGAAGTCGTGATGCAGCTCTAGTGTATAATCATAGCTTAATACTTACCTTAGTAATTTTGTCATTGACTTGAGTGAATGTTGAGTATGGTCTGTAATGAATTACTCAATAATGTATAACATTGTGTAGACAATGATTGTGGGCTAATTCTTTAAATGGTACAGAATAACTTAAAAAAATATACTAGTAATAAAGCTTTGGATGACTTTTTACTTGCCTATTACATATATTTCCTGTTTGAGAATTGGTACTTGAGTGGAATACTACTATTTTGGTGGAAACTCAGCTGCAATTTTAAAGCAGCTGGGGCAGAGAGGAAGCATTTAACAAGAGCTGTTTATGAAGCTGATGGTATTTGCTGTGTATTGATGATTTCTGCTTTGCTGTTTCATGGCTTGTAGCTCTAGTGATAAGATGGTAGACATACTCAAGCAAATAAGGGATTTTTCTCCAATTGTCTCCAAGGTGCAGTAAGTAATTTTTGGAAGATGCCACTTAAATTAATAGGTAAACTTTTTTACTTTGGAAAAAACTTAGGAATGAAAATATATCGTGCATCTTCATATTTAAATAATGATAAAGTACTTTTGACTTTGCCATAGACTCAACAACATACAGTAGGTGTTCACATTGAAGAATTATAAAAGTAATAGAGGATTCTGAAATATAAATACATATTGGATGTATCATAGAAATGGGTTGTCACAGAATAGCAGGCTTCATTCATGGGCAATAATCCTAGGTGATCAAAATCCTGGAGGGAATTTTGCACATATGAGGGAGTTAGTTAACTGACAAGAAACTTACTAAACATCATAAGAAAGAAAATGCATTTATGACAAATTGGTTAATTTGTGCATCAAACAAGTATTTAATCTAAAACTGGCAGTGGAACATGTGAATGACTAGCTGTGAGGAATAAATTTGCACATAGGTCCTACACTTCTTCCACATTGGCACTAATAAGAAATCTGTTCTATTTTCTTAGGGCATGTTTAAAGAGCTTTTCCATACATGCAAGCAAATGATCCAGAAATTCAATGTGTGAAGTGAGATTGTTGATTACTTTCTTTGCGTGCTTAATTAAAAGTACTATTTTCTATATATAGGAAGGTATCTTGAAAGTTCCTTGGATAAGCATGATAAAAATCTGTAATAGTTGTTTCACATGAGGGTTTATCAACCATGTCATGTAGCTACTATTGCCATAAATAGTTAACTGCTGCATTTTTGAATGCAAAGCAGAGTAAAGCTCATTCAAAATGTAGATTGCCTGTATTGTAATAATTTTCAGATTCCATAAGTTTCCATTTGATGGCTACCCAGAGAAGCCACCATTTTAGACTGTTTAAAATAACAAAAGGAAGCCTGCAAATTAGTTTTGTGGGGCACTGATCAGTATTCATTGAATAAATAAATGGTTCATGATTAAACACAATGAAAAGTTATATATATATATATTTATATATGCAAGTACATAAAAACTTTGGCTTTTAGGTATTTTTCTTTCTTGCTTTCTTGTTTAACTGACATACAGTACAAAGTGTTTTTCTAGAAAATTGACACTATGAGGAAATAAGAGCCTTGTAGAATGGCACTTTATTTGCTTTTTAAAGATAAATAATTTTGTATTATAGACTTTGTATATAGATAAAAAGTTGTTTGCTATTCTGTTTAGAAGCTGCAATGACTAATTTCTAGTACCTCTCAAAATTGAGGAAGAAATGTCTACATAATTTGTGACTAATTTCAAGTGGGCTACTGCTAAGGGTTAAAGGGAATAGGAATGTAAATTGCTCTAATTCCTTGCTGATTGTATGGACACCATTTTGGCATTGCAGCCTTATCCTAGCTTGTAAATTAAGGAGGATCAGGCTGGCTCTGACTTGCATACAAGGGCAGTAAGGGGCATGGAGAAGGGTGCTGGCAAAGGTGTCAGTGACTCAGTAGGTGGCACTTTTCCTTATGGGTCGGCAATGAACCCGTGCCTCTGTGGAGAGCTGGAAGGCAGAGTGCTTCTGATTGTACCGTATTTTAGGCAGGAAGTAAAGCTTTGGTCTTGGCCTTCTTCAGTCCTTAAAAACTCTATGGCACGGTTGACAACAGGAGGGGAGTTTGCCCAGAGTCGTGGTGAAAATGCAAAATTGGGTAACAGTAACTGTGACTTTTTTACATCAGATGTCCCTAGAAGTTTTGAAAATAGTTCTTCAATCATTGCCAGTTTTACTTTCCTGGCCAGTACAGAGTACCTGCCACAGCTGGTGAAACAGCCTTCCAAATATTCTCTTTGCTTCTTATCTTGTACTTTTTCTTATGACAGGGAGATGAGGAGGCTCACATAATGATGTAAAGTGAAATTGCAACAGGTATTTCTAAACTCTCACTGAATAAATTGCGTTACAACAGAAATGGCAGCCTGTCATCTATCTCAAACTCTCAGATCCCCTACGAGTTGTGTGTGCATTTGGAGGGTTTAGAGTAGGCAAAATTCTCAATAATACTAAGACTCAGTTTGGAGTCTTGATGGGTGACTTGCTAAAGTTCCTATCCAGATTAGGGAGTAAGTGTAGGGTCCAGGATGTCTACTGCACATAATTTCTTCCTGTCTGTCAATGTTTTCCAATTCTCCAAAAGAATATATGTCCTCAACAGGTTCAAGTATACTGGAAATGCTAAAGTACCTCACACACAAAAAATATTTTCCAGATATTTGTATGCAAGTGGCATTTGATTTGTTAATATTGACTGTATGTGTAAACCAAGAGAATATTACTATCCTTTTAATGAGCTGAGAGAAATTATGGTTCAGATCCAGGTGATGCAGACAGAATTAGGTGCATGAACTCAAATGTGGTGTATAAATCCTCTACTAGACTGTTTAGCTGTGCTAGTTGCCAAACTCAATGAATAAGTTTGCAGTGTAATCAAACCAAAAATCTCCAGTTTTCTCCTAGGTAGATGTCATTAAAACCCTCTCCTGTGAAATATGCTAATAGATTGCCTCCAGAAGATAGTCAGACTGTAGTTTATTAAATAAGTGGTTTTGCTATTTGAACTGTAAACAAATATGTTGTAGCACTGTTTGAAGTTGTTTTTTAATTGAATTGTAGCTGTAAATCCACTTGGGTTCTTTCAAACCTTTCCACTGCCCATTTGAGTATAATTTTTCAAAAGGTCCTCTGCTAAACTTGTACTGGGATTCATAGGTAACAACCACATTAACTGGAGTCATGCTGGGATGCCAAGACCTGTTACTCCAGCAAGGAGATGGAATCTGTGCCAGTGCATGATTATACAGAAATTAGATTTTCTTCCGTAAAATATTTGGACTGAGGACTGTAGTGAGCTTGTTGAATTGATAGAAATGATGTATGGGATTTTGTCTCTTACTGTCATTTGTTTCATGAAAAAATAGAAGACTTTTCACTGAAGGAAAAAAAATTAGGCAGTTGCCAAGTGCCAATCTAATTGATGTTTCATTTTTGCCAGGATGTATACAAGAGTGCTAGTCTTAACAATATTTCACTCTTCTCATCCTTTCTGCATTTTCTGAAACTCAGTGCAATAAGATACAGATATTGTCATGGGTTTAGGAGCTGATTATTTACTTCTCTTTGCCAGGTATCACTGTACTGTGTATCTGTACCTGTAATAACTTTGTACTTTTCTCCTGTTCTGCTAGGGTCAAAGTAGCTTTCATGTTAAAACCATGAAATTTCTGCAGTCAAACATGCATTAAAAGAATGCAGTGCATATATATCATAATGAGTAACTTCTTGTATTGTCAGGAGACAACTACTTTATTTCTTTAAGTATTTTTACTGAGTTTTAGTATCAAAAAATAGATTTTTAATCTTTTAGAATATTGACTGTAAATTCTGCCCTGAACTGACTGCCAGTTTAATTACATTCAGCACAGCTATGGGCTTGTATTCAGTCTTGTTTTTTAAAGTGAATAAATTAAGTCTAGCAAGCAGAGAAAAAAACTAAAGAAGCACTTGCAGAATGCAGAATTTTTACCCAATATGAAGTAAACAAGTATAGGCCATGTTCTTATCCACTTGATATGTTTAAATAAGCCAGAAAGTTAAATTAACAACTAAGTGTGCTTATATGGCACCAAGATTATCTAATTCGGAACCTCTCTCAGTTCAGTCTGGCATGTGTGGGAACCTGTCTAATGTTCTGTGCTGTTTTGTATTGTAATATGGCTGTGAAATATTAGAATGTGAAAATTTTAATAACCATGGGGTATTGTTTTCTATAGAAAGCAGCCAAGGAATGTCTGCTACAATTATTGCCATATGAGGAATAGAGAAAGACTACCATAACAATATGGGAAATGCTTTTAAATGTATGTCCTTTCAATGTGCCTGTAAAGTAGTGTTAGATTTTTTCGTGGAAGATTTTTTTGTTATTTAGAGAACTCTTTAGGGACCAATTCATATAAGGAGCAATGATTTGGTGGTAGCAAAGAAAGATGACATTTGTATGATTTAGAAGCAAAAGGAAAGATGTTGTAAAATACAGATACATTGTGTTTGCACATTCCTGAAAAGATTTTTGTGATGGTAAGATACACAGGCAAATAAATACCTGCTTTAAATGATATTTAGTCAACTAACATCAGTACTAAAATACTGATCTTTATCTGTAAAGCTAGATTCAGCCTTTGTTTATATTCTGTTTGTGTCCATTTGCTTCAGTTTAGTAACATGAGATACAAGCCTCAGGCTATGCAGTCTGATTCCTTTTTCGTACCCTCAGGTGTATGGTGACTGTTCTAGATAGAAAGTGGGTAGATCTGGGAAATACTGAGCCTTTTAGGGTAGGGACTCCTTGTGCATATGTTAATACAGCCATTACATGGCATGGAGACGCTTGGCTAACTTGATTTGATCATTCGAGAGTCTCATTTTCCTAAGAAAATGTTATTGTCTCTGTATATATGTTATTTTGCGGCTATAGCTGCAAACACTGTTCAGTCTGAATGGTAGTATACAATTTATTGTCTGCTGCTCCCTCTGACTTTGTGGAGCACAAGTAGACCTAACTGTCTTAATAATGAATTATTGCTAGGTAATTTATCAGTATCTCTTGGTTCAGACAGTTACCTCCTGGAACTTACCATAATTCACCTTCACCAGCCAATACATATAGCCTTTAATTGCCTCATAATATTGTCAGGAATACATCAGCTAATATTGAAAGGGTCTGATTGCATCCCTTTGAGCTAAGCAACATATATTAGTGTTCTGCCCCTATTCTCTATCTACACATTTATCTTACCAATGTCATGAGCTGGATTAAGAACATATCATCAGGGTGCAATCAGGAGCAGGTTTGTCAAAGTGAATAGTAATTTCAGACTTGCAGTGTGAAAGAAAGAACTCCCCACAAGGCAAGTCATGTAAACTACTAGGTACTGACAGCTGACATGGTGAAAATTCTCCCTTCAGTGCAATTATTTTTAAACACCAAGATGAAAATGCAACTATAATGCTTTGCTTTAAAAGGTGCAAATAAATAATTCTCTATTCTCACTTCACTTGGTGAAATTCACTCAGCTTCATTTTGTAGCACTGGAAATACTTTTGAATTTCAAAGTATATCTGATTATTTACCCATTATTTGGGGAAATTATGCAGATTTGTTTAATGTAGATGTTTTTATTCTAGACCCAAGACACTTCCATGTTATTTGTTATTTTGAGTGTATTGAAGTTCACTGACACTAAAAAAATGCAATCCTATTTCTTCAATTAACAATACTATAGTAATTGTATTTTTATTAGTCTTTATTTGGATGCATCCCTATCCCTATGGAAAAATGTTATTGAAGATACAGTGAGGTGGAACACTTAAAAAAAAGATCCAAATGCTGGGCTAAGTCTTCATTGAAGTGAATAGGACTCTTTCCCTTGACTTCAAAGAAAAAAGCAGCATAATTATACAAAACTGAGGGAAAGAGGAAGAAATGAGAAGCCTTGATTTGAACATGCTTTGGAGCAGAGCACAAAGAGAAGAATGAGCTCTGTGAGGTAAGAATAAGGAAGAGGGAATAGCAATATTGTTCAGACCAGATAGCTAGTACTGTAGTATAAGCAGATCTCAAAGTGTAGGATGATAAGAAAATATACTAGAAAGGACAATAGTTGAGGATTTATGTGGTTGGATCACCTGGTGGTTCAAACCAACTCTGTCAAGGTCTTGTGGGAGCTGTTTCAAGTGAAGGGAGCACATGAACCATAACCATAGTGAAGTTGCCTGATTTATTCTAAATACAGTAGAGGATCAGCCCTTCATGTCTGGATTTGTACCTAAAGAGAATCTCTATGGAAAGAGTTTGTGGACCATGGCCATACTGAATGAATCATGTCAAAGGCATCTAAAAGCTGTGGTAGCTGGTGTCTGCATGGCCTCCCTCCTTCCAGTATTTTGTGTTTCAGAAGCCTTTATTAGTGGGGTGGGTGAGACACATTCTTTGAAGAGTCTAGTTCATTGGGACTCCCTGTTTCTTGGCAAAAAAGTAGGCGCTGTTATAAATGGCTATGATAGACAAATCCATGATATTTACTAGGTCGTCACTATCTATCCTTTGAAGAGCAAAGGCAAATCACACTTCCATCCCTTTCAAGGTCTGTAACGTATTCTATGTTACCTTTAGATATTTATTACCTCTACAGAGAAAGGGTGAGCTTATAGAGAAAATAGCTGTGAGGATTTATTGAATACTGATCCACAAAAAATATTTTGTGTACATCTAAAAAGTTTTTTGCATGAGTTATATAGATTGAACACTAGTATTCTAGTATTTGTCCCTGTGGTAGGTATTGTCAAGCCATGAGATAGTCACTATTTACATAATACTTTTGAGGCACTATTAGTAAAAAATGTGCAACATGAGCAATTTTGGATCTCTATTCTTTTATTTTCAGTAAGATTTCCTAGAAAACTCCTCAATCTTATTTTAAAGAAAAGGCTGAATTTTGGGGCTGGATGTTGTAAGGTTGGAATGAATGTGTAGTCAGAATAATCTGCTTGCTTATGAAGCAGTGTTAGCTAACTGAGAACATTATATTAATCATTCAAAACAGTTTTAGCATATGAAGATATGACTTGGACTAAACTAGTTTTAAGGTGATAAAACAGCTGAAGACCATTGTTGATACTTAAAGGAGTCTGTTTTTTCCCTAAAACAACAGGGAATATTTTACTTGTGAAAGAATAGAATTTTTAATGGCAAGTTCTAGTTAATTAGATGACAAACTTTCTTTAAAAACACTTTTGGAGGTGGTTATTCAAGCAAGTGTTACATGTAAAATAGGCAAATGTAAGTACATGATTTTTAGCATTCTATTATGAACTAGTGATTAATCTTCAAGCAGTATCAACTTCCTTATGGGACTATCATATTTACATATTTCACATTAGCTGCAGCTGCCCCACATTCTGCCTGGGAGGGACCCCCCTCCTGTCCTGGCTTTTGTGAGTAACACTTGTGCTGCTTTCCTGAGGTGTGTTTGGCAGCTGACTTGTAGAGGGAGTTTAGTAATTGTGCTTTTACCTTCAGGATTCCCCAAAGGTCTCTCCTGTCTACCACATACCTGGATGTTTTAAGATTATTTTTTCTGTTTTAATGTATGCTTTGCTTTTCTGTCCATGGATAATCTTTGTAAAGCATAAAAAAGGTTTTTTATGCCTGTTAGTTACTTATTTAATGGGAATAGATGGATATAATTATATAAATTCCATCAGATGTTCTAGAAACTTTTGTTTCACTTGTGTGATCTTTACTGTTATGAGGGAAACTTTTTTCAGACTGCTGGTGGGCCAGAGTTTTTGTATTTCTTGTTCAGATGGTGCTTGCCCTGCCTTTCTCCTCATCCTCCATTTCATTTTAGCCTCTAGAATTTGAAGAAATACTAAGTCACTACTCAAGAAAACCTCATGTTGAAACAAATGAGGTACAGCCAATAAAAATTAAGCTGTTGCTATTATAAAGAAGAAACTGGGAGTAGATTTACAACAGCAGAAAGTTTTGGATATGTTTCAGTATACCACCTCTGTGCTTCATGGTAGTAGAGTTGTGATAAAATGAGTGTAAGGTAATATGTGAGCTTTTTGGGTCAGTGGCTGAGTGAAACTTGATATAACTTTAGTGTTTTTATGAAACAAATTATTGTAGCTGGTCTACAGTATGCTAGAAGCAGGGGCCTGGAAACCTTTTTTAGGAAGAAGTGTTTCACAAAACAGGGCAAACAAAATATCTGAGCTAGTTGTTGAACATTCATAGCAGAGATTTTTTTGACTTGGTTTGTTGTAGTAATAAGTCTGTGTGGTACTTTTTAATGTTTTTGAGTTTGGGTTGCTATACTGGTATGAAGTTTGTCTTGCTGTCTCTTGGGCAAGTTTATAACATACTGCATATGCTACTCAATATATGTTAAGTTTTTATATTACTGCTTAGTGTTGGGTTTGGGGTTTTTTCCTGCTTGAAGTCTAAAGCATTAGCAAATAAACATGTGTGAGAGACTTCTGCTTTATGCATATTTATCCAAAGTTGGAGAAAGCCTATGCTACTGCTTGTATTGTACCAACAGATATGAAGGACACAATGGTATTTGCTTCTTGAATGGCTTTCTGTTTCTATGGGTTATTTGGCAAGTGCTTGGCCAAAGAATGCTTTGTGTGTTTTACTTTTCCCATTATCACAAAACAACTGGTGAAAAAGAGCTCTGGGGCTTATCTTTCACTGCTAATGACAATTTTGTTTTTTGACTTAAAAATAGCTTATTTATGACTAGTTTTTTCTTAGTTAATAACATTTTTTCCTTATATCAAATGATTTTCTTATTCTAAAACCATAAAAAGGAATGTTTGTCTGGAAACTGGATTTAATCTATATAGAACTAAAAAATATCTATTATTGGAAAAAACCCCTCTTAGGTGTAGAAGAACTTTAATTGGAAATGTCACAATTCCTCAACTCCCCACTTTTCTCCTATTACAAGAGCACGGTCACTTGGGATATGTCTGGAAGAGTATATTTTCTGCCTAAAATCCCCTTCAAGGATTTTCCCATGTGGAAAATAAAGGTAATATCTATAACTGTTTATAAATAATAAGCAAATTGGTTATGTCATAGAAGATATTTTAAAGTTTATTTGACTAAAAATCAGAGGGATTTAAAGGAGGATGGATGGTGGATCCTAGGTCCAGGTGTGCTCCCTAAGGACATGCAGATGGATGAGATGGTCAGCAGTGTTCTCTTCCCTTTAGCTGTCTCTTATATCTGGCCTTTGCTAATTTCTTAAAAATACTCTATGTGCTGAAGAGATGAAATGCCATATCCTACAAATGCTTGGAATTAGGTGTTTATCAACTTGCTTTCAATTTTGTATGGTATCTCTTGGATAAGAGACTAGAGTAGATTTGCTCTTACTTGATGGTAAGCTAGAAGTGTGTTGAATTGTATTGGAGGTGTTAGTTTTGGTCCTTCTTGAGTGCTCTGGCTTCTATCTGAATAAAAAAAGTACTGAAACCTAGTCTATCTGAATAAAAAAAACCCTGCAAACATGTATGCAGGTATTTATGTAGACATAAAATGATCAGTACATCTTAGTATAACACTAAGAAAAGTCAGTGTCCTACTGGTTCAGATCCAGGCTCCACCTAAAATATTATTTTGTCTTTGGCAGTGGCCCCCACCAGATAATTAAAGGAAAGTATAAAACAAAGAAAGTATGATAATTCCCAGATACTAACAGAGTCCAACATGTGTAGCTCTGGGAGTTCCTGAGACAGTTGGTACAGGTATGGTACATCTCAATGGATTTTTCTTCTATGAAACAGTCAACTTGTTTCATAGACTAAGCTTAAGCTTTTCAAATTCATGTAGTGTATTCAGTCAACATAAACGAGAGGAGAATGTATCTTTCAGAGATGAAGGACCATCAATTAGAAATGACATGATAAACTGAAATTTACTGTGGGACACTGAAATTTGATTACAGTAACCTTGATCCTCTACACCGATCAATAGCTACTCCTTGAGCATCAGGCACTTTGTGGCTGTCCAGAACAGAGGATAAATGTTTTGGTGAAGAATAGCAAACAGCAATAAAGGTAGCTCAAAGTTTTTATATTTTAAGTGCTTTAGTCATCTAGATTTCTTCCAATTAAAAAAATGGTCTTTAAATTAAAGGTGTTTAAGCAGTTGATCATGCTTAGATTTTATTTATGCTACCTTTTGGGAAAAGTACCAACCACTCTGTTCAGGATAAAAACAAGATGCAATAACTATTTATAGACTGAGCATATTTCTCTTCTGATATTTCCCTTTAAAGAATTGATCAACAGTAGGCTGTCTTAGCTTTCAGCCTTCTTAAAAGTGGCTTTTTTTAAACTAAGCCTGCAGTAAGAAAGATATATATATATAAAAAACTAAAAAATATGGTTACATAGGAACTTACCTAAAAATATGATTAAGGGGACACTGTCAAAATATCAATCCCATGTCAGTGTGGGGAAGGGAAGCAATTAAAGCAGTTTTAACTCTAAGAGCCTTCCAAAGTGCTACAGAATTTCCACTCTTCTTGGTATTGATTTTTGACCTGCCTTTTTTACTTAGCAGTAAAATAGATCTTTACTTTGTCAGGTCTTGGGGCCAAAACATCACCTGCTGCTTGTCAGTTATGTACCTTCAGATTACATAAGCAAAAGATATGGCTTTCAGTGTTTTCTGTTTTAGCTTGCATTTCATCCCTTGTCTGTGCTTTTAATTTTCATTCCAATGTAGGGAAAAGTGTAATAATCAGATGAAAGTCCTAATTTGAGAAAATCCTGTGTGCTCAGAAATTTGATTTTTTCCACTTCCATCCCCCATCTGGAGTATTTATTTTTTAATCATTTAACAGAATGTAAAAAATGTGGAAATAGAGCATAGTATGATACTTGGATGTAAACTATTTAGCTGGTATCATCTAATCCATCTGTTATTGCTATGTCCCAAGTACAGTGCTTACCAGGTGTGATATTTTTACTTGGCATAGTGGCAACAACTTCACATGGCAATCTTTAAAATGAAACAATTTTAAAATGGTTGAAACTGCCAGTTATATTCTTCAAGTAATAAATCTTGAGTACGTGTTCCTTTTTTTGATTACTTTTATTGCTTGAACTGCCGCCTCCTTCAATCTACAGTCTTCCAGTAAGAGTGTTAGAAACTTCAAGGTAGACTATGCTATCTGTTGTAAATACCATCAGGGATGTGAAATAAGTTATTCTGGCTGCCTAATCTCTGTTAGACTGTTTTCCAATAGGCTGTGGGTTTCCATACAAAGCTGACTGACATTTCAAGTAGTTGCCAAAACTTATGACTTGATAATTTCTGCTAGAAACATTTGCTTAGCTGTGGAAATTACACCTGGGGAAATAAAGCTAGCTTTATGGCTTGGAAAGTGTCTTCTGTTTCAGGCCTTGCTTTGTTTTATATAAAGCTGCCAAGGAAAGATTATTCCAGAAATAGCTCCTCTTTTTGGCACAGATGCTTGTATCAGAGCTCTGATTAAATAGGAAATAACTCTAGGATGGGGAGAGAAAAATAAAAGCAACCACTCCAGACTTTACATGGGACTGCATGGTCCTGAATAAGTAAGGCATGAAGGATTGCTTTTCTTGTTGCAAATGGCTCTTATAACTACTAGTCTTGTCCATGTAAATATTAATGTGTATCTTGTGAACACTTCAATCCCAACTCAATGGGCAATCTTCTGCGTACATCATGTCTTTCAGAGGGTGGGAGCAAACCAGAGCTGCTTGAGTGTTGGTTTGTGTGGTGCTTCTTTTGTGTGTACTTTGGATGTGTGTTTTACTCTTCTGAAGCAAGTGTTTTGGAGGCTTGTGTGGCTCAGCAGTTGTGCCCTTCATGTTTTAAGGTAAAGTGTACTTTGGCTCTTTTCTGAAAGTGTAATCTAAACTTTTTGGTGTAAATTATTAGGAAACCTATGAAGTCACTACCCCAGGATAGTATAACTATTTAGTTCTAGGATTAATTAATACTCTAAGTTCAATGTGTCATATTGAACTTCAAGTTTTCTGTTGTCAGGCTGGAATTTGGCACTGATGCAGCAAGGTGCTTCAAAACATTAGTGCACTACCTTTTTCTCTTATTGCTACCCGTATAACTTATGAAAGATGTCCAAGATAAGGGTGTCATCTTATGCCTCTTCCCATTTCTCCTAATGAGTAAACATATATTTCTACAAGTGGGGAAGCTTCTCCCACCAGTACCAAAGAATCCAAAAGATGACTCTCAATCTTAAAATGCAGTATATAGCTGTGGCCTGCTTTGTGGCTGTGAACACTGTCTCTTCAGAAGCCTGTGGTAGAACATAGAAAAGAACTTACCTTACCACTAAATGCCTGTAAGCTGCAGTTATTTGTTCAGGTGGATGGATTGAAAATGCCAGTGTTTTAGCAGTAACTAAGAAAGCAGGGCTTGCATTTAAAATAAATAGGGAAGGGAGAAGGAAACACACACAGAATGCAAAATTAGAAATGAGAAAATCACCCCTCTTATTGCATTTCTTTTGGGGATGGGTGACTCATTTCTTGAACATTTTATTTTTAAAATCTTGATTTGACTGGGTTAACATATCTTTTCAGAACCTATATTTTCTATTTTGTCTTGTATTTTCCCTCTTGATTTTAATTACCATAGTGTCAAAAAGTCAATATGCCTTTGTAGTACTAAGTGGAAGCTTCCTAAGTTATTTTTTTAATAACTACCTGACTCCAGGAGGGAGGGAAGGAAATAAGTAAACACTGTCCTAGTTTGCATACTTGAAAGCTTTTCTAATATCTCCTATACTATATTGATTTCTGAATTTAATTAGAATCCAAACACATTTCAAGCCTTCCTTCCAGTCTTAAGAAAACTGGAGATGGACAATTCAAAACTACCTAGTGTTGCTTACAGAGTCTCTTTCCAGGAAGCCCTAATGGGGCATCAGAATCCACTTTGTTTTTCCAGGAGAATCAGTATTTTATGGTATTGTGGAAAACTTCAAGTCATTGCTATGCCAACCTATTATGGTTAATATTTTGGCAAAGTGAATCCATTACACCAAACAATTTCAATGGGTTTCTTATGCAAATTCTGCAGCAGATGGTCAGATGCGTTGATTACCTTGGCCTGTTGGAAGAGTGGAGACTGTACATTTAACAGTCATCCTTTGGGACAGGCATGTCTGGATTATGGCTTTGTGGCTATTAGCTCACAGCAAAACCTGTTTCAGCTCTTATCCTGACTTGTTTCACCCTGAACTCAGGTATGGCACAACATTTCTGATTTTCTATCTTTAATATATTTGTCTACCCATACTGTTGCTACACAAATTCATAAGACACCTTTATTAAATGCCTGGCATGGTTGTGAAAAATGAAGATTAGACAAGGATGGGTGTAATTGCTATTTACACTGCAGCATATTTTAGTCTTGCTGAGTATATTTTCCCACTACTCACCTGGCTATAATACATATGAATACCTAACTGTACAGTTATTTAGCAGGAATAAGTCTGTTGAACATAACTCAGGAGAAGGTAAATCTCCTGTCTCTGTTTACCTTTATTTTATTTCATAAAATATTCATGCTCAATTTTTGCAGCTCAGACATTAAAAGATGAGCCAAAAAAAGAGGGAATAGTTCTTCTGAGGCACTGGGGAGTCATTCTGATTCATCTCTAGGGATTTCACAAGGATTTGACATGCTTGATCTTTAGCTTGTAATTAATTGTCAGAGCTGCTATCAGCTTTAGAAATCAGTTTCTAGTAACTGGCCAAAAATAGCAGTGCTGGTCTTTCAAACCACTGCCTTTTATGTGTGAAATCAATTGC
This sequence comes from Grus americana, assembly GCF_028858705.1. Lineage (NCBI taxonomy): Eukaryota > Metazoa > Chordata > Aves > Gruiformes > Gruidae > Grus > Grus americana. The sequence continues at coordinate 36,106,604 of NC_072857.1, forward strand.
ACCATGAGCATGTTCCTTTCACAAGTAACAAAAAGAATCATGTTCTATAATGTCATCTGATTTGTTTGAAAATGTTAGCGCTTCTCATTTCACAACACTTTTGGTCCATGGTAAGGGCATGTTAAATTTAGTGTCATGAAATACTTGGTTTGAGGAAAGAAATCTGCATCTGGATACTCATTGTAAAACTACTAGATATATATGATTTTTCTTTACTTGAAAATTTATTTTAATGCAATATGTTCTATTAAGCCAGTCAGAGCACTCTTTTGCTGCTGAAAGTGCTATTTTAAAGATTGCCATCTTGTCTCTCTTGCTGTCAGTGCATGCCTGGTAGTTAATAAAAGCTTGGGAGCGGTATAGTTTCATGCTGTTTTTCTCCTGTTTCCTCTTAGCTGATAAAAAGAATAGCTTCAATTAGATAAGTCTTTGTCCCTGCAAATAATGCAGAAATGGTGGAAACAATGAAGCTTCTTGGAATCACCATGCTGCAAACCAACGCAGCATATCTGTAATTCAGATATTGCCCACCAGTGCTATTCTGCATTGAATAAGTGCAAGTGTACTATGGTGGAAAGGTACTGCAGCTTCACCTTTATCCATGTAGAAAGAGCATTGGTGGCAGAAATGTGTCTCATCAGGATATGTGCATGCTCTGCTCTGTTCCATGTGCCTTTGCAGCCTGACAGAGCATGCTATCTCTTGGTGCCACTGCAACTGCTGGGAATGACTGTTAGGAAGTCTGTGAGACTGCCTAATTCTTGCTTAGCCCAAGGGATTTGGGGAATCAAGAACACAACTAAACCATAGAAATAAGCCTATCAAAGATATATAGGAGACCTCATTAGCCCTAGCAGACATGATACAGTCCTGTCTCTTCTACTCTGAATAAGAGAACAAGACAGATACTGGTATTGTAGTGCATATCCTCAGAGAAGGAAAAGGTAATTTGACAGCTTTCATTTAACTGTTTTCAATAATGTTGATGTTTCATCTGTTAGAGAATGTGCCTCCTCACATTGGAAGCTGAGCATTTTTGCAGTAATTGTAACTATTTTGGGGGGCTCAGGTTAGAAGAGAAATATATTTGAATGTGTCCAGCTGGAACATTAATTTGTAAGTTGTATTTGTAAGCTCTGTAAAGGTGAAAACTTGTTAAACGTTGTGAATATAAAAGTGTTATTCTTTGAAATATTAAATTGTTTTTTCAGTTTTAGAAATCTGTATTTTCAGGGATACCAGACTATATTTTTTAGTGGTAGGAAGTACTACTGCCTGTCTCAAGAGAAGCCAAAAAAGGAAAGATGAGAGCTGTTCAGATGAGACACTTTACACTTCTGTCAGTTTCCAACGGCTGGTGATCCAGATGAGGAGCTCCACAGAACTTAAAAAACAAGCAAGCAGTCTCCCCTGGCCCCCAAGTACCAGAAATCCTCTAAATGCCCTCAAGTTACTCTTTTTGTGAGGGAAACTTACTCTTTTCTGTTGAGTAGAAGTTTAGAAAAGTTTAGTTCCACTGATTATGTTTAATTGTGATCTCTATTTTGCAAGACTGAAGTTCATCTGGCTGTCCTGTTCTGCATAATTACCTGTCACAACAAAGAGAATATATGAAGATGGAAAACTGAGGGACTTATGTAAAATCCTGTCTTTTCTGATCTGTAAGGTTAATTAACAGTGTATTTCATGGGACTTGATTGTATCCAACAGTTTTCAGGATGCTCCTGGCACTGTGTGAGAATGTCTTTAAAGACAGAGTACTTAATCTTTTCCTATTTGTATTGGTGAATCAATGCTTTTTTGTTACTTCCTATAGCAAACACTGAAATGTGCATCTAACAGTACTACTTGAGCCTCTCTAGTAGTTTCATACAGGAATCTCTTTTTAATACTGTTTGCTATGACTACAGCACTTTACAGGCAAACTGTCAGGTATTGATGTATGACATGTTATTTTGAAGCCTATGAATCTGGCTTATCTTTTCTTCTAAACATGGATATCTGTCATTACAAGAGGTGCAAACAATGCATTCAAGGAATGATGACATCTGGGAAACTTTATCTTCTATCTGGAGAAAAATGTCAACCTCTTCACAGCACAATACTCTTAAATAGCAGTAAAACCTGAATGGGCTGGATGTCATTTGACTCTGTTAAAATACATTGATGCAAATCTAACAGTGGTGGGGTTTTAGTTGTAGGTACACATATATAGCTTTTATGAGGAACTAAAACCTTAAAATATTGAAAAATAGAAGAATTTGTACTAAAGTGTTAACTTGGAGCATCAAGTAGGTATGTATGGATATTGTTAAACAGAGGAATCTCAACAGAGATCAGTTGAACTGTGTTAATATATTATCACCAGATTGTCTGCCCCAAGTTATTCTTGTTAGCAGGTTTGTCACTGTGCAGTTTTAGAATGGTGAATATTTTGTGTAATTTAGGAGTCTTAAAGAAAATTCTTGTATTTAAAGAGGTTTTTCCCTTGTTTTAAGAATAGGAAAAACCTTTAATGGACTCTTTACCTTCCCCTTCAACATTCAGTTATTTTTGTTCTTGTGTAATTGTCTGCATATGAACTTCATTTAAAGTAAGCAATACATATTTTCTTAAATTTTGCTGAATTCTACTTTTAAATTATTCATTCAGCTTCTGTTGACTTGACTGGGACTGCATATGTGAGTGCATGCACTGAACTGTTATTAGTAGCCAGTGTTTTTTCAGTTACTCCCCTTCTACTGTTTATGGACTCTTAACTCTTGCTTGTCTGCTGTCTTTGCAAAACAGATGTTCTTTGGCAGAGTCACTTTAAATCCCACAGCATAACAAACCTAAGCATATATAAATACTAAGGAATGTGTATTGTTACAGCCATCAAAATGTTTCATGCTTATTTGAAGTTAGAGACAGCGTAGCTTCAGATCTCAAATCTTCCTTTTGCCCTGTGTGCCTGAGTTCAGCTTTTAAAAGTCAGAATGAGTTACTGACCAGTTAGCATTTGATAAATATGACCCTTTATCCTTGCAGGTCACTACAGGCTTTACTTTGATAAATACCTAGCAAAACATCCCCATTACTTATTCTTCAAGAAATAAAATGTGACACGGGGCACTGTGGCTATTATCTCCCACCCACATTTGTTTTTCTTCCTTTGAGAGAAACCTTGGTCATTGTGGTCATTAAACTGGTAAATGCTTTATAAAAGTCTTAGGGTTCTCTCATTAGTGGCTGGGGTTTTTTATTTAAAATTATGAAAATACTGTTTATTCTATGAAATATATGGTTTGGCACTACTCCAGGAGAAAGCTGAATTGTTGAAATATTTCTTGGATTTTTCTGTTTTTTGAATAGTCTGTACTAAACCTTGAACAGAAACCTGTGGTGGAACTGCAGGAATGAAGGAGAGCAGAGCTGACACAAGGAAGGTTCCTTTGGAAAATCCTTTTATAGTTAAGGTAATGCAGCAGGTTTTGAGTGATGCCATTCAGTTCATTTGCTTAGATACGTAGATCATAGGGTGTGTGAGATTTGGATCTGGGAGTATCTTGATTACAGTCAAGAGAGCCAGGAAATGGGAGCCAAACTCCATAGAGAAGGGTCTATGAAGAGGAGCAAGCTGCTGGTTTTCCAGTGACTTCTAAAAATAACTGAATCAGTGTTAGTCCTACCTTGCATTGGAGCAGAAAACTATTGATCAGTTGGCCTGCACCACTTACTGCTTGGAAGGAATACTTCCAGTTTCCCCAACCTTAGCCTCCTTTAGAAAATAGTGGGACTGTCATTAACAAAAACTGAGTTGCAGTGTGCTATTGCAAGATCTCTTTTGCTTTTAAGTCTTGCTGAGTTCATTTTCTTAATACTAAGAGTAGGAGAGATTTGCATAACTACCCTGAAACTGCTTGTGGTTGGTAGGTTTTTATTTAATTGGGGCAGTATATGTTACAGAATTGGCAGCAAAGAGATCAGGTCTATGGATTTTTTACTGGAGATCAACGTGCTGCTGTACTGTTGGGAGAAAGTAAAGGTGCCTGAGTATAGGTTCCCAGATGATGTTAGCAAACCAGGTGGCAGACCTTATGTGATCCAGAGGAGAATTGCCCTTGGAAAAAAACCTCTCGGATGCAGTTCTTTTCTTTGTTCCACTGACACAACTGCTTGACATCCTGTCAAAGCAACTGTGTGTGCCAAATCTGGGTAAAGGGATCTGTATCCAGGAGACAAAGAAATGCTAATGTCTCCTTGAGTTCTTATCTTCCTTGGAGATAAAACTTTTTGTGGTTTTGTGGGGCTTAAGCTGGCACTCCTTAGTTCTATATCCTTCTTATATAAATTTAATACAACTTTAGAGAGAAAAACAGAAATCTTGACTATAAAATACAAAGGCAAAACAACATGTGCCTTTAAGTTTTCTTAAACATAGTGCTTCAGAGCCTGTTGCTCCTAAAGATGTTGGCGGAGATACCACAACTCCTCTGCCTTCAAAGGAGCTGGGCTTCAACTGTGCAGGGATAAATGCCATGTTTTCCTGTGGCCTATAAAAAAGGTGGAGTGATGAATAAATTGAATTGTATAAACTAGCGTTTACAAAACTTGCAAAGAACAGTTTAAGTTATTCAGACTTCCTTCCATGAAGTGTTTATGATTTGGTCTCTTCTCTGAAGAGTACTTAGGTAATTTTTTTCCTGTGTGGGGAAAGGTGTTGAAGAAGGAAGCAGATATGAAGAGGGCAAATTGAACAGCCAATATTGCCAGTGGTAAATAACATCTTCAAAGTTTGCTTACAGCTTGTAAATTAAGGATGCCAACTCATCCTTGTGCTGCAGTTAAAACAGCCACAACATAAGAAACCCAGTGACTGTAAGGAGAGATGGTAGGCATTTTAATTGGTACCTTTTTCCAGAGGTCTACAATTAACATACTTTCCCGAATGATCCAGGAACACTTGTACAGAAATCCCAAAGGCAATCTGTTGTTGTTTAAACTATTTCCAGTATTTACTGCAGTTCCAAGTTGGTTGGAGCCTATTTGCTGCTGGCCTTTGGGAATGATGTATTAGATTACAGCATAAACTAAATTTCTCTGTGGAAATATTAGTGGGAAAATTAAGGATTGAAAACTGTCAGATTCAATTGTGATTGAAATGCAGTCACTGCTTAAACAATTAGTAATGTACTAGATTATTCATATTTAAATAGAATCTCATACTGTATTGCTTGAAACATAGCTGATCATATTTTAGGGAAGACCTGACTGAATACAAAGTATTAGATGTGTCTGGAGTGACATACTTTACTTTGAGGTGGAGTGGGGCTGTGTTTAGCCTCTCCTAGCACCAGTATTGTCTTAGTAAAGCCTTTGCAGACAGTGACCTTATTTCAGATCCTTCAGAATGTTACCTGCCATACAGAATATAAAGCAATTTAGTCTGGAAAAAAAAAAGTATGGGTATGATTTGAAATGTTAGTATTCTAAGATTACTAACATAAGAAGATAAGTTTTATGCTGGGGGTGGGGGGATGGGAGAGCAAAAGAACTGTTAGACAATCTCATTCCTTATTTTCAGGATTTTTTTGATGTTGCTAAGGATTATCTCACTGATGTAAACAATTTTTTCCAAATAACATACAACATCTCGGGATTGTCTTGATGTTGAACTGCAGTCTTACTGCAGTAGCCTTCATGGCACAGTGCTGACAGAGATCATGTATATGACCTTTGTAACCTGTGATTGAGAACCCAGGTTACTCATGTTCAAGGGATTCCTGGAGAAAGCGTGCCTGAGTTTGTTTAAATCCTCCTGAGGAAGTACTCTTCATCATGCTAATTAAATTTAAATTAGAGACTGCATGCATATAAAAAAAGCTGAAGATGGTCAGTGGTATGCAGGTGGTAGGTGGATGTTGTGGATATGCAACCGTTCTGGAGTATGATAAGTCATTGGCAAGAAGACTAGGTTCTCTGACACATGAACCTAAACTTAGTTTTTATTTCTAATTTTCTAGCTTGGGCCAGCTGTTATAACTGTCCTATAACCTTCATGGGAGGGACTAGGAGCAGGTTGTAGCAGCGGGGGGGCTCTTGCTTAGAGCAAAGGGGGAAGATGACAAGGTGGGAGATGCAGTTGTGAGTTGTTGCTTTTAAGTGTTGAAAATAGTATAAGTCTTGTGCTACTAGAAACATGCCATCCTATGAATTTTATTTAGAGCAAAGACAGGATAACTGAAGATAAACGTGCAAGCAATTTTAAGTTACTGACTAGTAGCACTGCTTTAAGCAGGTTCAGTTGGGGCAGGAATAATGTTCAGACTATGTTTTGGAAGAACGGCAATTACACTGGTAAGAGGAAAAACAGCGATGTTATGTATGGTAAAGGGTGGAGAAGATAAAACCGAAATATAACAAGCACTTACAGTGCTACAAAATGACATGGGCTGGTTGTAGTTCCATCAGTCTTGCAACTGTTATTACATTAATGATTTTCAATTGCATTGCTGGACAAGTTAAGTCAATGGGACAAAAGCTAAACTGGGGCAGGTAGTACACATGCCATAAATGTGCTTCATGGCTTGACAAGCATGTGCTTTAGAGAGGAGCTATAGAAAGTTTTGAATCAATTTTTGGCAAGGAGCTATGTGGTCTGAGCATCTCCTATCGCTTTCTCAAAAATGATACAAAGATTATATGCCTCTTTACTTTGCTCTTCCCCTTTATTTTTCCTCAGGCTGTTTTTGTATACACATTATGCAATTTACATTATGTTTGTATATAGTATACAAGTTACATGAATGTCTTGGGTTCCTGCCAGTAAAAGGAATTATTGAACATCTTGTTGGAAAATGTGTGTATAAATGTGCACAATCCCACAGCTTCTACAGCAACTTTGTTATAGTGTATTCACCTATCAATGCAGGTATAAATTATGCATGAATATAGAAATGCTCTTTAAAAAGAGCGATTGCAAGGAAACTGTGGAAAGTAACATATGCTGGAGAAGCCTTTTGGGTGGAATGACACTTTTTCATTTCCCTCTTAGCAAAGGGTTTTAACTCGTAGTTTAACTGAGAAATTAATTTGGGTGTCTGAAGAGTTTATTCTAGCTTCTCACCTTCTTCAGGACAGTACTAGTGAGAATGGCACACTGCAGTGTTTATCCATTCCGAAGCAGCTGAAGTTTAATGCTTCTACATTAGAATTGAGTTTGCCACTCCACAAATTCTCTGGAACTGTAGTGATTCCAGTGCAACTGTCCTCTGCAGACTTGGCTCATTCCAGTGGTGGTCTGAACTGGGCCTATCAAGAGCAATTAGGAATTTGCTGGAGTATTTGTTAGTGTTTTTGTGTGCATTTTTGTGATTTTTTGTTTCCCAAGGGCTAGTAAATATTGGCCATCCTTCTGAAATTATATACATGGAATATGAATGCTTGTAAATCCATATAAACTGAAGGGTGAAAGGGTGTTTAAAAGTCACTGTCTTAACTTTTTTGTATTTTTCATTGACTGTTGTTTAGGGGACTACTGGATATCACAAGTGATGGGGAAAGGGGCAATAGTGAAACTTGTTTTATTTTAATAGTAATGAGAACACTATCAATACTAAGGAAATGTTCAAGTGTGAACAGCTATTCCCCCTCCCTTTATTTGGAATTAGGCCTGATTTCAAAGGAAGTTATAGCTGAAAGCAAAAATAAAAAATAGAGTAGTATCAGAAACCAATAGTTAGAACATCTGTTCTTTAACCTTTCAAATCGTGTTTCATTGTATCATACCTCTTTAGATGGGAATGCTTCAAAACTGCTATTAAGCACACAGGAGTAACAAAACTTCTCCAAACCAGCTACCACCATGTACTTTTATGAAAAACAACATAAAAAGAGGCTTCCTGTCAAAGGTGAAAAAGTTAGTACAAAAACTATTTTTCCCCATGTTGAATAGCATCTCCAGTAACAAAACCTTAGAGCACCAAACAAATAATTAGTTTATAGATAGAATCCAGAAATGCAGATAATCGTGATGTGTCTTTGAAGTAGTGATATTTTCTTCTGATCAGTAAAAGCAGACATGCAAACTATTTATAGAGATGGTACTAATGAGTTAACCTAAACTTGTAATCAGTCAGACTTCTTTGGCGGTGTATCTGGTTTAAGGATAAATGAGTATAGACAGTTGTCATAGCTGCTCGAGTCAGAACTGAAGCAGCAGAGCATTAGCAAGTGTTCAGCTGCTCTTGATTGAGGCACAAAGGTCAAGAACAAAATACCTTTGTGACTAATTGCACAAATTATTTCATTTATATTCACAAAAATAAATTCTAATTCTGAATGAAAGATATACTATGCTTAATTGTTTACAGTAACTTAGAGTTAGTCAGTGGCTGTTTAGTCTTAAAATAAAACATAACCTAGAACCTTTATAAAGCTTAATTTTTTTGGTAGCTTGAGCTCTGTAAAGCTTGCATTTATGGTCAATTTCTGTGAGATGCCCCTTTAAATGGGAGTTAAGTTTGTCCTGATTATACAAAGGATAGTTTTACACTTAAATAATCCCATAAATGATATTTGCAGTAGATCTTTAACTCAAATATTTTGGTAATGTGTGGAAAATCAGAGTAAAGGTGATTTTTAGGAATAGTAATTAACTGTACATTGGTCAGTGCATTTTATCTGGAAAATGAGGTCTCTTGTTTACTGATTGGGCTAGTGCTTAATAAGCAGTTCTCTTCCAACATCTATTTTGAAATGATGGTATTTATTTCTAGATGACAGGGAGAGAAGGCTGTTTGACTATCCATCCTAAACTAAGCCTCATCAGCAGTATGGTGAACTGAGAAGTGTACTGTTTATGAGCTTTCAAGCTCATTAAATATTTAAGAATAGTGTTCAGTTGCTGAAGTAACATGTGAACAATTATGTACCTTTACAAATGTCATTCAGACTGGGAGTGAGATTGACTGTTTCCAGAAGTCAGTGGTAATATCACAGGGCTACTCTGTGGACTATCAGAGTTATACAGAGACTTTTGGCACCCTCCCTGCCTCTTTTCAGTCCTTTCAACTGCAGCCTGTCACCCTAGCAGCAAAGTTAAATTCTTCCATGAGGTGTGCTTCGCTGTTCCTCCACTTCAATGTGCTCTGAATCCTGTGAGAATTTCTGTTGCACTACATAACGTAAGCATTATGTTCCACAGCAGCCTATGCTCACTTTTAATTATTGATTTATACTTAAGTCTTCAGAGCCCTGCTTTCTCTGTTCACTGAGAACTTCCCATCTCCATCTTAGGTCCAGCAAGGAATCAGAGAATGTTAAATGGCACAGAACTAAAAACCAACCAAACAAAAATACTCCTGGGCAGGTCTATGCCCTGCAACTCTTGAGCAGAAGATGATGCTGTAGTTTGAAAGTAGAAATGAGGTGGTTGGAAACTCACCATATTCCAAAATAATGGCTTAATGTCTTGATAAAATGAGTTTTGGGGTACAAAAGGTACTTTCAAATTGGATGACTTCTTTCTGACTTTATTTCTAAGAATTTTTCTATGTTTGGAAACAGGAGTGGTGTTATGTTTGTCAAATTACTTCCTTTGGTTTCCCTTGGCCTCTTAAAAAAAAAAAAACCCATCCCAAAACAAAAACAACTTCACAACACAACTTGTAGAAGAGTCAAATTAGTATGTTTATGTGGTAAAGAGGCTCTGCCTATGCTTAACTTTAAGAGAAATATTGAAATATCTAGCCTTGCTGAGAATGGTTTGTATGTAGTAGCTTTCAGGTAGAAAAATGTACCTTTTTTAAAGCGTCTAGACAATGTCTTTGGGTGGACTGAAGCATCACGTAATCCACGAACTCTCTGTGGTGATTGACAACAAGAGTGACAATTAATTCTAAATGTGTCTGTGGTTTTGTGAAATTGATACCTTCTTGCTAAAGACTGGAATGAGATCATCAGCTTATTTTCTTAGGCTTCCTAATAGTAACAACTAAAGGTCAGTACTGAGCTGGATTATGTTTGAATCACTGATGATCTAATGCTCTGCATCTAATTACCAATCTCCTGCAAAATCTTTTCCATGCAGTTCTGAATTATGCTGGTTTTGGAAATGCTGCTATTAAATGCTTATGCTGCTTGCAAAACATGCCATTGTAAAAAGATTAATTTTTATTCTGAGTAGCTTTGTTCTTGTAGTCCCATTTAGAGTCCTGGAAGACATGACTTTTGCCTAATTAATAATTGCTGGCAATTTTCTAAGTGCCTAAAAAACTGACTGCATTCACTGAGAAGTCTCCTACGTTTACACTGAGAGGGAAGTTATGAACAGGTCGGTATGCAATAATAAATGCTTTTAGGGTTCCTTAGCAACTAAAGTGGGGGGAAATGCTCCCATGCCAAAACAAAAAAAAAGCCAATACTGTTTGGTTTTTTAATGGATTAAAAGTTAATTCTCCCTTAGTTGTTCTGTGGCTAGAGATCTCTAAAAGATTGGACGGTAATAATTTAGAATGCTAAGAGATGTTAAATTAAGGAAAAGAATGTTTTAGACTGACCATAAGGCAATATTCTTTTGTGCTCTTGGTTATAGCAAGATCCTTGTCTAGAGGACCTTCAAAATAATGTAAGCTCTTTGGGATAGTGACAATTCAGTTCTGAAACAGCAGTGAGTGACATGAATACCATGATGTTGATGGGAACCCCATGAGTTTCGAAGTGCTTCTAAAAGGGAACGAGTGATCAGTCTGCACTAGCAGGAACCAAACTAGCGGGTGTAATAGTTCCTTTTTGGTATTTTAGAGACACTTTTTCTGTTTTCCCAAGTTGCCTGCTTGTGCTTGATGTGCACTGTGTGTTATAATCTTTTACCCTAATATAGCTGGCTTAAATATGCTACTGGTGAGACTATTGGTTAAAAATTAAGGTAGTCAGGTGCTTTTATCTTTTGGCTAGCCCTTATCACACTGCTTATGGTCTTGAGACATGACTTTGCTTTTTTTAACTGTTTAATATTCTTGTTCATCTTGTTCTTGTGTGTCTATTGCTAACTGTGGATTTTGTTTGCTGCTTGAAGTTTTTAATGTGAAGTTACTTAAATTTTGTACAGATTTCTAATTCTTTAGTATGTTTTGCATGTTTGCCCTACTGTTAGTCTTCCAAAAATTTCACATTATTTATAAATGTTGATGACAACCTATTCCCTTTTTGGCTAAATGATAAGCCTTGAGCTAATGAAAGATGTTCATTCTGCCATACTTCCAGCTCTGAAATGGGACAACATTGTTTTGAAAGCATATAAGATTTTAGTTCTTGAATGTAAATTGAATTTTACCATAGAGAAAGATAGTGGGTTGACAACTACTGTTGATAAAAGCTATAGTTTAAATAGCATAGTTTTCAGAAATACTTCTTTATCACTTTACTAAGTTAGCCTTGAGAGATTATGCTGCCATATTCAGACACTAACCTAATAATTTGGGATAGCTTTTCAGACTGCCTAACTACCATAAAAGCCATGATGATGCCTCTGTCAGGTGATTTTTGAGCACAGAAGGGAAAAGCTTTAAATTTTCCTCTCAATATTCTGAGATACTTGAGTGCCTGTCTTCATATTGCTGTAAAAAAGAATGGAATATCCTATGATAAAATGAAATATTGAGGGAATACTGCTGCATTACTTTACATAGGCAGCTTATACCACCTTTCCAGTGGGAAGTTTTTCCCTTATTTTACTTGGTCTTTAGGCCAGGTTGTTATTGGGAGAATTATATGCATTGCAGTGATAAAGCTGTGTAAAACCAGATACTATGTATGACTGTCCTGTATATCTTTCCACTATTCCAATGTTTCAAACAATAGTGGCAGCTATCATTTCATGTATATGACTCAACTGTGTAAGGTGTGTGAACAGCCTTTTGGGTAAGATGACTATTCTGTCACATTATATGGAGACTTCTTTCATTGTAAACTCAATTTTTTTTTTATCAAATCATTTGCTTGCTCTGTGTCAGAAACCAGAATGAAACTATTATATCCTCTTGCATTGATGCTGTTGGCAGTCAAGCTCTGAAAAGATGAAAGTCTAATGTTGTAATACAGTTTAGAAAGATTTCACCAGCATTGCTTGCCATGCATTTTGCCTGCGTTATTTACATCACTGAACTTGCAATATTTTTCTTGAAGGTTTTTCCAGATGTAAAAGTATAATTACTCATGTGAACCAGGATTTGTCTTCTGTCCCATAGTTTACTCAACACCAGCATTCTGTCATTACCAACAGAAGTAAAAAAAAAAAATCTTTGAACAAAGCATGTTCAAGAATGCCTTTTCCCCAAGTTGTGAATCTTTCCTGTCTTGGAATTTGATTAATATATGCCTTTAAATTGTTACTTAATGTAATTAAAGTTCAACTGCTATCACAATCGGAATAATTAATAAATGTAACAGTTTTTCTCAGTGTTAGAAACCATACTCTTAAGAAAATGCTGCTCTGTCCAATTTTGGAAAAAGTCAGGCATATCTTATTACCTTAATCTTTTCCTTCTTGGAGCTGATGTTTTCTATTTCTAGAATATTTCAGTGAAACTAGAATTAAAATTGTAGTTGAATTGCAGTCTACAAATATGCATGCTCCAGCTTCTTAAAGAATACTTCATTTTAGAGATCCTTTATTATTCTGCTGGCAAACAGGTGTTTTCAGGAAAACTACTAGTATTTAGTGAACTGTTTGAGATAAATACTGATAATAACCTTCTGTAAGGGCTTAAAATATTTCACTACTACATGTGCAACTTCAGGTAGATAAAATTATCAGTTGCAACTTCCAAGGTCTAAACTGCACAGAAAGATAATTAAATATTTGAAAAAAATGAAATTTGCTATACAAAGTAGGAAATATTCTCTAGTCTTGGTGGGATTAGGATATTGCATTGATTTACAGGGAATTGGGCCACTATTAAGCATGTCACTATTGTCTGCTTTTTGGTCTTCAAGTCTAAGCAGGGGTGTGCACTAAGCATTCTCCAGAGCTTCCTTCCACTTCAACTGTTCTGTGATTCTGTGGCTGCTAAGTACAGAAATTGTTTGCTCATCGTTCTGTGTGGATCTCTTGTTTATGCTTTAATAAGCAAATGAATGCATTTCTCAGAAATCCTAATCCTGCAATATGAATTTGTCAAGCAAAACGTTAATATTTGGTAAGACTTTGTCAGAATAAAGCTGGGGTTTGTGCTGGTCATCTTGCCAGTAAGCTAGTCCTCAGTCCTGCTTTATGAAATAAATTTGTGGACCATGTATTTCAAGGGTCTCTTAAACCTAAGTGACTGTTAGAAGGGGATGAACTTCACCTAATGCTGTTGATCACTTCAATTTTTAATTGTTGTGAATTCACTGGTTATCCTATTCCAGCAGCTGTTCCTTTTGGGTCATTGGTAGGCATCTATAGCAATCAGTGTCTCTGTACTGAAATACTGGCACATGGCGCTCTCAGGAGTAGCTTTATTTTAGCCCAAAACCTTATCAGCAACATCAAAGAACTCCAACTGCATCTTGCCAGAAGATGTCAGCCTTGTTTATGTAATGTATGCAAGAAATACAATAGCAATAACCTTCTCACAGGTTTGCTGTATTTCTCCTAATCCCACTAAATTTCCTCTGGTGTTCTGTAAAAGAAAACACTTTCATGAAGCCTTGTCTTTAGGCTGACAGGCACTGGAAAATTACTACAGGCACCGGACTAGATGTCGCTTGCAGTGCTACCTCTTTGTGCTACTTGAAATAGAAAGTGCAAGCAAAGTGACAAGCTACCTAGATAAGTGGCCTCATATGGTCCTAACAGTGAGCTAATAATCTGATACAAAAATCTGTTTTATGTACACCAATCTGTTGTGTGTCACTAGTAACCTTTTAATAGCAGTAATTTAAGGGAAATCAACCCATTCTTCCTGAGCACCTGTGGTTGGGTAATAATATCTCATAAAGCAAAGACAGAAACATGCAGCAAATAGCATATTTTTTTGAGAGTGCAATTGATGCTGCCAGTAAAATTCCTCTTGAAGGGAAGGTAAAATGTTCTTTAGAATCCTTGTCAGATTGGGTAAAGAAGCAGCTGTCACTGATGTAAAGCCGGTGTTTTTTTAACTCATAGATATTTTACCTAGTGGAGGTTCATCAATACAATAGTATTTCATGATACTGTGTCTGAATGTTCATTTTTGGTCATCCAATGAATGTAGGATGGCTTAATATAAATTTGACACAGGGGATAAACCAACCTCTTTTCCCCTGAAAAACACATCTGCCTGTGCACACATTCTGTTTCTCTGCCTGTAGTAGTAAATTGAAGGTCACTTTATAGCAGCATGGTTCATCTCTTTGATCTTCAGTTTCTTGTAATGACAGATTGAGAGGGGTGGCTGGCAGTTCATGGCAGGCTGAACAAAATGGATATGTACCATGTGATTTGGCAAAAATGTGGCTACAAAAGCATCTATTGACCTCTGAGTTCAGTAGGTTCTGTATTTTATGACCTATGCAATCATTAACTTTAAAAATGCTTTATGATATGAAAAGGCACTTTAGAATATTAACCAGTATTAACCAGACTGAGAATATTATATGTTGTCCTATAGTCCTCTTCATGTACAGGAGTGACTTGGAAGAGGGTTAGTGGTTGCATGCCTGCATTTGAGGGGGGGAATGAGAAGATGGTATGTTCAAGAAAATAGAGCATCTTTAAACTCAGGTGTTTGGGGTTTTTCTTAAGCTGTCTGGTCAAAATCACCCAAAGCTCAGATTTGTTTTCTTTGGTTGCTTATATAGTGAACTCTAGATTGAGATATGTTTCAATGACTGTAGATGACTTGGGGGGGAGGAGAAAAAGAGAGGGGGGGAAAGAGTCAAGGCCTCTTGCTGCTGGTTGTTTTTGATTGCTAATGTTTTGTGTATATGTACATATACTGAGGGAGTGTGAAGGGGTCTGTGCAGCTAATTAAAATGAAATAAAACACAGCCTAACCTCCCTAAAGGGAAATGGGAGACATGTATTTCAGATTTGTTAGTGTATAAATCTAAAAGAGAACTGTAATAAGGAGAGAGTGAAGGTAGATTCTGTGGCAGCTTTGCTCTGCAGTTCAAATTAGAAGTTCTGGTCTGTCATTTTAAGCACTCCAGAACTATGATTTAGGAGTAACAAGGGCAAGGGAGAAAAGAAATAAATTCTGTTCCCTTTTTTCCTCTTGTTTCTAAGACTATTCCTTCTTGAATACAAGACAGTAGGTCAGACTTGCTAGCTAGGAAATCTAGGCTGGGCTTGTACTACAAAAGTTTTGCTGTGGTGTCTGTGCTGTCAGAATAATCTTAGAGCATATCCACTGTGTGTTTGGGATAACTACATTTCTGCTAGGCATCCTGCTGACAAAGTTACTGAAGAAAAAAACAAAACCAGATACCAGCAAAGTGAATGTGCCTCTCGGGCGCTCTGTGGGGATTATCACAGTGTAATTATAGCATTTTCATATAAAGGATGTCATTTGAGGATGACAATCTCATCTAAAGTTTTGTAAGAACTTTAATTGTCAACATAAGCTTTAAAACAAGAGCAGAGAAACTTTGGGTGATGAGCTTCCCACCTCTCCATGATTTTCATAATGATCTTCTCTGCTAGTAACCTTTCCTTCCTGACATGAGCATACACAATCTGGATTGCTGTTATTTGCTGCCTCCATGCGAGGCTTATATTGTATCAGATTTTCTGAAAACTACTTTTTTTGCTCTTGATCATGTGTCAATGATGACATTTTACCTCTAGTTTCCAGTATTACCATTTGATTCCTTATTCTTAAAGGACCCAAGGACTACAACATGTGAAAAGACCAGTACCTTGTTGCAGTAGTTGCTTTAAAGGATAAGTGAAGCAGTGATTGTGTAGGTTGTGTTAAAATTCTGTTACTAGATGAAATGTTAAGTGCTGCCTCTAGATTTTATCCCTCCTATATCTGAAGATTCTATATAATATCTGTTGGATGACATTATATTTCTGGAGGCTGTATCAGTACTTCTGTAAAACAAATACTTTTCCTCTGAAATACACAATTGTACTGAGGCTTATGGCTCACTGTTGCCCATAAAAAGAGCCATAGGGACACTACGTGGCTTGCAGTTCTCAAGTAGCTTAATGTTGTTGTTTTCCAGAGTGAGCTATGTAATGAACTGTCCTTTTATTTTAATCAGAATCTATGTGGTACATCCTGGACTACTGTATTGGTTGAATTCACTGATGCTGTAAATGTGAATGCAGCTTGTATTAGGAAGAAATATAGACTTGCCTTAATGGATTAGACCATTGAGCTTCTCTGTAAGATCACCATGTCTCCAACCATAGGCAATACCTCACAGAATAATGATATCAGACAGGTCATTTAAACCATTCTGCAATCCAAATGAATCCTTTGCTACTGTCCAAAAAGAAATTTGGGCTAGAGAAGGGAAAAGCCAGTCTTTCAGACTTGGCAAGACAAAGAAAAATCTCTTGAGAAAGAGATGATGGTGAGAAATCCTTGTCTGAGATCAAAAATAGCTTTAACAGTATCAGATTTATGTTAACAAAACATATTTATCAGAGCCTACATAGAGCTATACTGAAACTACTAGTCATTTCTGGCAACTTTGGAAAAACTTCAAAATTTTGATTTCTTGCAGATATTTTGGCTATCTCACTAATGTAGCTGGAATTTACTAAACTGATTAGTGAATTATTCTGAGTGTTATTCTGCACTGGCAACTCAGTACTTTCCACAGTAAACTTGTCCAATCTGTCTTAATTACATTCTCTATTGAAATGGGTTTATTGTTAGAGGAACAAGATTATCAAACCCCTGTAGAATAATCCTGATTGCAAAAGATATAGCTTGGATTTGTACAGAGAATTTTCAGTGTAGTTTTAAAAATGGATTTTTTAAAAACAATTTAATCAATCTGTTTGGAAAGATCTAATTTGTAAGGGCCAGACTTACTGTGTATGTTCTTAATTTTGGATTGAATAGAAATGTATGAAGTGCAAGATTGCTAGTTTTGGGGAATGATGGCTACACCCTAACATAGATGTTTTGATTGTCATGGGAACATTGCATCACTTCAGAGCAAAATAAATGCAGATTAATGGATTTTACATTTCATTTCCTTATGTACTAACTGGATATATTGTGCTTTTGTGGGATGAATGCAATTATTCAGTGTAAACTGGGGTTTATCAAAGTAAAACTACTTGGATAAAGTAACAGTATCATGTAATGAAGTAGTTTGTTACATGGATATAGTTTATCTAAACACAGTTAGGTAAGTACAGTTATTCTAATTGCTCTCTCAAATTAGAACTGAAGTATCTTCCACTGGGTATGAATAAGTTCCTGTTTAGTCCCACAAGTGATGTATAGGGGTGAGCGGCTATGTGAATTGAGAGAAATCACAGAAGTATTGTGAAACTAATGTAACAGTAAGAAGCACTTTGAAATAGGAATAAAATTTTTGGCAAATAAACTTGCAGGGAAGTACCATTTCCAGTAGAGATGCTATTTGAAAAAATGAATAGATTTGGTTGGGTTTTGAGTGGCTAGTGGTAATTTTCCTTTTTGCTTGGATGCTCTGATCTTCCTTAGCAAATGTGCTTCATAAGTTGGCTGAACAGCAAGCCATTGCTTCAGAAATTGCATTGTATTTGAAACACGAGGAGGGAAAATGCCATTTGAAGTGATGCTACTTCAATGGATGGTTCAACTATCCCTGTTTCCAGCAACCTTCCAGCACATTTCACTGAAATGAGTGAAACTGAAAAGATGTTGGGTTTCTGCCACTTAAATAAATGAAGATGCCAGTTTCCATTCAGTCAATAGTAGCAATCTTCTTTTCTTTTTCATTTTACTTTGTCCTTCATAGTTCCCTTGCTGTCATCAGGAATGAAAGGCCAGGGACAAATGCTCCTATTTTCTTGAGACCTACGTTTGACTTGCAAATAAGGTAAAACTTGAGCTTTTTATCTTTAGACTTTTGTGCTTACTGTAGGTTGTTCTTAAACAGCAAATGTTAAATAAAAAAAATCACCATGTGAAATATGAAACAAATCTTTTAATAATAATAAAGGAGGATCAGACAGTCGGTGTAGAGTCATAATAGCTCTGCTGAACTCAGAATAAGCTGCTTAACATAAACTGGGAAGCTGGCTCAAGGAATGCACAACAAATTGACTATTTTCTCTAGATGTGTACAAAAAAGTAAAAGTGTTGAAGTCATTATAGAAAGACTGGATAAATAATGACTAATGAATACCTCTCCTACTCTCATTTGACTTGCTCAAGGACACTGTTGTATTTTTGTCTTGAATTCATTTATTACCTTGAAATTGTTGACTAAGCTTCTTGAATATCTTGCAACCTAGAGCTTATTGTGAGCAGTTGGCTGGGACTATTTCTTATGCAATACTCAAGCTGTTTTGATTAAAAATGTAATATGGCTCAACTATCCTTGGTTATGTAACTCTTACCAGAAACCTCATTCTAAGAACTGCTGGCTGCAGAGCCAGTAGACTTCCAGTAGTAAAAAGATGCTTTAATCAAGCCGAAAAAGGTGCAGCATATCAAACATGATTTGTTATGATGCTAAACAAATGCAGCTCTTGAAATACTTAATATGTAGGGCTACCTACTTAGGACAGCTTTACTGGAGATGACTGGAACATGCTTGCCTCCCACCTTGTGGAAAATACACATCTTGAACCAAGACCATTGTTTGAACACTAATTCATAAATGCTGCTTCAGTGCAATATCAGGCATGAAGCAGCAACTGATCACTGAGAAAGGATGCATACTTTGTGATATATCACTGCAGTTTTTTTACAGCTGTAGTTTAAAAGAAAAAAGCTATCTCTACTCCCTTCCCCTCCCTTATTAGAATTTGCAATGTTTTGCATAATCTTAGAGGAGCATGGCATAAATTACCTGGCCTAAAACGTAGATATTGAGAATAATCTCCTGTTTGGGCTGTCCATGTTTGGACAGTTTCTTATCTTTATTTTTGTTGACTTTTTGACCAGAAAATTTAACTTTTGTAT
Organism: Grus americana; assembly: GCF_028858705.1. Taxonomy (NCBI): domain Eukaryota; kingdom Metazoa; phylum Chordata; class Aves; order Gruiformes; family Gruidae; genus Grus; species Grus americana. The sequence goes on from NC_072857.1 coordinate 36,125,692, forward strand.
GAAAGCAGAGATGACAACCTTAAAACTGGCCAGTAAGCCTTAATCCTGTCCTGCTCTCCTCTTGATGATCAGTGTAACCACTGACCACAATCACTTCAGCTACTAAGCAGATGTATGGGAACATCTTCAGAAAGAAAATCCTTGAGGTGAAAATCTTCCCAGCATAAATTATGTCACAGCTAATGGAATAGACAGCTGAGAAGTCTGTAAATCTGCAGCATTTTGTTGAAGATTTACAGACCTGAAATAGTCTGGAGGGACTCAAGCCATGCAGGTGTTTTGCAGGAGAAAGGGAGAGCTGTGGCAATTATTGTATCAAATACTGTTTTGCTTTTATCACTTTTTTGGATTGCTTTAAATCTGAGGTGATGTAAGACAAAATGGGAGGGCAAAAAAGTTCCTTTCAGTTGTGTTAAAAGGTTGTTACACTTAAGAATGTATGTGCTGTTTTCCTGTCAAAAATCTTGTCTGAATGGATTTTAGGAAGCGCTGTTCTATATTGGTCCTCCAGTAGAGTACATTCAAATTTGTTACTCTTTGTGCTGTAGAAAAAATAACTCTAAGAATTAGTGGAAAGCATTGCTGAACTATGCTAACCTACCCCTTCTCCTTTTAATCCATTTTTGTCTTTGTTGCAGTGATCCTCAGGATTGTTTCCAATAATCATCTTGCCATGGAAGAGTATTTTTGGTATCAGAGTACAATTTTCAGTATTCTTATTTTGTTAGGTATAGACTTCCAACCAACCACTCTGCTCACATATGCACTGATGATGTGTACTTCATATATATATAGGGAGAAAAAAATACCATTTGTTAAGCCTTATGCTTTATGGCAGTGGGTTACTCAGCTGATTTTAGTAGTTGTAATAGAATGACTAAACAAAAAATGTGGCTAAAGATACTTTGGTTTGGGATAGTTATGCCAGTAAGTGAAGAAAACATGATGCTTCTGTATGTGTCTAACATGTTGACAGCATGTCAGCTCCTTCAATATGGATCTGATGAAATTGGTAAGATACTGTTGGCTACAGCATTAGATTTAATAGCCAGACTGTGTCAAAAGTATTGTCACTTGCCTACTTCTATCCATTTTCCTTTTATAATAAATGTAAAAAGTAGCTGCTATCACTATGAATGCTATAAATAGAAATATGACAGCAACTTGGCAAGTCTAAGCATTTATTGTTCTAAAATAATGGAAATAGATTTAACTCCTATTACAGATTTAATTACCAGACAAATACTGGGCAAGGTGAAACTTAAAGTTGTCATAAGAGATTTTTTCAGTTCCTAATTTCCTTCTGAAGAAAGTCTAATCAAGTTGCAGGTGGGTTTGGCTGCTTCTAACCAAAGAACAGTCAATAAGGAAAAGAATTCTCTGCTTATCTAGAGTTATGCAGGTTAAGAGAAATCTGTTGTTAATAATAGAAATTCACATTGTTTTTGGCTTGCCCACATGCTCTTGTAATGTTCTGGTTATGTAGTATTTAGCTAGTTGAAGGTAATGACTCTGTTCTGCTCTATCTACGAGCTCAGAGCTCTCTGAGACAACTTTTAGATACACATCCTTCTAGTCCTGCTTGCTGACTCACTAATTCAAATTTGCTCAAAATTGTGTGGGCTGGCAAAACCCGCAGTACATGAGAACAGTCAGGCTCAAACTAGTGTCTGCTGCTCTCTGCTCCTCTCTGCTCCCTTATCTGGCCCTACAACTGGTTATAGTATTTTTCCGTTTTGAATCCTTTGACTATTCCAAAATCCATTCTCTAAGCAAGCTGACTGCTTTGTTAATGATTATATTGGCACTAAGGCTCTCTCTGTTGCAGTAATGATTTAAAAATGTCTTTAGAGCATGGAATAACTTTTTTCTCCACCTTCTCAAGTGTTTCAGAAAACGCACTGACCAAAGCACTTTGAATTTATTGCTGTCAGTGAGACAGGAGAAATAATGACATGCTTACTAAGGAAAATGATGCTCAAATTTTGTATTTCTCAGTTGGTGCCTTCTGTAATTCCTTTCTTCTTGCAAGTGGCCAAGGGTCAGAGAACGTTCCTGATCTTCTGCAGTTTCGAAGATCATGCGTGTCCAGCATGACTTAAGATTTTACAATTAAATGGTTTGAGTTTACTAAGTTGTAATTGAGCTGTTGGATTTCACGCACTAAGTGCAGTATGGCCAAACAACCAACCTATATTTTGAGTAGTTGATGTTCTGAAAAATAACCTTTTATGTGCCTCATTCAAAAGTTTTTTCACTCAAAATCATTTGAATTGAGCTAAGTCTTGATACTGTATGCAGTTTTTCTAGAGCAAAAGTTTGATAGCCTTTCAAACATATTTCAAATAAATTATGTTACATTGTCCCTATGAATATCCTAATCTGAAAGCAAGTGTAGTGGTGGTATTTATTGTAAAACTTCTACTTGTTCAAAAGGTCTGTCTGAACATCTCTACCTCTCATTCACAAAGTTTGTCTTCTCTGCTTGAAAAGATCAGGTAACACTTGCTTCGTGACATTTGGCGAGGTATCCTGGCTCTGCTTTGTTCCTCTGAATACAAGGTTGCAAAAAGACTCATCTAGTGAACATTGTCCATGCCACCTCTTTGGAGGTCAGAGATAGTTTTTAGGGGTCTGTAATGGTGTTTCTTCCCCCTTCCAGTACTGTATTGAGAGTAGTTTTACATGTTGTCCTTCATTATAAAAGATTTCTTTGGATAGATAAGGGAATACTTACACTGTGTAAAAACTGCCTTCAGTTCCATGACTGTAGTAAGGAAAGAAAACTGAAAACAATCAGTCCTGTTAAATTCATGTTTTGAAAATACCAGTCGGCACTGACAGAGCTCCTCTTCTAGATACTCACTAGGCAGATGGATTTTTGGTACCAATGAACTAGGTGTCTCATCCTTAAACTGTTTATGCCATGGCTGAGCCAGTCTCTTCTCTGCCTGTGCAATTTGCTTTCTTGATAAAGATTCTCTATCCCCTGTTCTGGAAAATGGGTTCTTGTGATCCAGATGCTGACAGCAATATTATTTTTCTTGCTTATCTTTTTGATGTAAAATTTTCTTGGGAGCTCTAAGAAAATGGTTCATGTAGGTTTTTATCTCTTGGAAGACTGGAACATTTAGTGGAGACAAACATTTCAATCATGTTTGAAATAAGAGTCACAAAAGCCAGATGCCTAAAGTATTTGTGGCAGTCTATGCTGTAAATCCATGCAGGTTACACCAAACCATGAACACAACTGGTAGCATTCATCCCATTGCCTGTTTTAAAACTATGTAGATATCTGCATAAACAAATAGCTTCCATGAAAATTGATTCTGATTTAGAAAAGTTGTTTTGCTTCCCTTTAGATTCACTCAGATGTGCCAGAAGCCCTTACAAAGGGCTAAGGTACAAAAGGGTCACACTCAGGCATAAGTTGTCAATGTACTTCAGGTATAGAATTTGGGGAATCAGTTGTCTCTTTAGAGAGTTCATCTGTTTGCATCAGTAGGCAGAAATGTTCGGATGGGCGTGTTGCTTGCATTAAAATGAAGTGTATAGCCCTGTAACAGAAAGATTCCTGTTAAAAAGTCTGAAGACTGGCTTTCCTTATCTCTGGGGAATAAGATAAAGTGATTTTACAAAGATTTATGCACCTTGAGGAAAAGCAGAAGTTTATAAGGTAGCATTAATATCATGTTACCTAGCAACTAGCAGTAATGAGGTTCAAAACCAATTTGTGTTTCATTTTGTACTCAAAATTGTTGCAAATGAGCCTTCTGTAGCAGAACTAGTTAAACCATTTCTGCTAGTGTCTTGGACATAAGATTTGTGTAGTTTTATCCTTGGTGTGTTGAGTTATTGTTTTCTTACTGCCTCTGGCAACTTTTGTTGTGATTCTGGGGAAGCACTTTATTCTAAATGCTAGCATGCTTATTCCTATTTTCAATGAACAAAGAGGCTTTTTATTAACCTTTGAAGAAATACAGTAAAATGCATTTAATCAACCCTTTCACTTTTGCACACCATTTTCTAAAATTTTAGTAGTTAAGTGCTTTTTATAATTCAGTCTGTTATTCTTGAGTGAGACACTGGATCAATATATGCCTTAGCTGTTTACAGATCAGTATGCTAATGACACTCAATGGTATATTTATTCTCCCTGGTGCAGTGATGATTGTTACAGAAATGCCCACAAGAAGTGTCTACATTGAGCAAGCAAAATCAAATGTCACTGGTCAGAAAGGGGGAAATGCTTGAGAAACTATTTAAGTCATTATCCCTCCTGTCCCTTACAGCATTGGAGCTGCTTTCATGTCCTTTCATGAGTTCCTTGACTTTTTTCAGGTGTTTATCTAAATCGCTGCTTTTAGACTGCATGATGAGTGATGTACTTAAACCCTCTGCAAACTAAAGCTAAATGCTAGCTCCTCAGATAATGCGAAGAACAAAGCTAGAGCTCAAAGCAAGTGAATAGTAGGGACAGTCTAAAATTGTTCACCAACAGAACTAGCCAGAGGCAAAATCTTCTTAATTACTAATGAGTAGTTCTTAAAGCTTAGAGGAGGAAACATTTTCAGAGAGGGTAAAGCCAGTCCCCAAGGTATGGCAATTCCTAGGATGCTCCACAGAACCTGCGTTTAAAATCATTTTCTGATACAGCAATGGCACTTCCAGAAGAAACTTTTCTACCCTTTCTGGCAATATAATGTAGGAGGAACAGGGAAATAAACATGAAAATTAAAGTTAATCACCTTACCAAAGATAGAATATTCTACATGCAAGTTACAGGGATTTGTAATTCTGTATGAAATCCGTGAGGGACTTGGCTATTGACGCTTCCTCTCCTTAAGAAGGATGCAGATACCAAGCAGTATAGGCATGTAAAATCCTTATTGGCTAAATCAAGTCACATCTTAGAGACAAGCTACTGTGCATCAGTTGCCTTGTGGGGAAGGGTCAATGACATGCCATTACCCTTTGTTACCTGCAGGTTTTGTGCTGTGGAGCTGCTGATGGGCAGATAGCCTTGTCTGGCTTTCTCTGAAATGCCTTGTATTTTACAAACCTGGACCTAATGTTTATTTGGATTGCAAACATAACTTATTCCTCAAAGCTGTGGTGGCACAGTTCACTTTAACTTTACTGCTATCCTGCATTTACAAGAGAGAAAATTAACACCTTGATAAGGAAGCTATATAGAGTAGACTGAGCATCCAGCAATGATAGCCAACTACTGAATTGCCGTTATGTCAAATGTCATACATGTTCAGGTGCATAAATATAGACAGTATAACAGTAAAGTTTCTATCTTGCTTTTCTATGATATGTAAAATATTACAATTGGTATATGTGACTGTCACTTTCCAGTTGTATGTGTGATTATTGGAAATGAACAGCAGCTTTAATGATTAAGCTGCTTGCATACTTGCTGGCTGACAAAATTGTATAAATAAACCACGTTGAGTCCACTCCTCTTCACGGTGGGGATTGGGAAGGGTGGGAATCCCAAAACTAAAAACTTAGATACTGTTTTTTCTCTGAGGAAGTAATTCAACAGGAGTTCAGAAATAAGGCACAAGAAGTTGGAAAAGCTTTGACAATAGTGCTGTCAAACACTGGACACTTGTCAGGAAGTTAGGAAAGTTTGGGACTGCTTGGCAGGGTGTTTGAAAATGTAATAGGAAATGATACCAAACTCTTAAGACTTGTGTTGGAAAAGAACTAATGATTGTAATAAGTGTTTAAGTGTTTCTACTCATTTCAAAAGGACCAGAATTTTACTTGTAATCAAAGTAGACATAAACCACAGTGAGATATTTGAAGAGGATGGGTGGTTTTTCTTCATGTTTATCATGAGAAACCTTGTTTGTTGTTACCTGATATTAGCAAGTTGAAACTGAACCTTTGAAGCCTCCTTCAGCCTTCTAAAAGTGCCTTTTTAAAAGCTCAGCCATTTAATACTTAATAATGAACCCTCATAGTGTATGCTCAGTTTATTTTGAAGTTCTGTTGGACTAGTTGGACCAAACATTTATCACACCTGAACCGAGACTTAGATAGGGAAAGTTACTGGCTTGACTTTAATTTTTAAATAAGTAATAAGATTTGAAAATCAATTTGAAAGTTTGAATTTCATAAAGTTTAATTAGGAGCAAAGTCAAAATTGTGTGCTAGTAAATTAGTGTCTTAGTAGAAGAGGACAATTGGGTTTGTCACTATTTATAATTTATCATTTAATACCTGAGCACTGTGTCATGCTTAAGTTGTATCCATGATACTATTTAGAAGTGTTAGAGGAAATAGAAGAGAAGCAGGACAGGCTGCATGCATTAGAGGATATGGCTGTCACTTAACTGAAGGTGAAACAGTTTTTACAGGAGCGTGCAAGTTTGCTTAACATTAGTCGCAGTTCTTAGGTCTGGTAAAAAAAATACATGGTTATAAATAAGCCCCTTCGAAGTAACTGCAAATGCCACTGCAGAAGTTGCTCTGTATCTGAGTCTGTGCTTTACTGTCCTGCCACTTGTAACAAGATGTGCTTTGTTCTTTGAAACAAATATTTGTGAAATGAATTTAGAGAAGATCCCTTATCACTAAATCCATATTTTCTCTTGAAGTCTTTTACCTTCAGAATGGCTATTTTTATCATAGGGGAACCTACTTTTCCAGTAGGTATGATCTCTTTAATGGAAGCACGGTGTTTATGTGGCTGTACATGCAAGGGAATAATTGCCTGGTGTGGACACTTTTCTCTTCTGCATGTGTCTGACTAGGTTAGCTATTTCATTATCCTTCAACTGTAGGACTGAATCTTCTGATTGACTAGACAGCTTGCTCCCCTCAACCTCCTTTCCCCTTTCTTGAAGGTGTTGCTGTGCTTCCAACCACTGTAACTTCCTTTTTATGTTTAAAAGTCTGCAGCTAGCCCAGTTGCTTCAAATCTGATTTTTTTTTTCTGCGGCAGCATGACTTTGATGATGATGTATAATTCTGCCTCAGCTTATATGCTTGTAGTGCTGTTTGATCCTGAAACTCAAGCAAGAGTATACCACTTTATTTTTCTGGTAATTTTGTTTGATTAGAGAGTGATCTCACTTCCCCTATATTCTAATTTTTGCATGTAAAAATACTTGGGTTTGTAGTTGAAAACATAAGTGGTGGTGACTTGTATTACTCTGTAAATGTTTTATTCTCTTTGAATGTCTAGATATACTAATCAAATATATGATTGTCATGTCTGTCCTCCTGTGATTACTCCAGTGAAGACATTTTTCTTTTTTGTAGGCTCGTGTTTTATTTGGCAAGAACTTCTTGAATTGCTCCTCCATAAGGCTATTAAAAAAACTGATTTATGACTTTTAGTGTCTTTCCATTATGTTGATATTTAATGGACAAGCAGGCCAAGAGTATTAAAAGATCTGAGTTATAATGTAAGAATGACATCAAAACCAATCTTTCCTGAATACCACAACAAAGTTCTACAGCATTGCTTAAAAAAACCCCAACAAATAAAAACCAAACCAAAAATCCTCAGAATAAATGATGAGTAGATGTAGAAGATAGATGTGAAGGAAATGAATATTTGGGAAAGGCAATGAATGCAGCGCAAGGAGTATGACGAAACCTCTTGACAATCAGGGGGATGTGAGAGACAAATCTGCCACTGACTTGATACTGTTAGTTTTTTGTATGAAGTTCATAAAGTGTGCATTGTGGTTGGGAAATGTAAAATGTTCTGTTTCATTCCTTTCTAAGGGAAAAATTGTGAACAGGAAATTCCTGAAAAAACAATATATATGGCTGATTCTGTCATTCCTGAGTAAAGTTACTTTCCAAATTGTTTTCATGTTAAATCATCTTTCTAGTAAAATTGACTTTTTTCTATAATAATTCCAAAAGTAATACTTTTTTGCCTGTTCAGTTATGTTTCTACTAGAAATCACTACTTTCATTTGCAGGGAAAACTTGTTGCAGGAGAATTTGTGTGAAATAATTATTTAAAATTACTTGCCAAAGGAGACTTAGCTAGAGATTAACCCTGGGGGAGCAAGACATTTTTCCCTTTCATTTAGATCTCAATTTTATTATTCCATTTTTTGGATATGTATTCTGGTGAATGCTTTTCTTGTGTGCTTGCAGAAGATATTGACTTATCTGAAATCTCTTCAGAACACTTAACCTGCCTCGTCAAAGTGTTAAAAGGAAAGATAAAGTTCTTTTGTTCCATTAAATGTTGTATGGATGATGAAGAAAAAACAGTGGATATATGCATTGGGGCATTGTATTTGTGTTCTGTTGTTGGTTTTGGTTGTCATATTCACTGATAGAAGGTGGACTAGAGAGTTTAGATTGAGTCTTCTGGGAAATGTATCCCCAAAAGAAAATTAGGTAAGTAAATGTTGTACTTTAGTTTTGTCTGTAATAGTGACCTATAGATATGCCAGTATGACGGGAAGAAAATAGACTACTAAAACACTTAAAACATAATTTAATTATATAATTCATTCTTTGTTACTTAGCTTTTATGGGGAATACACTTAAACTAATTTTGAGGAAGGAATCCAAAACCACAGTAGTCTTAGGATAGCTTGGCTGGTTAATTTTTTCAAGACTTGTCAAGTTCTGTATTTTTGCTTCAGAAATATTTATTAGCTAAGCTTTTTCTAAAGCAGAGCCTCCTTTATAAGAAATAGTTCTGAAACTTTTACTATTTACAATGCACATCAGTTTCTAGTTATGTAGACAATTGTTTATGTGAGGATGGTACTTAAACAGGCTTCTGGATGTTACTTTGTGAAAAACAGATCAATTTTGCCTTAGACTCCTAATTGCCCTGATGATCTCTTAGGATGCTGTAACACTTAATCAGGTGATGTGGTATATGATGTGCTCTGTTCTTGTTCTTTTGCTGATGGAATACTTGTGCTGTAGCTAAGCCATTGACATGGCTGGCTGTGTGTTGTTTGTGGGCCATCCTTTCTCTGCATTTTCTTGTGTTGTAGTGCAGCTGTGAAAGAGATAACTGTTTAGTAATCTTAGAAAGCAACTGATTTAATAAATTTTAAGATGAGGTAAAAGTGAATTCTCATGTGTCATATCTGTTTATCAGGGATAGTTTGATTGGCATAGGCACCTAATACTGATTACTTGGCTACTCCATCTAACTTTCCGTGGGTTTCTGTGCCTTTTCATGTAAATAGGTAAATCTTGGAGTACCATGGTATGTCTGGAATGCTGCTGAAAGTAAACAAGCTGGGCTTGTAGCCATGATCTGAAGGGAATTATTTTATTCCTGAAGTGCCCAGTTCCATTTTTAAAAGTGACTTAAGCACCTGGATGCCCAAATAAACTTCACAGGACCTAAAACTAGAAAGAACAAGTTCCTTTGAAAATTGAGTTCTTCTATGTGGTACTGAAATTAGCATTTGTATTCTTGGAAATGTTCCCTTTTTGATTTATTTTTTCTGTTTTAAGAATTGTTCTCATTTCACTACCTTAACCCAAACAGAGTATTTTGTGAGTTACATGCTTCTACTGCTATACTCTGATGTTTTAAATCTGTTGTACTTCATGAAATAAAGCATCTGGCTTTCAGCAGTAATTTCAAGAACAAATGGCATGTGAAAGAATATTTTTACAAGTCTCTCTGAAAGTAGGTGTTCATAAATATTTTGGGGTACCTTAGATTCTTTGTAACTAAGGAGTTTTCAAACTATTTTAAAAACTAGATGATTCAAATGCTGCTGTAATGAATGGCTATTATGGAAGCAAATGCAACTAATTCCCTGGCTGCAAGGGCTAATACTACTTGGTTTTCTGTGTTTTCCTTTACTACTAATGCTAGTGTTAGTGTTTAAAGTAGAAGCCAATGGCTTACGGATAAAATAGAGCCTCTCATAAAATTGCAGCAGTGGGGAGATACCAGGACAGATTCAGTTAGGAAACAACAGTTTGACTGTTAACAAGACCAAATAAAGTGACTCATGTAATACAGCTGGCAATAGGTCTCAGTAATTATGTAGCTATTTTCCCAACAGTGATAACCCTGGCAGTAGGGCTGCAGCACATTTTTGGTGTTGATTTCCTATGGGGGCATGTTTTTGTTGGAAACTGTGCGCAAGCTGCTGTGTGGACATCAAATTATTCTATTGGTTTGAGGATTAATGAGGTTAAATTAGCTCAGTCATTTACTGCACATTTTATTGAGGTTCAAGCTGTTCAGACTGTTGAAGCTAATATAAGTAGCCCAGAATGTTGCCAGTTAAATGTAAGTTACTCATCAGGGATCCAGAGTTCATTACTGGAAGGAATAAGACAACTTTACTTGGTGGTAAAGTTGCACTTGATGGGAATACTCTCTTCCCCATGTTATTTGAGAGGCAAAACTGGAGAAAGATTCATTGAACAATAGCACAGCATGACACATGGATAATATATTAGGGGGATGTATTGCTCTCTTTATACCTGTCCTGCAAATGGAAGGATTGGTGATTAAAAGACTTGTTCAGGCCTTTGATTTGCATAAATATTGTCTCCTCATTAATGAAAAAAATAGTCCAAAGGGGAAAGTGAAGAGCTAGGAGGAGTATCTCTGCTTAAAAACTAAACACACTGCAGAGAATTGCTGTGAAGAGACCTGCTGTGTCTGTTTCCTCTTAAATTGGAAGCTTTTGCAAACAAAATGGTCCATAATATACAAAATTGAGGGTCTCAATCTGTGACAGAATGATCTTTGATATAGGTACTACATTTAAACGTGCTTCAGAAATTGCAGAAAAGTTTGGAAACACCCAATGAAGCATCAATTTAGATGTTAGGGAAGAAAATCATGTAACTTTTGGTCTGGAATAAATATTTGGCTTTATTTTGGGTTACAAAAACTCCATCTAACTTTCAAGGGACTTTTGTACCTTGCCATGTAAATAGGTAATGCTGTGGGTACTGTGGTATGTCTGGAACGCCACTGAAAATAATAGTAAGATAAAAATGCTTGATTCATGCTTTCATGATCTGAAGGGAGCCTGTTTTTACCTGTCTGGTTTTCAGTGCTCTCCAGGTTAAAGGAGTATTGCCCTATCACTGGGGGGATGTAATGCAAAATTTTTTTGTCAGGGGAATCTACACACTGAGGAAAACTTCAGTGGCCTGTGGATCTTTCAGCAGTACTAATGGTGTACCTGTTGGGAACTATGGGGAGAAATCATGTCTAACTCCAAGACAGACAAGTAGTTACTAAATAGTAGTCTAAGACAAATGATTGCTTTGCTTTAAAGTCATTAGATTCTTTTAAATAACTCAAGTAATTGAACCACCAAAACCTTTTGTTCTGACAATCTGAAGTGCCCTCTTACTCCCAGAGTCTGGATATATGTATGGCTTGTAAGAAATCAAAAGCAATATGTCAACAGCCTTTTTTGTGGGATTGGATATGTGGGGCAGGTGTGCAAAAGTGGAGTAGGAAGCCCAGTCAGTAGAGCAGCACTTGTCAAAACTTACAGACAAATTGGATTTTTCTGAAATTTGCCCTCATCCTAAATGCAAATGTGACCTTAAGTTCTGAGGCACACAAGCAGTGACTTCTATTAGTATCTACACAGTAGGATAAGGCTGGTATTTCTGTGGTCATTGTTGTCTAGCAAGGTCTAGGTCCCTTGCTAATTAAAATTACTGGAAAACTCAAATAATATTTCCTAAACCAAGAAAAATACCAAAAGGAGTATGTGTCAGCTATTCTGTAAAGGTATTTAACCAATATAGTAATATGTTTTTATCAGGCTATCAAGATCAAGAAACTTTTGATAACTAGAAATCCCAAAATTGATGGAGCTGTTGTATGCAGCCAAATCTAGTTAGTTTTACTGTTGTCTGTCATCCTATATGCTTCAGTAGGGCCAATCATTTCAAGTGAGGAAGATTTGGCTCATTTAGATGTAAAGCAAAAACCTGACAAATTTGATGTATGACCCCATAGCAGCTGAGATTTTAAGACAAAATCAATTTGAAAGAGCAGGACCATGTGTTCTAAGGTATTTTGCTGTACTTAGCATGAGAATGACTGGAAGTCTAGAATACTTGTTCCTTTGTCCTTTCTGGGTATGGTGTCCCATTTTTACCCTATTATCATGAGTTAGGATAGCTTGAGGGATTTTTTCCCTTGTGTTACACAAGTTTGAAAGTACCTTTCCTTCAAGTTTTACTTAGCCTTTCAGTAGTTTAATAGTTGTTGCCTGACTCCTGAGCATGTTTCCTTTGCATGTTTTTGTGCTTGAGGCAGCCAGCTGTGGTGTCTGTCAGAAGAGTTGGTCCCTCTCTGGGAAGGTGATAGAGACATTCTTTTTGTCTTCATTTTAGATGAAAATACTTCCCTTCAAAGTAGAATGGATTCCTCTCTTCTCCCCTCAGGTGTCTTCAGAAATACTTTTTACAACTTTGCTGAAAACACCTTTTGAGCAAAGGTGTGCTATATAATACATTGCATAAATAAAGCATAGACTATGGAACAGGTTCATATATTGAAAGATTCCTGAACATCCCACATTGGGCAATTCTTTTTACTAGATCCTTGGCTGCTATAAAATGGTACAATACTATAAATCAGAAGTGCAGGAGTGTCATAGTGTGTTTCTGAATTTTTGACTTTGGGCAGTAGCTTATAGTAAGATTACAAAATAAGGTTGTAGTTTTGTAGCAAGCTGTCATACTTTTGACTCTGGAAGTAACCTTTACTGGTCAGAGTAATCCACTTGTCACCATTGCACTGAAATTAGGCATGTCCACTGCAATGGAATGGCTGTCTCATTCCATGTGTGAAAATTAATTTAGAAAAAATTGCAATAAAATCTGAGGAAGAAACTCTTAATACTTGACTTGCAAACCTTGTTTGAAGGTAATTGACGCTTCTAACATGAATTACAATTCCTTATTCTTGGAAAGATTCTGCAGTGGATTTGAAGGCAGAGAAAGCCTACTGGGGAAGGCCACCTGAGAGTTGGATTCAAATTTCATTGTATTTTTACAGCTGGTGGCCTGTGTATAGTGTCAATCACATGGCAGGATGCAGGATTAAGTTTGTGTCATAAGGCTCTCCCTGAAACTGTTTACAAATTTATTGCACATGCATGATATGTTTTTGCTGCTTGTCTAATCATGTGCATTGGTAGTGTGGAAAACTGTACACTTTTTGGAATGAAATACCCTATTGAAATGATGTAACTCTGTTTTCATTGACATGTTTTGTCAGAATAAGTAGGCTACTCTATACTTAATGACAAGTAGGTTTTCTGGAGGTGCTGAAATGTGGTGACGGGAAGTTTGAGTGATGTCTTATGCATAAGGGTCCTCATGCATGCCAAACATGGGGGAGAAAAAGCATCAAGCAAGTGTACAAACCTGACAATGTGGTAGTAAAAGGAGTGGGTGGAATAAGTAACACAAACCAAATAAGAAAGGTTTAGCAGTGAAGGCTAACTAGAAGCAGATGGTGAAAGATAGACAGTAATTGTGGAACCAGAATAGTGATGGTTTTCTAGAGGGAGATGCAAGGTGGGCTGGAAGCAGGTAGTTGTGGCATTAGAGTGCAGAGCTGCAAAGGACTTGAAGGGAAGTTGTAGGTGTGATACTAAAGACAAAACATTTCTGTGGAATGGTGTTTTCTTAGAAAGAAAAACATTGAATACTTTTATGAAGAAGATAGCAAGCAAGCCCTACTCCTATTTTTTACCTAATCAAGTAGTTCTGTGACATCAAACATACTTCAAGAGATAAAAAAAATTTTAGCCAGAAAAGGAAGTAAAAAAGTTTCCAGATAGTGATAAAGTGGAATCTCTAAAAATGAGCTAGTCACTGGACATAGGATGACATGAATATTTTATTTAGGTAAAAGTTCCTTTTTTCCTCACAGATAACTAATGTGACTTTAAGTAGTTTTTTGTCTAGTTTGAGGGAACTGTTCTATTTCCCTTTGAATTTAGTTTTTATTAGGTAAAAATTTAGCCTTTTCTTGGTATTTGTCCTGGTGAACAGTCTTAAATGCTGTCCCATTCTAATACTTTAACATACTAAATGGGGACAGGCAGGTGTTAGTGCCTATAGTATTCTTTGTATTATAGCATAATTTGAAATGTTTACCACTTGAGAAAGGAGAAAGTGAAGAAAACTGGCTGCAGAGTTTGGGGTGACTCATCTGCTTTATCTTTGACTTAATGGAGAACTGCATAGCTGGCATATCAGAAAAAAAATCTTGAAATTATCTTTTGTAATATTGAACAAAATTCTATACCTTATGCAAGCTGTCAATTATCATTGTATTCAGTTAAAGTATAGTCTCTAGTGTTGTGCTTTGAGTATTGTTGACTATTAACTCACTTCAATATGTCTGCTTATCCTTTTCCACTCCAGACTGACCTGGATTAATGTTATTCCGTGTTTACCTGTAGTAATTTGTGTTTATAAAGTATTGACACTCATAACATCTTAGAGTGAGGCCTCTAAGAATAGTGGATGGTTATGAAAAGGTTCTCTTCCCTTCACAAACCTGTGTCTTAACATGTAAATATAAAATTTAAGTAAAATAGTTTCCACAAAAAGTGGAAAGTTTGAAGCTACCTAGAGTGGTTTATTTACAGCTTCTGTTGGCTGAGAATTTTCCCTTTTCTCTATCTTTGTATTGATCTCCACTGAAACTCAAATGTAATCCTTCAGATACACTGAAACAGGATATTTTAATGCCCTCTGGATTAGACACTTGTGCTGTGATAGTGATCTCTGTAGCTTTGAATAATCGTTATAGATGTGATTTAATACATTAAGCTAAGCTTGGTGCTAGATGATAGACCCTCTGAGGTTAGATTAATCACCTTTCAATGGGAAATTAGCAAAGGCAAAGAGTGGCAATGAAAAATATGCAATGTTTTGCTTAGCTGTGAAAAACATTAATACTTTCTCAAAATGCAGAATACTTTTTTCTTAGGTTCTTTGGTTTATGCTTTTGGGTACTCAGGAATGAAATAACGCATGATCATGGAACTGAAAAAACTCTGCATAATAAAATCATTTATAAGGAGCTGTTATTACTTTCCAGTCCTAACAGGGTTCTCTTAATCTTGCTGAGTTTATTTTCCCCCGTTAGTGTGCAAGGGTGTGTATGTAAAGAATGTTTTTCATAATGTAGGGGGGTTTACACTTATTGATTTTTTTTTGTGGTTTATTCATATAGCTCTGAAAGTACTTCAAAGCTTCTAGTTTTGAGCTTTCCCTGCAAAAGCATAATTTTCCCCACCTCTGCTTACCTGTAACTAAAAATGGTTGAAGGCCTGTTTATGATGATTATTTGATATCCAAAACCTCTTTATGACTGCTAAAAACAGTTGAACAATGTCTACTTTAAGGTAATGCTTTTTTCAGACGACCACTTAAGCAGAAAGGCATGAATCTGAGCAAATATGAACAAATGAAAAGAAAATTACAATTGTAAAAAGAATTCAGCACTTGGTGATGAAAAAGTGTGAACACGGCTATGGATGTACAAAGATGATTGATTTAAAAAAACAACCCACAAACAACAGAAAAATAAAAATAGAGCGAGATTATTAGATTAACTTCCTTAAAGGGGGTTTGGGTGGCCAAATTCTTTAAAAGACTAGTTCTGTGACTTGTATCAGTATTTTCTAGCTCAGCTATAGTCACTGTGGAAACATGCTGAAAACAACCACCAAAGATCTAGGAAAGGCAACCAGGATAAACATGGTAATAGTAGTTCTAATATCTAAGGAAGACTAGAACTGCTCATAGGACGGACCGTTGAATGTAAGCTCAAACAAACCTGTGTTCTGTGCCTCCTCTCAGGATGGCAGTGAATAAAGCTGGCCTAGCAGAAGAAATTCTGTGAAAATCTCCAAGGTCATAAAAGGCTGATAGTATTGGAGTAATTGAGGTTGGAAGAGACCTATAGAACCCTGGTCCAACATTCCGCTCAAAAGCAGGTCCAGTTCAATCAAGTTGCTCAGGCCCTTGTCTAACAGAGCGTTGAACATCTCCCTGGGAAGCCTGTAGTTAACCTTTCTCATGGTGTTTAAAAAAAACCTATTCTCCATATTCCAGCTCGTCTTGTGCCTTTCCTATGGTTGTGCAAGTCATGGTCAACTTGCTGTCCAGCTGGATCTTTTCCTGCAAGGCTGCTTCCTAGATATGTGTGTATATAGATAAAGGTATAGCTATACCTGAATTTCACTAGATTAACTTAGGACAACCTGGCTGTATGAGCTGGGGATCAAAGAAAACAGGCTAGAAGGGCAGGTTTAAAATGTACATGGAGACAGATACTATAGAGCCAAATATTTAGTCCAAAAGAAAAAGTTGGTTGTGATCCATAGCATCTGCACAGGAAAGTGGAGCCACCTGAAATAAGCCAGGAAACAGGCAGAGAGATTAATGTCCCCAGGTCATTTAATTCTTTATGATGTCTTGATCCATCGTGTTTTGTCATCTTTTTTTGGCCTGTGTGTGCATTGACCAGAACAGACATGGTGCCAAGATGTGATTCCTGCCACAAAGCCATGTGGAGAATGAACCCCTAACTACTGAGATTTCTGTTCTGACCCTGCAGTTTGCATCTCCTTACTGCTTAAAATAAGTTTGACTAAAGTTTCAGATCATACCCTAATAGCAAGATCTTTCTAGCTCCCTTTATGGCTCCCTTCCATGTTTGATTTGGAAGCAGAGGACATTGTAGCAGTACTTCAGAACTAAGAAAATGAATTAGCACTTTTGCCACTGTTCATAGTCTCTTGCTTTCACTGTCAGGTCAAAATTTTCTTCTTGACTTTTTAATTTCTTTTTGGTTTTGGATTTAGAAGGAAGTACAACTTTAGGAATTCTGATATTTGTCTCTATTTGCATTTTTAGAATTCAAAGCCTGAATACAAGATGTTTCTCTTGTACTAGTGGCAATTTGCAGTTCCACTATTTTCCTTAAAGGGGAAAATTTAAGGTTGTATGACCTCTTACATTTTCAGGTTTGTCCTAATATTATTCAATTCATTGTGCTTACCTGCTAAAACAGATGAGGGCCTTGGCACTTTGTGTTTTGTCCAAACCATTTTTGTCAATTTTAGGACTTCTCCTTTGAAGGGATGTATTAAAATCACTATAGTTTCCAGGACTGTGGAGACTTGTCGGGTAGGAAATCATGCTTTTTGTTACAGAATAATTTGAACTTTTTACAAGTTTGACTATCAGGGCTTTCAATAGATTCAAAATCTAGACGTGATAACACATTCTGTTTCACAGGTTTGGCTTCATTGTTGTGCTTAATGATATTGTAAAGAAATGAGAGCTGTCAATAGGAGGTGAGATTTTTATTTCAGAATCTTATTTCAGGAATGCATCTCTGGGGTAAAGGAGTAGAGTGAAAGAACTTGAAGTGCAGTACTTTAGGGTTTTTTGCATATTTGGATAAATAATTGGAGAGATATTTAGACAAGTGGGAACATAGAAATAGCTTTTCTATTGAAACAAAATTAGGCAACTAAATTTTGCTATAAGAGTTTGCTTTTTTCTGTCTCTGGTCTCACCTTTCTAATAGGTGTGTTTAACTTTTTTAGGGCTGCTGCTTCTTAATGTTTAATTGTTGTATGTCCCTTATTTTGCAATGTTTTCCTTAGGGGTGACTTTGCAGTCTGAAGTAGCTTGCTCATAAAAGTTGCATGACTCTATTAAAAAGAAAAAAAAAAAAGAAAAAACATCACTCTAAAATGCATGCGAATAAACAGAATTTCTTCTGTTAACATGTCATCTATGATAAACTTCTGAAGGAAAGCCAGTCTTGTACAACAAACTCAAGAGGTCAGAGCTGTGATGATTTATTTCTCATGCAAATATAATGAAGAGATTAAAATTGGTGCAAAAGTTCTTATTAAAATCCTTGAGAGAAGAATAAATTATATATATTCAGTCTCTGAAAAAAGTTTCAAACAATTGGTTTAGAATGGCCTTTTTAAAATTGGACAAAACTTCAAATACTGGAATTCACAATTATAGTGGTTGTCACAGAACATATACTAAAGAAAGAGGTATTGGGATTCTACTCTGCATGCAGAGTATAGGATGTTTTTCAAGTCATGAAGTAGTCAAGGAACGCAGGATGGATGGTTCTTAAGTTGTAAGTTGAGAATTATGTTGTTTCTTTCTACTACTAGAAAGAGAATGCTTTTCCTGTAGCAGTGAGGTTTCTTGGAAATCAGGACCTTGAATGTCAAAACCACTTCAGTATTCTCATGAATAATATTTTTACTTGGAAGGGGCCAAATTAGGACTGCAAGGAGCTGTTCTACTCAAGGACCTTTTAATTTTTTTCCTAGAATGTGCAGAAATGTGCTTGTGTGTATGGGGTTTTCTGTATTGGGGGAAGAGAAAGGGAAGAAGGAAAGGAGTACATGAGTCTCCATAAATGTGTAGGAGGCTACCTGAAGTAGAGCTTAAACTAACCAAAAAAAGTGATCTGCTTGAAACAGAATTAAATATATTTGTGAGAAATGTTTATACCTACATCTGTTGTTTAGTAATGAACCAAACCTTTAGGCATTTGTAAAATCTATTGGCAAACATCATGAGTACATTTTTAAAAAAAAATGGTATGGGTATGTAAAAGAAAAATAAAGGGGGGGGGAGAATTAGTCTGACCCTAAGAAGATGGATGACTTAGAGCACATTTTGAAGGAAAAAGTACTGAAGGATTTTGCAGCAAATAGCAAATGGATGACAGGTGTTTTGCCAAAGTATTTTGTGCCAGATGTATCTCTTCCTTTTACTTAATAAGGTAATATTTTGATTTAGATGTAGAAAGTTAGCTGAACTTCATAAACAGTTCTGTGTAAAACTGTGTACTCAATAAGGTGTTAAAATGGTTGCTGATAAACTAGACAAGGAACTACTTAAAGCAAGAAGCTGTTCTGAGAAGGGAAGGATCGGTCTGTTAATGCAGATACTCAAGTTTTGTCTTGAGACTGTTCTTTAGTATGAAAGAAATGTTATGATACAAAATTAGGAGACTATGGTAGCACGGAGGACTAGATGATTATGCTGGAAGAACTGAATAGCCTTGACAGCCAGAATGTAAGATTGGATAAAATTCAGTAATGTGTGTAAAAAAAAAAAAAAAAAAAAAAAAAAAAAAAAATAAATTATGTGCTAGTGAGAATTACTGTGATATGAAGCTCTTGAAAATAAATAAATGCAGTTCTGGTTATGTAGACTCACAATAGTCTGGCCATGAGCAATGAGTATGTTGAGACTGTGGGAAAGGTTTGGGTGCAAAGGAAAGCAGACTGTTAAGATGGGGAGTTGGCAACAGTGTAGTCCCTAGGTCAGATGTGGAATTAGCAGTTAAATGCTAGGTTTGACAGTGTTACTGTTCTTGGTTTTCTCACTAACTGAAGTATATTTACCTAAGTTTCATAGCTGCTAGAAGGTTGAAGAGAAAATTTCCAATACTACTATAACTAATGACCTGGTGTTCTTAGTTTGAGAAAATCATATTTGTAATGGTTCTGAAAAGATTTTGTTTCATTCTGGATCATAAATTTTAGCATCACCAATGTGACATTTACAATAAAACTGAAAGTGAAGAAAGGGCATGGAATGATGTGATCAAGTGAGATCAGCTGCAGCCTGTTGCTTAGAACATCTTGGATGCATAAATCCATCTCGGAGGCACTTATCAAGAGGGATTTCACTTGTAGATATTTCCATTTAAATATGATTTGGGGAATACATAAAAATGTATATTCTCTCATTATATGATATAATTATATGTAAAATATATGTATTATAAGATATTATCTCACAACTTAGGAATCCAAAATAAGTGTCTTTAATAATCCACTTTTCTTACAGTTTGGGATTCTCCAGCAGCCATTTAAAAAAGGAACAGCCTAGAGGCCTCTCTAAAGTATGTCAGAGGTTCAGTTGTGTACTTGCTCCTTTGTCTTTCTTGTTCTGTCCAGAGGGGTGTGTTTTGTGAGGGAGAGAACCCTGTTGTTGCAACTGGATCACCTTTTTTGTATCTATTACAGAAGAGACAAGAACTTGAATTTTATTCTGGTCCTGGTGGGTATAAAATAGGCTGGGGGCCATATTTTTCTTTTACTGCTGCTTTCCACTTCTGTAACCATCTTCAAGTGTGAATAGTTCAAACCAGATTTCTTCCTATTTCATCATACCTGCTTCATTGTCATATATTGGGGAAAATATTAATGGAAAGCGATTTTTATTTTTTCCAGGAATACCTTGGAAAAAAGTATTGTCCCTGTAAAATAAAAAGGTAAAATGAAAAACAATTCCCTTTGAATATATCTATCACTTCTTTGGACAGAAAAATGAGCAAGGGAGAGGGGTTTTGACTCCAAGATGTGTCCTGTTTGTCTTCATGACAATCTGAATAAATATGGCAGGTTTTCTAGATAAATCCCAGTTAACCTAATATTGGATGACTGGTTAAAAATCACCAAACAAAATAATAAAATAGGCAAAGCTTTAAAATCTTTAGCATGTGTGCACAGGGGAGTATTGGCATCTTTCATGTAAAAAGAAAAGTTTATGTATCAGTAGAACATGTCAGGTTCGGCTATGTTTCATGTAGAGGTAACAATACAATGTGTTGAGAAGTGTGGCTACTTTAAAGGAATCTATTTTATTTATCTTTCATGTGAAATATAATCCTGAAGGAATTTATTTTCTTCTTTTATGCTTTGATTTAAATTTCACTTATCTGTTTTTCTCAGATAAAACATGGGAGATCTCTGAGGCAATTTGGTAACACAGTTCTTGGATTCTGTAGACAGTGTTGTTTTCTTTCCTTGAGGGAGAAAAGACAAAGGGGCAAGGCATAAGGTTATAAAGCAGATTAAGCTCATCCTTACATAGACCTTCTTAAAACATTAAAGAATCAAACCCAAAACTAAGTCTGCTATGTTTCCAGATACTATATTTTTCACTAATTTCTATCATTTTATATGATTCAGTGCTATTTGATCCTATTAACCTAAATCTCTCTGCATGTTATACATAATGCTACTATAGTAATGAAAAATACACAGTGGGGTTGTTCCTCAAGGGACCATGTACCAGTAGGTGAGCTTACAATACTTGACACGGATCTGATTATCAAAATGATGTCTAGCAGAGATGCTAGGGTTTCTCAGGTTTTTGTACCAAACTACATGATAATACCTCTGTTTCCATTCCCTGCCTTTTCATACATACTCACTTTGACAGGCATCAGGGGAATCACAAAGGCAGCAGATGGTCTGTGCACAGTTCCCTCAAGCATAAAACAACATTTCTGTACTTGTTGTCAGGACCTTAAATTGCACACTGTTCTGTTTGATTATTTTCAAACTCTGGATTGGCCATAGGGGCTCAGATGAGGAATATTTGCATATCACAAAGGGGGAGCAAGGGCTGAATTAAAGTGGCAAGCAACTGGATTGAAACTAAATTCTAAGTAGAAGTCATGTGCACTCATTTTTAACTAGGTTTGATTTTATTATTTTCAATGAAAGCAATGACCTCAACTAAAATTTAACAAGACACAGGTTGCGTGCAGTATGTATATGGAGGTTTTTCCCGTTTTCCCCTCACTCATCAAATACACTGGAGTTGTTTATGCACAAAAACTAGAATTTAGAGAAAACTACCCAACGCCGTACTATGTAAATTTAAAATATGTATTCAAATGTAGTCTAAAGAATATAAATTCCCAATGAGTTTATTATCCTTAATGTTATTTTGCTGTGATTCAAGTAAATATAATGCATTAGTTCCTTATTGAATGCAATGCCCATTTTTTAAAATTCAATTTGCTGTGCAGGAATTTTCCCAAGATATATTACATAATGTCAAGTTTAAATCTGTATGCAAGTCTACAGAGATCTGCATGCAGATGGAGCTGTGGAAAGCCAAAGGAAAGACTTTCATAAGCCCACTGGGCTTAAACAAATTTGTTTAACTTAGGTTTTCTTCCTAGCTCCAGTTTTCAACAACTTCAACTGCTTATATATTCAAAGTTATTTTGAAAGTATTTAACATCTAGAAAGTGAAAATGCAGCCTGAACAAAAGGATTGTTATTTCAGGGGAGGAGGAAAGTGATGGAGAAAACATCTTGCAAATGATGGGAAGCGGTATGTAATAGGGCTGTGGAAAAACAAAGGTACAAGTTCATTATCACACGAATTTGGTCTCAGACTGGATGATCTTTCTCTGACCACGAATCTATACTAGGTCAAAGATCTTTTTCTAATTCATCTTCCCCTTGCTGCATGAGGAAATTACAGTAGTAAAATACAGGATCTTGTGCATCTTCATTGGCTTTGGTACACTATACCATTTAAATGCCTTTCTTTTTTAAAATTTTGTTGGCAGAAGAGATAGGGTAAAAAAAATTAGATTTCAGATAATTCCTTGATTTTTCTTATGTCACAGCTGTATTATTGGTCACTGAGTGTTAATTGATGTTAGAGAAAATTTCTTGTGTTGTAGTAATGGTCTCTAAATCAGTGTACTGAGGATATTTAGAAAATGCTTGGGCTGAGATTTGGAAGGGCCTTATGGTTAGTTATATTCTACTTGTAAGAGCTTTCTGAACTGCTGTTGCTGCCTGTGTGTTGTCCTATTGCCACAACACAAAGGATCAATGAATAATCAAATAGGCAAGATAAACTGCAAAGATTTGCAATGCTTTTGGTAGATGTATACGAACAACATACACTTGAGTTTGTCCAAGCACTGATGAAAAGTGTGACCTGAGTTCATACCTTGATAGCAGAAACAAATTCTTAGGTTTTGTAAAGATATTTTCTTAAGGTGTTTAAAAAAAAAAAATCTAGCCTTTTCAAAGGGGATTAAAATGGTACATCAATAGGTATTTGGTTATTCTTTGAAATAGCTTTTGCAAATAATCTTGAATCTGGTAATTCAAGTAATCTTTAACTGTTCAGCATTTCAGCATGGCAGGCTGTGATGTGAACACTCAAAGCGAAGCTACTGCAGTCAGTTTGGCAAATACATGAATAAACTTGCTTATGGAGGAGTGAGACTCCACTTGTGTTTACAACCTGTGAGTGTTACAGTGAATGAGAACAAGTAGGAATATTTGTAAAAACAACAAATTTTAGGCAAACATTGAAAGAATAATTTTCATTCAAAATATGGTTTTAAGATCAATGTGGTTCTTAGAGCCAGAACACATGCTGTGTACTTTCAATATTCCCTTAATTAGTGACATGGTTCAGATTTTCAATAGCACATCTCTTAGTACTGGAGATAGTTTACTATCTCATAATAAACACACTCCTCTAGTGGAAAATGTTGTTTTACATGAGTATTTATATCTTCTGAAGCTCAATTACGTATGCTTTTTATGCAATACTGAAAGATTGGAACAGCAGTTGAAATAAAACTGGTTATTTCAAGGGAACTGTTATAATTTTGTCTGTTTACTCAGCTGTAACTCATGGCAAGAAGTAAGCATGGACTCTGGACTGAGGTCTGTTCCATCTTCTCAGTGTGTCCTTGGCATGAAATAAGAATGTCTTTGGGAGATTTCTCGTAAGCTAGCCAATTCTTGCTGGTGTTCTCTTAATACACCAAAAAAGCCCCCTCTGAATAGGGTTCAGGTTGGCATCTTGGCAGCATATGGATCCTGCAAGGAGGACTGGAGCAAACTACTGGTATTTTGTAATCTTCTGTCTGATAGTTGGGGTGTTGATTTTTCATGTATCTGAACTGAAGATAAACTTTGAGTATAAAAGAACAGAAGTATAGCACTTTACACCATTGCTAATGCATTTGTCTGCTCCTCTACATTGCAGTGAGCACATTAAGCTGTTCATTAGATATCTTTGCTACCACAGTTCATATTAGGCCATGATCTGTTCATTCATTGATATTGGTAGAGGTTTTGTTGTTTGGAGAGAGATTATTGTCTGTAATTACAGATGAAAAACAAAAAAATAAAGCCTCCCACAAACTTCATGTCTTCACTAGCTCTCAATTTGGAATGTGTATGTTAAAAAGCAAGCAAACCCTCAATGTCTTTGAGAACTCAGCTGGAGCACCTAGTGTTCTGCCAAATGTTTGGCAATGTTCCTTTAAGATGCAAGGGCAATGTGAATGTCACTTTTTTCTGTCTTCTTTTAAACTGCAGATGAACTCTTAGTTGATCCAATAAATTGATGGGCTATTTGCAGCTGGAGTGTTAGGTGCATTCCTGAGGCTTATTTTCTATTTTAGCTTCAAAAGAGGTCATGTTAATTTAATGTGCCTCTTGTCTCAAATATTAGTCTAGAGAAAGCCTCATTGAGTCAAAAGCAGGTCATTTTTTTCTTAAAGTCTGAGCTGGTCCTGGTCTTATCTCAGTTTTGTATCTAAAGTTTCAAAGTATATTCTCTGTGTCTATGTATAGATATCTATGCACACAATCTCTAAGTAAACTAACTCAATTTTTGGCTGGCAGAATTTTGTAAAACTTTCTATAAGTTCTCTCTAAGGGAGATGAGCTTTTTCCTTAAAATTTCTGTATATCTCTATGCTTCCTATTTTAAGAGTTTTCATCTATTACTACTTTAAAATTGGAGCTGAATCATCAGGTAATTTTCAAGTAAGTCTGTAAGTGTTCATTCGTGCTGAGTGCTTGTATTGAAAGTTAAAGTGAAAAAACCTTAATAAGTTATCAGATCTACTGGCCTTTTTTACTGTACCATCAGTCATGTTTTCAAGACTGCACTTGAAACTAGAGCAAACATTTTTTGTTTCTTGGATATTCTGAGATATTTGTACCAAATATAGGCTTCTAAGGTACATGCCTGTTAAAGTGATGGGAACATAGAGAATTTGAGTCAGTAGCAAAAGGACTTGAAGAAGCTTGGGAACCAGCAAAAAAAGTGTTGATTTTTTTAAAACCAACTTATTTCCTTGTAATTCAACTTTTCCTTACTTTATGCCACTTACCTCTTTCATTTTAGTACAGCACTGTCAAACATTAAACAGCACTAAGCATTGAGGTCTCCTGTAAATGCCCCATCTGTTTGTAAAATGATGAAAACCATAACAAAAGCTTAGTAGTAATGGCCTCATTGGTTCAGGGTTCTCTCCTTTTGCTTCTGCATGCACTTTATTTTTGCCAGATCAAGGATGATCACTGGCAGTAATTTTAGGCAAGTATGACACCTTTGTTAAATATTTGTGTGTTCCAGTGTTGCTTAATATGGTAGCAGGTTAGAATGAAAATTAGCTGTGTTCTTTAGATGATGCACATGTATGAGCAAGATTAGATTGTTTCTTTAACAGAGCAAATGGAAGGGGAAATCAAGATTTGGTAATGTCAGAGCAAACTGTCCATCTTGTGTTTTTAATATTATGCAGAGTAGAAAAAAAGAATTATTTTTCTGCTTCCTTTCAAAGGATCAGTGCATGTAACATACCTGCTTAGATGCACCTTATATGCTTGCTACGTCTAAAAGTCTAGAAAACTAAAAACAAAGCTGTCTTTTATAAAAAAGATAACATCGATATTTGCTAAAATTCCAGGTATATTAAATCTTGAGTACTTGATTAATTGTCTGAATGTGCTCCCAAAGAATTCAATTTTATTGCCTAATCTGTTGGATGATGCAAGAGGGTGCTTCATGAAGACTGAGATGTCTCCATTGATCCCTCTTAGATGAGTTTCACAAGTGTCATAGTCATGTTAACAGTCTCAGCAGGGATAATCAGGGGTAAAGCATTGCATAATATCGCTGTGCTGCTGGTGGAAGTTGTGTGGGATCAGTAGTGCTATATGGTGTTGCATTGTGCCATAAAGACTCAGACTATTTTGGTATACACTTGAATTATTCAATAGGTGCTCTGCTTGTTCCTTTTGCTATGCTGTTATCTGATCTATCCGAAGATTTCGTTCCCTGGAGGAGAAAATCATAATGTGTGCCTTAATCAGAAATGAAGGGCAAAGAAATGGAAAGAATTCAGGGGAATTGCTGTTTGGGGTGATACACAAGATACAAATGTATATAACGGGAATATAGAAGATTAGCAGAACATCTTCCTAAATCCATCTTCTAATGGTTGAACCACATACTTAAAATAAACATACTGGAAATACTATTTATACCTACCAAAAACTAATTACCTTTGTGGTAATTATTACTCAAATTAGGTCATAGCAGAAAACCTTATCTTCGTAATAACAACCTGAGTACCTTGTGTAATGTAGATTTGGTAAGGATATTTTTACTGCTACTCCAGTATGAGCCTTCTACGTTTCTTCTTACCCCTTCATTTTTAAACTCAGCTCCTATGCTACCTTTAGCTTCATGTGTTTTAAGTTATATATCTTATTGTAGGCAAAACATGACTGTAAAATATAGTGATTACTGCTAGTGCTGCTTAGTGACGTATGTGAAAGCTGGATGCCAGGTCATGGGGCAGAGTTTTACCTGAAGTGCACTGGGAGTCGTGGGACAGTTCTAGGGGGTGAAATGTTTTTTTCTAGTAATGTTGATTTCCTTGGTCTTTGTAGGATCTAGGAGGCTTATGTTATCAGATGCATTTAACTGTGTTAATCCTTTCTGGTTGGAACAAATAGGTTCTGAGAATCTCAAATGATGAATGATATTGGTTATTGCACTTATAAAGTACTAACCACACTGTCTACTTCAGGTCCATAACGATGAATTACAGGAAGTAGAAAGTTCAAGCTTGTTTGCATTCCTACTTATGTCTATTGCAGATGTGTGTGTGGATTTGACAGTGTTTTGAAGAGGCCAGAAACCTGAATTTCCACACCCTTCCCCTTCAGTGTAAGTGGCTGTGTTATAAAATTAGGTATTGATTTCACTACTTGAATTACTAATTGTTTAGTCAGGAACAGAGCCATCATTAATATATGAATTTCATTGCTTGTATAAACATTCCTGTAAAGGAATTTGCTTCATAAGTTATCTTTGTGGTCTATTCTAATTAAGATGAAATGATAATATTTAATGTAGTAATATTACAGGAGGAGGACAATTTGCCTAATGCACTCCCCTTCTTAAAATGATTTAGATGTATTTGCAATGGCATATTTCAAATATTTTCTGGATAAAATGTACTACAGAGGCAGCATGGCACTGTCTGTAGCAGTGTCACAAACTCAGAAAAAAATCAAAAGTTTAGGGAAAGAGACTGGAAATAATAGGAAGGTTGAAATATCAAAGCTTATTACTTAGCCCTTTGATCTTGCCAAAATCAGTTAAGGTTTTGCCTTGTATGTCATTAGTACCAGGAGTTTGCTGTAGTTAAATACAATTAGCTGTTCCTCTGAAAACAACTGGCAATCATAAAAACCTGGTAAAGTGAAATAAAAATGGTAAATGGTTCTGGCTCAAAAGGTGGGAGGGGGAAATGAAATAACCTTCATGTGTTCCTTTTGAAAAGTGTCTTTTGCATCAGTAGTACAAATGTTTTACCTTGAGATATGACCATTGCTGTAAGCAGTTTTTTGAAACATTTTAAATGATGTGCCCAGTGACACTGGCAATGAAAATATAATGTATTTTAAAATACTGTTAAAACAGAAACTGCTAGAATACTACTTTGAAAGCATTTTACTTCCTGTTCACCATAATTTTCTGATTTTAGTCAACTGTACTGTAGTTCTGTTCCTTAGTCTTTTTATTTCTTAATGCTGAAAAACCCTTTGAAACCAGGCTGTATTGTTCAATAATTGTTAGTATTCCTCATATGTCATAGTCTCTGTATAGGAAGGAAGAAAAGAAATGGCTTAACTGTTGATAACTTGTCTAATACATAGCAACAGGTTTGTCTCCCTAACTCAGTATGTCCTTCACATCTTTTGCTCATTTTTGTTCTTCTCATGCTGCTGACTTGTGCAGCTGCTGCACTAGGTGTTTTCAGGCTGCTGTGGTCAAGCTCCCTTTTTTGTTTAGAGGTGACCTGGTTGCTGAGCATCAGAGTGCTTTTATACTAGTATTTTGGCTTCTCTTATTTAAATGTGAAATACCTAGCTGTGCATTGGAACATTGAATCCTGATCATGTAGACACATGTACGCACATAAATTCAGCACCTTTCATTCTGAAACATTGATTCTGCAGGGAGGTTCTGGGCAGTATTATGTTTATAGTAAAATTATGTTTACTGAAGATAAAGACTTTTTATATAAAGAGATATTCTTCTAAAATTAAGTTGAAGTTAATACCATAATAGAGATGTGTACAATGAAAGCCAATTTTCATGATTAGTTAAGTGCTTGCTTTTTTAAACTTATCCTTCATAAAACAAAAAATATCTACTATTATATTTAGGGGTCTGTTCCCAGACCTTGAGTCTATAGTCTGTAAATGAGGAAAAAAATCAATCCATATCTCTTAAGTGCAGTGAAATAGACTTGAAACTAAATAGTATAAAAATAAAATCAATAAAAAGCCCTCAAACCCATGCGTAATCAATGCACACGCAGAAATTCTTTAGCACCTCAGACATTTATTCTCGAGGTAGGTGGTTGGTGTCTGGAGTATGAGTTCCGCAAAGCTGCTTCTGTAGTCTGGAGAGTGTAGCCAGCATGCAATAAAACTGGATATGGAACATGTCTAAACTCTGTTTTCCTGATCTATTAGAAACTTGATATTTTAAGAGTTTGTTAGTGGCTGTGAATTGCAGTAAGACTTCCCTTCATGTGTATGTCTTCTACCATGAAACAGTATGCCCATATGCAGTAAGACTGTTAATGTTGTTTGTCATCCATTTGCTGGTTATGGTCCCTCCATCCTCCCTGCTGGCTGGGCTCCAAAAGCCATTTGGCAGTGGGGAGGGGGGAAGCTTCAGGCTTGAGTTTTTGTTAATGGGGAACACTTAACTTTCAGGTTTTATCTCAGCTTTTCTCTTCTTTATTCATTTTATCCAACCACATTTTATGTTTTATGTTTGTTTTTCATATATTTCCACACAACTCATATTGCACTTACTTTGGTTGTGTGAAAAAAGTATGTATGAAGGCTTCCACATGTCTTGGGTTTGGTTCTTCTTGCAGGAAGGTAATTCTCAGAAAATGCCCTGTGGACCACATCAAAGAGAAGGCTTTATATTTATGAAGCCAAATAAGGGTCTAACTGCCAAAGATGCTGCATGCAATCTCAGTTACACTTATTAAAAAGAATTTTTACAATGCTTTTGTGAAGTGTTCAAGTTAATTATCTGCTGTGAAATAATTATGAACATTTAAGTTGCTGCTAAAATGTTTTCTATAATTTCTTAAATGCTGGTTGATAGTGTTGAGTGTGGAATAATGTTGCTGAGTATATGCTAGCTACCATGTTCTATCTGTTGGAGGAAGTAATTCTACAATGCAGAAGACAACAATGATTGTGATGATCTAATACAGAGCAATTAGCTGTGAAAAGCTATTAAAGGCAGAGCTGTTTTTCTTAAAATTACTTATTTAAAGTACAACTTTCTGTTTCTACTTAGTGTAATAAAAATGGGCAGCGTTTGTAGATTGTGCATGGCACTTTTAAAACTGAATTATTGAATAGATAACCTTCATAGTCTCATGGCTGCACAGTTTCCTGTCTTTCTGAGTGTTTCTGCTCTCTCCATTTTAGCTTCCTACCCTCAGACTCTTTAAAGACCCTTTTGAATAGGTGGTTATTTTGTCACACCAATAAAATAACTGTTCAAATCTACCTTAAATGTATACATTTACACAATTTTTTCTTTTCAAAAATTACATCAAGAAAACTCATTTGCACTGGAAAGTTTCACCCCAGGTTCTGAAAGTGTGGCAAATGAACAGTGTGTCCCCCAGCTGGAAAGCACAGAGATAACCTGAGCCATGTTGCACAATCCTTATGCTGGAGTATTTTCTAGTCATAATAACATACACTGATAGTTTTAATATGCTAGAAGCAAATCTGATCATAAAGGCAGACTTAAGACCCACAAATCAAAGTTAAGATCCCCACAACTTGTTGGTCTCGATCCTGATTTTCTCTAACAATGCATGTGAGACCTTCCAGTGGGTATGATGCTAAGCCCTTGACATCTTTTTGATATTTCTATCAATTTAATCTATAGCTCCTGGTAAACTGAGCATCTGGTAGTAAAAGGGAAATTATTTGGATTCCGTTTTGTTTTGTGTGTGCTGGTGGAGTTAATCTTTTCTGGATGGTAGTGTGGCTTTGAAAAATGTTAATCAGTGGGAATTTCCAGTCTGTTAACAGGGCAAGTGGTATGCCATAACTGAATAACTGTATTACATAATCATTAAATATTGTAATGAATTTTATTTTGTTAGCCTGAACATAACTGTGAAGATGCCCTCATCTGTTAACTAATGAGAACAAACTGAAGGATGAGGAAATTCCTCCAAGGATGTCTAAGGGCTGCAAAAGTATCTGTTTTACAAACAGAAAAGCTCTTCCCTGTCACCAGTAGCAGGGCTGTGAGACCAATAAAATGGGGACTGCAGTGGGACAATCAAGTGTGGTGAAAGAGGGTGATGCAGCAGAATTTGCTATAAAAGTCATGGTTTTTGATGTGAGTTTTGACAGCTATTTTAAGAATCGAAGTTTTTTAAAAAAATCTTTGGGGCAAAATAGAACCCTAAACCTGTGACACTTTTTCTGGGTGTCATTATAGGGTCCTACTGTTGAGGAAAAGCATTGCAAATAGACCTCTCTGCATTTTAGAGTCCCAACCTAAGAAAAATTTCATCAATCAATCATTACACCTATCAAGAAAGTTTAAAAAAAACATGAGTCAATGACTGGGTACAACTACTGTCTTTGTGTGTTAGAATAAAACATGCTAGTGTTGGGCTATGTATCTACTTATTTAAAAGCAGCAGTATATTAACTGTCTTCTGTATAGATTCAGAAAGCTATATACATTAATATAATAAACCTTAGTAAAATGTGGCTTTTAAAATGGAATTTCCCTGCATTCAAGATATTTATTGGACTATGCTGAAACCTTTGAAAATCTTTCGAATTCTGTGTGCAGGTGAACTGTGGGACTATGTGGTCTGGTTTATGGTGGTGTTAAGCAGTACTGGAGTGCTTGACTTACCCTGTTTTGCCTATAAGGGTTCCATTGTCATAGACATCACTATCTTCAAATACATCCTCTTGATAGGAATGAATGGAGAAGCTTGCTTTCTTCTGAGAAAGAGAATGAGCTATTAGAACTTAGGAAAAAATATTCAGTTTTATTATCTTACTCTTGCTGCACCCCTTCAGAGAGCTTCATGAATTCTACTGCTTGCAAGTGCTGTTTCATGTGCCAGTTTTACAAAGAGGTGCTTTCTAAGGGGAGGTCTCTGTAGAAGCTCATGGACTTTGTGCTCTGCAGCCAGCTGGTTATTGTGGTGACAGTCTGGAAGAACTTCTTGGCAGCAAGCAGAAGCTTATTTGGAAGTGTATGTGTGTGGAGGAAGTCCCTTGTTTTGTTAGGCAACATTGTTTAAAACAATTTAGTTTGTCTAATGTAACTAAATCACTAAGCATGGTAGAGAAGTAGCCAAAGATATTTAACAAGCAAGGATTAAAAATGTTTAATTTTTATTAACATGAATACATGACTTCCATTAGCTTCAAATTATTTAAGATGAGTGTGAGTCATGATGGGATTGGGGATTTGACATAGTAGACAAAACTATATTATTGCATCTGTCACACCTTTTATTTCTGTATGGTAACTTTTTTCAATTAAATAGTACTTTTCTTGCAGGTCATTCAGTCTCATCCACAGCATAATCAAAACTTTGTTAACTAAAACCACAACTTAGATGGCAGAGGGAGAAGGTCTGAGTTTGAAACAAATTAATCTGATCTGTGACAAGACAGGTCAAATTCAATATATTAATCTGTTAAACAGTGACCATAGATTCTATTACTCTAATGTGGTGGTAAAGATTTCTGAGGATGATGTTACTTCAAAAGCGATTCAAGTTACTTTGGAGACTAAAGACTTAGATTTGTAGTGCATCAGTGGAGTAGTGGTATTTGTATGGTCATGGTCCATGTGAAACAAATCATTAAACTAACTAAAAACATAAGGAAGTCTAAACTGTTTTAGTTGATGTAACTCGTTATAACTTGGCACATGTTGGAGATTTCCTAATGGTGTTGACAGTAAATGAGACATGAATGCCATAGTTAATGATATCTAGTCATTTGAGGTTCTTAAAAAATTATCTTGAAAAATGTTCATACATCACCATTTTGAATTAATCCACTGATAGCAAACTGACATGATCAGAATTTTAGGTTTTAATTTAACAAATGTATGCACGGTTGTGTTTAAACTGGAAAGGTAACAGTTATGTTTCTGTAAGTGTAGTAGGTGAGTTGGATAATGGACAACTCATTATCAACTACAACTAGCAATGGACGGTAGGTTATAGGAGAAGACGTATCAATTAGATTACATGGGTACATTAGGTAACCTCAGCTGTGCAGCTTAAATTTAGTTTATACTCCTTGATTATTTTTAAAATTTTTAATAGGTGCAAAGAGAATATTCTGTAGGCAGTCAATGTGAAATATTTTGACCTTACCACTAACACTTGCATCTGGAAACTTATTGTAAATGTATTATATCTTGGAACAACTGCCTATGAGTTTTTGTTCCTAAGCAATACAGCTCCAAAATTTCAGGTTGCAAGCACTTGCTGCTAATTGCTATTAAGCAAGAATGTATTTTAGGAATGTATTTTAGAGAACTTGAGTCTATGTATAGGCCAATCATAAAAAGGAAACCAAAAGCTGAAGATTATTACCCATTTGAATAATTATCAAATATTTGATTAGCTCTAATACTGTAAATTTTGCAGACTTAGTGAACTAACAGAGAAAATTAATTTTGTATGGTTTAAAGCCATAAGAATAGAAACGAGAACTCTTAAAACATGATATGCCTCAGAGTAGCACAAGATCTTGCTAGAAACTCTAGAGGAAATCACTCTTCCATTTGGAAAAAAAAAAAACCCATAAATAAAACAACCAACAATTCAGGTGAATTGCTCACTATAGGAATGTGTTCTGAACATGATCTAATCTAATTAACCAGATGTGTTTTCACTTAAATATTCATCTTGCCCATCTCCTAAGAAAGACAGGAGAATTGATGTTCTCATTACTTATGTGTTTACTCATTTTGTTGCTTAGACTGTTTCTAAGCTGACTACCTCCATATACTTTCTGCCACAGCAGATTTAATATTTCATTAAAATAGCAATAATGAGAGGATTCCATGGAATTTCCCTTTTATGAGGACTGCTATAGTTCTGCAGCCTAAGAAATGCCCCCTGGGAGATACTCTGGAAAACAAAGCAAAATGAGTTGTGGGCTGTGTAGTAATAATGTTATGTTCCCAGGTGCAGTCACGGAATCTGCATGAGCTACTCTTGCTTTTAGGTTGTATATGCA
The DNA here is from genome assembly GCF_028858705.1 of Grus americana. Classification (NCBI taxonomy): domain Eukaryota; kingdom Metazoa; phylum Chordata; class Aves; order Gruiformes; family Gruidae; genus Grus; species Grus americana. Next base: position 36,159,168 of record NC_072857.1, read on the forward strand.
GAAGCAAGATGAGATGTGTTTATTTTTTTAAACTGCAATGACACAAAAGTGATACAAAGCCCTTGATGCAGGTTTTACACCAAATATACATATTTTTTAAAAAATCCTATTCCTATTGGAGATATTAATAAAATATAATTACTACATAAAAATCAAACAGATCTTGTTCTTGAGCTGTGTCATTCTATTTTCCATTATGTAAAGGAAATTCATATGCAGCAATTTGATGGCGTGGGTGCATTTCTGGCTTCAGTTTTTCTTTTGTTGTACTTATACTCTCACTTCTCCCTTACCAGAAGTGAAGCTAGTTTTGAGGAGAAATGGACTTTATTCCCCAAATTATTACAGATGATTTTTTACATAAACTGAATCTCTTCACTATTGAGGCCTTCTGACAACAGCAGAATTACAAATAATACATCAATAAAAGGTGACATAAGGCTTGCAAATGTTTAGATTTTGCCTTTGAAAATGTAAGCACAGGGTGTGGTGGAAGAGATAGGGAAGTTTGCTGTTTAATGAAATTGACTGTGATTCTGGAAATACTTCCCCCCTTTTCTCATATCTCTGTTGGAAAGCAAACTGTCTATCTAAGCATTGGATGCTCAACTGCATTTTCTTCATCTTCTGTTAGCCAGTGCTCCCTGTTGACAGCAAAAGGAGTGGTGGATAGAACAGGTCTGAGTAAGAAACAGCCCTCTTATGACTGTTTGGGGGCTGTCAAACTAAGAAATTCTGGAAGAGAATATACTGTCACTGGATAACAGTGTAGTAATAGTACCTAAAAATCTGTCAAAGAACTTGCTCTGAGAACCCTTCCCAAACCAAAGTGGGGATGTTCATGCAACATCTTATGGTGAGGAGTCCCAAAAGCTGGATTCTTGAGTGGAGGGGACAGATTGGTGGCATGGGAAGAAATTGGCAGTGCTTGCTTTTATGCCTGGAGGAATTAACAATGTTTAAAAATATCTTCCATAATTTAAACCCACTGAATCATGCTTAAAATGATAGAAATGTGTGCTGTGGAGTTTGTAAATGATGTCAAGGACTTTTTGTGATTTTCTCAATTGTAAGATTCTGATAGGACAATGAAGAAAAGTATTATGAGTGTCTACATATGCTAAGCTTCTTCCTCTCTATTTCCGATGTTATGGTCAAAACCAGTTTTCCTTTCTCTCCTTCCCATTGCTGTATTGCTTGATAAAAGCCTGCTCTAATTAACTTCCTTCTCAACCCACAGTCTTGCAAAAGATTCTTGTTTGGATAAATTCAGGAAGGGTCAAAAAATCTTATTAAAACCAATGATTATTTTTGTGATTGGCTGTAAAGCACTATTTAAGACTGAAATTGAAACCACATGTGAATGAGTAAATAGTAGAAAGCATAGCTGTATATTTTTTCCTGTTTTGTCTAGCTTAAGTCTAAACTGTAAACATACCTCAAATACTCCAAGCCTTCTATAGCCAATATGACTGAACATGCCATGTTACCTCTTCCAATTCTTATTACTTCCAGTAATGTCTGCCTGTTGAGTAAAAAAAGCCAAAATGCCACAAAACCAACAAAAAGAACCCCACAAAACTGAAACTGTGTAGTTTGCTTATGTTTTCTTACAAAATTAGATATCTAGAAGGACAACACTGAGCCCATTTCTGATACTTGCTTTCCTGTTTCAGTAGTGTTCACATTTATTCCTTATGTTGTACAAACCTATTCATTGCATCCCTTCCACTAATGTCTGATTCCTGCAAGCTATGTGGAGTGAGAATGAACCTGCCTTGATTTATTTTTGCTATGCTTACATCCTCTTTTAGTACCTCTACTTTACATTGCCCAGTTACCCTCTTTCTCTCTTTTCTACCGTGGTTGTCCTGAGATTTCTATGCTTCTCAAGCAAAAATCCCAGCTGTGCACCATCAATCTTATTTTTCTGTTCATTGATTGTTTTGCACTTGTTTCTCCCAAGTCTGCTCTGGTAGCTCTTTTTCTAACTTGACTGGTGTTAAATTAGTGCTGGTCAAGGTGTCAGTGGAGCTGTAACTATTTTCATCTATTGATATTGTTACTTTAATTATGGTATAATGAAATTGGGAGAGGGTTTTTTGCATGTGAGTTGAAGGAATGTAAGTCTTGCATACTTTGAAATTAGTCACATCTCCTTACAGAAATAATTTTCATAATCTTGCTTTTTTGCTCTTAACTTTATAATTCCTGGAATTAGAGTAGACTGTAGTGAAAGTTGTAGTCAGAGTTGAAACTTGGTATTGACATATTTGGGCATATCTGTATGGACATATTTGACCTAGCTTTAAATTATCTACTTGAGTTGTCAATAACTGTAGCTGTGTACAGCTGTGAAGATATGCTTCAACGTTCAAATATTTTTCTCAAGTTTCTCAGCCAGCCTGTGGTACTTGTTGCTGTAACTGAGTTTAATAGCTCAGGTCCTAGTAAAGCTACTGTAAAGCTAATTTGAATGTTTTGCCACTGTAGCCACCTTTTAGTTTGTGCCTGTAAGTATTGCTTTGGGAAGTTAACCAAAGTCTGATCATTTCAACTTGGCAAATAAGACATTAATGAGATGAATCCTTGTCTATGGTTGCAATATTTAATTTGGACAACTCTCCTGGTGTTGTTGAGACAGCTTCCCAAACTATGATACCATTTGCAATAAACCCAAACCAAACCCACACGAACCCCCTGTTTCAACCTAACAAGTAGCAGCATTCCTGGCTCCCTGTGCAGGTGCGTAGTTCAACCTCAAGGGGAATGTTTCAACCCATGTGGTTGCCAGTGGTTTTTCAATAATTTGACCATGTGCAGAGCAAAATCTTGGTGAACATTGATGGATGTTAGTTTGCTATACATGGCTACAATTCCTGAGAGCTTCCCTGCTCTCGGCGTAGTTCTGGCTGCAACAATATGAACACATCTAAAACTGCAAGTGCTGTACGAGCAGAGGCATAGAATAAAGCAGGTAGCATAAGGCACAGGCAAGGGGAGTATTAGTGGGTTCTGAACAAATCCAGAGTAGTGGAGCTGAGCAAATGCAGAACTGGGAAGCCAGTATCAACTTCTGGATTTCCAACTGAACAATGAATTTATCCAACAGTAGCTTAACATTTTATGAGAATTTGTTAAAAATACAAAAATTTTCAAAATACCTGTGATATGTAGTTCCTCAGAGCAGCAAAGAAAAACTCTTGCTTTTCAAAGCTGGGTTTTTTTGTGATCTGATGATATGAAAAATCAAATTGATTAGAAGTTGTGAAGACATCTGTCTATTCAGTTACCCAATTTCCCTATGAAAGCCTTTCAGAAGCTTTATTCTTTTTTTTTTTTTTCAGCTGTAGTAAAGGGATGACATCTTAGCTTTCAAAATCCATCTAACTTGCCCTAGCGGAAGTGCAATTACAAACAATGTAATTGACATGAGAGCATCTCTGGTTGTCTTGGCACTGAAGCTAGCTAGTTGATAGACCTGAGAATGCTGGAAGTTGGCTGGACTGTGATAGCCAATGATTTGGTTTAAGATGGTATGTAATTAAAAACTCTATTCCTCATGAAAAGACTAAAGAATTAGTGTTTACTGGGGGGGGGCAGGGGAAGGAGGGAGGGAAGGATGATCATAATGGGGGACTTTTTTTTATATCCAAAATTTAGTGTTTCCAGTATTGTTAACCCATGTTCAGGTAAATCATGGGAGGACAAGAACAGTGAAGTATAGATACACAAGAGCTGGTGTTTAGGATAAATTAGTTGTGCTTCCCTTGAGCCAGTTACTTGCAATAGCAGAGAGAAATTCACAATAATAGTGTTATGAATAGTGGTGCAGTTGAAGTATCAGTTTTAAGAAATTTTTCAGATTTCATTATGTAGTCAGGAATACTATTAACAAAGTTTTGATGTCTTTCTGTTTAATTGGTAAAAATCTGTTTTTTAAAAAAGCATAGATTCCAGCTGAATTGATTGATCTCAAATTTTACTTGAGACAGTTTTGTATAATACTATACAACGTAGGCAAAGAACTCTAGGAACCCTAGTCTTTAAATGGTTTATTAAGTTTTGCTTCAGGCATTGCCAAACTGCTACTTGAATAACTGGCACTTTTAAAAATAATAGTACAAAAGTGCTCTGTAACAGATAATGTGGCATCCTCTGATATCTGATAAAGGAAAATACTATATTACTATGTTCAAGATAATTTGATTATGGAATTTAATAGTGTTCTCACCTCTACAGTGCTAATTCATAGTCATCATCTGTGGTGAAATGGAAAGTCATCACGGACAGTAAGTGCGGCATATGGCTCTGTATAATAAAACTCGTGTTGCGCTCTACCCTTTAGCTTCTACCATATGGTTTTGATTTAATTTGTAGCCATTTGTTAAGCCAGATAAGTTTTAAAAAAAGTTATATAGTGATTTACTATCAGAAGTGCAAGAAATCCACTGTGCTTACTACACTGTCCTTGATCAATTATTTTTGTCAACTTTGAATTGCTTTTCACTCAATCTACAGAACATCTTAAACTGATTTTGGGATTTACCTACTAGCTATTAAGAGGTTCTATTAACAGGGATACTGGGGCAAATAGGCATATAGCTTAACTAGCAAGCGTGAATCTGATGTATGAAATTTCTGGATTTGATTTTTACGACAGGATGCAAGGATAACTTAAACTTTTGGAGTTTCAATCTGGTATTAAAAATACTTAATTTGTAGATGAACTGTTATGGGGATCGAGTGTGTATAAATACATATACATATCTACTCTCAGAATTGAGGCATCGGACCTGTCTCTCCAAATCTTTGAACATAATTCAGTTAATAGTTATATGTTTTTACCTAATTTGAATGCATGGGTTGAAGTGAATTATTCAGTTCTGCAACACAAGCAATGATATTTTAATTTTCTTTTAAGTTTCATACATAACACAGTATTGTAAAGGGTTGCATTGTCATGCAGGTCAAAATATGGGAGTTAATTTGTCCAGCCTGACTTCTGTATTTATGAAATATAGGAAATCTGTTTTATTTCCTCCTCCTATTAACAAGAGATGCTCTTAGTGATACATTCTTGGCTCTTGAAAGAGTATAGATACTCATGACTGCTCTGTTTTCTTAGAAGTTAATTTGTTTGGGTTTTCTCTTGGTGGAAGAATAAAATGTAAAATCCAATACACCAGGATATCTTCCTTGGTGAGAAATTTTGGTGGGAGGATGACAATTTGGAAAAAAAATACTTCTATGAGTATGTAGAAATTGGGATGCTTATTTAAACTATCTCAAGATATGAATAGGTTGACTGAATTGAGACTTTTTTGAAGATCTCATGGTTTTTGAGATTTTGTTTTCATCTAATTCTTACTGCACCAGTTTTCTTGTAGCACTAATGCTGAAAAGAGGAAATGAATAAACTCAGTGGGACAACTGAACTTCAAAGAGTAAGGAAAGAAATTGTAGCTGAATTCTGATGTATCTTAAATCTCACTCGGTTAAGCTAGGAGAATACTCCGAGCTGTGAGTTTACTGATGGCTGGCAAGCTCTTTCCAAGTACTTTTTCATAAGACTTGAAGGATTAGGCAGGACAGATAGCATGAGGAAGTAGGTCATGTTTCCTTAGGAAATAGAACTAATAACTGAGCAGCTGATGATTATTAGGAAACTCTGAAAATGGAGAAGGGTATAGCTGCAACAAAGGAATTATTATATATTTGTAGGGATAATCTTGAGTCTTCACCTTGGCTATGTTGTGGGACAATTCACATGTGGTTTAAAAAGCATTTGTAACACCGATGGTCTGAGCACATACTGCTCCTGCAGGGTGTGATAGGACTATAGAGTATACAGTGATTTTGCCAAGAACTGAATTTCAAGGTGGCTGTACATCAATATTCATCAGTTTGTCATCAGAGTTTGCAATAAATACAATTGGTTCAACTTACTCTTCTATAATCATTCAGTGCAACAAACCTAAACACAGAACTTTTGGAGAAAGACTTGCTGAATCTGAGTATCATTTTTTTAATTGGGTAATCAGATTGTCTTGTAAATGCCTTCAATTTGTACATGTAGTGCAAGACAGAAATAATTCTTTTTTCTAACTTCCAAGGAAAATGGTTTTATTATTCTACAAATGGATCAAAACTACAAATATCTTGAAATGGAAGCTGAAATCTTAAATGAAGTTTAGCTTTGCTATAACATTAGAGATGTTTAATAACCTGGAAACTAACTTATGAAATAAGCACTAGAGTTAACATCTCTTTCTATAGCTGCAAGTGAATTCTGAAGGAGTGCTTATGTCACCTAGTGACAGGATGTATCAAGTATCTTGCATTGAGGGTATTTTGTTATTTGTAAATGCATATGGGATGCTTTTAGACCCACAAGTTTGTGTTTGATATCAAACTTAAAAAAAAGTCTTAATCTGATATGAACTTTATCTATTTGTGGTGCCACTGACTGTTACTCATTTTGTTGTTGTTATTACACAACTAGATGCAGCCAGACAAGTCTACTTCCACAGATGCCAGTAAAATTCTGCCTATGTTACCCAAAGTCCTCCTCACAGGACAGGATTTATTTACTACAGCTTTTTTTGGTTTTGAGCATTTAATTACACACTGAAGGTCACTTTTCACTTAAAACAACAATTTTAATTGGCCACACCATCACAAATTGTAAGAGTTTAATCCAGTGCTTTGAACAGATGGCCAGAGTACTGAGCTTCAGAAGTTGTGCTAACTTGGGCAATGATTTCCTGTATGCCTGGGGCCAAATTACATCTTTATACTTTATATATGGATTTATAATGTTTTGCTCTACTTAATGCATTTGAAAAGCAATTTGCCTGCTGAGCACATCCAGGTGTATTATTTTTGGAATTTTAAGATAGGTCTCCTGGTAGGAATTCAGCAATAAACATAATGAAAAAGCCTTTCATCAAGTAAATTTGTAAGCACAATGGAAGTTCTTGTGTTTGATAGAAAAGTGATACTGGTCAGCAAAAACGACATGCGAAGTCTCACAGCTCGTGTGTGTTTAGCTGCACTACCATGTGCATTCTACTTGCTGCACAGCAATATTGGGAACATCTGGAAATGCATTTGTGGATAAAAGTGAGAATTATTTCTATGCCAAATCATTCTCCACATGCAGCAAATGACTCTATGCAAATACTCTAAATACTAAGCAGGTATTGGATCAGGTGAAGACAAAATTAAAGAAAACCAAATTATTTGTACTTACCACAAGTAGAAATAGTGAAAACCATACTTGGACCCTTTGAAGAGAATATCAAGGTGGTGTGAATTCTTCCCTATGTTTGTAGATGAATATGCCTAAATGTTCAGAGGTGATTAAAATCAGGGAGTTGAAGGGTGGGATTGTGCAAGGTATGTAGAATAATTTCTGATACAGTGGTTAACCATGTCTTTTGGTGTGGTGTTTAGCCATATTTTCTTTCTTTGCTACCTTGAACAATAAAATATTCCCTATAGTATAATCGAGTATCTCTTCTTCTTTTGCTGTTAAATAGTTAGTGATATTTTCATTCTCTGCCTCTGCATTTTTTCTTCTTTGTTGAAATGCTGAGAAAGGTCTTCAAAATGAATTATCTGAGCTTGCTTTATACAGTACATCTATTCAAACTGCACAGTTAACTTTATCTGTATTTTGTATGCTCCAGCTGTACCATAATAGTGTATGATAGTGAAGTATTACATGTGACACTATTTGCCATGATTTTCTAAGAGTTGTACTGGGACCAAATTTGGGTCTTGTTATGGTTTTTTGGTTGTGTAATTTGTTTTTATTTCTTACAAATTCTGTGGAATTTCAGATAATTTTTCAGTGACTTTTTTGGAAGCTGTGACTGATGTGCAAGTGTCTGGTTTACTTCTAATACTTAAGTAATAACTTCTAAATGTGTTTGTGTACTTTGTTAACAGTGGCTATTGACATTTCCCCAAGCAGCTGTGCCTCAGTTGAATATCAGATGTAGCAAACCACAGAAATGAAAAAGGAGTTTTTAATTACTTTTATTGCTTTTGAATAAAAAGGGGAAATAGCAATGGTTGTATTCCATTTGTTAATCATAAGAATTAAATTGACCTGAGTAAAATGATTTTTAATCCTTGGCTCTGGTCCTTTTATTCTGCAATAGCTGCAGTCATTTGAAGTAAATTGTCCATTAAAGCACTCTTCTGGCTTCTGACAAATTGCATCAAACTGCTTCCTCTGGGGTAACACAGCCTTGAGTAGTTGCGTAAGTTTATTCTTTGTCAGACACATAGGTTGCCTGAATGCAAGGTTTCACATGCACACAGTGCAGCAGTAATTAAGCAAAGGGAAAGTATAAGATCAAGTCACAGTGAAGACATAGAAAGCTTGTTGTTTGTCTTGGGTGTTGGCACAAAATTGCCTTCAAACTTGTATTGGTTTCAAACACTTCTCAATTTGTAACAATTTGAATAACTGTTAGAACTATGGAAATACTGAGATGGTTATCAACCCATGCTTGTGTGTCTCTCCCATGGGATAGGCCTCCTTATTTTGAACATGGACTCAAAAAGGAGCAGTATTGGGAAAGGAAGCTAAATGGCTAAGGAATATAGGGGTGGGACAAAGGCAGTCAGTTTAAGCTTGCAGTTATCCAAAGTCATGGCTGACTTTCAAGCCTGCATTTTGGAAACATACCATAGAAAACATGGAAAGTATTCATGTGGTTCAAGCCATTAATTAACTGTAAAGTTGACATAGCATATAAGTTTAGGTTGCAACCTTAATCAGTACATGGAATTTAGTCAGAATGTGCTATTCTTATGAAAATTTCATTGCCTAATCTCATTAGTCTCTGTCTCACTTACATGCCCATTTAATGGATTAGAATTCTGAGTTTGTGTTTTAATTTAAGAGAAGTTATATCAGTTCAGCCATTGCTCTTCCTACAATTTATTCTCAGAAATAATTACACTAGGGCATCCCAGCTTTTCAGAATGGTTAAAGTGATTATAAATTGCATGAGTTCTGGTAGATAGTTAATGTAGAAGAGGTTATCTGTGATTAGAACTGTAAGGGGGAGGGGGGGAAATGCAAGTATGGCAGATAGTTTGAGCTGAGAACAGACTGCTAAATCCAGCAAGTCAAAATGAGTAAAGCTCTAGGGTATGAAGGAGAACAGATTCCTATCTGTATCTTGGGCAGTTGTCAGTCTTCAGCATTAGACAGATCTTGGTAGCCACATAAAATAATAGGGGTTCTTTCAAGAAAGATATCTTTGGGGGTTTTAAATTTGTTTTTCATTTAAAGAAGGTTACTCCTCCTTGCGGAGAGTGGCTTGTATGCAGGTGATTGGATGGAGCAACAAAAACAAGCTGTGTGACTGTTAAAGGAGGGGGAGATGCAGACAGAGCTTGATGGAATGATATGCCTCAGGGTTTCTTAACAAAGAAACTCCCTGAGGGCCCTGTGAGCAAGTAACAGAGAAAGGACAGGTGTAACTGTATTGTCACAAAAACACTCTTACAGATTATATTTAACTCTGGAAAAAATGGTTAGACAGTAGAATGCTTTCATATTTACATTCTCCACCATGCATGCAGAAGAGAAGAAGGTTCACTGGCACATAATATACTACTTTAATCAGTATTTGCTCAGGTTGCGAAACATTAAGATCTCTATCAGACAAAATGTGACTCTCATCAGACTTCAGTGAAAGACACAAAATCCATGTTTTATATCCAATGTTTTATATCCAATGAGACTATACTGAAAAAATGCACTCTTGCCCACAGTTTCTGTTGAAAAGCACAAAGATGATTGTATAATCAGAGTGGTTGTGGTTAGAAGGTGTCTCTGGAGATTCAGTCCAACCACCCTGTTTGGAGCAGGTTGCTCAACATTGTGTCCAGTTGGGTTTTGAATATCTCTAAGGTTCAGGTGTTGAGAATCATGTGCTGATCCATAGGGGGGTTCTTTCTCAGGTACAATGCTTTGTTGTATTTCTATATCTGGGAGTTCATGAGGTTCCTTTCTGCCCACTTCTTCAGCCTTTAAAGGTGGCTTTGAAAGACAGCATAACCATCTATCAACCACTCTTCCTAGTTTGATAGCTCCAAACTGGCTAAGGGGTACTCGATCCCATCATCGATATCATTAGTGAAGATAAACAATATTGGCCCCAGATTGACCCCTTGGGTACACCACTAACTTGGCTTTATGCTGTTGATAACAACCCTTTGAACCCAGCAGTTCAATCCAGCTTATCTAGTTTGAACTTCATCAATTTGTGATCTCTACATGTTTTTTACCTTCACTATTTTAGTAATAGAGATAGTTTGTTGTATAAATTCACTGTTGAAATTGATCCTCTACTTTTAGCAAGTAGGAGTAGGTGCCATTGTATAACAGTGTTTCTTCAACCCCTCTGGAAAGGAATTTTAATTAATGCTTTAGGTGACATTTGAGGAGTGTGAACTTTGGCAACTTCTTGAATGTTTTCAAGTAGTTCAAACACATCCATACTGACTTGTGTCTTCAAAAATCACACTTCAAATGTACTAAAATCTAACAGTCTGAGAAGCAAAAGTTGAGGATCAATAGTGGTGAAATAATTTTAATAGGCAGGAGTATTTATGTAGCAGCAAAGCTAGGGGCTGAGCAGTTACACTAATGTATAGTGAAAAACCTCAGTTATTAAAATATCAGATAATGTTCAGCAGTTGACTGTCCTGAAATCTTCTCCTGAATGCAGAAGAGAGTTATCGTAGATTCTTGTTTGTTTATGTAGAGGATACTGTCTTTAAAGTCACATGCTATGCATTAAAGTTCTTGTTGAAAAGTGTGAACAAAACTTTTATATTCTATTGAGTGATTTTAAAATGCAACTGAAAGGCAAAACTCTTGTAATGGGAGGTTAGGATGCTGGGAAATAGAGGCACAAATTTTTAAGTCTTGAATTCTTTTTTGATGAGTTGCTTTTAAACATTGGTCAGTAGTTCCATGACCATTCTACATGCTCAAATGCCCTGTTTTCCATTTAACATAGCAGAATTTTCTAGGGAACTGAAAATGAATTGAGGAAGACTTGATGATGCAGTAACTATTTTCATGAAGGAGCAAAGGTAGGAAAGACCCTAAAATAAGGAAGATTATGCATAGGATGGAGGGGAATAAACCAAGGGAGTTAAATAGCTATTCTAGTATTGGTTGTATTAGAGGTCTTTGCCATGCAGTAGTGCAAGTGGATTTCCTTGTTCACTGGCTTAGATTGTTTACAAGCCAAATCACACTGTGGTTGGGTGATACAGTTGATAAGATATATCTGTAGTTCTCCTTGGAAGGAGTGCTGCTGTTTAAGGAATGCTGTCACCTACCTACAACTCAATTTTACATGTTTTTGCTAGTACTAAAGGATAAAACCAGTGAACAAAAGCCTGGCGATGTATTTTCAAAACAAAAATGCTCAGCATTAATTTGGTGTTTGTCCTTTGACTTTGGACTATTGCTTTTGGGTTTTGTTTTGCTTCCCCTTTGATCTAGCTATGAGACATGTGTAGTTGATCTTTGCAGTAAACGCTTTTCTATGTCTTGAATAAACTACATGTCAAATGATTTGAAAAGTACAGTGCTTTTTTCAGTTTCCCCACCTAGAAATTAAGATTATTCTTATAGAAATATTTTATTCTTGAGGGGCTCAGGAGCCAAGTGTCTTTGGCAGCACTCTTCTCTTGAGGAAGTATTGATAATGAAAGTACATAAAAATAACCAGATATTTGCTCAGTCCCACAGCATCTTTGTAAACCCTTAATTGTATGATTGACACAAAAACTACTTTACTCTTTTCAAGTCAGAAGTCATGCAGTTGTGCCTTGGGTGTTACTGTGCATGGTAAGTCTATCCGTTATACCTAGGTGAGGAGAAGTCTTTTTCCTCAAAGTCTACTGTAACAAAGTTTTAGTATTAGTCTGTAGTGCTTAGGAACACAAGCAAAACTTGACTTTCTAGAAGAAACAGCTTATCAACAGTCTACACTTCAAACAAAAGTGAAGTAAATAAGAAGTTCAGCTTTTGTGATCTTTCAAACAATGACAATGAACCAGATAACATATCTTTTCTCGTATTCATGAATACATTCTTACACTGACTGGAATTCAAATCATATTCCTGTTGGGCAAAGAAAGGTATGGCATAGACAGACAGTAGCAGCTGGAATATTGGAGAAAAGATGTGATATGTTTGTTTCTCTAACTAGAGGTTGGTTTATTAAATCAATTCTTAAATATCTGCTTTTCCATTTAAAAAATGTTATCAGTACAGTCTTTGCTTAGAGCTGGTATTCAATGATGCTATAAAGAATAACTTATATGAAAACTTTGGAGATGAATGTTCAAATCTGACCACAGAAAACACTTAATCTGTTTATATAACTGTCACCTAATGATGATCTTAACTTCCACAGATGGATCATAAGTCTAATTTGTTGAAGTTTGTTTGCTTAAACAGATCTTTGTCTCCTTTTGTACATAACATTAGGGCAGAGGAACACTCAGATATTAAAGACACAGAATTTGAAATGACTCCTTAAAGTTCTGCTTTGTGGAACATAGTGGTATGCTTATTATTTGTCAAGTGTAAGGTCAAGGCAGACATGGATATCTTAAGTGTCTGGGTTATTTGTGTAATAACTAGAATGGCATTTAATGAAGTGCTGCCATCAGTTGTGAGAATTTTTGTACTCTAGTAACAAGTGGTTTATTTGGTGTTTAATACATGAGTTAAAAACTCAAAGTACTTAAGAACTATAATTTTTGACTTGTAATAAATGGAAAAAATCTACTGTTAATATACCTAGGATAAGACAGTTAATGCTGCTTTTCCACAGTATGATCAGTTACTTTCAAATCAGGTAAAGAAGGTACAGTAACCCTTCTTTTTTGGGGAATAAGAATGCTAACGTCAGGTTTACTGACGTATTCTGCGACAGCATCAAGAAAAGGATTTTTAAAAAAACAATTACTGCCAAGTTCAAGGTGAATATTCAGGAAGTCCTATGCTTGATTTTTGATACTGCGTTTAGTCGGCACCGTGCTCAAAACTGATTTGCTTTTATATTGTCAGTTTGGGGGATCTTTTAATTCCCCAACTTTCAGGGGACTAAAATATATATTGTGATTAAAGTAACTTTGTGGGAGTTGCAAAATGTATAAGCAGCTGGATATTTTGGCCATTGGGTATGAATCTGAAAACTCTGGGCATCTGCCTTCCCCTTTATTTACTTGTAAAGCTTTTGCAGGATGTTCAAGTCTTGGTATAGGAAGGTTGCAGCTGACCTGAACCATTGTGAACACAGGCAAAGAGCTGTGGTTTCTTAATCAACTACTACATCAGGACAGAATTGCAACTGAGCATATCTATTGTGTATCTACATGAACAGTAATATGTACGCCTATCTTATTAGAGAATCAGATTACTCTAAAGAGCATTTAGAAGACCAACAATTCATACTAGTTTTAAACTTTCAAACAAAACTTTTACTAGATTGATTCATTAATTTATATTCCCATATGAGCTATGGGTATACAATGCCATGGATGAGGTCATACAGTCAGCACTGATGGCTTTGGTCCTCAGTGGTTCTTAGTCTCCAAGGTCAAGGAAATGAGACTTGAAAGCTAGAGATGAAACAGGCTTGTTTTCAAGTTTGTGCATAAAGATTTTGTGCTATTAGCCCCTCTCCCCAGAGGGGGAGTTCAACGATTCCTGCTGATGCTTATGAGAATAAACATGATGCGTAGCAAGATAACAGCTTTTTTCAGACTGCTTGATGCAGGCTGAAATGCTCATGAAAGATGTTTCCTAAACTAAGAGCTGAAACAGTTTTAGTTAAATGAACTAGTGTTCATAGCTATATTGCCACAAAATACAGTGTGATCCTACCATGCAGACCAGGGGTTTTCCAGACTCTGTTGTGGGTCAGTGGAGGCTGGGCTCCATTTTGTATAAGTAATATCTTGCAGTAAATGTGTTGTGAAACCCTGAATAAGAATCTCCCTATTTCGTTTTACTTGATTCCAGTATTTATGGATACTAGTACTGAATCTTAAAAAACAAAAACAAAAACTTTCAATTAAGAGAGGTTATTTTACACTTTCAAGTAATATAGAAAAACTTTTCTAATTTATCTTTGTTATATAATAGTTCACAAGTAGGTGATTTAAAATGAATTGTATAGCTGGTGCACTAGCCTCCCTTTTTTGACTGAGTTTAGAATATTTGAGCATTTAAATTTTTATTCACTAGAACTAATTGAAATAGAAATTGTGCACATCACTCCTTGATGAGAAATGGATATTAAGAGTTGACACTAAATGATGCTAGCTGTGAAATGGAATGTTGTTATTGTGTGTTAATGCTTTTATATTGGGTAACCGCAGATGGAACTCACTGCTTTTTCTAGTTTGTAACAGTTTTACTGGGTGTTCAATAAAGGCAAAGTTATACTTCCAAAATTCCTCATCAATTAAAACCTCCAAGGTTGCATGGCTATTTACATGCAGATACAAACGAATCTTACTTTGATAACAAAAATGATAATGCCAATGAACATAACCTATAAATACAGGAAATGATCAGCTGCTTTGGTACAACTGGAATCAAGTCAGAATTGGACAGTTGCAGACTCAGTTGAAAGATGAGTGAGTCTTGTATAGCATTCTGTCAGCTCATTTGAAATGGCATTTTGTAGCTTGCAGGGAAGATAGACTTGACGATCTCATAAGGAGCTTATAGGAAATTCATGTCTATTGTTCATAGCAACTATAATCTGTATGCATTTTTATCCTGTTGTACTTATTAATGTTGGTGGATGATGCCCTGCAGTTATTCCCTAGTGCATTCCTCTGCTGAGACTACAGCTTAAAGAGAATATTCCAGCAGTTATGTGGTCCCCTGCCAGCTCATTAATTTAAAGAGTGAGTTTCCCAAGTTCACTGTTGGCAAGAGCAGTTTCTTATCACTACCAAAACTAACCAAAAAGCCATCTACCTATTGGTCTGTTTGTGATAGTTCAGTTAAACTGCAGGCACTTGTTCAGATTTGGCTTAAGATGATCTTCAAGAGAGCGAGGTAACCATCATTAGTTAACTTAATCATACTGGCGATGGCAGATGAAGACTGCTATACAGTTCTTCCAGTTTGAAAACAGAGAAAAGCTTCTCAACAATAGAGTAATAGAAAGACTCAGTGTGCTGAAGTGCCTCGCATCAACAGCAGCTGATAAATTATTAACAAATTTACCTTCTGTAATGTTTCTGGAGTGCAATGTTGGAGATGTGTTACACCGTGACTGACAACTTGGAAGGTCTCTTGGTAAAGTGTACAAAGAATATGGTGGATAATGTATGATTTTTTGTCTCCTGTATAAAGAAGCTGAATAAGAGTAACGATTTCTTTGTTAGTGGAAGTGTTGTCATCTCTCTGACCTTAGTGTATTTTGGATTGAATGGAATGATTTTCTGGAGAGTGGAAGCTGACTGCTTCATGTGAGGTTTGAAATAAATGTCTGCCAGTACCACGTGATCACTTGTTATAGCTATGTCTCTCCCCATGTAAAGGCTGGGGAAGAAGGGGAAGGAAGATGTGTGTTTTTGAATGTGAAATGTATATTTTTTTAAGAAAGAGACATAAAGTTATTGTTAAATTAGAACACTGTAATGCATGGCTTCCCTGACATGCAGTGTTTTCTGTAGCAAATAATGATAGTCCTAAATATATACAATTATATTTAATATGCAAGAAAAGCATATAAAATGTATACTATGGCCCTAGGGTAAAATCCAAGCATGCACACAAGGGTTTTATTCAAAAGGGTGGCTAGAGATGAGAAAAACTAAATATTTAGATATTAAATATGTAGATATTTAAAATCATAGCTGTGTTTGTTTAGAGGGAAAAACATATGAGGAACTGTAAAACTGAGGTGGAGGCAACAGCTAAGACAAATAGTTCAAAATCTGGAACTGAATTTAGTAAGTAAAGTTATATACACTAAACAGGAAAATTAGAAGGACATCTGTATATATGGCTTTAAATTCTGTTCATGGTTAAACTTTTTTAATTTTATTAGAAAATTTCATAAGAGCAAGAGTTGAATGACAGACTGTGGAAATAGCCTTTGGGATCAGGGTAGGCAACAGACAGCATCATGCAATACTGATACTGTGTTTTGAAAGAAACACCTGGACTTTCACCGTTGTCTGTTTACATCAGTCACAAGCAATTCCGCTTCATGTTGATGTCAATGCAGGAGGTGAAGAATCTGTTTCTGATCCTTTGGACTGTCTCTAAATGAATTATTTGATTTATTTTCCCCAGCTTTAAATGTAAAACTCTCGAATATTTATAAGCTCTTTCTGAAGTGCCTGTTATGGAAGGTGTTGTACAAACTTTATTATTGTTTTATCCATTAATTAAACTATATGCAGGTGATGGTAAGGATTAACTGAAGGATTAATGTATCCCTCTCATGCAGACACAGCACCTAATATTTACTTGACTTTTTTAGAAGTCATGAACTGGAAGGGAGGGGGAGGGAGAAGAAAAAGAATCCCTGCTTAATCCTTTGCAGTCAAATACATGTTCAGTTTTCAGTGCTCACTTCTCTTCCGCACCTTGTTACTTAGTTCATTATTTCGATGTATCAAATTTCCTTATATCTTCTTCTCAATGCAAACTGACATGCTGAAATAATAACTAGGAAAGTAGATTACATAGAAGAAATATTCTCATTACAAGATCTTGGTTAACTCCTGATAACTGTTCACATGATGGAAACATTGCCAATAAAAGGAACTAATTCAGTTCACTTCTAAAAAGATCACATAAAATGCCAGGGGCTTTTCTTGGCACAGAAAGTAAAGCATAAAGAATGGGAAGACAGAAATTATTTGTCTGGAGTATTTAGAATGATGCAAACAGTTCAGGCAAAAGAGTTATTGAGTATAATGCTTTTCCAACTTACTATTCACCTTTTCCTCTCACTTAAACATATCACTTTATTTTTTATTTTGTCTGCTGAAGGCAGTATGTGATTTGGTCTTCTGATTAATGGGGATACATGAATTATTCTATCTGCCTGCCTTCTGCTCTCTGCCTAGGCTTCAGCTGGCAAATAGTTTATATTGCATTTTCTGCCAAATTCCCTGTCTCTAACGTTATCACTTACTGATGGTTTGTTAATAATATTTGACCCAGAAGTATTCCACCATGTCAGAGGCCCTGTGAAAGCTGTCAAAAGTGAGTTGGGTCTAGGGCACAAATTACTGAGTTTCAACTGGATACAGTCAGTGTGGAAATAATTCCCTTGTTGACTAACTTCCCCCTTAAATATTATGTTCAAAACCCTGTATACATACATGGATCTCAAGGGTATGTGTCAAAGCACCTGACATCTAAGTGTCTGTGCTTCAACTACTGTACAAATGTAAATATATATTTTAACATGTAATACATGTATAAATATATATTTGTAAAGGTGGCTAGAGAGGCAAGGGAGGAGAAGGTTGCAGTAAAAGAAACTGTACTCCTGGTATTTGCCCTTGGTTTGAGGAGGAAATTGGGGAATGTGTACAAATAGAGTTTGGACACCAAGTATTTTGCAGTTCCCATGAGAAGGACCTTAGGCTTTGCCTGGCTTTGCCTAGCTTTGCATGTTTCCCTGAAACTGTTTCTAACTTGGGCTTACCTAAACTGAATTCAGGATTGGAATAATTAAGCCACCCTCTCAGAAAACCCAGCTTTTCCCAGCTGTGAACTAGGCTATAAAAGTTCCTTGTAAGAATAGCAGGATTTCATTTGTTGTCATGCTAACATATCAGAAGTTAGAATCATGTCCTCTGCTGTTAGTGTAAAGGATGCTTCACCTTTACTTCACCTCTAAAGGACGCACTGGTGTATGTGCGGATAGGGAAATACCCTGGGAATTTCAGAATGAAACTTTTCTGGAGACTTAGAACTTCAAGTTTAGAGAATTTTAAGACTCATTTAGTTGCTTGTAGAGTAAAAAAAAAAAGCTAAGGGTTTTATTTAAATTCTGCTGAATTCAGTAGAAAAAAATCTGAGTTTTGTGGGCTTTGAAACTTGGGAGAGGTACTTAATTCACTTTATTTTTAAAGTTACATTTGGTACTTGTGTAAGAAACTACATTCATGACATTAGG
This sequence comes from Grus americana, assembly GCF_028858705.1. Lineage (NCBI taxonomy): Eukaryota > Metazoa > Chordata > Aves > Gruiformes > Gruidae > Grus > Grus americana. The sequence goes on from NC_072857.1 coordinate 36,177,392, forward strand.
AGTAAGACATAGTTTTTCACTATGTATTGGAAACATTCTCTGAAATATAAATATCTGTAATGAAAACTGTTGCTGAAATCAAGAATGAATAAGCAACTTTTGGCAGCTGTTGGAAATTAATTCTTGCCATTTGTGATTATGCAGATTAATAGATATATTTGAGAGCATTATGAGAACATAATGAACCTAAGATCCCAGTAGTAATAAAACAGTAGTTCTGTTTAAAGAATAATTTTATAGTTTATAGAGATAGCCTGTTAATTTGAAAGATTGCATTTAGCTGTGTTCATTTCCCTGCTGGCTGATTCCTAACTGTGAGCATTAATTAGTTACCAATGTTTTGAAAGGGGAGAGTAATATTTAGTTTATTATTAAAAGTATTTGAATATAGAATTAAATCTTGAAGAACAGTGCCAAATATTCTGTCTAATGTGAAAGTAATACCTGAAAAAATCATGCTAGTAAAGAAGTTTGAGGAGCTTTAACTGTCACAGGTTTCCCCTGAGTGTCAGGTTTTCCTAAATGTGCCTTATTACAGGACTGAGGACTAAATCTAGGTCTCGATTGATTTTTCTGTACCTATCCTGATGTAAAGTGTCCTCTTACTGCACTGGTTTGGAAAATTGGAGAATATACACTGGTAGGGCAGTATTGGAGATTAGCAAAATCCAGTTTAAGTGACTGCACTAAACAAAACCCAACTCATCCTTTTGCTTTAGTCACCAGTTTAAGTTTTTCTTTTTTCTGGCTCATACATAATGATAAAACAGTTTTGATTCTTTTGCTCACAGATAAAATTTTTTTCATGTCCCTAAGTACCCTGCCCACAAGCATATAGACTAATATTCAATTACTGCTCTACTTATCTGGTGCTAGAACATTAAGTATTCTGTAGCCTACAGGAGAATGTCATAAAAAAACCTGGAAAAACACAGAATTAACTTAAAAATAACATGATGACTCATTAAAAAGATTAGAGCTGATTATATTCAGAATTATGGCACTTTAAAATAAAATATGATCGGTTGAGATAAAAACCAAACAGTGTAAAAAGGCCAAATCAAGATGCAATAATTGCTTGTCATTGAATCAGAAAAGTAGAGTTTTGTAACTGAGAAAATTGGAAGCAATTAAAAAGCTGTAATTTCAGCATATTAGGCAACAGTTTCCAAACACTTAAGTGATTTCAAAAAAAAAAATTGTGTGTTAATCCTGCTTAAAGATTGAAGAAAAAAAAAGTTCTGTAGTCTCAGGATAGATATTTGTCTCCTATGTCAGTCAGATGATGCTTTCATGCTGACATAATATATCATAGTTTTGGTTGTCCTTTCAAATAGGCTTGTAACAACCCTGGTATGTCAGAACGCATTTTAGTACTTTTGTTACAGTGACAGCTTTTCTTTTACAGCTCAGATGAAAAAGTTGAATGAAGGATATACTGGTTCTTTGTTTACTTATTACAGCTGGAAGATAAAAAGTGTGTGTTGATGAAATTAAAAATAATGTGGATGTTAATATATTGAATAGACATAACTTTCATTCAGTTGTTTCTCAATTTCTCTCAAAGAATGTCAAATGACTGTTGTGAGAGAGAACTTTATTTTCCAGAGTGTAATAACATTTCTTGTATGCAACTCTTACCAGAGCAAAATTCAACAGATTTGCTTTGATTTCATGTAAAAGCAATGGAACAAAATTTTCAGGGTCTCTCTTGGTTCTGGTTGCTATGATGTTCTTTTTCAATTGCATATGATTGCCAGCTGGGACAGGTGTGCTCTCAGCTACTACTGTGCTGGCCACTGATACTGACTTTGATTCCACAGACTAAGGTTGACAGAATTAGTTGAGTGTCAGAAATTTTTTTCGCATTTCTGATAAAAGGTTTGTTGAAATTTAGTGAAAATCACATGGAATTTTTAAACTGCATACATGACTTCAGCTTTGGGTATAGGTGACTTCTAGCTACTGGTACCAAGTATGGTCTGTTGCCTGTCTACAGCGATGTTCCTTTTAATTACACTATTTTATGTACTATCTAAATATTATCTATTTTCCTTCAAATCTTTGTTTGGTTTTAAGCTTAAAAGATTAAAGGATATTTGAGTAAAAAAAGAATATTGATGTGAAAATCCATTTTGTGTGCCAAAACAGTAGGTTTTTTACTATTAAACTCTCAGTAACTTATTGGAATCTTATTTGATAATTTATTAGTTTGTATTTAAGCGTATTTTGTAAATACATGTGCTGAATACATAGCATGTAGTCTTTCACACGGACCCTTTCTAAATGTTTAGACTTCCCAATGGCTTTTAAAGTCTTTTTCCTCTATTGCAGTATCTGATTAATCACACATTATTGATGGTGACAAATTGTAAGGATCCAAAGTAAGAATATGGAGGGGAAAACATGAAAGCTGTGCCTACAAAAAGGTTTTCTGCATGCAGCAGTTAATATGATTACAGTATTATACCCGGACTTGTGCTTCACTTGCCACATACAGCTGTCTGCCTTTGAAAAGGAAATGTTCTGTCAGATTTGCCTTTTATCTTGACTTAAGCTGCTCTGATCTTATGCACTAAACAATTTTCTTATGAACCCCACTGAAAAGTCCGGTAAATCAGAGAGACCTGTAACTTGATATCTTTATTCTCTTGTTCTGTTAATTCCCCCTGTGAGCCATTATAGGATTCTAAATGCCTATGGAACAATTTCTTATTTAATGCTTAGCTATCACCATTTAACTGCCACTGGCACCCTTTTAACTTAAACTCTTTGATGTTTTTGATTGTCTAAGCACATTGCTCCAACTCCACGGTGCCTGTTGCTTGGAGCCTATGATGTTGCTTGCTATCATGGTACAAAGATGGCTTTTCACAGTGGGTGTCAGTAGTAGTGAAAGCCAGATGCTCCTGCAAAGAAGAAACAATATTTTGCATTCTTTGGAATAGCTGATATTTCTCTAATTTGTAATGAACTGTTAATTATTTCTCTAATTTGTAATGAACTGTTAATTTTTTGCCTTGAAGAGACAAACTAAGTTGATGTCCTTTCCTTCTTGATAACCCTTGTCACAAGCTGTGTTAGTCAGGCATTAGATACAATTACAATTGTATGATACCTTTTCTCTATTTTGATTACCTATGTCTTCAGCCAGTATATGTCAGAAATATTATCTAACATCGGGTCAAATGGTTAAAATGACAGTAATGGCACCCGGGCTCTGAATCCAGATGTGTTACTGTGCAAAGCTCTTGGGGAGGAGCTCCTCTGAACACAGCTGTGTTCCTTGGTACTGCATGTTCCAATCCTATCAGCATCTTTGACAAGTCTTTTTCTCCTCTGTAATAGGAGATATCTGTGGAGAGTATTTGCAGCTGTGTCATTTTTAGGTAGCTAACCAGAGTCCTGGCAGTTTCCTGCTGGGGGATGTCTACTTTAACTGTATTAGAAACTATGTTGGCTTCCAATTTTATGCAGGCTGGATGATGCCTAAATTAATAAAACAGCTTGGGAGCCAGGGTGCAGTAGAATGCAACACGTTAATAAAGTTGCCAGTCACTTTCCCCATAAGTCCATGAAAAGCATTGCAGAGGCATACTCTAATTCTGTCAAATGTGTTGGCTCTCAGTTGTCTAGAATAATGGTCCAGAGGATACCCCAGGTAATAAGGGGGGGAAAAGGTGGGTAATTGAGGTGCTAGAAGAAATCAGAATAACTTATGACTGTTTTTGTTCCAGGGGTAAGGTAGTTGAAGGAGCAATAGTGATGTTCACAGGGTGTCACATTTGTGCATCACCTTGTAGATCTTTCTGCATGTGTGGTAGCCCAGGGGTCTGCTGGGGTAATTCTGAAGGGTTCATGCTATTATGGGGAAAAAACTGACTGATAAGATGACCAAAGAGCCACAAAATTGCAAGAATGCATTGCCTACTGCAGAATGCTTTCTTCATGTGTCATTTAGATTTCAGTAAATTTTAGACTACATTGCTAAATATATTTAAACTACTTTTTAACTCTTTGTTTTAGTGACTGAAACACAGGAAAACTACTTTCATAGTAAATTGTTGGAAAAAAATAACTATTGATTTGTTTGTACAGTCCAAATCATTTCAGGTACTTGTAAACAGAAGACTCTTCTGTTATCCAGTCTCATCACTGTACGCCTTTCAGACAGGTGAAATGCCTGACAAGGCCTATCATCAGGTAGCAGGATAGCTTTTCAAGATAGCTGTGTGAAACCAATCTTTGTCTACAGAGCTCCTGGATTTTGTAGCCTCAGTTAGTACTTTGTCCATAGCAATTTAAGTTCTCTAATTGATACAGGTAGTATCTTACCTTTAATATTCCTCTAGGTGTGCAAATTTGGTGTCATAATACTGCTAATGTTCTTTCTGATGTGGTGCCAAAGTTACATCATTTCCATGCAGTTTAGGGATATATCTAGCTGGCACTGCTGAATGTCAGTGGTAGTCAATGGAAAGCGTGGGTTAGTTACTCTGGACTAAACTGTAAAGAATGCCTCTGCTAGAGTCAGGTGTCGGAGGCAGTAGCAGTCCTGTATTGCTGACTCACTGACTTGTCTATGTTGTTTAGTAGTCTGTCAAAAAAATATTAGCATACACTGATTTGAAAAGCAACACACTGAACAGATTGTTCAAGGTAGGAAGCTGTTCCATGTTTGGGGGAATAAATGTGCTTTCAAGGTTTGCAGTTTTGTGGAAACTAAATATAAACATGTTTTCTTTTAGCTAGGAGGAATGTCGCTCTCTATTTTCATACAGTAGATAATCTTAGGTTGGAAAATAGTTCAATCCTCTAATGTTCTAGGAATGCCAGAAATACGGCAGTTTTGCGACTTCTGTCATGCTCATTTTGAGTGTAACTTGGATGTATTCTAAAATTACATGTTGATGGTATATCCAGACCAACATTAATATGACTGATTGCATATGTGGATCTGTACATAGGTTTTTCCATATATTTATATATAACTTCTTAAAAACAGGAATGTCTATGGGAGATTTAGATTCTGTGAATCTATGCATAAATTCATAAATAAGATTCTACAGGGCTCAGCTGATCATCTAGTGAGCAAAACTTTATGAACTTTGTGGTTTAGACTTAGTCTGAGCCTTAGTCTGCTATTAATCCCAGTGATGGCCACATCTTGGAACCATGCCCTCCACTTGCTGAAGTGTGAAGGCCTGTTTGTCACAGGTCTTCATGTTCATAATAGCATTCATAAGTTGAATAATGTATTGCTCATGCCCTGCTCATTTGTACTCAGGGACAGGTTCAGTGTTTAATAAACTTCAGTAGTTTGAACTACTAAAAATTAGTATTATCATTTTTCATCAAGATTAAATTAAGCCATTGCCTACTAGTACACTTATGTTTGTAACAAAAACTAATATCTACAATTACAAAAACGTTCATATTGTTTCTCAGATTTTTGCTGGTTTTTCTGGAGTGTTTTTGTATTTTACTCAGACTTCCACCTTCCAACATTATCAACACAGATTAAGGTGTTTTCATCATTTTTCCCCTTTATTCTTGTATCTGTATTCCTGACACATCCATTACTAAAATATTAAACAGTTCCTTAAAAAGAGCTGTTAATTTCCCACTTACCAATAGCAACTGTACTAGGAATTTCTGAATAATTTTTTGAAGTCTATTTTCTTTCAATGTTTTCGATGATTCTGGTTTTGCTTTTTCACTTGGATTTGTTTGTTATGGCACCTGACTTTCAAGAGCATTCACAATGTTGTTCTGTATAAACACAAGACTCGCATGAAGATTAAGTTTCACAGTTGAACTGAGAAAAAAATTGCATATGTGCATGGCTAACTACGGGCCTTTACTGCTTTTCTTAGTTTTTGTTGTATATTTTTATCAATGTGTATGTCATAGTTCTTGTATTTAAAATATTTTGTGCATGAACATAAATATTTTTGAATGTGAATTTAAAGGGGCTAAACAGGAGTAAATTGAGAACACTACATGATACTGAAAATAGTTCTATTCAGTCTAAATAATATCAGTGTGTGATATAAATGTTGCTGTCTTATGAAGTTGTAGAAAATAGCAGATAAATAATTCCCTTCAGTGAAGGAATTCCTAAAAGCAGAATCTCAAATACTTCTTATTGTGTTATTTCCTATAAAGGTCTCTACAGGAGGTTGCAGAAATAGACTTAGAAAATCCAAGCCTCTAGAATGTAATTTTATTGAATGTGTACTTGAAATATTTCCTCAAGTGAATTTCTATTGTCTTCCTGGGATCTAGGTTTTTTAACAAAGAAGGGGGGGAGGGGAGAAAAGAAGCATAACTTGAAGTTCTTGTTTATCTTCATGTATTTTAGGTATTTTATCCATGCTTAGCTAACTAATTTTTTCCATAGAGCAAAAAGAGGTGACATAAATAGTTAGAGCCAAGATCCAGGTGTTATGTCTAGTAACCTGCATATATATATTTTGGAACAGAACAGTTGCACTCACCAGTGGAAGGTAAATAGGAAAAAAAATAATGTAAATATTTTGAGACCCTTCTTCAAGGTATTCTCCTAATCTGCGGCAACCTGCAGCTCAGGGATGTAGAGGAACAAAAAGATCACGTTTGAGTGTGTACCGTGATTTAACTGCTACTGTCTCTAAATTATCTCCTGAACTGGTTAAGATCATGTTTGAGATGCTGTTAGATGTTATTGTCCTTGTAATACCCAAGTAGGGACACTTTTATAGAGTATTTCTGTTACCAAAACTCTGTTCATTGGCAGGTGTGTGTAATTATATTCTTTAGCAATCAGGACAAAAGGGAATTTCCTGTTCTCCTACAGCTGATGAGTGAAGACAGCAAGTTAGAAGGACAAAGGAGGGTGGTATTTGTTTGGCATGGATTTCATGAGAATGATACTGGAGGGTATTTGCCAACCTTGTGAGGTATATCAAATTTGTTGCACTTAATTTATTTTGTTAAAGTGAAAGACAATGGTCATCTTCTTCGGTTGAAGAGTTTCAGGCGTGAATACCAATAATTTTGCAGTTGATCTGATCCTAACATTAACTCTGGGGAGAAATGCAATCATTCAAAAACATTTCTGTGTTTGATTTGGATAGATGGACATTTGATCTAATAAAATAAGAAAGAACATCAAAACTTCTGCATTGCAAAAGCTACTTTAAATGTCAGTTCAGTGGTGAA